>NW_027168042.1:0-1200000 GCF_040954835.1 Lepisosteus oculatus | reverse complement strand
TCCCAGGCTGCTCATTTGCAAATGAGTTTTGACATTAATTATAGTGACTATAGCAATGAGCTGGCACTGTGGTTCACAGAGCTGGGGTCCTGGGTTCAATTCCTGGGGTGCAGCCTGGATGGAATTGTATGTTCTCCCTTCATTTGTGTGGATTTCTTCCAGGTGCTCCAGTTTCTTCCCACAGTCCAAAGACATACAGTACTAGTAGGTTAAGGTGGAACTACAGTCCCAATTTTGCAGACACAAAATTATTTAATTTCAGTCACAAAATAAAATCATTGACATTATAGAAAAACTTTACAAACTCAAAATTGAGCACAAAATCATGAATTTTGTGAAAGGACTGTAAGTTACGCCATGTTGTAACAAATTCGCATTCAAGTTCCACACAAATTGCGATGTGATGCAGCCCTTCCTGCTCACTAATCACTGTAATGACTAATGCAATGTGATGTAGGAGAGAAAGGGTATAGGTTATGCAGCAAACATTTCACTGCAAAAAACGTTCCATTCCAAGGTTCTTTATGCAGAGTTAACAATGTAGTATTATTTATTGGCA
Source organism: Lepisosteus oculatus (assembly GCF_040954835.1). Taxonomy (NCBI): domain Eukaryota; kingdom Metazoa; phylum Chordata; class Actinopteri; order Semionotiformes; family Lepisosteidae; genus Lepisosteus; species Lepisosteus oculatus. Next base: position 1,199,441 of record NW_027168042.1, on the reverse strand, counting down.
AAAACGTAAAAAAGTTGAGAGCAATATTTCCATTGGATTAAACGAGATGTATTCACAAGCCTGCTCCTTTACAATGTCACAGGGCCACAACAGATTATAGGAAGTTTTGCTGCCTCGTTCTGAATCGCAGAACATGGTAATTCTTTAACCTTGAAATGTAGTCTATTTTGTGATGTAATGATGCAATGTCCCTTTACTGAGAGCCAGCAATCAACGGATGTGTCTGATCGTGAATGGTTTTCCCTGTTGTTTGTTGTATTACTTGGTGTTGCATTTTAAGCTGTGCATGAGGCAGGACCCGGAGGCTGCTGCTTCTGCTGGTGCTTCTGCTGGGATTGAGGAAGAGCTGAGCGCCATGTAAGGCAAAGACACTGCGTTCCACTTTATCAGGTGCCTGGAGTGTAAGAGCTGCAGATAATATTGAGTCACATTAATCCCAACATATTTCAAATATTATGAAAATTAAATAAATTAAATCAAATAACTTTCATTAAAAAAATCAATCACTCTTTACCTTGCTTTTTCAGTTGTTTTTAAGGAAAATTGATGCCGAGAATGTGTGAATACTGCTTTTTGATGGTTCCAAGACCAATGTGACCTGTTCTATTGCCTGCTAATTGTACGTTCCAGGTTGAAAAATTATTTTTAGGAGGTCAAGGTGTATGAATGATAAGAGAAAAACTGAAATAACCACAGCTACGCAAACACCAGTCCACCAAAAAAAAATCATTTAATTAAAATAAGGTAACATTTTTTTTTCATCATCATACGGATGAACTGTGCTAAATGTGTTTCTAAAAAGAAAAAGCAGGACGTGAGTCGTGAGCCAAGATCATGACTCTTTTGCTCTTCTTCACATCAGTTTTCATCTGCGAGGAGGAGGAGGAGGGCGGCTCCTGATGTGCTGACACTTGGGGAAGTGCCTCTGTGCCGGCCTGGGGGCAAAGCGCCGGCCGCAGTCAGGGCAGGGCACGTAGTTGGGGTTTGGATTCGCGGGGGGCTGGGGCAGGTTCACAACTTTCCCTCCTTGCGTGATCACCTGCTGCACCTCCCTGGCCTGTTTGATGCTCCGAATGAAATCCTCGTGCTTCTGCCTCCAGTTGTTCTTTCTCAGCTGGGAACAGGAAATGAAACCAATAAAACAGCTTCCAGAAAAAGTCCAGACTAGCACTGCGTACACAGTCTGGTCGCAAACCATTCACAAGGCAAGAAAATATCAATACAGTAATAACGTAGCTTTCTGGGGCTACCTTTCAGGTCATTGGGTAGAGAGTACAATTTACGTAGTTATGGTTTTGTTTCCTGTGAGTGCTATTTGCTTGATATGTAGATTTTTACAACAGAATTCAGAAGTCACTAAGACACATTTATTCTGTCTGGCAAATGTGCCTTTGCGGCAGTTTTTCAGAAGAGTACTTCATAAAACACTTATTTATTGTTTACATTGATTTATAAGCTGAGTCTGACTCTAGGAGAAAAAAAGGGAAGCTTGGAAAGAGTTTAAGGATAGCCCTTACCACGATTGGCGGTTTAACCTTCTTCTTATGGATGTATGTCTCCAGTTCTGTTCCCTTGGCCCTGTGCTTGAAAGAGTCAAAAACCTTCCTCTTTGAATTCTGAAGCTTCTTGCAGATCTTGCTGTGTTTCTCCAGCCTCTCTACAGCAAACTTCCCGTGACACAGTTCACAGGGCACCAGCTGAGGGTTTCCACTCTGGCTATTCTCATATGGAAATTGCTCAGCGGTAGGGCACATCAGACTTGTAGGGGACAAATATCTGTTTTCCACTGACAGAGTTTGTTCATCCAGACATGTGGTGTTATTTCTGAAGTGGCCCTGCGCGGTCTGTGCCGCTGACACGTCGCTTTCAGGGAGCCTTGCTTTCTTGAGATACTTTCTCCTTCCACAGGGGACGTCTTCTAGCCCACGGCTGCAAGGGCTCACTTGACGTCTCTCCTGATGGGAAAGCGCAGAGGGAAAGTGCGATTCTGCGCATCCGCCATCTTCCATTGGAGAACCATAATCAAGGTTGTCTCCTCTGATAGGAAGGGCTTTCCTTGGAGTGAAGGCTTTTTGCTTCTCCATTCTGCAGGTCAGAAGAGGCACGGCCTTAGAGCGGTGGTTGGCCCATGGTCCTCTGGGGCAAAGCTCGCTCTGCCTCGCCTCTATTTTCCCTTCCGGCCACCTCTCTGGAGTCTTCCATCTCTCTCGGAACCATCCTCAGCTCCTCCTGAGCTCTGAAGAGCTTCGCCTGCATCATGGCCTCCTTCTGGCGAATCTCGTCCTTCATCATGGCCTCCTTCCGGCGCATCTCATCCTGCAGGCTGGCCTCCCTCCGGCGATGCTCCTCCTTCAGCGCGGCCTCTGCCTCGGCCACTTTTCGTAGCTCCTCTTGCAACTGAAAGTGCTCCTTCCCATTGGCATGAGAAGGGCATTGCCCTGGAGGGGTCGCCACCATGGGGAGGACAGTCCTGTCCTTAGGTTTGCGTACTCTTGAGCCCCTCCTGCCCGGCCTCTCGCAGGGCCTCTCATGACCATCCTGAGGCGGGGTGAGGGCAAACAAGGAATCACTCTGTGCGTCCGGGCGGTCCACAGCCCGAACCTCACCAGGGCAGGAGACTTTCCTGTTACCCATAGGCTTCAGGGAGTAAGACCGATCATACCCCACAATGTTCTTCTCGGGGCCCTGTTGGGCTTGGAAGCGATAGCTGTTCCCCATCTTCTTCTCCGCAGCGTATTTGACATATTGGAAACATTTTCTCATCTTCTGTAGAGCTGCCTCCTGCCGCCGATTGTACATGGCGATCATTTTTTTCTCCTTTTCCTGCATCAGTTTCTCTTGGAAGGTGTCCTTCAGAAGCTGTATCTTGGGAGGCGGGCAGTACGTGGAGATCAGATCCTGTTGCCTTAAGGGCCCGGGTCGATTCGAGTCTGTGTCCTTCGGGGAGGGGGACAGAGCACCAGGCTTAGGACTGGGCTCCATTGGCAAATGAGATATGAGCTTTGTTTCCCAGGTATCTGGAAAAGGCAAAAATGGCAAATAAATGATATCCTGCACAGTCTAGTATGGTCTAATAGAAAAGAATAAAAAAAAACAATTCAGGAAATACACAACTTTTTAATATTAAACCTAATGGTGTTGAATGCTGCATGCTGACTCAGTAGGAGACAGATCCTAAACACAAACATTATAATAAACATTTGTTTCCCAAATAACATTCTCAATGTTCAGAATGCTTAAAGTCATGAGCTTTTTTAAAAATGTTTAACTGAAACCTGGAAATGTGCTATTTCATTTCAAAGCTTGTATTATATCTATGATATAAATGTTTTTTTATATAAAATTAACCCATTATGCAACAGGGGTTTGAGCAAAAGTCACTGTGAATAAGGGAATTTATCAATATTAATTAGCCGTTTCACTACATTATAGATAGCTGAAGGATTATGATACAGTATATCGATTTCGCTACAAATTGACAAGCATATTTGATGACACTTACCAAACAAGTTTTAAACAGCGGAGAAATAGTTCACCACGACGATAGCAATGCAATGTTTGACTGCATCTCCCTATGTGATATATCTGTATTTGGGTATATACAGATCACGTAATTCAGGGAGCACTGTTACGTCAGGTCACCAACCATTATTACGACGCTCATATGTCATAGAGCTCCTTAGGATGTTTGTATAATCTTTATCCAAATTTTCATATGGCCGCAGTTACGGCGTTTATTTTACAGTTAATGTAACAGGGTGTCATTATATTTTTCTGTCTTTATGGTGGCAGACCACTTAAATAAATCTGAGTAGGCGGTTTCTACAAGTGGGTCAGATAAAATATTAAATATACAGTAAAAGCTCACACCTATTCATACCCTTTATGTACTGTATATCTACAATTACGTATACTACGTATACAGTTATCGTATACTATAATACGATAACTACCATTACAAAATGTCTCCCTTTTGATTTGAAGTGGTTCTTTTAAATAAGTAAATTGCAATCACTTAGCCTACATCTGAGCTCCTAATTCATCGCGACGACGGACTGAGACTCCAGTCGGATTTGTGAGAAGGGGTGTGCCTGTTTTAAAACCGATTCATACGTCTTAAACACATGGACATAGATAGCAGTCTGTGTTATATAATTTATCTTTTTATTTTATTTAAATTTAAGTATCACATACACATTTTCAAAGTAACTGTACCCCTTTTAATTATGATCCCCATCGCTCACAGCTCCGAAGGTGAGACGAGGGCTACTTCAGATGGGATTTCCAATATTTCTCTCTTAGCTTGTATACCGGTGGAAAGGAGAGGGGTCTTAAAACGTGTTGATAGTAAGATTGGGATGTATTTGCAGTCTAGATATAGTTTTTTTAATGTTCGGAGCCGCCACAGATTCATTTTCTTACGACTGCTTTTCTGGATGACAATGACAATGCAAACGATGGTGTTAAGGCGAGGCTGTGCCTTAAGGCTCCTCTGCTTACAATATTCAGCGCGTAAATCGCAAACGAGCGCCTTCCCTTACGATGAAAATGCAGAAAATAAGACCACGAGATTTAAACCTACGGCTTACAAATTTATGCGTAAACACTAAAACCGTATCTTTAGCAAAACTGGCGAGACAATGTGTTTTATCATTTAAAAAAGTACTGGAAAATAATTAAAGGTTATCACGATAAACAGAGGTTACTGATCTACTACTGTACGCTGTGACCAAAAATGAGAGTCCCCCGATCCTCGCAGCCTTCATGCTTTGGTCTTGGCCTGGCCGTTTTTTTTAAGATAATGGGGTCAAGTTAAGAAATTATGCAAGTTTCTAATCAAATCCAAGGGCGCCCCGATCTCCTAAACATCTTTAGAAGGCCGACGGACCACACTGCACGGTCCGGGTCCGGGCCCTGACCCGGTTCTGGATAATGCCAGCTTAAAGTGAAAAATTCTACTGTACATATTATGTTTCTTATTATGGTATATATGTATAATGTGGCGCGACCGCTTCACGAAGCTAGAAAGAAAGTTATCCGCCATTTTTATTTTACCTGCAATTGAATTTGCCATTAAAATCACGATTAATACCGCAGCTGATAAATTACTTACCTAAAAGCGTTCAGATACAAAAGCACTTGAGCTGTAATGTTTATATACTGTTGGCCCGATGACCTACTTCAAGAAGAATTGTTACATAGACCGCCAAGGACTGTCATCACACTTTACGTCATAAAGCGCTTTAAAACTTTAGACAAGTTCAACACCTCATATTTTGTACTGTTTATCATGGTAAAAGCAACTCAAAGCAATTATATAAATGATCGAAAGGTAAAAATACAAGCTTATACGAGCTGTCGTTTTAACATTTATAACATATATTTAAACAAAACATATATAATCTATTTTAATAAAATAGAAAAGTGTTCTTAGTCTTCACTTAAAAGCTGTTAGAAGCTGCCTTTCTGACAAGAGAGTTCTGTGAGTTCCACAGTCTCAGTGCATTAAAGTCAAAACCAGTTGCTTTTTATTTCCTGTTTTACGACAGAGCAAGGAGGGTGTCCACAGACCACTGTGCACCTGCAGACTGATATGGGGGGTAAAAAGTCTAGAAGTTAGTAAATAAGATTTTAGCACATGTTCTAAAACACACCGGACACCTGTACAGTGATGCCAACACAGTGATCTGAGCTCCTTCTTTGAGTTAAATCCTAGCATCTGCATTTTTTACAAGTTGTTGCTATGGCAGAGCATGACCAGAGCATAACAGAAACCACCCATTTTCTAACCGCTTCATCCAATTCAGGGTCAGGTGGTCAGGGGGTCGGGGGGTCACGGGGGAGCCAGAGCCTCAGAAAGTAATAAGCAGGAGATACCTGAGACTGGATGGTAGTCCAATGCAGGGAAGACACAGACACTCAACAATTATCCCAGAAGCCAATTAACCTACCAGTAGTTCTTTGAACTGTGGGAGGAAGCCGGAGCACCCAAAGCAAACTCATGCAAACATGGGGAGAACATACAAGCACCATACAGATAGCACCCCAGGTCCAGAAGTGTACCCAGGGCCTCAGCACTGTGAGCTAGCATTGCTAAACACTGGGCTACTGTGCATGCTAATTTCTAGGCATCAGGTGATCAATCAGGTAGTGTTTCTCAGATAAAAGGACACCAGTTATTTAGTATGAGATTCAAATTGACCTCAGAACAAAATATAACTTATGTTATATAACTTATATAGAACTTACTACAGCATAACTGTCTTATTTGGCTCTTGTAGAAAATATTAACAGCATGCCTATTAAACATACAGTATCTAGCAATCAAAATAAAAACATTTCCAAACATGGAAACTGCCCAGTTAATGAAGCATTTCAAAGACATTAATCTATTCAATAATTACAGTTTCAAGTAGATAACAGATTTATATTCAGATTACGAAAGTATCATAACAACGGCTGCTTGTGTAAGGAATCCATGAATACCACTGTACATGAGAATTTCACACCTATTTGTAATCAATACACAAAATCCTATTGAATTTCAGGTACTTGTTCATTCAGCATTGCTTGACTCCGCGGACTCCTTGTTGTTTCAATATTCTAGCAATAGGACTAATCGCCAATACAGTGCCGTTGTAATCTATTCCTTCTGCCAGCAGAGGACGGTATTCGCACAGCCAGTTCAGGATAAGATACGGTCCTCGCAGTTCACAGTACAACTGGCCACAGCCGTACTCGGAATATGCTCTCGATAACCTCGTTTAGTTTAAGAACGGCCGTATTTCATATCAACCCACAGATGCATTGCATAAACACTAGAATTCTGGTTGTACTTAAATTGACCTTATACGTTTTGGATTATGTTTAACCTTCTTCAATTTCTTTAACCATATTTTGAGATGATTACGTTTACAGAAGCAAATATTATTCAGTGCTTTTTCTTCACTCCTTTAATCAAACCCACATTTCTTTAAGGAGGGCCATTGTGAAACTCCCCAAAGTGAGCTGAATTAATCTTTTATTCTTCACACCTGCGAAGTCATTCCTTCATTGTGTAATATGAAGGCCTTTCATTATTCACGTATACTACAACTTCTGAAAATAATCGGTCTTGAAATAGTTGAATGAAAGAAAATCCTGAATAACTCCTCCAAATGCGTGTTACACTTTCATCAAGTACACACACTTTGAATGTGATGAACTATAAAAAGTTATTTTAACCATACCCAATGGAGCTCAGGAGTGCGATTGCATACACAATCATGTATTCAGTGTTTGGACATAAGCCGTACATCAGAACAATCATTTCACTAACACAGCTCCGTGTTGAGTGACTTCCCTCCAAGAACACAAAGTCACTTTCCCTTAGCAATTATTGCATGGACTTAGATTATCTGCCTTCTGCATCAAGCCCTGTATGATATACTGTACAAAGCCAAGCTTTGGGATAGTGCTTTGTTTGGATCCTTGTCTTGATCCTTTTGGATCCCAGGCTGCTCATTTGCAAATGAGTTTTGACATTAATTAAAGTGACTATAGCAATGAGGTGGCACTGTGGTTCACAGAGCTGGGGTCCTGGGTTCAATTCCTGGGGTGCAGTCTGGATGGAATTGTATGTTCTCCCTTCATTTGTGTGGATTTCTTCCAGGTGCTCCAGTTTCTTCCCACAGTCCAAAGACATACAGTACTAGTAGGTTAAGGTGGAACTACAGTCCCAATTTTGCAGACACAAAAGTATTTAATTTCAGTCACAAAATAAAATCATTGACATTATAGAAAAACTTTACAAACTCAAAATTGAGCACAAAATCATGAATTTTGTGAAAGGACTGTAAGTTACGCCATGTTGTAACAAATTCGCATTCAAGTTCCACACAAATTGCGATGTGATGCAGCCCTTCCTGCTCACTAATCACTGTAATGACTAATGCAATGTGATGTAGGAGAGAAAAGGTATAGGTTATGCAGCAAACATTTCACTGCAAAAAACGTTCCATTCCAAGGTTCTTTATGCAGAGTTAACAATGTAATATTATTTATTGGCAAAAACGTAAAAAAGTTGAGAGCAATATTTCCATTGGATTAAACGAGATGTATTCACAAGCCTGCTCCTTTACAATGTCACAGGGCCACATCAGATTACAGGAAGTTTTGCTGCCTCGTTCTGAATCGCAGAACATGGTAATTCTTTAACCTTGAAATGTAGTCTATTTTGTGATGTAATGATGCAATGTCCCTTTACTGAGAGCCAGCAATCAACGGATGTGTCTGATCGTGAATGGTTTTCCCTGTTGTTTGTTGTATTACTTGGTGTTGCATTTTAAGCTGTGCATGAGGCAGGACCCGGAGGCTGCTGCTTCTGCTGGTGCTTCTGCTGGGATTGAGGAAGAGCTGAGCGCCATGTAAGGCAAAGACACTGCGTTCCACTTTATCAGGTGCCTGGAGTGTAAGAGCTGCAGATAATATTGAGTCACATTAATCCCAACATATTTCAAATATTATGAAAATTAAATAAATTAAATCAAATAACTTTCATTAAAAAAATCAATCACTCTTTACCTTGCTTTTTCAGTTGTTTTTAAGGAAAATTGATGCCGAGAATGTGTGAATACTACTTTTTGATGGTTCCAAGACCAATGTGACCTGTTCTATTGCCTGCCAATTGTACGTTCCAGGTTGAAAAATTATTTTTAGGAGGTCAAGGTGTATGAATGATAAGAGAAAAACTGAAATAACCACAGCTACGCAAACACCAGTCCACCAAAAAAAAAATCATTTAATTAAAATAAGGTAACATTTTTTTTTCATCATCATACGGATGAACTGTGCTAAATGTGTTTCTAAAAAGAAAAAGCAGGACGTGAGTCGTGAGCCAAGATCATGACTCTTTTGCTCTTCTTCACATCAGTTTTCATCTGCGAGGAGGAGGAGGAGGGCGGCTCCTGATGTGCTGACACTTGGGGATGTGCCTCTGTGCCGGCCTGGGGGCAAAGCGCCGGCCGCAGTGAGGGCAGGGCACGTAGTCGGGGTTTGGATTCGCGGGGGGCTGGGGCAGGTTCACAACTTTCCCTCCTTGCGTGATCACCTGCTGCACCTCCCTGGCCTGTTTGATGCTCCGAATGAAATCCTCGTGCTTCTGCCTCCAGTTGTTCTTTCTCAGCTGGGAACAGGAAATGAAACCAATAAAACAGCTTCCAGAAAAAGTCCAGACTAGCACTGCGTACACAGTCTGGTCGCAAACCATTCACAAGGCAAGAAAATATCAATACAGTAATAACTTAGCTTTCTGGGGCCACCTTTCAGGTCATTGGGTAGAGAGTACAATTTACGTAGTTATGGTTTTGTTTCCTGTGAGTGCTATTTGCTTGATATGTAGATTTTTACAACAGAATTCAGAAGTCACTAAGACACATTTATTCTGTCTGGAAAATGTGCCTTTGCGGCAGTTTTTCAGAAGAGTACTTCATAAAACACTTATTTATTGTTTACATTGATTTATAAGCTGAGTCTGACTCTAGGAGAAAAAAAGGGAAGCTTGGAAAGAGTTTAAGGATAGCCCTTACCACGATTGGCGGTTTAACCTTCTTCTTATGGATGTATGTCTCCAGTTCTGTTCCCTTGGCCCTGTGCTTGAAAGAGTCAAAAAACTTCCTCTTTGAATTCTGAAGCTTCTTGCAGATCTTGCTGTGTTTCTCCAGCCTCTCTACAGCAAACTTCCTGTGACACAGTTCACAGGGCACCAGCTGAGGGTTTCCACTCTGGCTATTCTCATATGGAAATTGCTCAGCGGTAGGGCAGATCAGACTTGTAGGGGACAAATATCTGTTTTCCACTGACAGAGTTTGTTCATCCAGACATGTGGTGTTATATCTGAAGTGGGCCTGCGCGGCCTGTGCCGCTGACACGTCGCTTTCAGGGAGCCTTGCTTTCTTGAGATACTTTCTCCTTCCACAGGGGACGTCTTCTAGCCCACGGCTGCAAGGGCTCACTTGACGTCTCTCCTGATGGGAAAGCGCAGAGGGAAAGTGCGATTCTGCGCATCTGCCATCTTCCATTGGAGAACCATAATCAAGGTTGTCTCCTCTGATAGGAAGGGCTTTCCTTGGAGTGAAGGCTTTTTGCTTCTCCATTCTACAGGTCAGAAGAGGCACGGCCTTAGAGCGGTGGTTGGCCCATGGTCCTCTGGGGCAAAGCTCGCTCTGCCTCGCCTGGAGTGTCTTCCTTAGGGTCAGGAGTCCTCTATTTTCCCTTCCGGCCACCTCTCTGGAGTCTTCCATCTCTCTCGGAACCATCCTCAGCTCCTCCTGAGCTCTGAAGAGCTTCGCCTGCATCATGGCCTCCTTCTGGCGAATCTCGTCCTTCATCATGGCCTCCTTCCGGCGCATCTCATCCTGCAGGCTGGCCTCTCTCCGGCGATGCTCCTCCTTCAGTGCGGCCTCTGCCTCGGCCACTTTTCGTAGCTCCTCTTGCAACTGAAAGTGCTCCTTCCCATTGGCATGAGAAGGGCATTGCCCTGGAGGGGTCGCCACCATGGGGAGGACAGTCCTGTCCTTAGGTTTGCGTACTCTTGAGCCCCTCCTGCCCGGCCTCTCGCAGGGCCTCTCATGACCATCCTGAAGCGGGGTGGGGGCAAACAAGGAATCACTCTGTGCGTCCGGGCGGTCCTTCAGAAGCTGTATCTTGGGAGGCGGGCAGTACGTGGAAATCAGATCCTGATGCCTTAAGGGCGCGGGTCGATTCGAGTCTGTGTCCTTCGGGGAGGGGGACAGAGCACCAGGCTTAGGACTGGGCTCCATTGGCAAATGAGATATGAGCTTTGTTTCCCAGGTATCTGGAAAAGGCAAAAATGGCAAATAAATGATATCCTGCACAGTCTAGTATGGTCTAATAGAAAAGAATAAAAAAAAAACAATTCAGGAAATACACAACTTTTTAATATTAAACCTAATGGTGTTGAATGCTGCATGCTGACTCAGTAGGAGACAGATCCTAAACATAAACATTATAATAAACATTTGTTTCCCAAATAACATTCTCAATGTTCAGAATGCTTAAAGTCATGAGCTTTTTTAAAAATGTTTAACTGAAACCTGGAAATGTGCTATTTCATTTCAAAGCTTGTATTATATCTATGATATAAATGTTTTTTTATATAAAATTAACCCATTATGCAACAGGGGTTTGAGCAAAAGTCACTGTGAATAAGGGAATTTATCAATATTAATTAGCCGTTTCACTACATTATAGATAGCTGAAGGATTATGATACAGTATATCGATTTCGCTACAAATTGACAAGCATATTTGATAGTTCAGGTGGGTAGCTGCGTCAGCATGCGTAGGCTGCAAAGGAACAAGTAATAGGTTTATTCAATGCTGAAAAAAAGAAGAAAGAGAACACAACGTTTCGGCCGTGGAGCCTTCTTCAGGTGTGAGAGAGACAGGGCAGTAGGCAAAGGTAAAGTAGCGGGAGAACAAAGGTTGGGAGAGAGGAGGAGTGAGAGGCGGGAGCAGGGGACAGAAAGAGAGGCCAATCAAGAGGTGTGAAGTCAGAATGGGTGCAGAGAGGTGTGAAATGAAACTTCCAATGAATGGAGAAAATTTAAAAGAACAGTAATCTGTCGTTAAGGGAAGGGAGAATGTGTGATCCTAACTGCAGAATAATTTTAGTTTCGGTGGTCTTTCTGATGTATGAGTTCGGAAAACCGTCTTTGGTTTATAAAAATAGGTTTATTTTTTCAGCATGGAATAAACCTATTACTTGTTCCTTTGCAAGCATATTTGATGACACTTACCAAACAAGTTTTAAACAGCGGAGAAATAGTTCACCACGACGATAGCAATGCAATGTTTGACTGCATCTCCCTATGTGATATATCTGTATTTGGGTATATACAGATCACGTAATTCAGGGAGCACTGTTACGTCAGGTCACCAACCATTATTACGACGCTCATATGTCATAGAGCTCCTTAGGATGTTTGTATAATCTTTATCCAAATTTTCATATGGCCGCAGTTACGGCGTTTATTTTACAGTTAATGTAACAGGGTGTCATTATATTTTTCTGTCTTTATGGTGGCAGACCACTTAAATAAATCTGAGTAGGCGGTTTCTACAAGTGGGTCAGATAAAATATTAAATATACAGTAAAAGCTCACACCTATTCATACCCTTTATGTACTGTATATCTACAATTACGTATACTACGTATACAGTTATCGTATACTATAATACGATAACTACCATTACAAAATGTCTCCCTTTTGATTTGAAGTGGTTCTTTTAAATAAGTAAATTGCAATCACTTAGCCTACATCTGAGCTCCTAATTCATCGCGACGACGGACTGAGACTCCAGTCGGATTTGTGAGAAGGGGTGTGCCTGTTTTAAAACCGATTCATACGTCTTAAACACATGGACATAGATAGCAGTCTGTGTTATATAATTTATCTTTTTATTTTATTTAAATTTAAGTATCACATACACATTTTCAAAGTAACTGTACCCCTTTTAATTATGATCCCCATCGCTCACAGCTCCGAAGGTGAGACGAGGGCTACTTCAGATGGGATTTCCAATATTTCTCTCTTAGCTTGTATACCGGTGGAAAGGAGAGGGGTCTTAAAACGTGTTGATAGTAAGATTGGGATGTATTTGCAGTCTAGATATAGTTTTTTTAATGTTCGGAGCCGCCACAGATTCATTTTCTTACGACTGCTTTTCTGGATGACAATGACAATGCAAACGATGGTGTTAAGGCGAGGCTGTGCCTTAAGGCTCCTCTGCTTACAATATTCAGCGCGTAAATCGCAAACGAGCGCCTTCCCTTACGATGAAAATGCAGAAAATAAGACCACGAGATTTAAACCTACGGCTTACAAATTTATGCGTAAACACTAAAACCGTATCTTTAGCAAAACTGGCGAGACAATGTGTTTTATCATTTAAAAAAGTACTGGAAAATAATTAAAGGTTATCACGATAAACAGAGGTTACTGATCTACTACTGTACGCTGTGACCAAAAATGAGAGTCCCACGATCCTCGCAGCCTTCATGCTTTGGTCTTGGCCTGGCCGTTTTTTTTTTAGGATAATGGGGTCAAGTTAAGAAATTATGCAAGTTTCTAATCAAATCCAAGGGCGCCCCGATCTCCTAAACATCTTTAGAAGGCCGACGGACCACACTGCACGGTCCGGGTCCGTTCCCTGACCCGGTTCTGGATAATGCCAGCTTAAAGTGAAAAATTCTACTGTACATATTATGTTTCTTATTATGGTATATATGTATAATGTGGCGCGACCGCTTCACGAAGCTAGAAAGAAAGTTATCCGCCATTTTTATTTTACCTGCAATTGAATTTGCCATTAAAATCACGATTAATACCGCAGCTGCTAAATAACTTACCTAAAAGCGTTCAGATACAAAAGCACTTGAGCTGTAATGTTTGTATACTGTTGGCCCGATGACCTACTTCAAGAAGAATTGTTACATAGACCGCCAAGGACTGTCATCACACTTTACGTCATAAAGCGCTTTAAAACTTTAGACAAGTTCAACACCTCATATTTTGTACTGTTTATCATGGTAAAAGCAACTCAAAGCAATTATAAAAATGATCGAAAGGTAAAAATACAAGCTTATACGAGCTGTCGTTTTAACATTTATAACATATATTTAAACAAAACATATATAATCTATTTTAATAAAATAGAAAAGTGTTCTTAGTCTTCACTTAAAAGCTGTTAGAAGCTGCCTTTCTGACAAGAGAGTTCTGTGAGTTCCACAGTCTCAGTGCATTAAAGTCAAAACCAGTTGCTTTTTATTTCCTGTTTTACGACAGAGCAAGGAGGGTGTCCACAGACCACTGTGCACCTGCAGGCTGATATGGGGGGTAAAAAGTCTAGAAGTTAGTAAATAAGATTTTAGCACATGTTCTAAAACAAACCGGACACCTGTACAGTGATGCCAACACAGTAATCTGAGCTCCTTCTTTGAGTTAAATCCTAGCATCTGCATTTTTTACAAGTTGTTGCTATGGCAGAGCATGACCAGAGCATAACAGAAACCACCCATTTTCTAACCGCTTCATCCAATTCAGGGTCAGGGGGTCAGGGGGTCGCGGGGCACGGGGGAGCCAGAGCCTCAGAAAGTAATAAGCAGGAGATACCTGGGACTGGATGGTAGTCCAATGCAGGGAAGACACAGACACTCACCAATTATCCCAGAAGCCAATTAACCTACCAGTAGTTCTTTGAACTGTGGGAGGAAGCCGGAGCACCCAAAGCAAACTCATGCAAACATGGGGAGAACATACAAGCTCCATACAGATAGCACCCCAGGTCCAGAAGTGTACCCAGGGCCTCAGCACTGTGAGCTAGCAATGCTAAACGCTGGGCTACTGTGCATGCTAATTTCTAGGCATCAGGTGATCAATCAGGTAGTGTTTCTCAGATAAAAGGACACCAGTTATTTAGTATGAGATTCAAATTGACCTCAGAACAAAATATAACTTATGTTATATAACTTATATAGAACTTACTACAGCATAACTGTCTTATTTGGCTCTTGTAGAAAATATTAACAGCATGCCTATTAAACATACAGTATCTAGCAATCAGCAATCAAAATAAAAACATTTCCAAACATGGAAACTGCCCAGTTAATGAAGCATTTCAAAGACATTAATCTATTCAATAATTACAGTTTTAAGTAGATAACAGATTTATATTCAGATTACGAAAGCATCATAACAACTGCTGCTTGTGTAAGGAATCCATGAATACCACTGTACATGAGAATTCCACACCTATTTGTAATCAATACACAAAATCCTATTGAATTTCAGGTACTTGTTTATTCAGCATTGCTTGACTCCGCGGACTCCTTGTTGTTTCAATATTCTAGCAATAGGACTAATCGCCAATACAGTGCCGTTGTAATCTATTCCTTCTGCCAGCAGAGGACGGTATTCTCAAAGCCAGTTCAGGATAAGATACGCTCCTCGCAGTTCACAGTACAACTGGCCAAAGCCGTATTCGGAATATGCTCTCGATAACCTCGTTTAGTTTAAGTACGGCCATATTTCATATCAACCCACAGATGCATTGCATAAACACTAGAATTCTGGTTGTACTTAAATTGACCTTATACGTTTTGGATTATGTTTAACCTTCTTCAATTTCTTCAACCATATTTTGAGATGATTACGTTTACAGAAGCAAATATTATTCAGTGCTTTTTCTTCACTCCTTTAATCAAACCCACATTTCTATAAGGAGGGCCATTGTGAAACTCCCCAAAGTGAGCTGAATTAATCTTTTATTCTTCACACCTGCGAAGTCATTCCTTCATTGTGTAATATGAAGGCCTTTCATTATTCACGTATACTACAACATCTGAAAATAATCGGTCTTGAAATAGTTGAATGAAAGAAAATCCTGAATAACTCCTCCAAATGCGTGTTACACTTTCATCAAGTACACACACTTTGAATGTGATGAACTATAAAAAGTTATTTTAACCATACCCAATGGAGCTCAGGAGTGCGATTGCATACACAATCATGTTTTCAGTGTTTGGACATCAGCCGTACATCAGAACAATCATTTCACTAACACAGCTCCGTGTTGAGTGACTTCCCTCCAAGAACACAAAGTCACTTTCCCTTAGCAATTATTGCATGGACTTTGATTATCTGCCTTCTGCATCAAGCCCTGTATTATATACGGTAGAAAGCCAAGCTTTGGGATAGTGCTTTGTTTGGATCCTTGTCTTGATCCTTTTGGATCCCAGGCTGCTCATTTGCAAATGAGTTTTGACATTAATTATAGTGACTATAGCAATGAGCTGGCACTGTGGTTCACAGAGCTGGGGTCCTGGGTTCAATTCCTGGGGTGCAGTCTGGATGGAATTGTATGTTCTCCCTTCATTTGTGTGGATTTCTTCCAGGTGCTCCAGTTTCTTCCCACAGTCCAATGACATACAGTACTAGTAGGTTAAGGTGGAACTACAGTCCCAATTTTGCAGACACAAAATTATTTAATTTCAGTCACAAAATAAAATCATTGACATTATAGAAAAACTTTACAAACTCAAAATTGAGCACAAAATCATGAATTTTGTGAAAGGACTGTAAGTTACGCCATGTTGTAACAAATTCGCATTCAAGTTCCACACAAATTGCGATGTGATGCAGCCCTTCCTGCTCACTAATCACTGTAATGACTAATGCAATGTGATGTAGGAGAGAAAGGGTATAGGTTATGCAGCAAACATTTCACTGCAAAAAACGTTCCATTCCAAGGTTCTTTATGCAGAGTTAACAATGTAGTATTATTTATTGGCAAAAACGTAAAAAAGTTGAGAGTTATATTTCCATTGGATTAAACGAGATGTATTCACAAGCCTGCTCCTTTACAATGTCATAGGGCCACAACAGATTATAGGAAGTTTTGCTGCCTCGTTCTGAATCGCAGAACATGGTAATTCTTTAACCTTGAAATGTAGTCTATTTTGTGATGTAATGATGCAATGTCCCTTTA
The DNA here is from genome assembly GCF_040954835.1 of Lepisosteus oculatus. Lineage (NCBI taxonomy): Eukaryota > Metazoa > Chordata > Actinopteri > Semionotiformes > Lepisosteidae > Lepisosteus > Lepisosteus oculatus. The sequence continues at coordinate 1,182,894 of NW_027168042.1, read as the reverse complement.
CTGAGAGCCAGCAATCAACGGATGTGTCTGATCGTGAATGGTTTTCCCTGTTGTTTGTTGTATTACTTGGTGTTGCATTTTAAGCTGTACATGAGGCAGGACCCGGAGGCTGCTGCTTCTGCTGGTGCTTCTGCTGGGATTGAGGAAGAGCTGAGCGCCATGTAAGGCAAAGACACTGCGTTCCACTTTATCAGGTGCCTGGAGTGTAAGAGCTGCAGATAATATTGAGTCACATTAATCCCAACATATTTCAAATATTATGAAAATTAAATAAATTAAATCAAATAACTTTCATTAAAAAAATCAATCACTCTTTACCTTGCTTTTTCAGTTGTTTTTAAGGAAAATTGATGCCGAGAATGTGTGAATACTGTTTTTTGATGGTTCCAAGACCAATGTGACCTGTTCTATTGCCTGCTAATTGTACGTTCCAGGTTGAAAAATTATTTTTAGGAGGTCAAGGTGTATGAATGATAAGAGAAAAACTGAAATAACCACAGCTATGCAAACACCAGTCCACCAAAAAAAAATCATTTAATTAAAATAAGGTAACATTTTTTTTCATCATCATACGGATGAACTGTGCTAAATGTGTTTCTAAAAAGAAAAAGCAGGACGTGAGTCGTGAGCCAAGATCATGACTCTTTTGCTCTTCTTCACATCAATTTTCATCTGCGAGGAGGAGGAGGAGGGCGGCTCCTGATGTGCTGACACTTGGGGATGTGCCTCTGTGCCGGCCTGGGGGCAAAGCGCCGGCCGCAGTGAGGGCAGGGCACGTAGTCGGGGTTTGGATTCGCGGGGGGCTGGGGCAGGTTCACAACTTTCCCTCCTTGCGTGATCACCTGCTGCACCTCCCTGGCCTGTTTGATGCTCCGAATGAAATCCTCGTGCTTCTGCCTCCAGTTGTTCTTTCTCAGCTGGGAACAGGAAATGAAACCAATAAAACAGCTTCCAGAAAAAGTCCAGACTAGCACTGCGTACACAGTCTGGTCGCAAACCATTCACAAGGCAAGAAAATATCAATACAGTAATAACGTAGCTTTCTGGGGCCACCTTTCAGGTCATTGGGTAGAGAGTACAATTTACGTAGTTATGGTTTTGTTTCCTGTGAGTGCTATTTGCTTGATATGTAGATTTTTACAACAGAATTCAGAAGTCACTAAGACACATTTATTCTGTCTGGCAAATGTGCCTTTGCGGCAGTTTTTCAGAAGAGTACTTCATAAAACACTTATTTATTGTCTACATTGATTTATAAGCTGAGTCTGACTCTAGGAGAAAAAAAGGGAAGCTTGGAAAGAGTTTAAGGATAGCCCTTACCACGATTGGCGGTTTAACCTTCTTCTTATGGATGTATGTCTCCAGTTCTGTTCCCTTGGCCCTGTGCTTGAAAGAGTCAAAAACCTTCCTCTTTGAATTCTGAAGCTTCTTGCAGATCTTGCTGTGTTTCTCCAGCCTCTCTACAGCAAACTTCCCGTGACACAGTTCACAGGGCACCAGCTGAGGGTTTCCACTCTGGCTATTCTCATATGGAAATTGCTCAGCGGTAGGGCACATCAGACTTGTAGGGGACAAATATCTGTTTTCCACTGACAGAGTTTGTTCATCCAGACATGTGGTGTTATTTCTGAAGTGGCCCTGCGCGGCCTGTGCCGCTGACACGTCGCTTTCAGGGAGCCTTGCTTTCTTGAGATACTTTCTCCTTCCACAGGGGACGTCTTCTAGCCCACGGCTGCAAGGGCTCACTTGACGTCTCTCCTGATGGGAAAGCGCAGAGGGAAAGTGCGATTCTGCGCATCCGCCATCTTCCATTGGAGAACCATAATCAAGGTTGTCTCCTCTGATAGGAAGGGCTTTCCTTGGAGTGAAGGCTTTTTGCTTCTCCATTCTGCAGGTCAGAAGAGGCACGGCCTTAGAGCGGTGGTTGGCCCATGGTCCTCTGGGGCAAAGCTCGCTCTGCCTCGCCTCTATTTTCCCTTCCGGCCACCTCTCTGGAGTCTTCCATCTCTCTCGGAACCATCCTCAGCTCCTCCTGAGCTCTGAAGAGCTTCGCCTGCATCATGGCCTCCTTCTGGCGAATCTCGTCCTTCATCATGGCCTCCTTCCGGCGCATCTCATCCTGCAGGCTGGCCTCCCTCCGGCAATGCTCCTCCTTCAGCGCGGCCTCTGCCTCGGCCACTTTTCGTAGCTCCTCTTGCAACTGAAAGTGCTCCTTCCCATTGGCATGAGAAGGGCATTGCCCTGGAGGGGTCGCCACCATGGGGAGGACAGTCCTGTCCTTAGGTTTGCGTACTCTTGAGCCCCTCCTGCCCGGCCTCTCGCAGGGCCTCTCATGACCATCCTGAGGCGGGGTGGGGGCAAACAAGGAATCACTCTGTGCGTCCGGGCGGTCCACAGCCCGAACCTCACCAGGGCCGGAGACTTTCCTGTTACCCATAGGCTTCAGGGGGTAAGACCGATCATACCCCACAATGTTCTTCTCGGGGCCCTGTTGGGCTTGGAAGCGATAGCTGTTCCCCATCTTCTTCTCCGCAGCGTATTTGACATATTGGAAACATTTTCTCATCTTCTGTAGAGCTGCCTCCTGCCGCCGATTGTACATGGCGATCATTTTTTTCTCCTTTTCCTGCATCAGTTTCTCTTGGAAGGTGTCCTTCAGAAGCTGTATCTTGGGAGGCGGGCAGTACGTGGAAATCAGATCCTGTTGCCTTAAGGGCGCGGGTCGATTCGAGTCTGTGTCCTTCGGGGAGGGGGACAGAGCACCAGGCTTAGGACTGGGCTCCATTGGCAAATGAGATATGAGCTTTGTTTCCCAGGTATCTGGAAAAGGCAAAAATGGCAAATAAATGATATCCTGCACAGTCTAGTATGGTCTAATAGAAAAGAATAAAAAAAAACAATTCAGGAAATACACAACTTTTGAATATTAAACCTAATGGTGTTGAATGCTGCATGCTGACTCAGTAGGAGATAGATCCTAAACATAAACATTATAATAAACATTTGTTTCCCAAATAACATTCTCAATGTTCAGAATGCTTAAAGTCATGAGCTTTTTTAAAAATGTTTAACTGAAACCTGGAAATGTGCTATTTCATTTCAAAGCTTGTATTATATCTATGATATAAATGTTTTTTATATAAAATTAACCCATTATGCAACAGGGGTTTGAGCAAAAGTCACTGTGAATAAGGGAATTTATCAATATTAATTAGCCGTTTCACTACATTATAGATAGCTGAAGGATTATGATACAGTATATCGATTTCGCTACAAATTGACAAGCATATTTGATGACACTTACCAAACAAGTTTTAAACAGCGGAGAAATAGTTCACCACGACGATAGCAATGCAATGTTTGACTGCATCTCCCTATGTGATATATCTGTATTTGGGTATATACAGATCACGTAATTCAGGGAGCACTGTTACGTCAGGTCACCAACCATTATTACGACGCTCATATGTCATAGAGCTCCTTAGGATGTTTGTATAATCTTTATCCAAATTTTCATATGGCCGCAGTTACGGCGTTTATTTTACAGTTAATGTAACAGGGTGTCATTATATTTTTCTGTCTTTATGGTGGCAGACCACTTAAATAAATCTGAGTAGGCGGTTTCTACAAGTGGGTCAGATAAAATATTAAATATACAGTAAAAGCTCACACCTATTCATACCCTTTATGTACTGTATATCTACAATTACGTATACTACGTATACAGTTATCGTATACTATAATACGATAACTACCATTACAAAATGTCTCCCTTTTGATTTGAAGTGGTTCTTTTAAATAAGTAAATTGCAATCACTTAGCCTACATCTGAGCTCCTAATTCATCGCGACGACGGACTGAGACTCCAGTCGGATTTGTGAGAAGGGGTGTGCCTGTTTTAAAACCGATTCATACGTCTTAAACACATGGACATAGATAGCAGTCTGTGTTATATAATTTATCTTTTTATTTTATTTAAATTTAAGTATCACATACACATTTTCAAAGTAACTGTACCCCTTTTAATTATGATCCCCATCGCTCACAGCTCCGAAGGTGAGACGAGGGCTACTTCAGATGGGATTTCCAATATTTCTCTCTTAGCTTGTATACCGGTGGAAAGGAGAGGGGTCTTAAAACGTGTTGATAGTAAGATTGGGATGTATTTGCAGTCTAGATATAGTTTTTTTAATGTTCGGAGCCGCCACAGATTCATTTTCTTACGACTGCTTTTCTGGATGACAATGACAATGCAAACGATGGTGTTAAGGCGAGACTGTGCCTTAAGGCTCCTCTGCTTACAATATTCAGCGCGTAAATCGCAAACGAGCGCCTTCCCTTACGATGAAAATGCAGAAAATAAGACCACGAGATTTAAACCTACGGCTTACAAATTTATGCGTAAACACTAAAACCGTATCTTTAGCAAAACTGGCGAGACAATGTGTTTTATCATTTAAAAAAGTACTGGAAAATAATTAAAGGTTATCACGATAAACAGAGGTTACTGATCTACTACTGTACGCTGTGACCAAAAATGAGAGTCCCCCGATCCTCGCAGCCTTCATGCTTTGGTCTTGGCCTGGCCGTTTTTTTTAAGATAATGGGGTCAAGTTAAGAAATTATGCAAGTTTCTAATCAAATCCAAGGGCGCCTCGATCTCCTAAACATCTTTAGAAGGCCGGCGGACCACACTGCACGGTCCGGGTCCGGGCCCTGACCCGGTTCTGGATAATGCCAGCTTAAAGTGAAAAATTCTACTGTACATATTATGTTTCTTATTATGGTATATATGTATAATATAGCGCGACCGCTTCACGAAGCTAGAAAGAAAGTTATCCGCCATTTTTATTTTACCTGCAATTGAATTTGCCATTAAAATCATTATTAATACCGCAGCTGCTAAATAACTTACCTAAAAGCGTTCAGATACAAAAGCACTTGAGCTGTAATGTTTGTATACTGTTGGCCCGATGACCTACTTCAAGAAGAATTGTTACATAGACCGCCAAGGACTGTCATCACACTTTACGTCATAAAGCGCTTTAAAACTTTAGACAAGTTCAACACCTCATATTTTGTACTGTTTATCATGGTAAAAGCAACTCAAAGCAATTCTAAAAATGATCGAAAGGTAAAAATACAAGCTTATACGAGCTGTCGTTTTAACATTTATAACATATATTTAAACAAAACATATATAATCTATTTTAATAAAATAGAAAAGTGTTCTTAGTCTTCACTTAAAAGCTGTTAGAAGCTGCCTTTCTGACAAGAGAGTTCTGTGAGTTCCACAGTCTCAGTGCATTAAAGTCAAAACCAGTTGCTTTTTATTTCCTCTTTTACGACAGAGCAAGGAGGGTGTCCACAGACCACTGTGCACCTGCAGACTGATATGGGGGGTAAAAAGTCTAGAAGTTAGTAAATAAGATTTTAACATATGTTCTAAAACACACCGGACACCTGTACAGTGATGCCAACACAGTGATCTGAGCTCCTTCTTTGAGTTAAATCCTAGCATCTGCATTTTTTACAAGTTGTTGCTATGGCAGAGCATGACCAGAGCATAACAGAAACCACCCATTTTCTAACCGCTTCATCCAATTCAGGGTCAGGGGGTCAGGGGGTCGCGGGGCACGGGGGAGCCAGAGCCTCAGAAAGTAATAAGCAGGAGATACCTGGGACTGGATGGTAGTCCAATGCAGGGAAGACACAGACACTCACCAATTATCCCAGAAGCCAATTAACCTACCAGTAGTTCTTTGAACTGTGGGAGGAAGCCGGAGCACCCAAAGCAAACTCATGCAAACATGGGGAGAACATACAAGCTCCATACAGATAGCACCCCAGGTCCAGAAGTGTACCCAGGGCCTCAGCACTGTGAGCTAGCAATGCTAAACGCTGGGCTACTGTGCATGCTAATTTCTAGGCATCAGGTGATCAATCAGGTAGTGTTTCTCAGATAAAAGGACACCAGTTATTTAGTATGAGATTCAAATTGACCTCAGAACAAAATATAACTTATGTTATATAACTTATATAGAACTTACTACAGCATAACTGTCTTATTTGGCTCTTGTAGAAAATATTAACAGCATGCCTATTAAACATACAGTATCTAGCAATCAGCAATCAAAATAAAAACATTTCCAAACATGGAAACTGCCCAGTTAATGAAGCATTTCAAAGACATTAATCTATTCAATAATTACAGTTTTAAGTAGATAACAGATTTATATTCAGATTACGAAAGCATCATAACAACTGCTGCTTGTGTAAGGAATCCATGAATACCACTGTACATGAGAATTCCACACCTATTTGTAATCAATACACAAAATCCTATTGAATTTCAGGTACTTGTTTATTCAGCATTGCTTGACTCCGCGGACTCCTTGTTGTTTCAATATTCTAGCAATAGGACCAATACAGTGCCGTTGTAATCTATTCCTTCTGCCAGCAGAGGACGGTATTCTCAAAGCCAGTTCAGGATAAGATACGCTCCTCGCAGTTCACAGTACAACTGGCCAAAGCCGTATTCGGAATATGCTCTCGATAACCTCGTTTAGTTTAAGTACGGCCATATTTCATATCAACCCACAGATGCATTGCATAAACACTAGAATTCTGGTTGTACTTAAATTGACCTTATACGTTTTGGATTATGTTTAACCTTCTTCAATTTCTTCAACCATATTTTGAGATGATTACGTTTACAGAAGCAAATATTATTCAGTGCTTTTTCTTCACTCCTTTAATCAAACCCACATTTCTATAAGGAGGGCCATTGTGAAACTCCCCAAAGTGAGCTGAATTAATCTTTTATTCTTCACACCTGCGAAGTCATTCCTTCATTGTGTAATATGAAGGCCTTTCATTATTCACGTATACTACAACATCTGAAAATAATCGGTCTTGAAATAGTTGAATGAAAGAAAATCCTGAATAACTCCTCCAAATGCGTGTTACACTTTCATCAAGTACACACACTTTGAATGTGATGAACTATAAAAAGTTATTTTAACCATACCCAATGGAGCTCAGGAGTGCGATTGCATACACAATCATGTTTTCAGTGTTTGGACATCAGCCGTACATCAGAACAATCATTTCACTAACACAGCTCCGTGTTGAGTGACTTCCCTCCAAGAACACAAAGTCACTTTCCCTTAGCAATTATTGCATGGACTTTGATTATCTGCCTTCTGCATCAAGCCCTGTATTATATACGGTAGAAAGCCAAGCTTTGGGATAGTGCTTTGTTTGGATCCTTGTCTTGATCCTTTTGGATCCCAGGCTGCTCATTTGCAAATGAGTTTTGACATTAATTATAGTGACTATAGCAATGAGCTGGCACTGTGGTTCACAGAGCTGGGGTCCTGGGTTCAATTCCTGGGGTGCAGTCTGGATGGAATTGTATGTTCTCCCTTCATTTGTGTGGATTTCTTCCAGGTGCTCCAGTTTCTTCCCACAGTCCAATGACATACAGTACTAGTAGGTTAAAGTGGAACTACAGTCCCAATTTTGCAGACACAAAATTATTTAATTTCAGTCACAAAATAAAATCATTGACATTATAGAAAAACTTTACAAACTCAAAATTGAGCACAAAATCATGAATTTTGTGAAAGGACTGTAAGTTACGCCATGTTGTAACAAATTCGCATTCAAGTTCCACACAAATTGCGATGTGATGCAGCCCTTCCTGCTCACTAATCACTGTAATGACTAATGCAATGTGATGTAGGAGAGAAAGGGTATAGGTTATGCAGCAAACATTTCACTGCAAAAAACGTTCCATTCCAAGGTTCTTTATGCAGAGTTAACAATGTAGTATTATTTATTGGCAAAAACGTAAAAAAGTTGAGAGTTATATTTCCATTGGATTAAACGAGATGTATTCACAAGCCTGCTCCTTTACAATGTCATAGGGCCACAACAGATTATAGGAAGTTTTGCTGCCTCGTTCTGAATCGCAGAACATGGTAATTCTTTAACCTTGAAATGTAGTCTATTTTGTGATGTAATGATGCAATGTCCCTTTACTGAGAGCCAGCAATCAACGGATGTGTCTGATCGTGAATGGTTTTCCCTGTTGTTTGTTGTATTACTTGGTGTTGCATTTTAAGCTGTACATGAGGCAGGACCCGGAGGCTGCTGCTTCTGCTGGTGCTTCTGCTGGGATTGAGGAAGAGCTGAGCGCCATGTAAGGCAAAGACACTGCGTTCCACTTTATCAGGTGCCTGGAGTGTAAGAGCTGCAGATAATATTGAGTCACATTAATCCCAACATATTTCAAATATTATGAAAATTAAATAAATTAAATCAAATAACTTTCATTAAAAAAATCAATCACTCTTTACCTTGCTTTTTCAGTTGTTTTTAAGGAAAATTGATGCCGAGAATGTGTGAATACTGTTTTTTGATGGTTCCAAGACCAATGTGACCTGTTCTATTGCCTGCTAATTGTACGTTCCAGGTTGAAAAATTATTTTTAGGAGGTCAAGGTGTATGAATGATAAGAGAAAAACTGAAATAACCACAGCTATGCAAACACCAGTCCACCAAAAAAAAATCATTTAATTAAAATAAGGTAACATTTTTTTTCATCATCATACGGATGAACTGTGCTAAATGTGTTTCTAAAAAGAAAAAGCAGGACGTGAGTCGTGAGCCAAGATCATGACTCTTTTGCTCTTCTTCACATCAATTTTCATCTGCGAGGAGGAGGAGGAGGGCGGCTCCTGATGTGCTGACACTTGGGGATGTGCCTCTGTGCCGGCCTGGGGGCAAAGCGCCGGCCGCAGTGAGGGCAGGGCACGTAGTCGGGGTTTGGATTCGCGGGGGGCTGGGGCAGGTTCACAACTTTCCCTCCTTGCGTGATCACCTGCTGCACCTCCCTGGCCTGTTTGATGCTCCGAATGAAATCCTCGTGCTTCTGCCTCCAGTTGTTCTTTCTCAGCTGGGAACAGGAAATGAAACCAATAAAACAGCTTCCAGAAAAAGTCCAGACTAGCACTGCGTACACAGTCTGGTCGCAAACCATTCACAAGGCAAGAAAATATCAATACAGTAATAACGTAGCTTTCTGGGGCCACCTTTCAGGTCATTGGGTAGAGAGTACAATTTACGTAGTTATGGTTTTGTTTCCTGTGAGTGCTATTTGCTTGATATGTAGATTTTTACAACAGAATTCAGAAGTCACTAAGACACATTTATTCTGTCTGGCAAATGTGCCTTTGCGGCAGTTTTTCAGAAGAGTACTTCATAAAACACTTATTTATTGTCTACATTGATTTATAAGCTGAGTCTGACTCTAGGAGAAAAAAAGGGAAGCTTGGAAAGAGTTTAAGGATAGCCCTTACCACGATTGGCGGTTTAACCTTCTTCTTATGGATGTATGTCTCCAGTTCTGTTCCCTTGGCCCTGTGCTTGAAAGAGTCAAAAACCTTCCTCTTTGAATTCTGAAGCTTCTTGCAGATCTTGCTGTGTTTCTCCAGCCTCTCTACAGCAAACTTCCCGTGACACAGTTCACAGGGCACCAGCTGAGGGTTTCCACTCTGGCTATTCTCATATGGAAATTGCTCAGCGGTAGGGCACATCAGACTTGTAGGGGACAAATATCTGTTTTCCACTGACAGAGTTTGTTCATCCAGACATGTGGTGTTATTTCTGAAGTGGCCCTGCGCGGCCTGTGCCGCTGACACGTCGCTTTCAGGGAGCCTTGCTTTCTTGAGATACTTTCTCCTTCCACAGGGGACGTCTTCTAGCCCACGGCTGCAAGGGCTCACTTGACGTCTCTCCTGATGGGAAAGCGCAGAGGGAAAGTGCGATTCTGCGCATCCGCCATCTTCCATTGGAGAACCATAATCAAGGTTGTCTCCTCTGATAGGAAGGGCTTTCCTTGGAGTGAAGGCTTTTTGCTTCTCCATTCTGCAGGTCAGAAGAGGCACGGCCTTAGAGCGGTGGTTGGCCCATGGTCCTCTGGGGCAAAGCTCGCTCTGCCTCGCCTCTATTTTCCCTTCCGGCCACCTCTCTGGAGTCTTCCATCTCTCTCGGAACCATCCTCAGCTCCTCCTGAGCTCTGAAGAGCTTCGCCTGCATCATGGCCTCCTTCTGGCGAATCTCGTCCTTCATCATGGCCTCCTTCCGGCGCATCTCATCCTGCAGGCTGGCCTCCCTCCGGCAATGCTCCTCCTTCAGCGCGGCCTCTGCCTCGGCCACTTTTCGTAGCTCCTCTTGCAACTGAAAGTGCTCCTTCCCATTGGCATGAGAAGGGCATTGCCCTGGAGGGGTCGCCACCATGGGGAGGACAGTCCTGTCCTTAGGTTTGCGTACTCTTGAGCCCCTCCTGCCCGGCCTCTCGCAGGGCCTCTCATGACCATCCTGAGGCGGGGTGGGGGCAAACAAGGAATCACTCTGTGCGTCCGGGCGGTCCACAGCCCGAACCTCACCAGGGCCGGAGACTTTCCTGTTACCCATAGGCTTCAGGGGGTAAGACCGATCATACCCCACAATGTTCTTCTCGGGGCCCTGTTGGGCTTGGAAGCGATAGCTGTTCCCCATCTTCTTCTCCGCAGCGTATTTGACATATTGGAAACATTTTCTCATCTTCTGTAGAGCTGCCTCCTGCCGCCGATTGTACATGGCGATCATTTTTTTCTCCTTTTCCTGCATCAGTTTCTCTTGGAAGGTGTCCTTCAGAAGCTGTATCTTGGGAGGCGGGCAGTACGTGGAAATCAGATCCTGTTGCCTTAAGGGCGCGGGTCGATTCGAGTCTGTGTCCTTCGGGGAGGGGGACAGAGCACCAGGCTTAGGACTGGGCTCCATTGGCAAATGAGATATGAGCTTTGTTTCCCAGGTATCTGGAAAAGGCAAAAATGGCAAATAAATGATATCCTGCACAGTCTAGTATGGTCTAATAGAAAAGAATAAAAAAAAACAATTCAGGAAATACACAACTTTTGAATATTAAACCTAATGGTGTTGAATGCTGCATGCTGACTCAGTAGGAGATAGATCCTAAACATAAACATTATAATAAACATTTGTTTCCCAAATAACATTCTCAATGTTCAGAATGCTTAAAGTCATGAGCTTTTTTAAAAATGTTTAACTGAAACCTGGAAATGTGCTATTTCATTTCAAAGCTTGTATTATATCTATGATATAAATGTTTTTTTATATAAAATTAACCCATTATGCAACAGGGGTTTGAGCAAAAGTCACTGTGAATAAGGGAATTTATCAATATTAATTAGCCGTTTCACTACATTATAGATAGCTGAAGGATTATGATACAGTATATCGATTTCGCTACAAATTGACAAGCATATTTGATGACACTTACCAAACAAGTTTTAAACAGCGGAGAAATAGTTCACCACGACGATAGCAATGCAATGTTTGACTGCATCTCCCTATGTGATATATCTGTATTTGGGTATATACAGATCACGTAATTCAGGGAGCACTGTTACGTCAGGTCACCAACCATTATTACGACGCTCATATGTCATAGAGCTCCTTAGGATGTTTGTATAATCTTTATCCAAATTTTCATATGGCCGCAGTTACGGCGTTTATTTTACAGTTAATGTAACAGGGTGTCATTATATTTTTCTGTCTTTATGGTGGCAGACCACTTAAATAAATCTGAGTAGGCGGTTTCTACAAGTGGGTCAGATAAAATATTAAATATACAGTAAAAGCTCACACCTATTCATACCCTTTATGTACTGTATATCTACAATTACGTATACTACGTATACAGTTATCGTATACTATAATACGATAACTACCATTACAAAATGTCTCCCTTTTGATTTGAAGTGGTTCTTTTAAATAAGTAAATTGCAATCACTTAGCCTACATCTGAGCTCCTAATTCATCGCGACGACGGACTGAGACTCCAGTCGGATTTGTGAGAAGGGGTGTGCCTGTTTTAAAACCGATTCATACGTCTTAAACACATGGACATAGATAGCAGTCTGTGTTATATAATTTATCTTTTTATTTTATTTAAATTTAAGTATCACATACACATTTTCAAAGTAACTGTACCCCTTTTAATTATGATCCCCATCGCTCACAGCTCCGAAGGTGAGACGAGGGCTACTTCAGATGGGATTTCCAATATTTCTCTCTTAGCTTGTATACCGGTGGAAAGGAGAGGGGTCTTAAAACGTGTTGATAGTAAGATTGGGATGTATTTGCAGTCTAGATATAGTTTTTTTAATGTTCGGAGCCGCCACAGATTCATTTTCTTACGACTGCTTTTCTGGATGACAATGACAATGCAAACGATGGTGTTAAGGCGAGACTGTGCCTTAAGGCTCCTCTGCTTACAATATTCAGCGCGTAAATCGCAAACGAGCGCCTTCCCTTACGATGAAAATGCAGAAAATAAGACCACGAGATTTAAACCTACGGCTTACAAATTTATGCGTAAACACTAAAACCGTATCTTTAGCAAAACTGGCGAGACAATGTGTTTTATCATTTAAAAAAGTACTGGAAAATAATTAAAGGTTATCACGATAAACAGAGGTTACTGATCTACTACTGTACGCTGTGACCAAAAATGAGAGTCCCCCGATCCTCGCAGCCTTCATGCTTTGGTCTTGGCCTGGCCGTTTTTTTTAAGATAATGGGGTCAAGTTAAGAAATTATGCAAGTTTCTAATCAAATCCAAGGGCGCCTCGATCTCCTAAACATCTTTAGAAGGCCGGCGGACCACACTGCACGGTCCGGGTCCGTTCCCTGACCCGGTTCTGGATAATGCCAGCTTAAAGTGAAAAATTCTACTGTACATATTATGTTTCTTATTATGGTATATATGTATAATATAGCGCGACCGCTTCACGAAGCTAGAAAGAAAGTTATCCGCCATTTTTATTTTACCTGCAATTGAATTTGCCATTAAAATCATTATTAATACCGCAGCTGCTAAATAACTTACCTAAAAGCGTTCAGATACAAAAGCACTTGAGCTGTAATGTTTGTATACTGTTGGCCCGATGACCTACTTCAAGAAGAATTGTTACATAGACCGCCAAGGACTGTCATCACACTTTACGTCATAAAGCGCTTTAAAACTTTAGACAAGTTCAACACCTCATATTTTGTACTGTTTATCATGGTAAAAGCAACTCAAAGCAATTCTAAAAATGATCGAAAGGTAAAAATACAAGCTTATACGAGCTGTCGTTTTAACATTTATAACATATATTTAAACAAAACATATATAATCTATTTTAATAAAATAGAAAAGTGTTCTTAGTCTTCACTTAAAAGCTGTTAGAAGCTGCCTTTCTGACAAGAGAGTTCTGTGAGTTCCACAGTCTCAGTGCATTAAAGTCAAAACCAGTTGCTTTTTATTTCCTCTTTTACGACAGAGCAAGGAGGGTGTCCACAGACCACTGTGCACCTGCAGGCTGATATGGGGGGTAAAAAGTCTAGAAGTTAGTAAATAAGATTTTAACATATGTTCTAAAACAAACCGGACACCTGTACAGTGATGCCAACACAGTGCTCTGAGCTCCTTCTTTGAGTTAAATCCTAGCATCTGCATTTTTTACAAGTTGTTGCTATGGCAGAGCATGACCAGAGCATAACAGAAACCACCCATTTTCTAACCGCTTCATCCAATTCAGGGTCAGGTGGTCAGGGGGTCGCGGGGCACGGGGGAGCCAGAGCCTCAGAAAGTAATAAGCAGGAGATACCTGGGACTGGATGGTAGTCCAATGCAGGGAAGACACAGACACTCACCAATTATCCCAGAAGCCAATTAACCTACCAGTAGTTCTTTGAACTGTGGGAGGAAGCCGGAGCACCCAAAGCAAACTCATGCAAACATGGGGAGAACATACAAGCTCCATACAGATAGCACCCCAGGTCCAGAAGTGTACCCAGGGCCTCAGCACTGTGAGCTAGCAATGCTAAACGCTGGGCTACTGTGCATGCTAATTTCTAGGCATCAGGTGATCAATCAGGTAGTGTTTCTCAGATAAAAGGACACCAGTTATTTAGTATGAGATTCAAATTGACCTCAGAACAAAATATAACTTATGTTATATAACTTATATAGAACTTACTACAGCATAACTGTCTTATTTGGCTCTTGTAGAAAATATTAACAGCATGCCTATTAAACATACAGTATCTAGCAATCAGCAATCAAAATAAAAACATTTCCAAACATGGAAACTGCCCAGTTAATGAAGCATTTCAAAGACATTAATCTATTCAATAATTACAGTTTTAAGTAGATAACAGATTTATATTCAGATTACGAAAGCATCATAACAACTGCTGCTTGTGTAAGGAATCCATGAATACCACTGTACATGAGAATTCCACACCTATTTGTAATCAATACACAAAATCCTATTGAATTTCAGGTACTTGTTTATTCAGCATTTCTTGACTCTGCGGACTCCTTGTTGTTTCAATATTCTAGCAATAGGACTAATCGCCAATACAGTGCCGTTGTAATCTATTCCTTCTGCCAGCAGAGGACGGTATTCGCACAGCCAGTTCAGGATAAGATACGGTCCTCGCAGTTCACAGTACAACTGGCCAAAGCCGTATTCGGAATATGCTCTCGATAACCTCGTTTAGTTTAAGTACGGCCATATTTCATATCAACCCACAGATGCATTGCATAAACACTAGAATTCTGGTTGTACTTAAATTGACCTTATACGTTTTGGATTATGTTTAACCTTCTTCAATTTCTTCAACCATATTTTGAGATGATTACGTTTACAGAAGCAAATATTATTCAGTGCTTTTTCTTCACTCCTTTAATCAAACCCACATTTCTATAAGGAGGGCCATTGTGAAACTCCCCAAAGTGAGCTGAATTAATCTTTTATTCTTCACACCTGCGAAGTCATTCCTACATTGTGTAATATGAAGGCCTTTCATTATTCACGTATACTACAACATCTGAAAATAATGGGTCTTGAAATAGTTGAATGAAAGAAAATCCTGAATAACTCCTCCAAATGCGTGTTACACTTTCATCAAGTACACACACTTTGAATGTGATGAACTATAAAAAGTTATTTTAACCATCATTAACTGTGGCTGAAAAGCTGATCAACATATTTGTATTCTCTCGAATTGACTACTGCAATGCTCTGCTCCCTGGGGTATCTAAATCTACTCTGAACAAGCTGCAGTATGTCCAAAATTCAGCAGCCAGAATCCTGACCAGATCTAGTGCAAGTGTTCACATTACTTCTATCCTGGAGTCCTTGCACTGGCTTCCGGTCAAATTCCGCGTAGACTTTAAAATCCTCATGCTCACCTACAAGGCTTTACATGGCTTGGCACCTCAATACCTGTCTGAACTTTTATCGCCCTACTCCCCACCTCGCAACCTCCGCTCTTCAAATTCTGCCCTCCTTACTGTCCCCCAAGCCCGTCTACATTGTATGGGCGACAGGGCCTTCTCCTGCTATGCCCCCAAGCTCTGGAACTCCTTGCCCAAGGATATTAGAGAGTCACCTTCTCTAAACTCCTTCAAATCCAGACTCAAAACCCTCCTTTTCAGAAAAGCCTTTACTTAACTGGTTCCATTCTTCACCCCTCTGCTCTTCTTAATACCATCTTCCACGGTCTCCTCTATTGTTATTGTTGTATTGTTGTAATTATAATTGTGTCCTGTCTTGTGAAATTTTCTTATTTATTGTTGTAGTCTTCTTATTTATTGTTATTGTCATCCTGTAAAGCGCTTTGAGAAGCCACCTTTAAAGGCGCTATATAAAATAAATTTTATTATTATTATTATTATTATTATACCCAATGGAGCTCAGGAGTGCGATTGCATACACAATCATGTTTTCAGTGTTTGGACATCAGCCGTACATCAGAACAATCATTTCACTAACACAGCTCCATGTTGAGTGACTTCCCTCCAAGAACACAAAGTCACTTTCCCTTAGCAATTATTGCATGGACTTTGATTATCTGCCTTCTGCATCAAGCCCTGTATTATATACGGTACAAAGCCAAGCTTTGGGATAGTGCTTTGTTTGGATCCTTGTCTTGATCCTTTTGGATCCCAGGCTGCTCATTTGCAAATGAGTTTTGACATTAATTATAGTGACTATAGCAATGAGCTGGCACTGTGGTTCACAGAGCTGGGGTCCTGGGTTCAATTCCTGGGGTGCAGTCTGGATGGAATTGTATGTTCTCCCTTCATTTGTGTGGATTTCTTCCAGGTGCTCCAGTTTCTTCCCACAGTCCAAAGACATACAGTACTAGTAGGTTAAGGTGGAACTACAGTCCCAATTTTGCAGACACAAAATTATTTAATTTCAGTCACAAAATAAAATCATTGACATTATAGAAAAACTTTACAAACTCAAAATTGAGCACAAAATCATGAATTTTGTGAAAGGACTGTAAGTTACGCCATGTTGTAACAAATTCGCATTCAAGTTCCACACAAATTGCGATGTGATGCAGCCCTTCCTGCTCACTAATCACTGTAATGACTAATGCAATGTGATGTAGGAGAGAAAGGGTATAGGTTATGCAGCAAACATTTCACTGCAAAAAACGTTCCATTCCAAGGTTCTTTATGCAGAGTTAACAATGTAGTATTATTTATTGGAAAAAACGTAAAAAAGTTGAGAGCAATATTTCCATTGGATTAAACGAGATGTATTCACAAGCCTGCTCCTTTACAATGTCACAGGGCCACAACAGATTTTAGGAAGTTTTGCTGCCTCGTTCTGAATCGCAGAACATGGTAATTCTTTAACCTTGAAATGTAGTCTATTTTGTGATGTAATGATGCAATGTCCCTTTACTGAGAGCCAGCAATCAACGGATGTGTCTGATCGTGAATGGTTTTCCCTGTTGTTTGTTGTATTACTTGGTGTTGCATTTTAAGCTGTGCATGAGGCAGGACCCGGAGGCTGCTGCTTCTGCTGGTGCTTCTGCTGGGATTGAGGAAGAGCTGAGCGCCATGTAAGGCAAAGACACTGCGTTCCACTTTATCAGGTGCCTGGAGTGTAAGAGCTGCAGATAATATTGAGTCACATTAATCCCAACATATTTCAAATATTATGAAAATTAAATAAATTAAATCAAATAACTTTCATTAAAAAAATCAATCACTCTTTACCTTGCTTTTTCAGTTGTTTTTAAGGAAAATTGATGCCGAGAATGTGTGAATACTGCTTTTTGATGGTTCCAAGACCAATGTGACCTGTTCTATTGCCTGCTAATTGTACGTTCCAGGTTGAAAAATTATTTTTAGGAGGTCAAGGTGTATGAATGATAAGAGAAAAACTGAAATAACCACAGCTACGCAAACACCAGTCCACCAAAAAAAAATCATTTAATTAAAATAAGGTAACATTTTTTTTTCATCATCATACGGATGAACTGTGCTAAATGTGTTTCTAAAAAGAAAAAGCAGGACGTGAGTCGTGAGCCAAGATCATGACTCTTTTGCTCTTCTTCACATCAGTTTTCATCTGCGAGGAGGAGGAGGAGGGCGGCTCCTGATGTGCTGACACTTGGGGAAGTGCCTCTGTGCCGGCCTGGGGGCAAAGCGCCGGCCGCAGTGAGGGCAGGGCACGTAGTCGGGGTTTGGATTCGCGGGGGGCTGGGGCAGGTTCACAACTTTCCCTCCTTGCGTGATCACCTGCTGCACCTCCCTGGCCTGTTTGATGCTCCGAATGAAATCCTCGTGCTTCTGCCTCCAGTTGTTCTTTCTCAGCTGGGAACAGGAAATGAAACCAATAAAACAGCTTCCAGAAAAAGTCCAGACTAGCACTGCGTACACAGTCTGGTCGCAAACCATTCACAAGGCAAGAAAATATCAATACAGTAATAACGTAGCTTTCTGGGGCTACCTTTCAGGTCATTGGGTAGAGAGTACAATTTACGTAGTTATGGTTTTGTTTCCTGTGAGTGCTATTTGCTTGATATGTAGATTTTTACAACAGAATTCAGAAGTCACTAAGACACATTTATTCTGTCTGGCAAATGTGCCTTTGCGGCAGTTTTTCAGAAGAGTACTTCATAAAACACTTATTTATTGTTTACATTGATTTATAAGCTGAGTCTGACTCTAGGAGAAAAAAAGGGAAGCTTGGAAAGAGTTTAAGGATAGCCCTTACCACGATTGGCGGTTTAACCTTCTTCTTATGGATGTATGTCTCCAGTTCTGTTCCCTTGGCCCTGTGCTTGAAAGAGTCAAAAACCTTCCTCTTTGAATTCTGAAGCTTCTTGCAGATCTTGCTGTGTTTCTCCAGCCTCTCTACAGTAAACTTCCCGTGACACAGTTCACAGGGCACCAGCTGAGGGTTTCCACTCTGGCTATTCTCATATGGAAATTGCTCAGCGGTAGGGCACATCAGACTTGTAGGGGACAAATATCTGTTTTCCACTGACAGAGTTTGTTCATCCAGACATGTGGTGTTATTTCTGAAGTGGCCCTGCGCGGCCTGTGCCGCTGACACGTCGCTTTCAGGGAGCCTTGCTTTCTTGAGATACTTTCTCCTTCCACAGGGGACGTCTTCTAGCCCACGGCTGCAAGGGCTCACTTGACGTCTCTCCTGATGGGAAAGCGCAGAGGGAAAGTGCGATTCTGCGCATCCGCCATCTTCCATTGGAGAACCATAATCAAGGTTGTCTCCTCTGATAGGAAGGGCTTTCCTTGGAGTGAAGGCTTTTTGCTTCTCCATTCTGCAGGTCAGAAGAGGCACGGCCTTAGAGCGGTGGTTGGCCCATGGTCCTCTGGGGCAAAGCTCGCTCTGCCTCGCCTCTATTTTCCCTTCCGGCCACCTCTCTGGAGTCTTCCATCTCTCTCGGAACCATCCTCAGCTCCTCCTGAGCTCTGAAGAGCTTCGCCTGCATCATGGCCTCCTTCTGGCGAATCTCGTCCTTCATCATGGCCTCCTTCCGGCGCATCTCATCCTGCAGGCTGGCCTCTCTCCGGCGATGCTCCTCCTTCAGTGCGGCCTCTGCCTCGGCCACTTTTCGTAGCTCCTCTTGCAACTGAAAGTGCTCCTTCCCATTGGCATGAGAAGGGCATTGCCCTGGAGGGGTCGCCACCATGGGGAGGACAGTCCTGTCCTTAGGTTTGCGTACTCTTGAGCCCCTCCTGCCCGGCCTCTCGCAGGGCCTCTCATGACCATCCTGAGGCGGGGTGGGGGCAAACAAGGAATCACTCTGTGCGTCCGGGCGGTCCACAGCCCGAACCTCACCAGGGCCGGAGACTTTCCTGTTACCCATAGGCTTCAGGGGGTAAGACCGATCATACCCCACAATGTTCTTCTCGGGGCCCTGTTGGGCTTGGAAGCGATAGCTGTTCCCCGTCTTCTTCTCCGCAGCGTATTTGACATATTGGAAACATTTTCTCATCTTCTGTAGAGCTGCCTCCTGCCGCCGATTGTACATGGCGATCATTTTTTTCTCCTTTTCCTGCATCAGTTTCTCTTGGAAGGTGTCCTTCAGAAGCTGTATCTTGGGAGGCGGGCAGTACGTGGAGATCAGATCCTGTTGCCTTAAGGGCGCGGGTCGATTCGAGTCTGTGTCCTTCGGGGAGGGGGACAGAGCACCAGGCTTAGGACTGGGCTCCATTGGCAAATGAGATATGAGCTTTGTTTCCCAGGTATCTGGAAAAGGCAAAAATGGCAAATAAATGATATCCTGCACAGTCTAGTATGGTCTAATAGAAAAGAATAAAAAAAAAACAATTCAGGAAATACACAACTTTTTAATATTAAACCTAATGGTGTTGAATGCTGCATGCTGACTCAGTAGGAGACAGATCCTAAACATAAACATTATAATAAACATTTGTTTCCCAAATAACATTCTCAATGTTCAGAATGCTTAAAGTCATGAGCTTTTTTAAAAATGTTTAACTGAAACCTGGAAATGTGCTATTTCATTTCAAAGCTTGTATTATATCTATGATATAAATGTTTTTTTATATAAAATTAACCCATTATGCAACAGGGGTTTGAGCAAAAGTCACTGTGAATAAGGGAATTTATCAATATTAATTAGCCGTTTCACTACATTATAGATAGCTGAAGGATTATGATACAGTATATCGATTTCGCTACAAATTGACAAGCATATTTGATGACACTTACCAAAC
Organism: Lepisosteus oculatus; assembly: GCF_040954835.1. Taxonomy (NCBI): domain Eukaryota; kingdom Metazoa; phylum Chordata; class Actinopteri; order Semionotiformes; family Lepisosteidae; genus Lepisosteus; species Lepisosteus oculatus. The sequence continues at coordinate 1,162,757 of NW_027168042.1, read as the reverse complement.
AAGTTTTAAACAGCGGAGAAATAGTTCACCACGACGATAGCAATGCAATGTTTGACTGCATCTCCCTATGTGATATATCTGTATTTGGGTATATACAGATCACGTAATTCAGGGAGCACTGTTACGTCAGGTCACCAACCATTATTACGACGCTCATATGTCATAGAGCTCCTTAGGATGTTTGTATAATCTTTATCCAAATTTTCATATGGCCGCAGTTACGGCGTTTATTTTACAGTTAATGTAACAGGGTGTCATTATATTTTTCTGTCTTTATGGTGGCAGACCACTTAAATAAATCTGAGTAGGCGGTTTCTACAAGTGGGTCAGATAAAATATTAAATATACAGTAAAAGCTCACACCTATTCATACCCTTTATGTACTGTATATCTACAATTACGTATACTACGTATACAGTTATCGTATACTATAATACGATAACTACCATTACAAAATGTCTCCCTTTTGATTTGAAGTGGTTCTTTTAAATAAGTAAATTGCAATCACTTAGCCTACATCTGAGCTCCTAATTCATCGCGACGACGGACTGAGACTCCAGTCGGATTTGTGAGAAGGGGTGTGCCTGTTTTAAAACCGATTCATACGTCTTAAACACATGGACATAGATAGCAGTCTGTGTTATATAATTTATCTTTTTATTTTATTTAAATTTAAGTATCACATACACATTTTCAAAGTAACTGTACCCCTTTTAATTATGATCCCCATCGCTCACAGCTCCGAAGGTGAGACGAGGGCTACTTCAGATGGGATTTCCAATATTTCTCTCTTAGCTTGTATACCGGTGGAAAGGAGAGGGGTCTTAAAACGCGTTGATAGTAAGATTGGGATGTATTTGCAGTCTAGATATAGTTTTTTTAATGTTCGGAGCCGCCACAGATTCATTTTCTTACGACTGCTTTTCTGGATGACAATGACAATGCAAACGATGGTGTTAAGGCGAGGCTGTGCCTTAAGGCTCCTCTGCTTACAATATTCAGCGCGTAAATCGCAAACGAGCGCCTTCCCTTACGATGAAAATGCAGAAAATAAGACCACGAGATTTAAACCTACGGCTTACAAATTTATGCGTAAACACTAAAACCGTATCTTTAGCAAAACTGGCGAGACAATGTGTTTTATCATTTAAAAAAGTACTGGAAAATAATTAAAGGTTATCACGATAAACAGAGGTTACTGATCTACTACTGTACGCTGTGACCAAAAATGAGAGTCCCCCGATCCTCGCAGCCTTCATGCTTTGGTCTTGGCCTGGCCGTTTTTTTTAAGATAATGGGGTCAAGTTAAGAAATTATGCAAGTTTCTAATCAAATCCAAGGGCGCCTCGATCTCCTAAACATCTTTAGAAGGCCGGCGGACCACACTGCACGGTCCGGGTCCGGGCCCTGACCCGGTTCTGGATAATGCCAGCTTAAAGTGAAAAATTCTACTGTACATATTATATTTCTTATTATGGTATATATGTATAATATAGCGCGACCGCTTCACGAAGCTAGAAAGAAAGTTATCCGCCATTTTTATTTTACCTGCAATTGAATTTGCCATTAAAATCATTATTAATACCGCAGCTGCTAAATAACTTACCTAAAAGCGTTCAGATACAAAAGCACTTGAGCTGTAATGTTTGTATACTGTTGGCCCGATGACCTACTTCAAGAAGAATTGTTACATAGACCGCCAAGGACTGTCATCACACTTTACGTCATAAAGCGCTTTAAAACTTTAGACAAGTTCAACACCTCATATTTTGTACTGTTTATCATGGTAAAAGCAACTCAAAGCAATTATAAAAATGATCGAAAGGTAAAAATACAAGCTTATACGAGCTGTCGTTTTAACATTTATAACATATATTTAAACAAAACATATATAATCTATTTTAATAAAATAGAAAAGTGTTCTTAGTCTTCATTTAAAAGCTGTTAGAAGCTGCCTTTCTGACAAGAGAGTTCTGTGAGTTCCACAGTCTCAGTGCATTAAAGTCAAAACCAGTTGCTTTTTATTTCCTCTTTTACGACAGAGCAAGGAGGGTGTCCACAGACCACTGTGCACCTGCAGGCTGATATGGGGGGTAAAAAGTCTAGAAGTTAGTAAATAAGATTTTAACATATGTTCTAAAACAAACCGGACACCTGTACAGTGATGCCAACACAGTGCTCTGAGCTCCTTCTTTGAGTTAAATCCTAGCATCTGCATTTTTTACAAGTTGTTGCTATGGCAGAGCATGACCAGAGCATAACAGAAACCACCCATTTTCTAACCGCTTCATCCAATTCAGGGTCAGGGGGTCAGGGGGTCGCGGGGCACGGGGGAGCCAGAGCCTCAGAAAGTAATAAGCAGGAGATACCTGGGACTGGATGGTAGTCCAATGCAGGGAAGACACAGACACTCACCAATTATCCCAGAAGCCAATTAACCTACCAGTAGTTCTTTGAACTGTGGGAGGAAGCCGGAGCACCCAAAGCAAACTCATGCAAACATGGGGAGAACATACAAGCTCCATACAGATAGCACCCCAGGTCCAGAAGTGTACCCAGGGCCTCAGCACTGTGAGCTAGCAATGCTAAACGCTGGGCTACTGTGCATGCTAATTTCTAGGCATCAGGTGATCAATCAGGTAGTGTTTCTCAGATAAAAGGACACCAGTTATTTAGTATGAGATTCAAATTGACCTCAGAACAAAATATAACTTATGTTATATAACTTATATAGAACTTACTACAGCATAACTGTCTTATTTGGCTCTTGTAGAAAATATTAACAGCATGCCTATTAAACATACAGTATCTAGCAATCAGCAATCAAAATAAAAACATTTCCAAACATGGAAACTGCCCAGTTAATGAAGCATTTCAAAGACATTAATCTATTCAATAATTACAGTTTTAAGTAGATAACAGATTTATATTCAGATCACGAAAGTATCATAACAACGGCTGCTTGTGTAAGGAATCCATGAATACCACTGTACATGAGAATTCCACACCTATTTGTAATCAATACACAAAATCCTATTGAATTTCAGGTACTTGTTTATTCAGCATTGCTTGACTCCGCGGACTCCTTGTTGTTTCAATATTCTAGCAATAGGACTAATCGCCAATACAGTGCCGTTGTAATCTATTCCTTCTGCCAGCAGAGGACGGTATTCGCACAGCCAGTTCAGGATAAGATACGGTCCTCGCAGTTCACAGTACAACTGTATTCGGAATATGCTCTCGATAACCTCGTTTAGTTTAAGTACGGCCATATTTCATATCAACCCACAGATGCATTGCATAAACACTAGAATTCTGGTTGTACTTAAATTGACCTTATACGTTTTGGATTATGTTTAACCTTCTTCAATTTCTTCAACCATATTTTGAGATGATTACGTTTACAGAAGCAAATATTATTCAGTGCTTTTTCTTCACTCCTTTAATCAAACCCACATTTCTATAAGGAGGGCCATTGTGAAACTCCCCAAAGTGAGCTGAATTAATCTTTTATTCTTCACACCTGCGAAGTCATTCCTACATTGTGTAATAAGAAGGCCTTTCATTATTCACGTATACTGCAACATCTGAAAATAATGGGTCTTGAAATAGTTGAATGAAAGAAAATCCTGAATAACTCCTCCAAATGCGTGTTACACTTTCATCAAGTACACACACTTTGAATGTGATGAACTATAAAAAGTTATTTTAACCATACCCAATGGAGCTCAGGAGTGCGATTGCATACACAATCATGTTTTCAGTGTTTGGACATCAGCCGTACATCAGAACAATCATTTCACTAACACAGCTCCATGTTGAGTGACTTCCCTCCAAGAACACAAAGTCACTTTCCCTTAGCAATTATTGCATGGACTTTGATTATCTGCCTTCTGCATCAAGCCCTGTATTATATACGGTACAAAGCCAAGCTTTGGGATAGTGCTTTGTTTGGATCCTTGTCTTGATCCTTTTGGATCCCAGGCTGCTCATTTGCAAATGAGTTTTGACATTAATTATAGTGACTATAGCAATGAGCTGGCACTGTGGTTCACAGAGCTGGGGTCCTGGGTTCAATTCCTGGGGTGCAGTCTGGATGGAATTGTATGTTCTCCCTTCATTTGTGTGGATTTCTTCCAGGTGCTCCAGTTTCTTCCCACAGTCCAAAGACATACAGTACTAGTAGGTTAAGGTGGAACTACAGTCCCAATTTTGCAGACACAAAATTATTCAATTTCAGTCACAAAATAAAATCATTGACATTATAGAAAAACTTTACAAACTCAAAATTGAGCACAAAATCATGAATTTTGTGAAAGGACTGTAAGTTACGCCATGTTGTAACAAATTCGCATTCAAGTTCCACACAAATTGCGATGTGATGCAGCCCTTCCTGCTCACTAATCACTTTAATGACTAATGCAATGTGATGTAGGAGAGAAAGGGTATAGGTTATGCAGCAAACATTTCACTGCAAAAAACGTCCCATTCCAAGGTTCTTTATGCAGAGTTAACAATGTAGTATTATTTATTGGCAAAAACGTAAAAAAGTTGAGAGCAATATTTCCATTGGATTAAACGAGATGTATTCACAAGCCTGCTCCTTTACAATGTCACAGGGCCACAACAGATTATAGGAAGTTTTGCTGCCTCGTTCTGAATCGCAGAACATGGTAATTCTTTAACCTTGAAATGTAGTCTATTTTGTGATGTAATGATGCAATGTCCCTTTACTGAGAGCCAGCAATCAACGGATGTGTCTGATCGTGAATGGTTTTCCCTGTTGTTTGTTGTATTACTTGGTGTTGCATTTTAAGCTGTGCATGAGGCAGGACCCGGAGGCTGCTGCTTCTGCTGGTGCTTCTGCTGGGATTGAGGAAGAGCTGAGCGCCATGTAAGGCAAAGACACTGCGTTCCACTTTATCAGGTGCCTGGAGTGTAAGAGCTGCAGATAATATTGAGTCACATTAATCCCAACATATTTCAAATATTATGAAAATTAAATAAATTAAATCAAATAACTTTCATTAAAAAAATCAATCACTCTTTACCTTGCTTTTTCAGTTGTTTATAAGGAAAATTGATGCCGAGAATGTGTGAATACTGCTTTTTGATGGTTCCAAGACCAATGTGACCTGTTCTATTGCCTGCTAATTGTACGTTCCAGGTTGAAAAATTATTTTTAGGAGGTCAAGGTGTATGAATGATAAGAGAAAAACTGAAATAACCACAGCTACGCAAACACCAGTCCACCAAAAAAAAATCATTTAATTAAAATAAGGTAACATTTTTTTTTCATCATCATACGGATGAACTGTGCTAAATGTGTTTCTAAAAAGAAAAAGCAGGACGTGAGTCGTGAGCCAAGATCATGACTCTTTTGCTCTTCTTCACATCAGTTTTCATCTGCGAGGAGGAGGAGGAGGGCGGCTCCTGATGTGCTGACACTTGGGGAAGTGCCTCTGTGCCGGCCTGGGGGCAAAGCGCCGGCCGCAGTGAGGGCAGGGCACGTAGTCGGGGTTTGGATTCGCGGGGGGCTGGGGCAGGTTCACAACTTTCCCTCCTTGCGTGATCACCTGCTGCACCTCCCTGGCCTGTTTGATGCTCCGAATGAAATCCTCGTGCTTCTGCCTCCAGTTGTTCTTTCTCAGCTGGGAACAGGAAATGAAACCAATAAAACAGCTTCCAGAAAAAGTCCAGACTAGCACTGCGTACACAGTCTGGTCGCAAACCATTCACAAGGCAAGAAAATATCAATACAGTAATAACGTAGCTTTCTGGGGCCACCTTTCAGGTCATTGGGTAGAGAGTACAATTTACGTAGTTATGGTTTTGTTTCCTGTGAGTGCTATTTGCTTGATATGTAGATTTTTACAACAGAATTCAGAAGTCACTAAGACACATTTATTCTGTCTGGCAAATGTGCCTTTGCGGCAGTTTTTCAGAAGAGTACTTCATAAAACACTTATTTATTGTTTACATTGATTTATAAGCTGAGTCTGACTCTAGGAGAAAAAAAGGAAAGCTTGGAAAGAGTTTAAGGATAGCCCTTACCACGATTGGCGGTTTAACCTTCTTCTTATGGATGTATGTCTCCAGTTCTGTTCCCTTGGCCCTGTGCTTGAAAGAGTCAAAAACCTTCCTCTTTGAATTCTGAAGCTTCTTGCAGATCTTGCTGTGTTTCTCCAGCCTCTCTACAGCAAACTTCCCGTGACACAGTTCACAGGGCACCAGCTGAGGGTTTCCACTCTGGCTATTCTCATATGGAAATTGCTCAGCGGTAGGGCACATCAGACTTGTAGGGGACAAATATCTGTTTTCCACTGACAGAGTTTGTTCATCCAGACATGTGGTGTTATTTCTGAAGTGGCCCTGCGCGGTCTGTGCCGCTGACACGTCGCTTTCAGGGAGCCTTGCTTTCTTGAGATACTTTCTCCTTCCACAGGGGACGTCTTCTAGCCCACGGCTGCAAGGGCTCACTTGACGTCTCTCCTGATGGGAAAGCGCAGAGGGAAAGTGCGATTCTGCGCATCCGCCATCTTCCATTGGAGAACCATAATCAAGGTTGTCTCCTCTGATAGGAAGGGCTTTCCTTGGAGTGAAGGCTTTTTGCTTCTCCATTCTGCAGGTCAGAAGAGGCACGGCCTTAGAGCGGTGGTTGGCCCATGGTCCTCTGGGGCAAAGCTCGCTCTGCCTCGCCTCTATTTTCCCTTCCGGCCACCTCTCTGGAGTCTTCCATCTCTCTCGGAACCATCCTCAGCTCCTCCTGAGCTCTGAAGAGCTTCGCCTGCATCATGGCCTCCTTCTGGCGAATCTCGTCCTTCATCATGGCCTCCTTCCGGCGCATCTCATCCTGCAGGCTGGCCTCCCTCCGGCGATGCTCCTCCTTCAGCGCGGCCTCTGCCTCGGCCACTTTTCGTAGCTCCTCTTGCAACTGAAAGTGCTCCTTCCCATTGGCATGAGAAGGGCATTGCCCTGGAGGGGTCGCCACCATGGGGAGGACAGTCCTGTCCTTAGGTTTGCGTACTCTTGAGCCCCTCCTGCCCGGCCTCTCGCAGGGCCTCTCATGACCATCCTGAGGCGGGGTGGGGGCAAACAAGGAATCACTCTGTGCGTCCGGGCGGTCCACAGCCCGAACCTCACCAGGGCCGGAGACTTTCCTGTTACCCATAGGCTTCAGGGGGTAAGACCGATCATACCCCACAATGTTCTTCTCGGGGCCCTGTTGGGCTTGGAAGCGATAGCTGTTCCCCATCTTCTTCTCCGCAGCGTATTTGACATATTGGAAACATTTTCTCATCTTCTGTAGAGCTGCCTCCTGCCGCCGATTGTACATGGCGATCATTTTTTTCTCCTTTTCCTGCATCAGTTTCTCTTGGAAGGTGTCCTTCAGAAGCTGTATCTTGGGAGGCGGGCAGTACGTGGAAATCAGATCCTGTTGCCTTAAGGGCGCGGGTCGATTCGAGTCTGTGTCCTTCGGGGAGGGGGACAGAGCACCAGGCTTAGGACTGGGCTCCATTGGCAAATGAGATATGAGCTTTGTTTCCCAGGTATCTGGAAAAGGCAAAAATGGCAAATAAATGATATCCTGCACAGTCTAGTATGGTCTAATAGAAAAGAATAAAAAAAAACAATTCAGGAAATACACAACTTTTGAATATTAAACCTAATGGTGTTGAATGCTGCATGCTGACTCAGTAGGAGACAGATCCTAAACACAAACATTATAATAAACATTTGTTTCCCAAATAACATTCTCAATGTTCAGAATGCTTAAAGTCATGAGCTTTTTTAAAAATGTTTAACTGAAACCTGGAAATGTGCTATTTCATTTCAAAGCTTGTATTATATCTATGATATAAATGTTTTTTTATATAAAATTAACCCATTATGCAACAGGGGTTTGAGCAAAAGTCACTGTGAATAAGGGAATTTATCAATATTAATTAGCCGTCTCACTACATTATAGATAGCTGAAGGATTATGATACAGTATATCGATTTCGCTACAAATTGACAAGCATATTTGATGACACTTACCAAACAAGTTTTAAACAGCGGAGAAATAGTTCACCACGACGATAGCAATGCAATGTTTGACTGCATCTCCCTATGTGATATATCTGTATTTGGGTATATACAGATCACGTAATTCAGGGAGCACTGTTACGTCAGGTCACCAACCATTATTACGACGCTCATATGTCATAGAGCTCCTTAGGATGTTTGTATAATCTTTATCCAAATTTTCATATGGCCGCAGTTACGGCGTTTATTTTACAGTTAATGTAACAGGGTGTCATTATATTTTTCTGTCTTTATGGTGGCAGACCACTTAAATAAATCTGAGTAGGCGGTTTCTACAAGTGAGTCAGATAAAATATTAAATATACAGTAAAAGCTCACACCTATTCATACCCTTTATGTACTGTATATCTACAATTACGTATACTACGTATACAGTTATCGTATACTATAATACGATAACTACCATTACAAAATGTCTCCCTTTTGATTTGAAGTGGTTCTTTTAAATAAGTAAATTGCAATCACTTAGCCTACATCTGAGCTCCTAATTCATCGCGACGACGGACTGAGACTCCAGTTGGATTTGTGAGAAGTAAAGGGGTGTGCCTGTTTTAAAACCGATTCATACGTCTTAAACACATGGACATAGATAGCAGTCTGTGTTATATAATTTATCTTTTTATTTTATTTAAATTTATCACATACACATTTTCAAAGTAACTGTACCCCTTTTAATTATGATCCCCATCGCTCACAGCTCCGAAGGTGAGACGAGGGCTACTTCAGATGGGATTTCCAATATTTCTTTCTTAGCTTGTATACCGGTGGAAAGGAGAGGGGTCTTAAAACGTGTTGATAGTAAGATTGGGATGTATTTGCAGTCTAGATATAGTTTTTTTAATGTTCGGAGCCGCCACAGATTCATTTTCTTACGACTGCTTTTCTGGATGACAATGACAATGCAAACGATGGTGTTAAGGCGAGGCTGTGCCTTAAGGCTCCTCTGCTTACAATATTCAGCGCGTAAATCGCAAACGAGCGCCTTCCCTTACGATGAAAATGCAGAAAATAAGACCACGAGATTTAAACCTACGGCTTACAAATTTATGCGTAAACACTAAAACCGTATCTTTAGCAAAACTGGCGAGACAATGTGTTTTATCATTTAAAAAAGTACTGGAAAATAATTAAAGGTTATCACGATAAACAGAGGTTACTGATCTACTACTGTACGCTGTGACCAAAAATGAGAGTCCCCCGATCCTCGCAGCCTTCATGCTTTGGTCTTGGCCTGGCCGTTTTTTTTAAGATAATGGGGTCAAGTTAAGAAATTATGCAAGTTTCTAATCAAATCCAAGGGCGCCTCGATCTCCTAAACATCTTTAGAAGGCCGACGGACCACACTGCACGGTCCGGGTCCGTTCCCTGACCCGGTTCTGGATAATGCCAGCTTAAAGTGAAAAATTCTACTGTACATATTATGTTTCTTATTATGGTATATATGTATAATATAGCGCGACCGCTTCACGAAGCTAGAAAGAAAGTTATCCGCCATTTTTATTTTACCTGCAATTGAATTTGCCATTAAAATCATTATTAATACCGCAGCTGCTAAATAACTTACCTAAAAGCGTTCAGATACAAAAGCACTTGAGCTGTAATGTTTGTATACTGTTGGCCCGATGACCTACTTCAAGAAGAATTGTTACATAGACCGCCAAGGACTGTCATCACACTTTACGTCATAAAGCGCTTTAAAACTTTAGACAAGTTCAACACCTCATATTTTGTACTGTTTATCATGGTAAAAGCAACTCAAAGCAATTCTAAAAATGATCGAAAGGTAAAAATACAAGCTTATACGAGCTGTCGTTTTAACATTTATAACATATATTTAAACAAAACATATATAATCTATTTTAATAAAATAGAAAAGTGTTCTTAGTCTTCACTTAAAAGCTGTTAGAAGCTGCCTTTCTGACAAGAGAGTTCTGTGAGTTCCACAGTCTCAGTGCATTAAAGTCAAAACCAGTTGCTTTTTATTTCCTGTTTTACGACAGAGCAAGGAGGGTGTCCACAGACCACTGTGCACCTGCAGACTGATATGGGGGGTAAAAAGTCTAGAAGTTAGTAAATAAGATTTTAACATATGTTCTAAAACACACCGGACACCTGTACAGTGATGCCAACACAGTGATCTGAGCTCCTTCTTTGAGTTAAATCCTAGCATCTGCATTTTTTACAAGTTGTTGCTATGGCAGAGCATGACCAGAGCATAACAGAAACCACCCATTTTCTAACCGCTTCATCCAATTCAGGGTCAGGGGGTCAGGGGGTCGCGGGGCACGGGGGAGCCAGAGCCTCAGAAAGTAATAAGCAGGAGATACCTGGGACTGGATGGTAGTCCAATGCAGGGAAGACACAGACACTCACCAATTATCCCAGAAGCCAATTAACCTACCAGTAGTTCTTTGAACTGTGGGAGGAAGCCGGAGCACCCAAAGCAAACTCATGCAAACATGGGGAGAACATACAAGCTCCATACAGATAGCACCCCAGGTCCAGAAGTGTACCCAGGGCCTCAGCACTGTGAGCTAGCAATGCTAAACGCTGGGCTACTGTGCATGCTAATTTCTAGGCATCAGGTGATCAATCAGGTAGTGTTTCTCAGATAAAAGGACACCAGTTATTTAGTATGAGATTCAAATTGACCTCAGAACAAAATATAACTTATGTTATATAACTTATATAGAACTTACTACAGCATAACTGTCTTATTTGGCTCTTGTAGAAAATATTAACAGCATGCCTATTAAACATACAGTATCTAGCAATCAGCAATCAAAATAAAAACATGGAAACTGCCCAGTTAATGAAGCATTTCAAAGACATTAATCTATTCAATAATTACAGTTTTAAGTAGATAACAGATTTATATTCAGATTACGAAAGCATCATAACAACTGCTGCTTGTGTAAGGAATCCATGAATACCACTGTACATGAGAATTCCACACCTATTTGTAATCAATACACAAAATCCTATTGAATTTCAGGTACTTGTTTATTCAGCATTGCTTGACTCCGCGGACTCCTTGTTGTTTCAATATTCTAGCAATAGGACTAATCGCCAATACAGTGCCGTTGTAATCTATTCCTTCTGCTAGCAGAGGACGGTATTCGCACAGCCAGTTCAGGATAAGATACGGTCCTCGCAGTTCACGGTACAACTGGCCAAAGCCGTATTCGGAATATGCTCTCGATAACCTCGTTTAGTTTAAGTACGGCCATATTTCATATCAACCCACAGATGCATTGCATAAACACTAGAATTCTGGTTGTACTTAAATTGACCTTATACGTTTTGGATTATGTTTAACCTTCTTCAATTTCTTCAACCATATTTTGAGATGATTACGTTTACAGAAGCAAATATTATTCAGTGCTTTTTCTTCACTCCTTTAATCAAACCCACATTTCTATAAGGAGGGCCATTGTGAAACTCCCCAAAGTGAGCTGAATTAATCTTTCATTCTTCACACCTGCGAAGTCATTCCTTCATTGTGTAATATGAAGGCCTTTCATTATTCACGTATACTACAACATCTGAAAATAATGGGTCTTGAAATAGTTGAATGAAAGAAAATCCTGAATAACTCCTCCAAATGCGTGTTACACTTTCATCAAGTACACACACTTTGAATGTGATGAACTATAAAAAGTTATTTTAACCATACCCAATGGAGCTCAGGAGTGCGATTGCATACACAATCATGTTTTCAGTGTTTGGACATCAGCCGTACATCAGAACAATCATTTCACTAACACAGCTCCGTGTTGAGTGACTTCCCTCCAAGAACACAAAGTCACTTTCCCTTAGCAATTATTGCATGGACTTTGATTATCTGCCTTCTGCATCAAGCCCTGTATTATATACGGTACAAAGCCAAGCTTTGGGATAGTGCTTTGTTTGGATCCTTGTCTTGATCCTTTTGGATCCCAGGCTGCTCATTTGCAAATGAGTTTTGACATTAATTATAGTGACTATAGCAATGAGCTGGCACTGTGGTTCACAGAGCTGGGGTCCTGGGTTCAATTCCTGGGGTGCAGTCTGGATGGAATTGTATGTTCTCCCTTCATTTGTGTGGATTTCTTCCAGGTGCTCCAGTTTCTTCCCACAGTCCAAAGACATACAGTACTAGTAGGTTAAGGTGGAACTACAGTCCCAATTTTGCAGACACAAAAGTATTTAATTTCAGTCACAAAATAAAATCATTGACATTATAGAAAAACTTTACAAACTCAAAATTGAGCACAAAATCATGAATTTTGTGAAAGGACTGTAAGTTACGCCATGTTGTAACAAATTCGCATTCAAGTTCCACACAAATTGCGATGTGATGCAGCCCTTCCTGCTCACTAATCACTGTAATGACTAATGCAATGTGATGTAGGAGAGAAAGGGTATAGGTTATGCAGCAAACATTTCACTGCAAAAAACGTTCCATTCCAAGGTTCTTTATGCAGAGTTAACAATGTAGTATTATTTATTGGCAAAAACGTAAAAAAGTTGAGAGTTATATTTCCATTGGATTAAACGAGATGTATTCACAAGCCTGCTCCTTTACAATGTCATAGGGCCACAACAGATTATAGGAAGTTTTGCTGCCTCGTTCTGAATCGCAGAACATGGTAATTCTTTAACCTTGAAATGTAGTCTATTTTGTGATGTAATGATGCAATGTCCCTTTACTGAGAGCCAGCAATCAACGGATGTGTCTGATCGTGAATGGTTTTCCCTGTTGTTTGTTGTATTACTTGGTGTTGCATTTTAAGCTGTGCATGAGGCAGGACCCGGAGGCTGCTGCTTCTGCTGGGATTGAGGAAAAGCTGAGCGCCATGTAAGGCAAAGACACTGCGTTCCACTTTATCAGGTGCCTGGAGTGTAAGAGCTGCAGATAATATTGAGTCACATTAATCCCAACATATTTCAAATATTATGAAAATTAAATAAATTAAATCAAATAACTTTCATTAAAAAAATCAATCACTCTTTACCTTGCTTTTTCAGTTGTTTTTAAGGAAAATTGATGCCGAGAATGTGTGAATACTGCTTTTTGATGGTTCCAAGACCAATGTGACCTGTTCTATTGCCTGCTAATTGTACGTTCCAGGTTGAAAAATTATTTTTAGGAGGTCAAGGTGTATGAATGATAAGAGAAAAACTGAAATAACCACAGCTATGCAAACACCAGTCCACCAAAAAAAAATCATTTAATTAAAATAAGGTAACATTTTTTTTCATCATCATACGGATGAACTGTGCTAAATGTGTTTCTAAAAAGAAAAAGCAGGACGTGAGTCGTGAGCCAAGATCATGACTCTTTTGCTCTTCTTCACATCAATTTTCATCTGCGAGGAGGAGGAGGGCGGCTCCTGATGTGCTGACACTTGGGGATGTGCCTCTGTGCCGGCCTGGGGGCAAAGCGCCGGCCGCAGTGAGGGCAGGGCACGTAGTCGGGGTTTGGATTCGCGGGGGGCTGGGGCAGGTTCACAACTTTCCCTCCTTGCGTGATCACCTGCTGCACCTCCCTGGCCTGTTTGATGCTCCGAATGAAATCCTCGTGCTTCTGCCTCCAGTTGTTCTTTCTCAGCTGGGAACAGGAAATGAAACCAATAAAACAGCTTCCAGAAAAAGTCCAGACTAGCACTGCGTACACAGTCTGGTCGCAAACCATTCACAAGGCAAGAAAATATCAATACAGTAATAACGTAGCTGTCTGGGGCTACCTTTCAGGTCATTGGGTAGAGAGTACAATTTACGTAGTTATGGTTTTGTTTCCTGTGAGTGCTATTTGCTTGATATGTAGATTTTTACAACAGAATTCAGAAGTCACTAAGACACATTTATTCTGTCTGGCAAATGTGCCTTTGCGGCAGTTTTTCAGAAGAGTACTTCATAAAACACTTATTTATTGTTTACATTGATTTATAAGCTGAGTCTGACTCTAGGAGAAAAAAAGGGAAGCTTGGAAAGAGTTTAAGGATAGCCCTTACCACGATTGGCGGTTTAACCTTCTTCTTATGGATGTATGTCTCCAGTTCTGTTCCCTTGGCCCTGTGCTTGAAAGAGTCAAAAACCTTCCTCTTTGAATTCTGAAGCTTCTTGCAGATCTTGCTGTGTTTCTCCAGCCTCTCTACAGCAAACTTCCCGTGACACAGTTCACAGGGCACCAGCTGAGGGTTTCCACTCTGGCTATTCTCATATGGAAATTGGTCAGCGGTAGGGCACATCAGACTTGTAGGGGACAAATATCTGTTTTCCACTGACAGAGTTTGTTCATCCAGACATGTGGTGTTATTTCTGAAGTGGCCCTGCGCGGCCTGTGCCGCTGACACGTCGCTTTCAGGGAGCCTTGCTTTCTTGAGATACTTTCTCCTTCCACAGGGGACGTCTTCTAGCCCACGGCTGCAAGGGCTCACTTGACGTCTCTCCTGATGGGAAAGCGCAGAGGGAAAGTGCGATTCTGCGCATCCGCCATCTTCCATTGGAGAACCATAATCAAGGTTGTCTCCTCTGATAGGAAGGGCTTTCCTTGGAGTGAAGGCTTTTTGCTTCTCCATTCTGCAGGTCAGAAGAGGCACGGCCTTAGAGCGGTGGTTGGCCCATGGTCCTCTGGGGCAAAGCTCGCTCTGCCTCGCCTCTATTTTCCCTTCCGGCCACCTCTCTGGAGTCTTCCATCTCTCTCGGAACCATCCTCAGCTCCTCCTGAGCTCTGAAGAGCTTCGCCTGCATCATGGCCTCCTTCTGGCGAATCTCGTCCTTCATCATGGCCTCCTTCCGGCGCATCTCATCCTGCAGGCTGGCCTCCCTCCGGCGATGCTCCTCCTTCAGCGCGGCCTCTGCCTCGGCCACTTTTCGTAGCTCCTCTTGCAACTGAAAGTGCTCCTTCCCATTGGCATGAGAAGGGCATTGCCCTGGAGGGGTCGCCACCATGGGGAGGACAGTCCTGTCCTTAGGTTTGCGTACTCTTGAGCCCCTCCTGCCCGGCCTCTCGCAGGGCCTCTCATGACCATCCTGAGGCGGGGTGGGGGCAAACAAGGAATCACTCTGTGCGTCCGGGCGGTCCACAGCCCGAACCTCACCAGGGCCGGAGACTTTCCTGTTACCCATAGGCTTCAGGGGGTAAGACCGATCATACCCCACAATGTTCTTCTCGGGGCCCTGTTGGGCTTGGAAGCGATAGCTGTTCCCCATCTTCTTCTCCGCAGCGTATTTGACATATTGGAAACATTTTCTCATCTTCTGTAGAGCTGCCTCCTGCCGCCGATTGTACATGGCGATCATTTTTTTCTCCTTTTCCTGCATCAGTTTCTCTTGGAAGGTGTCCTTCAGAAGCTGTATCTTGGGAGGCGGGCAGTACGTGGAAATCAGATCCTGTTGCCTTAAGGGCGCGGGTCGATTCGAGTCTGTGTCCTTCGGGGAGGGGGACAGAGCACCAGGCTTAGGACTGGGCTCCATTGGTAAATGAGATATGAGCTTTGTTTCCCAGGTATCTGGAAAAGGCAAAAATGGCAAATAAATGATATCCTGCACAGTCTAGTATGGTCTAATAGAAAAGAATAAAAAAAAACAATTCAGGAAATACACAACTTTTGAATATTAAACCTAATGGTGTTGAATGCTGCATGCTGACTCATTAGGAGACAGATCCTAAACATAAACATTATAATAAACATTTGTTTCCCAAATAACATTCTCAATGTTCAGAATGCTTAAAGTCATGAGCTTTTTTAAAAATGTTTAACTGAAACCTGGAAATGTGCTATTTCATTTCAAAGCTTGTATTATATCTATGATATAAATGTTTTTTTATATAAAATTAACCCATTATGCAACAGGGGTTTGAGCAAAAGTCACTGTGAATAAGGGAATTTATCAATATTAATTAGCCGTTTCACTACATTATAGATAGCTGAAGGATTATGATACAGTATATCGATTTCGCTACAAATTGACAAGCATATTTGATGACACTTACCAAACAAGTTTTAAACAGCGGAGAAATAGTTCACCACGACGATAGCAATGCAATGTTTGACTGCATCTCCCTATGTGATATATCTGTATTTGGGTATATACAGATCACGTAATTCAGGGAGCACTGTTACGTCAGGTCACCAACCATTATTACGACGCTCATTTGTCATAGAGCTCCTTAGGATGTTTGTATAATCTTTATCCAAATTTTCATATGGCCGCAGTTACGGCGTTTATTTTACAGTTAATGTAACAGGGTGTCATTATATTTTTCTGTCTTTATGGTGGCAGACCACTTAAATAAATCTGAGTAGGCGGTTTCTACAAGTGGGTCAGATAAAATATTAAATATACAGTAAAAGCTCACACCTATTCATACCCTTTATGTACTGTATATCTACAATTACGTATACTACGTATACAGTTATCGTATACTATAATACGATAACTACCATTACAAAATGTCTCCCTTTTGATTTGAAGTGGTTCTTTTAAATAAGTAAATTGCAATCACTTAGCCTACATCTGAGCTCCTAATTCATCGCGACGACGGACTGAGACTCCAGTCGGATTTGTGAGAAGGGGTGTGCCTGTTTTAAAACCGATTCATACGTCTTAAACACATGGACATAGATAGCAGTCTGTGTTATATAATTTATCTTTTTATTTTATTTAAATTTAAGTATCACATACACATTTTCAAAGTAACTGTACCCCTTTTAATTATGATCCCCATCGCTCACAGCTCCGAAGGTGAGACGAGGGCTACTTCAGATGGGATTTCCAATATTTCTCTCTTAGCTTGTATACCGGTGGAAAGGAGAGGGGTCTTAAAACGTGTTGATAGTAAGATTGGGATGTATTTGCAGTCTAGATATAGTTTTTTTAATGTTCGGAGCCGCCACAGATTCATTTTCTTACGACTGCTTTTCTGGATGACAATGACAATGCAAACGATGGTGTTAAGGCGAGACTGTGCCTTAAGGCTCCTCTGCTTACAATATTCAGCGCGTAAATCGCAAACGAGCGCCTTCCCTTACGATGAAAATGCAGAAAATAAGACCACGAGATTTAAACCTACGGCTTACAAATTTATGCGTAAACACTAAAACCGTATCTTTAGCAAAACTGGCGAGACAATGTGTTTTATCATTTAAAAAAGTACTGGAAAATAATTAAAGGTTATCACGATAAACAGAGGTTACTGATCTACTACTGTACGCTGTGACCAAAAATGAGAGTCCCCCGATCCTCGCAGCCTTCATGCTTTGGTCTTGGCCTGGCCGTTTTTTTTAAGATAATGGGGTCAAGTTAAGAAATTATGCAAGTTTCTAATCAAATCCAAGGGCGCCTCGATCTCCTAAACATCTTTAGAAGGCCGGCGGACCACACTGCACGGTCCGGGTCCGGGCCCTGACCCGGTTCTGGATAATGCCAGCTTAAAGTGAAAAATTCTACTGTACATATTATGTTTCTTATTATGGTATATATGTATAATATAGCGCGACCGCTTCACGAAGCTAGAAAGAAAGTTATCCGCCATTTTTATTTTACCTGCAATTGAATTTGCCATTAAAATCATTATTAATACCGCAGCTGCTAAATAACTTACCTAAAAGCGTTCAGATACAAAAGCACTTGAGCTGTAATGTTTGTATACTGTTGGCCCGATGACCTACTTCAAGAAGAATTGTTACATAGACCGCCAAGGACTGTCATCACACTTTACGTCATAAAGCGCTTTAAAACTTTAGACAAGTTCAACACCTCATATTTTGTACTGTTTATCATGGTAAAAGCAACTCAAAGCAATTATAAAAATGATCGAAAGGTAAAAATACAAGCTTATACGAGCTGTCGTTTTAACATTTATAACATATATTTAAACAAAACATATATAATCTATTTTAATAAAATAGAAAAGTGTTCTTAGTCTTCACTTAAAAGCTGTTAGAAGCTGCCTTTCTGACAAGAGAGTTCTGTGAGTTCCACAGTCTCAGTGCATTAAAGTCAAAACCAGTTGCTTTTTATTTCCTCTTTTACGACAGAGCAAGGAGGGTGTCCACAGACCACTGTGCACCTGCAGGCTGATATGGGGGGTAAAAAGTCTAGAAGTTAGTAAATAAGATTTTAGCACATGTTCTAAAACAAACCGGACACCTGTACAGTGATGCCAACACAGTGCTCTGAGCTCCTTCTTTGAGTTAAATCCTAGCATCTGCATTTTTTACAAGTTGTTGCTATGGCAGAGCATGACCAGAGCATAACAGAAACCACCCATTTTCTAACCGCTTCATCCAATTCAGGGTCAGGTGGTCAGGGGGTCGCGGGGCACGGGGGAGCCAGAGCCTCAGAAAGTAATAAGCAGGAGATACCTGGGACTGGATGGTAGTCCAATGCAGGGAAGACACAGACACTCACCAATTATCCCAGAAGCCAATTAACCTACCAGTAGTTCTTTGAACTGTGGGAGGAAGCCGGAGCACCCAAAGCAAACTCATGCAAACATGGGGAGAACATACAAGCTCCATACAGATAGCACCCCAGGTCCAGAAGTGTACCCAGGGCCTCAGCACTGTGAGCTAGCAATGCTAAACGCTGGGCTACTGTGCATGCTAATTTCTAGGCATCAGGTGATCAATCAGGTAGTGTTTCTCAGATAAAAGGACACCAGTTATTTAGTATGAGATTCAAATTGACCTCAGAACAAAATATAACTTATGTTATATAACTTATATAGAACTTACTACAGCATAACTGTCTTATTTGGCTCTTGTAGAAAATATTAACAGCATGCCTATTAAACATACAGTATCTAGCAATCAGCAATCAAAATAAAAACATTTCCAAACATGGAAACTGCCCAGTTAATGAAGCATTTCAAAGACATTAATCTATTCAATAATTACAGTTTTAAGTAGATAACAGATTTATATTCAGATTACGAAAGCATCATAACAACTGCTGCTTGTGTAAGGAATCCATGAATACCACTGTACATGAGAATTCCACACCTATTTGTAATCAATACACAAAATCCTATTGAATTTCAGGTACTTGTTTATTCAGCATTGCTTGACTCTGCGGACTCCTTGTTGTTTCAATATTCTAGCAATAGGACTAATCGCCAATACAGTGCCGTTGTAATCTATTCCTTCTGCCAGCAGAGGACGGTATTCGCACAGCCAGTTCAGGATAAGATACGGTCCTCGCAGTTCACAGTACAACTGGCCAAAGCCGTATTCGGAATATGCTCTCGATAACCTCGTTTAGTTTAAGTACGGCCATATTTCATATCAACCCACAGATGCATTGCATAAACACTAGAATTCTGGTTGTACTTAAATTGACCTTATACGTTTTGGATTATGTTTAACCTTCTTCAATTTCTTCAACCATATTTTGAGATGATTACGTTTACAGAAGCAAATATTATTCAGTGCTTTTTCTTCACTCCTTTAATCAAACCCACATTTCTATAAGGAGGGCCATTGTGAAACTCCCCAAAGTGAGCTGAATTAATCTTTTATTCTTCACACCTGCGAAGTCATTCCTACATTGTGTAATATGAAGGCCTTTCATTATTCACGTATACTACAACATCTGAAAATAATGGGTCTTGAAATAGTTGAATGAAAGAAAATCCTGAATAACTCCTCCAAATGCGTGTTACACTTTCATCAAGTACACACACTTTGAATGTGATGAACTATAAAATGTTATTTTAACCATCATTAACTGTGGCTGAAAAGCTGATCAACATATTTGTATTCTCTCGAATTGACTACTGCAATGCTCTGCTCCCTGGGGTATCTAAATCTACTCTGAACAAGCTGCAGTATGTCCAAAATTCAGCAGCCAGAATCCTGACCAGATCTAGTGCAAGTGTTCACATTACTTCTATCCTGGAGTCCTTGCACTGGCTTCCGGTCAAATTCCGCGTAGACTTTAAAATCCTCATGCTCACCTACAAGGCTTTACATGGCTTGGCACCTCAATACCTGTCTGAACTTTTATCGCCCTACTCCCCACCTCGCAACCTCCGCTCTTCAAATTCTGTCCTCCTTACTGTCCCCCAAGCCCGTCTACATTGTATGGGCGACAGGGCCTTCTCCTGCTATGCCCCCAAGCTCTGGAACTCCTTGCCCAAGGATATTAGAGAGTCACCTTCTCTAAACTCCTTCAAATCCAGACTCAAAACCCTCCTTTTCAGAAAAGCCTTTACTTAACTGGTTCCATTCTTCACCCCTCTGCTCTTCTTAATACCATCTTCCACGGTCTCCTCTATTGTTATTGTTGTATTGTTGTAATTATAATTGTGTCCTGTCTTGTGAAATTTTCTTATTTATTGTTGTAGTCTTCTTATTTATTGTTATTGTCATCCTGTAAAGCGCTTTGAGAAGCCACCTTTAAAGGCGCTATATAAAATAAAGTTTATTATTATTATTATTATTATACCCAATGGAGCTCAGGAGTGCGATTGCATACACAATCATGTTTTCAGTGTTTGGACATCAGCCGTACATCAGAACAATCATTTCACTAACACAGCTCCGTGTTGAGTGACTTCCCTCCAAGAACACAAAGTCACTTTCCCTTAGCAATTATTGCATGGACTTTGATTATCTGCCTTCTGCATCAAGCCCTGTATTATATACGGTACAAAGCCAAGCTTTGGGATAGTGCTTTGTTTGGATCCTTGTCTTGATCCTTTTGGATCCCAGGCTGCTCATTTGCAAATGAGTTTTGACATTAATTATAGTGACTATAGCAATGAGCTGGCACTGTGGTTCACAGAGCTGGGGTCCTGGGTTCAATTCCTGGGGTGCAGTCTGGATGGAATTGTATGTTCTCCCTTCATTTGTGTGGATTTCTTCCAGGTGCTCCAGTTTCTTCCCACAGTCCAAAGACATACAGTACTAGTAGGTTAAGGTGGAACTACAGTCCCAATTTTGCAGACACAAAATTATTTAATTTCAGTCACAAAATAAAATCATTGACATTATAGAAAAACTTTACAAACTCAAAATTGAGCACAAAATCATGAATTTTGTGAAAGGACTGTAAGTTACGCCATGTTGTAACAAATTCGCATTCAAGTTCCACACAAATTGCGATGTGATGCAGCCCTTCCTGCTCACTAATCACTGTAATGACTAATGCAATGTGATGTAGGAGAGAAAGGGTATAGGTTATGCAGCAAACATTTCACTGCAAAAAACGTTCCATTCCAAGGTTCTTTATGCAGAGTTAACAATGTAGTATTATTTATTGGCAAAAACGTAAAAAAGTTGAGAGCAATATTTCCATTGGATTAAACGAGATGTATTCACAAGCCTGCTCCTTTACAATGTCACAGGGCCACAACAGATTATAGGAAGTTTTGCTGCCTCGTTCTGAATCGCAGAACATGGTAATTCTTTAACCTTGAAATGTAGTCTATTTTGTGATGTGATGATGCAATGTCCCTTTACTGAGAGCCAGCAATCAACGGATGTGTCTGATCGTGAATGGTTTTCCCTGTTGTTTGTTGTATTACTTGGTGTTGCATTTTAAGCTGTGCATGAGGCAGGACCCGGAGGCTGCTGCTTCTGCTGGTGCTTCTGCTGGGATTGAGGAAGAGCTGAGCGCCATGTAAGGCAAAGACACTGCGTTCCACTTTATCAGGTGCCTGGAGTGTAAGAGCTGCAGATAATATTGAGTCACATTAATCCCAACATATCTCAAATATTATGAAAATTAAATAAATTAAATCAAATAACTTTCATTAAAAAAATCAATCACTCTTTACCTTGCTTTTTCAGTTGTTTTTAAGGAAAATTGATGCCGAGAATGTGTGAATACTGCTTTTTGATGGTTCCAAGACCAATGTGACCTGTTCTATTGCCTGCTAATTGTACGTTCCAGGTTGAAAAATTATTTTTAGGAGGTCAAGGTGTATGAATGATAAGAGAAAAACTGAAATAACCACAGCTACGCAAACACCAGTCCACCAAAAAAAAATCATTTAATTAAAATAAGGTAACATTTTTTTTTCATCATCATACGGATGAACTGTGCTAAATGTGTTTCTAAAAAGAAAAAGCAGGACGTGAGTCGTGAGCCAAGATCATGACTCTTTTGCTCTTCTTCACATCAGTTTTCATCTGCGAGGAGGAGGAGGAGGGCGGCTCCTGATGTGCTGACACTTGGGGAAGTGCCTCTGTGCCGGCCTGGGGGCAAAGCGCCGGCCGCAGTGAGGGCAGGGCACGTAGTCGGGGTTTGGATTCGCGGGGGGCTGGGGCAGGTTCACAACTTTCCCTCCTTGCGTGATCACCTGCTGCACCTCCCTGGCCTGTTTGATGCTCCGAATGAAATCCTTGTGCTTCTGCCTCCAGTTGTTCTTTCTCAGCTGGGAACAGGAAATGAAACCAATAAAACAGCTTCCAGAAAAAGTCCAGACTAGCACTGCGTACACAGTCTGGTCGCAAACCATTCACAAGGCAAGAAAATATCAATACAGTAATAACGTAGCTTTCTGGGGCTACCTTTCAGGTCATTGGGTAGAGAGTACAATTTACGTAGTTATGGTTTTGTTTCCTGTGAGTGCTATTTGCTTGATATGTAGATTTTTACAACAGAATTCAGAAGTCACTAAGACACATTTATTCTGTCTGGCAAATGTGCCTTTGCGGCAGTTTTTCAGAAGAGTACTTCATAAAACACTTATTTATTGTTTACATTGATTTATAAGCTGAGTCTGACTCTAGGAGAAAAAAAGGGAAGCTTGGAAAGAGTTTAAGGATAGCCCTTACCACGATTGGCGGTTTAACCTTCTTCTTATGGATGTATGTCTCCAGTTCTGTTCCCTTGGCCCTGTGCTTGAAAGAGTCAAAAACCTTCCTCTTTGAATTCTGAAGCTTCTTGCAGATCTTGCTGTGTTTCTCCAGCCTCTCTACAGCAAACTTCCCGTGACACAGTTCACAGGGCACCAGCTGAGGGTTTCCACTCTGGCTATTCTCATATGGAAATTGCTCAGCGGTAGGGCACATCAGACTTGTAGGGGACAAATATCTGTTTTCCACTGACAGAGTTTGTTCATCCAGACATGTGGTGTTATTTCTGAAGTGGCCCTGCGCGGCCTGTGCCGCTGACACGTCGCTTTCAGGGAGCCTTGCTTTCTTGAGATACTTTCTCCTTCCACAGGGGACGTCTTCTAGCCCACGGCTGCAAGGGCTCACTTGACGTCTCTCCTGATGGGAAAGCGCAGAGGGAAAGTGCGATTCTGCGCATCCGCCATCTTCCATTGGAGAACCATAATCAAGGTTGTCTCCTCTGATAGGAAGGGCTTTCCTTGGAGTGAAGGCTTTTTGCTTCTCCATTCTGCAGGTCAGAAGAGGCACGGCCTTAGAGCGGTGGTTGGCCCATGGTCCTCTGGGGCAAAGCTCGCTCTGCCTCGCCTCTATTTTCCCTTCCGGCCACCTCTCTGGAGTCTTCCATCTCTCTCGGAACCATCCTCAGCTCCTCCTGAGCTCTGAAGAGCTTCGCCTGCATCATGGCCTCCTTCTGGCGAATCTCGTCCTTCATCATGGCCTCCTTCCGGCGCATCTCATCCTGCAGGCTGGCCTCTCTCCGGCGATGCTCCTCCTTCAGTGCGGCCTCTGCCTCGGCCACTTTTCGTAGCTCCTCTTGCAACTGAAAGTGCTCCTTCCCATTGGCATGAGAAGGGCATTGCCCTGGAGGGGTCGCCACCATGGGGAGGACAGTCCTGTCCTTAGGTTTGCGTACTCTTGAGCCCCTCCTGCCCGGCCTCTCGCAGGGCCTCTCATGACCATCCTGAGGCGGGGTGGGGGCAAACAAGGAATCACTCTGTGCTTCCGGGCGGTCCACAGCCCGAACCTCACCAGGGCCGGAGACTTTCCTGTTACCCATAGGCTTCAGGGGGTAAGACCGATCATACCCCACAATGTTCTTCTCGGGGCCCTGTTGGGCTTGGAAGCGATAGCTGTTCCCCGTCTTCTTCTCCGCAGCGTATTTGACATATTGGAAACATTTTCTCATCTTCTGTAGAGCTGCCTCCTGCCGCCGATTGTACATGGCGATCATTTTTTTCTCCTTTTCCTGCATCAGTTTCTCTTGGAAGGTGTCCTTCAGAAGCTGTATCTTGGGAGGCGGGCAGTACGTGGAAATCAGATCCTGTTGCCTTAAGGGCGCGGGTCGATTCGAGTCTGTGTCCTTCGGGGAGGGGGACAGAGCACCAGGCTTAGGACTGGGCTCCATTGGCAAATGAGATATGAGCTTTGTTTCCCAGGTATCTGGAAAAGGCAAAAATGGCAAATAAATGATATCCTGCACAGTCTAGTATGGTCTAATAGAAAAGAATAAAAAAAAAACAATTCAGGAAATACACAACTTTTTAATATTAAACCTAATGGTGTTGAATGCTGCATGCTGACTCATTAGGAGACAGATCCTAAACATAAACATTATAATAAACATTTGTTTCCCAAATAACATTCTCAATGTTCAGAATGCTTAAAGTCATGAGCTTTTTTAAAAATGTTTAACTGAAACCTGGAAATGTGCTATTTCATTTCAAAGCTTGTATTATATCTATGATATAAATGTTTTTTTATATAAAATTAACCCATTATGCAACAGGGGTTTGAGCAAAAGTCACTGTGAATAAGGGAATTTATCAATATTAATTAGCCGTTTCACTACATTATAGATAGCTGAAGGATTATGATACAGTATATCGATTTCGCTACAAATTGACAAGCATATTTGATGACACTTACCAAACAAGTTTTAAACAGCGGAGAAATAGTTCACCACGACGATAGCAATGCAATGTTTGACTGCATCTCCCTATGTGATATATCTGTATTTGGGTATATACAGATCACGTAATTCAGGGAGCACTGTTACGTCAGGTCACCAACCATTATTACGACGCTCATATGTCATAGAGCTCCTTAGGATGTTTGTATAATCTTTATCCAAATTTTCATATGGCCGCAGTTACGGCGTTTATTTTACAGTTAATGTAACAGGGTGTCATTATATTTTTCTGTCTTTATGGTGGCAGACCACTTAAATAAATCTGAGTAGGCGGTTTCTACAAGTGGGTCAGATAAAATATTAAATATACAGTAAAAGCTCACACCTATTCATACCCTTTATGTACTGTATATCTACAATTACGTATACTACGTATACAGTTATCGTATACTATAATACGATAACTACCATTACAAAATGTCTCCCTTTTGATTTGAAGTGGTTCTTTTAAATAAGTAAACTGCAATCACTTAGCCTACATCTGAGCTCCTAATTCATCGCGACGACGGACTGAGACTCCAGTCGGATTTGTGAGAAGGGGTGTGCCTGTTTTAAAACCGATTCATACGTCTTAAACACATGGACATAGATAGCAGTCTGTGTTATATAATTTATCTTTTTATTTTATTTAAATTTAAGTATCACATACACATTTTCAAAGTAACTGTACCCCTTTTAATTATGATCCCCATCGCTCACAGCTCCGAAGGTGAGACGAGGGCTACTTCAGATGGGATTTCCAATATTTCTCTCTTAGCTTGTATACCGGTGGAAAGGAGAGGGGTCTTAAAACGTGTTGATAGTAAGATTGGGATGTATTTGCAGTCTAGATATAGTTTTTTTAATGTTCGGAGCCGCCACAGATTCATTTTCTTACGACTGCTTTTCTGGATGACAATGACAATGCAAACGATGGTGTTAAGGCGAGGCTGTGCCTTAAGGCTCCTCTGCTTACAATATTCAGCGCGTAAATCGCAAACGAGCGCCTTCCCTTACGATGAAAATGCAGAAAATAAGACCACGAGATTTAAACCTACGGCTTACAAATTTATGCGTAAACACTAAAACCGTATCTTTAGCAAAACTGGCAAGACAATGTGTTTTATCATTTAAAAAAGTACTGGAAAATAATTAAAGGTTATCACGATAAACAGAGGTTACTGATCTACTACTGTACGCTGTGACCAAAAATGAGAGTCCCCCGATCCTCGCAGCCTTCATGCTTTGGTCTTGGCCTGGCCGTTTTTTTTAAGATAATGGGGTCAAGTTAAGAAATTATGCAAGTTTCTAATCAAATCCAAGGGCGCCTCGATCTCCTAAACATCTTTAGAAGGCCGACGGACCACACTGCACGGTCCGGGTCCGGGCCCTGACCCGGTTCTGGATAATGCCAGCTTAAAGTGAAAAATTCTACTGTACATATTATATTTCTTATTATGGTATATATGTATAATATAGCGCGACCGCTTCACGAAGCTAGAAAGAAAGTTATCCGCCATTTTTATTTTACCTGCAATTGAATTTGCCATTAAAATCATTATTAATACCGCAGCTGCTAAATAACTTACCTAAAAGCGTTCAGATACAAAAGCACTTGAGCTGTAATGTTTGTATACTGTTGGCCCGATGACCTACTTCAAGAAGAATTGTTACATAGACCGCCAAGGACTGTCATCACACTTTACGTCATAAAGCGCTTTAAAACTTTAGACAAGTTCAACACCTCATATTTTGTACTGTTTATCATGGTAAAAGCAACTCAAAGCAATTATAAAAATGATCGAAAGGTAAAAATACAAGCTTATACGAGCTGTCGTTTTAACATTTATAACATATATTTAAACAAAACATATATCATCTATTTTAATAAAATAGAAAAGTGTTCTTAGTCTTCACTTAAAAGCTGTTAGAAGCTGCCTTTCTGACAAGAGAGTTCTGTGAGTTCCACAGTCTCAGTGCATTAAAGTCAAAACCAGTTGCTTTTTATTTCCTGTTTTACGACAGAGCAAGGAGGGTGTCCACAGACCACTGTGCACCTGCAGACTGATATGGGGGGTAAAAAGTCTAGAAGTTAGTAAATAAGATTTTAGCACATGTTCTAAAACAAACCGGACACCTGTACAGTGATGCCAACACAGTGCTCTGAGCTCCTTCTTTGAGTTAAATCCTAGCATCTGCATTTTTTACAAGTTGTTGCTATGGCAGAGCATGACCAGAGCATAACAGAAACCACCCATTTTCTAACCGCTTCATCCAATTCAGGGTCAGGGGGTCAGGGGGTCGCGGGGCACGGGGGAGCCAGAGCCTCAGAAAGTAATAAGCAGGAGATACCTGGGACTGGATGGTAGTCCAATGCAGGGAAGACACAGACACTCACCAATTATCCCAGAAGCCAATTAACCTACCAGTAGTTCTTTGAACTGTGGGAGGAAGCCGGAGCACCCAAAGCAAACTCATGCAAACATGGGGAGAACATACAAGCTCCATACAGATAGCACCCCAGGTCCAGAAGTGTACCCAGGGCCTCAGCACTGTGAGCTAGCAATGCTAAACGCTGGGCTACTGTGCATGCTAATTTCTAGGCATCAGGTGATCAATCAGGTAGTGTTTCTCAGATAAAAGGACACCAGTTATTTAGTATGAGATTCAAATTGACCTCAGAACAAAATATAACTTATGTTATATAACTTATATAGAACTTACTACAGCATAACTGTCTTATTTGGCTCTTGTAGAAAATATTAACAGCATGCCTATTAAACATACAGTATCTAGCAATCAGCAATCAAAATAAAAACATTTCCAAACATGGAAACTGCCCAGTTAATGAAGCATTTCAAAGACATTAATCTATTCAATAATTACAGTTTTAAGTAGATAACAGATTTATATTCAGATTACGAAAGCATCATAACAACTGCTGCTTGTGTAAGGAATCCATGAATACCACTGTACATGAGAATTCCACACCTATTTGTAATCAATACACAAAATCCTATTGAATTTCAGGTACTTGTTTATTCAGCATTGCTTGACTCTGCGGACTCCTTGTTGTTTCAATATTCTAGCAATAGGACTAATCGCCAATACAGTGCCGTTGTAATCTATTCCTTCTGCCAGCAGAGGACGGTATTCGCACAGCCAGTTCAGGATAAGATACGGTCCTCGCAGTTCACAGTACAACTGGCCAAAGCCGTATTCGGAATATGCTCTCGATAACCTCGTTTAGTTTAAGTACGGCCATATTTCATATCAACCCACAGATGCATTGCATAAACACTAGAATTCTGGTTGTACTTAAATTGACCTTATACGTTTTGGATTATGTTTAACCTTCTTCAATTTCTTCAACCATATTTTGAGATGATTACGTTTACAGAAGCAAATATTATTCAGTGCTTTTTCTTCACTCCTTTAATCAAACCCACATTTCTATAAGGAGGGACATTGTGAAACTCCCCAAAGTGAGCTGAATTAATCTTTTATTCTTCACACCTGCGAAGTCATTCCTACATTGTGTAATATGAAGGCCTTTCATTATTCACGTATACTGCAACATCTGAAAATAATGGGTCTTGAAATAGTTAAATGAAAGAAAATCCTGAATAACTCCTCCAAATGCGTGTTACACTTTCATCAAGTACACACACTTTGAATGTGATGAACTATAAAAAGTTATTTTAACCATACCCAATGGAGCTCAGGAGTGCGATTGCATACACAATCATGTTTTCAGTGTTTGGACATCAGCCGTACATCAGAACAATCATTTCACTAACACAGCTCCATGTTGAGTGACTTCCCTCCAAGAACACAAAGTCACTTTCCCTTAGCAATTATTGCATGGACTTTGATTATCTGCCTTCTGCATCAAGCCCTGTATTATATACGGTACAAAGCCAAGCTTTGGGATAGTGCTTTGTTTGGATCCTTGTCTTGATCCTTTTGGATCCCAGGCTGCTCATTTGCAAATGAGTTTTGACATTAATTATAGTGACTATAGCAATGAGCTGGCACTGTGGTTCACAGAGCTGGGGTCCTGGGTTCAATTCCTGGGGTGCAGTCTGGATGGAATTGTATGTTCTCCCTTCATTTGTGTGGATTTCTTCCAGGTGCTCCAGTTTCTTCCCACAGTCCAAAGACATACAGTACTAGTAGGTTAAGGTGGAACTACAGTCCCAATTTTGCAGACACAAAATTATTCAATTTCAGTCACAAAATAAAATCATTGACATTATAGAAAAACTGTACAAACTCAAAATTGAGCACAAAATCATGAATTTTGTGAAAGGACTGTAAGTTACGCCATGTTGTAACAAATTCGCATTCAAGTTCCACACAAATTGCGATGTGATGCAGCCCTTCCTGCTCACTAATCACTTTAATGACTAATGCAATGTGATGTAGGAGAGAAAGGGTATAGGTTATGCAGCAAACATTTCACTGCAAAAAACGTTCCATTCCAAGGTTCTTTATGCAGAGTTAACAATGTAGTATTATTTATTGGCAAAAACGTAAAAAAGTTGAGAGCAATATTTCCATTGGATTAAACGAGATGTATTCACAAGCCTGCTCCTTTACAATGTCACAGGGCCACAACAGATTATAGGAAGTTTTGCTGCCTCGTTCTGAATCGCAGAACATGGTAATTCTTTAACCTTGAAATGTAGTCTATTTTGTGATGTAATGATGCAATGTCCCTTTACTGAGAGCCAGCAATCAACGGATGTGTCTGATCGTGAATGGTTTTCCCTGTTGTTTGTTGTATTACTTGGTGTTGCATTTTAAGCTGTGCATGAGGCAGGACCCGGAGGCTGCTGCTTCTGCTGGTGCTTCTGCTGGGATTGAGGAAGAGCTGAGCGCCATGTAAGGCAAAGACACTGCGTTCCACTTTATCAGGTGCCTGGAGTGTAAGAGCTGCAGATAATATTGAGTCACATTAATCCCAACATATTTCAAATATTATGAAAATTAAATAAATTAAATCAAATAACTTTCATTAAAAAAATCAATCACTCTTTACCTTGCTTTTTCAGTTGTTTATAAGGAAAATTGATGCCGAGAATGTGTGAATACTGCTTTTTGATGGTTCCAAGACCAATGTGACCTGTTCTATTGCCTGCTAATTGTACGTTCCAGGTTGAAAAATTATTTTTAGGAGGTCAAGGTGTATGAATGATAAGAGAAAAACTGAAATAACCACAGCTACGCAAACACCAGTCCACCAAAAAAAAATCATTTAATAAAAATAAGGTAACATTTTTTTTTCATCATCATACGGATGAACTGTGCTAAATGTGTTTCTAAAAAGAAAAAGCAGGACGTGAGTCGTGAGCCAAGATCATGACTCTTTTGCTCTTCTTCACATCAGTTTTCATCTGCGAGGAGGAGGAGGAGGGCGGCTCCTGATGTGCTGACACTTGGGGAAGTGCCTCTGTGCCGGCCTGGGGGCAAAGCGCCGGCCGCAGTGAGGGCAGGGCACGTAGTCGGGGTTTGGATTCGCGGGGGGCTGGGGCAGGTTCACAACTTTCCCTCCTTGCGTGATCACCTGCTGCACCTCCCTGGCCTGTTTGATGCTCCGAATGAAATCCTCGTGCTTCTGCCTCCAGTTGTTCTTTCTCAGCTGGGAACAGGAAATGAAACCAATAAAACAGCTTCCAGAAAAAGTCCAGACTAGCACTGCGTACACAGTCTGGTCGCAAACCATTCACAAGGCAAGAAAATATCAATACAGTAATAACGTAGCTTTCTGGGGCTACCTTTCAGGTCATTGGGTAGAGAGTACAATTTACGTAGTTATGGTTTTGTTTCCTGTGAGTGCTATTTGCTTGATATGTAGATTTTTACAACAGAATTCAGAAGTCACTAAGACACATTTATTCTGTCTGGCAAATGTGCCTTTGCGGCAGTTTTTCAGAAGAGTACTTCATAAAACACTTATTTATTGTTTACATTGATTTATAAGCTGAGTCTGACTCTAGGAGAAAAAAAGGGAAGCTTGGAAAGAGTTTAAGGATAGCCCTTACCACGATTGGCGGTTTAACCTTCTTCTTATGGATGTATGTCTCCAGTTCTGTTCCCTTGGCCCTGTGCTTGAAAGAGTCAAAAACCTTCCTCTTTGAATTCTGAAGCTTCTTGCAGATCTTGCTGTGTTTCTCCAGCCTCTCTACAGCAAACTTCCCGTGACACAGTTCACAGGGCACCAGCTGAGGGTTTCCACTCTGGCTATTCTCATATGGAAATTGCTCAGCGGTAGGGCACATCAGACTTGTAGGGGACAAATATCTGTTTTCCACTGACAGAGTTTGTTCATCCAGACATGTGGTGTTATTTCTGAAGTGGCCCTGCGCGGTCTGTGCCGCTGACACGTCGCTTTCAGGGAGCCTTGCTTTCTTGAGATACTTTCTCCTTCCACAGGGGACGTCTTCTAGCCCACGGCTGCAAGGGCTCACTTGACGTCTCTCCTGATGGGAAAGCGCAGAGGGAAAGTGCGATTCTGCGCATCCGCCATCTTCCATTGGAGAACCATAATCAAGGTTGTCTCCTCTGATAGGAAGGGCTTTCCTTGGAGTGAAGGCTTTTTGCTTCTCCATTCTGCAGGTCAGAAGAGGCACGGCCTTAGAGCGGTGGTTGGCCCATGGTCCTCTGGGGCAAAGCTCGCTCTGCCTCGCCTCTATTTTCCCTTCCGGCCACCTCTCTGGAGTCTTCCATCTCTCTCGGAACCATCCTCAGCTCCTCCTGAGCTCTGAAGAGCTTCGCCTGCATCATGGCCTCCTTCTGGCGAATCTCGTCCTTCATCATGGCCTCCTTCCGGCGCATCTCATCCTGCAGGCTGGCCTCCCTCCGGCGATGCTCCTCCTTCAGCGCGGCCTCTGCCTCGGCCACTTTTCGTAGCTCCTCTTGCAACTGAAAGTGCTCCTTCCCATTGGCATGAGAAGGGCATTGCCCTGGAGGGGTCGCCACCATGGGGAGGACAGTCCTGTCCTTAGGTTTGCGTACTCTTGAGCCCCTCCTGCCCGGCCTCTCGCAGGGCCTCTCATGACCATCCTGAGGCGGGGTGGGGGCAAACAAGGAATCACTCTGTGCGTCCGGGCGGTCCACAGCCCGAACCTCACCAGGGCCGGAGACTTTCCTGTTACCCATAGGCTTCAGGGGGTAAGACCGATCATACCCCACAATGTTCTTCTCGGGGCCCTGTTGGGCTTGGAAGCGATAGCTGTTCCCCATCTTCTTCTCCGCAGCGTATTTGACATATTGGAAACATTTTCTCATCTTCTGTAGAGCTGCCTCCTGCCGCCGATTGTACATGGCGATCATTTTTTTCTCCTTTTCCTGCATCAGTTTCTCTTGGAAGGTGTCCTTCAGAAGCTGTATCTTGGGAGGCGGGCAGTACGTGGAAATCAGATCCTGTTGCCTTAAGGGCGCGGGTCGATTCGAGTCTGTGTCCTTCGGGGAGGGGGACAGAGCACCAGGCTTAGGACTGGGCTCCATTGGCAAATGAGATATGAGCTTTGTTTCCCAGGTATCTGGAAAAGGCAAAAATGGCAAATAAATGATATCCTGCACAGTCTAGTATGGTCTAATAGAAAAGAATAAAAAAAAACAATTCAGGAAATACACAACTTTTGAATATTAAACCTAATGGTGTTGAATGCTGCATGCTGACTCAGTAGGAGACAGATCCTAAACACAAACATTATAATAAACATTTGTTTCCCAAATAACATTCTCAATGTTCAGAATGCTTAAAGTCATGAGCTTTTTTAAAAATGTTTAACTGAAACCTGGAAATGTGCTATTTCATTTCAAAGCTTGTATTATATCTATGATATAAATGTTTTTTTATATAAAATTAACCCATTATGCAACAGGGGTTTGAGCAAAAGTCACTGTGAATAAGGGAATTTATCAATATTAATTAGCCGTTTCACTACATTATAGATAGCTGAAGGATTATGATACAGTATATCGATTTCGCTACAAATTGACAAGCATATTTGATGACACTTACCAAACAAGTTTTAAACAGCGGAGAAATAGTTCACCACGACGATAGCAATGCAATGTTTGACTGCATCTCCCTATGTGATATATCTGTATTTGGGTATATACAGATCACGTAATTCAGGGAGCACTGTTACGTCAGGTCACCAACCATTATTACGACGCTCATATGTCATAGAGCTCCTTAGGATGTTTGTATAATCTTTATCCAAATTTTCATATGGCCGCAGTTACGGCGTTTATTTTACAGTTAATGTAACAGGGTGTCATTATATTTTTCTGTCTTTATGGTGGCAGACCACTTAAATAAATCTGAGTAGGTGGTTTCTACAAGTGGGTCAGATAAAATATTAAATATACAGTAAAAGCTCACACCTATTCATACCCTTTATGTACTGTATATCTACAATTACGTATACTACGTATACAGTTATCGTATACTATAATACGATAACTACCATTACAAAATGTCTCCCTTTTGATTTGAAGTGGTTCTTTTAAATAAGTAAATTGCAATCACTTAGCCTACATCTGAGCTCCTAATTCATCGCGACGACGGACTGAGACTCCAGATGGATTTGTGAGAAGTAAAGGGGTGTGCCTGTTTTAAAACCGATTCATACGTCTTAAACACATGGACATAGATAGCAGTCTGTGTTATATAATTTATCTTTTTATTTTATTTAAATTTATCACATACACATTTTCAAAGTAACTGTACCCCTTTTAATTATGATCCCCATCGCTCACAGCTCCGAAGGTGAGACGAGGGCTACTTCAGATGGGATTTCCAATATTTCTCTCTTAGCTTGTATACCGGTGGAAAGGAGAGGGGTCTTAAAACGTGTTGATAGTAAGATTGGGATGTATTTGCAGTCTAGATATAGTTTTTTTAATGTTCGGAGCCGCCACAGATTCATTTTCTTACGACTGCTTTTCTGGATGACAATGACAATGCAAACGATGGTGTTAAGGCGAGACTGTGCCTTAAGGCTCCTCTGCTTACAATGTTCAGCGCGTAAATCGCAAACGAGCGCCTTCCCTTACGATGAAAATGCAGAAAATAAGACCACGAGATTTAAACCTACGGCTTACAAATTTATGCGTAAACACTAAAACCGTATCTTTAGCAAAACTGGCGAGACAATGTGTTTTATCATTTAAAAAAGTACTGGAAAATAATTAAAGGTTATCACGATAAACAGAGGTTACTGATCTACTACTGTACGCTGTGACCAAAAATGAGAGTCCCCCGATCCTCGCAGCCTTCATGCTTTGGTCTTGGCCTGGCCGTTTTTTTTAAGATAATGGGGTCAAGTTAAGAAATTATGCAAGTTTCTAATCAAATCCAAGGGCGCCTCGATCTCCTAAACATCTTTAGAAGGCCGACGGACCACACTGCACGGTCCGGGTCCGTTCCCTGACCCGGTTCTGGATAATGCCAGCTTAAAGTGAAAAATTCTACTGTACATATTATGTTTCTTATTATGGTATATATGTATAATATAGCGCGACCGCTTCACGAAGCTAGAAAGAAAGTTATCCGCCATTTTTATTTTACCTGCAATTGAATTTGCCATTAAAATCATTATTAATACCGCAGCTGCTAAATAACTTACCTAAAAGCGTTCAGATACAAAAGCACTTGAGCTGTAATGTTTGTATACTGTTGGCCCGATGACCTACTTCAAGAAGAATTGTTACATAGACCGCCAAGGACTGTCATCACACTTTACGTCATAAAGCGCTTTAAAACTTTAGACAAGTTCAACACCTCATATTTTGTACTGTTTATCATGGTAAAAGCAACTCAAAGCAATTCTAAAAATGATCGAAAGGTAAAAATACAAGCTTATACGAGCTGTCGTTTTAACATTTATAACATATATTTAAACAAAACATATATAATCTATTTTAATAAAATAGAAAAGTGTTCTTAGTCTTCACTTAAAAGCTGTTAGAAGCTGCCTTTCTGACAAGAGAGTTCTGTGAGTTCCACAGTCTCAGTGCATTAAAGTCAAAACCAGTTGCTTTTTATTTCCTGTTTTACGACAGAGCAAGGAGGGTGTCCACAGACCACTGTGCACCTGCAGACTGATATGGGGGGTAAAAAGTCTAGAAGTTAGTAAATAAGATTTTAACATATGTTCTAAAACACACCGGACACCTGTACAGTGATGCCAACACAGTGATCTGAGCTCCTTCTTTGAGTTAAATCCTAGCATCTGCATTTTTTACAAGTTGTTGCTATGGCAGAGCATGACCAGAGCATAACAGAAACCACCCATTTTCTAACCGCTTCATCCAATTCAGGGTCAGGGGGTCAGGGGGTCGCGGGGCACGGGGGAGCCAGAGCCTCAGAAAGTAATAAGCAGGAGATACCTGGGACTGGATGGTAGTCCAATGCAGGGAAGACACAGACACTCACCAATTATCCCAGAAGCCAATTAACCTACCAGTCGTTCTTTGAACTGTGGGAGGAAGCCGGAGCACCCAAAGCAAACTCATGCAAACATGGGGAGAACATACAAGCTCCATACAGATAGCACCCCAGGTCCAGAAGTGTACCCAGGGCCTCAGCACTGTGAGCTAGCAATGCTAAACGCTGGGCTACTGTGCATGCTAATTTCTAGGCATCAGGTGATCAATCAGGTAGTGTTTCTCAGATAAAAGGACACCAGTTATTTAGTATGAGATTCAAATTGACCTCAGAACAAAATATAACTTATGTTATATAACTTATATAGAACTTACTACAGCATAACTGTCTTATTTGGCTCTTGTAGAAAATATTAACAGCATGCCTATTAAACATACAGTATCTAGCAATCAGCAATCAAAATAAAAACATTTCCAAACATGGAAACTGCCCAGTTAATGAAGCATTTCAAAGACATTAATCTATTCAATAATTACAGTTTCAAGTAGATAACAGATTTATATTCAGATTACGAAAGCATCATAACAACGGCTGCTTGTGTAAGGAATCCATGAATACCACTGTACATGAGAATTTCACACCTATTTGTAATCAATACACAAAATCCTATTGAATTTCAGGTACTTGTTCATTCAGCATTGCTTGACTCCGCGGACTCCTTGTTGTTTCAATATTCTAGCAATAGGACTAATCGCCAATACAGTGCCGTTGTAATCTATTCCTTCTGCCAGCAGAGGACGGTATTCGCACAGCCAGTTCAGGATAAGATACGGTCCTCGCAGTTCACAGTACAACTGGCCACAGCCGTACTCGGAATATGCTCTCGATAACCTCGTTTAGTTTAAGAACGGCCGTATTTCATATCAACCCACAGATGCATTGCATAAACACTAGAATTCTGGTTGTACTTAAATTGACCTTATACGTTTTGGATTATGTTTAACCTTCTTCAATTTCTTTAACCATATTTTGAGATGATTACGTTTACAGAAGCAAATATTATTCAGTGCTTTTTCTTCACTCCTTTAATCAAACCCACATTTCTTTAAGGAGGGCCATTGTGAAACTCCCCAAAGTGAGCTGAATTAATCTTTTATTCTTCACACCTGCGAAGTCATTCCTTCATTGTGTAATATGAAGGCCTTTCATTATTCACGTATACTACAACATCTGAAAATAATCGGTCTTGAAATAGTTGAATGAAAGAAAATCCTGAATAACTCCTCCAAATGCGTGTTACACTTTCATCAAGTACACACACTTTGAATGTGATGAACTATAAAAAGTTATTTTAACCATACCCAATGGAGCTCGGGAGTGCGATTGCATACACAATCATGTTTTCAGTGTTTGGACATCAGCCGTACATCAGAACAATCATTTCACTAACACAGCTCCATGTTGAGTGACTTCCCTCCAAAAACACAAAGTCACTTTCCCTTAGCAATTATTGCATGGACTTTGATTATCTGCCTTCTGCATCAAGCCCTGTATGATATACTGTACAAAGCCAAGCTTTGGGATAGTGCTTTGTTTGGATCCTTGTCTTGATCCTTTTGGATCCCAGGCTGCTCATTTGCAAATGAGTTTTGACATTAATTAAAGTGACTATAGCAATGAGGTGGCACTGTGGTTCACAGAGCTGGGGTCCTGGGTTCAATTCCTGGGGTGCAGTCTGGATGGAATTGTATGTTCTCCCTTCATTTGTGTGGATTTCTTCCAGGTGCTCCAGTTTCTTCCCACAGTCCAAAGACATACAGTACTAGTAGGTTAAGGTGGAACTACAGTCCCAATTTTGCAGACACAAAAGTATTTAATTTCAGTCACAAAATAAAATCATTGACATTATAGAAAAACTTTACAAACTCAAAATTGAGCACAAAATCATGAATTTTGTGAAAGGACTGTAAGTTACGCCATGTTGTAACAAATTCGCATTCAAGTTCCACACAAATTGCGATGTGATGCAGCCCTTCCTGCTCACTAATCACTGTAATGACTAATGCAATGTGATGTAGGAGAGAAAAGGTATAGGTTATGCAGCAAACATTTCACTGCAAAAAACGTTCCATTCCAAGGTTCTTTATGCAGAGTTAACAATGTAATATTATTTATTGGCAAAAACGTAAAAAAGTTGAGAGCAATATTTCCATTGGATTAAACGAGATGTATTCACAAGCCTGCTCCTTTACAATGTCATAGGGCCACAACAGATTATAGGAAGTTTTGCTGCCTCGTTCTGAATCGCAGAACATGGTAATTCTTTAACCTTGAAATGTAGTCTATTTTGTGATGTAATGATGCAATGTCCCTTTACTGAGAGCCAGCAATCAACGGATGTGTCTGATCGTGAATGGTTTTCCCTGTTGTTTGTTGTATTACTTGGTGTTGCATTTTAAGCTGTGCATGAGGCAGGACCCGGAGGCTGCTGCTTCTGCTGGTGCTTCTGCTGGGATTGAGGAAGAGCTGAGCGCCATGTAAGGCAAAGACACTGCGTTCCACTTTATCAGGTGCCTGGAGTGTAAGAGCTGCAGATAATATTGAGTCACATTAATCCCAACATATTTCAAATATTATGAAAATTAAATAAATTAAATCAAATAACTTTCATTAAAAAAATCAATCACTCTTTACCTTGCCTTTTCAGTTGTTTTTAAGGAAAATTGATGCCGAGAATGTGTGAATACTACTTTTTGATGGTTCCAAGACCAATGTGACCTGTTCTATTGCCTGCCAATTGTACGTTCCAGGTTGAAAAATTATTTTTAGGAGGTCAAGGTGTATGAATGATAAGAGAAAAACTGAAATAACCACAGCTACGCAAACACCAGTCCACCAAAAAAAAAATCATTTAATTAAAATAAGGTAACATTTTTTTTTCATCATCATACGGATGAACTGTGCTAAATGTGTTTCTAAAAAGAAAAAGCAGGACGTGAGTCGTGAGCCAAGATCATGACTCTTTTGCTCTTCTTCACATCAGTTTTCATCTGCGAGGAGGAGGAGGAGGGCGGCTCCTGATGTGCTGACACTTGGGGATGTGCCTCTGTGCCGGCCTGGGGGCAAAGCGCCGGCCGCAGTGAGGGCAGGGCACGTAG
Source organism: Lepisosteus oculatus (assembly GCF_040954835.1). NCBI lineage: Eukaryota > Metazoa > Chordata > Actinopteri > Semionotiformes > Lepisosteidae > Lepisosteus > Lepisosteus oculatus. Next base: position 1,124,325 of record NW_027168042.1, on the reverse strand, counting down.
TCGGGGTTTGGATTCGCGGGGGGCTGGGGCAGGTTCACAACTTTCCCTCCTTGCGTGATCACCTGCTGCACCTCCCTGGCCTGTTTGATGCTCCGAATGAAATCCTCGTGCTTCTGCCTCCAGTTGTTCTTTCTCAGCTGGGAACAGGAAATGAAACCAATAAAACAGCTTCCAGAAAAAGTCCAGACTAGCACTGCGTACACAGTCTGGTCGCAAACCATTCACAAGGCAAGAAAATATCAATACAGTAATAACTTAGCTTTCTGGGGCTACCTTTCAGGTCATTGGGTAGAGAGTACAATTTACGTAGTTATGGTTTTGTTTCCTGTGAGTGCTATTTGCTTGATATGTAGATTTTTACAACAGAATTCAGAAGTCACTAAGACACATTTATTCTGTCTGGCAAATGTGCCTTTGCGGCAGTTTTTCAGAAGAGTACTTCATAAAACACTTATTTATTGTCTACATTGATTTATAAGCTGAGTCTGACTCTAGGAGAAAAAAAGGGAAGCTTGGAAAGAGTTTAAGGATAGCCCTTACCACGATTGGCGGTTTAACCTTCTTCTTATGGATGTATGTCTCCAGTTCTGTTCCCTTGGCCCTGTGCTTGAAAGAGTCAAAAACCTTCCTCTTTGAATTCTGAAGCTTCTTGCAGATCTTGCTGTGTTTCTCCAGCCTCTCTACAGCAAACTTCCTGTGACACAGTTCACAGGGCACCAGCTGAGGGTTTCCACTCTGGCTATTCTCATATGGAAATTGCTCAGCGGTAGGGCAGATCAGACTTGTAGGGGACAAATATCTGTTTTCCACTGACAGAGTTTGTTCATCCAGACATGTGGTGTTATTTCTGAAGTGGGCCTGCGCGGCCTGTGCCGCTGACACGTCACTTTCAGGGAGCCTTGCGTTCTTGAGATACTTTCTCCTTCCACAGGGGACGTCTTCTAGCCCACGGCTGCAAGGGCTCACTTGACGTCTCTCCTGATGGGAAAGCGAAGAGGGAAAGTGCGATTCTGCGCATCCGCCATCTTCCATTGGAGAACCATAATCAAGGTTGTCTCCTCTGATAGGAAGGGCTTTCCTTGGAGTGAAGGCTTTTTGCTTCTCCATTCTGCAGGTCAGAAGAGGCACGGCCTTAGAGCGGTGGTTGGCCCATGGTCCTCTGGGGCAAAGCTCGCTCTGCCTCGCCTCTATTTTCCCTTCCGGCCACCTCTCTGGAGTCTTCCATCTCTCTCGGAACCATCCTCAGCTCCTCCTGAGCTCTGAAGAGCTTCGCCTGCATCATGGCCTCCTTCTGGCGAATCTCGTCCTTCATCATGGCCTCCTTCCGGCGCATCTCATCCTGCAGGCTGGCCTCCCTCCGGCGATGCTCCTCCTTCAGCGCGGCCTCTGCCTCGGCCACTTTTCGTAGCTCCTCTTGCAACTGAAAGTGCTCCTTCCCATTGGCATGAGAAGGGCATTGCCCTGGAGGGGTCGCCACCATGGGGAGGACAGTCCTGTCCTTAGGTTTGCGTACTCTTGAGCCCCTCCTGCCCGGCCTCTCGCAGGGCCTCTCATGACCATCCTGAGGCGGGGTGGGGGCAAACAAGGAATCACTCTGTGCGTCCGGGCGGTCCACAGCCCGAACCTCACCAGGGCCGGAGACTTTCCTGTTACCCATAGGCTTCAGGGGGTAAGACCGATCATACCCCACAATGTTCTTCTCGGGGCCCTGTTGGGCTTGGAAGCGATAGCTGTTCCCCATCTTCTTCTCCGCAGCGTATTTGACATATTGGAAACATTTTCTCATCTTCTGTAGAGCTGCCTCCTGCCGCCGATTGTACATGGCGATCATTTTTTTCTCCTTTTCCTGCATCAGTTTCTCTTGGAAGGTGTCCTTCAGAAGCTGTATCTTGGGAGGCGGGCAGTACGTGGAAATCAGATCCTGTTGCCTTAAGGGCGCGGGTCGATTCGAGTCTGTGTCCTTCGGGGAGGGGGACAGAGCACCAGGCTTAGGACTGGGCTCCATTGGCAAATGAGATATGAGCTTTGTTTCCCAGGTATCTGGAAAAGGCAAAAATGGCAAATAAATGATATCCTGCACAGTCTAGTATGGTCTAATAGAAAAGAATAAAAAAAAACAATTCAGGAAATACACAACTTTTGAATATTAAACCTAATGGTGTTGAATGCTGCATGCTGACTCAGTAGGAGACAGATCCTAAACACAAACATTATAATAAACATTTGTTTCCCAAATAACATTCTCAATGTTCAGAATGCTTAAAGTCATGAGCTTTTTTAAAAATGTTTAACTGAAACCTGGAAATGTGCTATTTCATTTCAAAGCTTGTATTATATCTATGATATAAATGTTTTTTTATATAAAATTAACCCATTATGCAACAGGGGTTTGAGCAAAAGTCACTGTGAATAAGGGAATTTATCAATATTAATTAGCCGTTTCACTACATTATAGATAGCTGAAGGATTATGATACAGTATATCGATTTCGCTACAAATTGACAAGCATATTTGATGACACTTACCAAACAAGTTTTAAACAGCGGAGAAATAGTTCACCACGACGATAGCAATGCAATGTTTGACTGCATCTCCCTATGTGATATATCTGTATTTGGGTATATACAGATCACGTAATTCAGGGAGCACTGTTACGTCAGGTCACCAACCATTATTACGACGCTCATATGTCATAGAGCTCCTTAGGATGTTTGTATAATCTTTATCCAAATTTTCATATGGCCGCAGTTACGGCGTTTATTTTACAGTTAATGTAACAGGGTGTCATTATATTTTTCTGTCTTTATGGTGGCAGACCACTTAAATAAATCTGAGTAGGTGGTTTCTACAAGTGGGTCAGATAAAATATTAAATATACAGTAAAAGCTCACACCTATTCATACCCTTTATGTACTGTATATCTACAATTACGTATACTACGTATACAGTTATCGTATACTATAATACGATAACTACCATTACAAAATGTCTCCCTTTTGATTTGAAGTGGTTCTTTTAAATAAGTAAATTGCAATCACTTAGCCTACATCTGAGCTCCTAATTCATCGCGACGACGGACTGAGACTCCAGTCGGATTTGTGAGAAGGGGTGTGCCTGTTTTAAAACCGATTCATACGTCTTAAACACATGGACATAGATAGCAGTCTGTGTTATATAATTTATCTTTTTATTTTATTTAAATTTAAGTATCACATACACATTTTCAAAGTAACTGTACCCCTTTTAATTATGATCCCCATCGCTCACAGCTCCGAAGGTGAGACGAGGGCTACTTCAGATGGGATTTCCAATATTTCTCTCTTAGCTTGTATACCGGTGGAAAGGAGAGGGGTCTTAAAACGTGTTGATAGTAAGATTGGGATGTATTTGCAGTCTAGATATAGTTTTTTTAATGTTCGGAGCCGCCACAGATTCATTTTCTTACGACTGCTTTTCTGGATGACAATGACAATGCAAACGATGGTGTTAAGGCGAGACTGTGCCTTAAGGCTCCTCTGCTTACAATATTCAGCGCGTAAATCGCAAACGAGCGCCTTCCCTTACGATGAAAATGCAGAAAATAAGACCACGAGATTTAAACCTACGGCTTACAAATTTATGCGTAAACACTAAAACCGTATCTTTAGCAAAACTGGCGAGACAATGTGTTTTATCATTTAAAAAAGTACTGGAAAATAATTAAAGGTTATCACGATAAACAGAGGTTACTGATCTACTACTGTACGCTGTGACCAAAAATGAGAGTCCCCCGATCCTCGCAGCCTTCATGCTTTGGTCTTGGCCTGGCCGTTTTTTTTAAGATAATGGGGTCAAGTTAAGAAATTATGCAAGTTTCTAATCAAATCCAAGGGCGCCTCGATCTCCTAAACATCTTTAGAAGGCCGGCGGACCACACTGCACGGTCCGGGTCCGGGCCCTGACCCGGTTCTGGATAATGCCAGCTTAAAGTGAAAAATTCTACTGTACATATTATGTTTCTTATTATGGTATATATGTATAATATAGCGCGACCGCTTCACGAAGCTAGAAAGAAAGTTATCCGCCATTTTTATTTTACCTGCAATTGAATTTGCCATTAAAATCATTATTAATACCGCAGCTGCTAAATAACTTACCTAAAAGCGTTCAGATACAAAAGCACTTGAGCTGTAATGTTTGTATACTGTTGGCCCGATGACCTACTTCAAGAAGAATTGTTACATAGACCGCCAAGGACTGTCATCACACTTTACGTCATAAAGCGCTTTAAAACTTTAGACAAGTTCAACACCTCATATTTTGTACTGTTTATCATGGTAAAAGCAACTCAAAGCAATTCTAAAAATGATCGAAAGGTAAAAATACAAGCTTATACGAGCTGTCGTTTTAACATTTATAACATATATTTAAACAAAACATATATAATCTATTTTAATAAAATAGAAAAGTGTTCTTAGTCTTCACTTAAAAGCTGTTAGAAGCTGCCTTTCTGACAAGAGAGTTCTGTGAGTTCCACAGTCTCAGTGCATTAAAGTCAAAACCAGTTGCTTTTTATTTCCTGTTTTACGACAGAGCAAGGAGGGTGTCCACAGACCACTGTGCACCTGCAGACTGATATGGGGGGTAAAAAGTCTAGAAGTTAGTAAATAAGATTTTAACATATGTTCTAAAACACACCGGACACCTGTACAGTGATGCCAACACAGTGATCTGAGCTCCTTCTTTGAGTTAAATCCTAGCATCTGCATTTTTTACAAGTTGTTGCTATGGCAGAGCATGACCAGAGCATAACAGAAACCACCCATTTTCTAACCGCTTCATCCAATTCAGGGTCAGGTGGTCAGGGGGTCGGGGGGTCACGGGGGAGCCAGAGCCTCAGAAAGTAATAAGCAGGAGATACCTGGGACTGGATGGTAGTCCAATGCAGGGAAGACACAGACACTCACCAATTATCCCAGTAGCCAATTAACCTACCAGTAGTTCTTTGAACTGTGGGAGGAAGCCGGAGCATCCAAAGCAAACTCATGCAAACATGGGGAGAACATACAAGCTCCATACAGATAGCACCCCAGGTCCAGAAGTGTACCCAGGGCCTCAGCACTGTGAGCTAGCAATGCTAAACGCTGGGCTACTGTGCATGCTAATTTCTAGGCATCAGGTGATCAATCAGGTAGTGTTTCTCAGATAAAAGGACACCAGTTATTTAGTATGAGATTCAAATTGACCTCAGAACAAAATATAACTTATGTTATATAACTTATATAGAACTTACTACAGCATAACTGTCTTATTTGGCTCTTGTAGAAAATATTAACAGCATGCCTATTAAACATACAGTATCTAGCAATCAGCAATCAAAATAAAAACATTTCCAAACATGGAAACTGCCCAGTTAATGAAGCATTTCAAAGACATTAATCTATTCAATAATTACAGTTTTAAGTAGATAACAGATTTATATTCAGATTACGAAAGCATCATAACAACTGCTGCTTGTGTAAGGAATCCATGAATACCACTGTACATGAGAATTCCACACCTATTTGTAATCAATACACAAAATCCTATTGAATTTCAGGTACTTGTTTATTCAGCATTGCTTGACTCCGCGGACTCCTTGTTGTTTCAATATTCTAGCAATAGGACTAATCGCCAATACAGTGCCGTTGTAATCTATTCCTTCTGCCAGCAGAGGACGGTATTCGCACAGCCAGTTCAGGATAAGATACGGTCCTCGCAGTTCACAGTACAACTGGCCAAAGCCGTATTCGGAATATGCTCTCGATAACCTCGTTTAGTTTAAGTACGGCCATATTTCATATCAACCCACAGATGCATTGCATAAACACTAGAATTCTGGTTGTACTTAAATTGACCTTATACGTTTTGGATTATGTTTAACCTTCTTCAATTTCTTCAACCATATTTTGAGATGATTACGTTTACAGAAGCAAATATTATTCAGTGCTTTTTCTTCACTCCTTTAATCAAACCCACATTTCTATAAGGAGGGCCATTGTGAAACTCCCCAAAGTGAGCTGAATTAATCTTTTATTCTTCACACCTGTGAAGTCATTCCTACATTGTGTAATATGAAGGCCTTTCATTATTCACGTATACTACAACATCTGAAAATAATGGCTCTTGAAATAGTTGAATGAAAGAAAATCCTGAATAACTCCTCCAAATGCGTGTTACACTTTCATCAAGTACACACACTTTGAATGTGATGAACTATAAAAAGTTGTTTTAACCATACCCAATGGAGCTCAGGAGTGCGATTGCATACACAATCATGTTTTCAGTGTTTGGACATCAGCCGTACATCAGAACAATCATTTCACTAACACAGCTCCATGTTGAGTGACTTCCCTCCAAGAACACAAAGTCACTTTCCCTTAGCAATTATTACATGGACTTTGATTATCTGCCTTCTGCATCAAGCCCTGTATTATATACGGTACAAAGCCAAGCTTTGGGATAGTGCTTTGTTTGGATCCTTGTCTTGATCCTTTTGGATCCCAGGCTGCTCATTTGCAAATGAGTTTTGACATTAATTATAGTGACTATAGCAATGAGCTGGCACTGTGGTTCACAGAGCTGGGGTCCTGGGTTCAATTCCTGGGGTGCAGTCTGGATGGAATTGTATGTTCTCCCTTCATTTGTGTGGATTTCTTCCAGGTGCTCCAGTTTCTTCCCACAGTCCAAAGACATACAGTACTAGTAGGTTAAGGTGGAACTACAGTCCCAATTTTGCAGACACAAAATTATTTAATTTCAGTCACAAAATAAAATCATTGACATTATAGAAAAACTTTACAAACTCAAAATTGAGCACAAAATCATGAATTTTGTGAAAGGACTGTAAGTTACGCCATGTTGTAACAAATTCGCATTCAAGTTCCACACAAATTGCGATGTGATGCAGCCCTTCCTGCTCACTAATCACTGTAATGACTAATGCAATGTGATGTAGGAGAGAAAGGGTATAGGTTATGCAGCAAACATTTCACTGCAAAAAACGTTCCATTCCAAGGTTCTTTATGCAGAGTTAACAATGTAGTATTATTTATTGGCAAAAACTTAAAAAAGTTGAGAGTTATATTTCCATTGGATTAAACGAGATGTATTCACAAGCCTGCTCCTTTACAATGTCATAGGGCCACAACAGATTATAGGAAGTTTTGCTGCCTCGTTCTGAATCGCAGAACATGGTAATTCTTTAACCTTGAAATGTAGTCTATTTTGTGATGTAATGATGCAATGTCCCTTTACTTAGAGCCAGAAATCAACGAATGTGTCTGATCGTGAATGGTTTTCCCTGTTGTTTGTTGTATTACTTGGTGTTGCATTTTAAGCTGTGCATGAGGCAGGACCCGGAGGCTGCTGCTTCTGCTGGTGCTTCTGCTGGGATTGAGGAAGAGCTGAGCGCCATGTAAGGCAAAGACACTGCGTTCCACTTTATCAGGTGCCTGGAGTGTAAGAGCTGCAGATAATATTGAGTCACATTAATCCCAACATATTTCAAATATTATGAAAATTAAATAAATTAAATCAAATAACTTTCATTAAAAAAATCAATCACTCTTTACCTTGCTTTTTCAGTTGTTTTTAAGGAAAATTGATGCCGAGAATGTGTGAATACTGCTTTTTGATGGTTCCAAGACCAATGTGACCTGTTCTATTGCCTGCTAATTGTACGTTCCAGGTTGAAAAATTATTTTTAGGAGGTCAAGGTGTATGAATGATAAGAGAAAAACTGAAATAACCACAGCTACGCAAACACCAGTCCACCAAAAAAAAATCATTTAATTAAAATAAGGTAACATTTTTTTTTCATCATCATACGGATGAACTGTGCTAAATGTGTTTCTAAAAAGAAAAAGCAGGACGTGAGTCGTGAGCCAAGATCATGACTCTTTTGCTCTTCTTCACATCAGTTTTCATCTGCGAGGAGGAGGAGGAGGGCGGCTCCTGATGTGCTGACACTTGGGGAAGTGCCTCTGTGCCGGCCTGGGGGCAAAGCGCCGGCCGCAGTGAGGGCAGGGCACGTAGTCGGGGTTTGGATTCGCGGGGGGCTGGGGCAGGTTCACAACTTTCCCTCCTTGCGTGATCACCTGCTGCACCTCCCTGGCCTGTTTGATGCTCCGAATGAAATCCTCGTGCTTCTGCCTCCAGTTGTTCTTTCTCAGCTGGGAACAGGAAATGAAACCAATAAAACAGCTTCCAGAAAAAGTCCAGACTAGCACTGCGTACACAGTCTGGTCGCAAACCATTCACAAGGCAAGAAAATATCAATACAGTAATAACGTAGCTTTCTGGGGCTACCTTTCAGGTCATTGGGTAGAGAGTACAATTTACGTAGTTATGGTTTTGTTTCCTGTGAGTGCTATTTGCTTGATATGTAGATTTTTACAACAGAATTCAGAAGTCACTAAGACACATTTATTCTGTCTGGCAAATGTGCCTTTGCGGCAGTTTTTCAGAAGAGTACTTCATAAAACACTTATTTATTGTTTACATTGATTTATAAGCTGAGTCTGACTCTAGGAGAAAAAAAGGGAAGCTTGGAAAGAGTTTAAGGATAGCCCTTACCACGATTGGCGGTTTAACCTTCTTCTTATGGATGTATGTCTCCAGTTCTGTTCCCTTGGCCCTGTGCTTGAAAGAGTCAAAAACCTTCCTCTTTGAATTCTGAAGCTTCTTGCAGATCTTGCTGTGTTTCTCCAGCCTCTCTACAGCAAACTTCCCGTGACACAGTTCACAGGGCACCAGCTGAGGGTTTCCACTCTGGCTATTCTCATATGGAAATTGCTCAGCGGTAGGGCACATCAGACTTGCAGGGGACAAATATCTGTTTTCCACTGACAGAGTTTGTTCATCCAGACATGTGGTGTTATTTCTGAAGTGGCCCTGCGCGGCCTGTGCCGCTGACACGTCGCTTTCAGGGAGCCTTGCTTTCTTGAGATACTTTCTCCTTCCACAGGGGACGTCTTCTAGCCCACGGCTGCAAGGGCTCACTTGACGTCTCTCCTGATGGGAAAGCGCAGAGGGAAAGTGCGATTCTGCGCATCCGCCATCTTCCATTGGAGAACCATAATCAAGGTTGTCTCCTCTGATAGGAAGGGCTTTCCTTGGAGTGAAGGCTTTTTGCTTCTCCATTCTGCAGGTCAGAAGAGGCACGGCCTTAGAGCGGTGGTTGGCCCATGGTCCTCTGGGGCAAAGCTCGCTCTGCCTCACCTCTATTTTCCCTTCCGGCCACCTCTCTGGAGTCTTCCATCTCTCTCGGAACCATCCTCAGCTCCTCCTGAGCTCTGAAGAGCTTCGCCTGCATCATGGCCTCCTTCTGGCGAATCTCGTCCTTCATCATGGCCTCCTTCCGGCGCATCTCATCCTGCAGGCTGGCCTCCCTCCGGCGATGCTCCTCCTTCAGCGCGGCCTCTGCCTCGGCCACTTTTCGTAGCTCCTCTTGCAACTGAAAGTGCTCCTTCCCATTGGCATGAGAAGGGCATTGCCCTGGAGGGGTCGCCACCATGGGGAGGACAGTCCTGTCCTTAGGTTTGCGTACTCTTGAGCCCCTCCTGCCCGGCCTCTCGCAGGGCCTCTCATGACCATCCTGAGGCGGGGTGGGGGCAAACAAGGAATCACTCTGTGCGTCCGGGCGGTCCACAGCCCGAACCTCACCAGGGCCGGAGACTTTCCTGTTACCCATAGGCTTCAGGGGGTAAGACCGATCATACCCCACAATGTTCTTCTCGGGGCCCTGTTGGGCTTGGAAGCGATAGCTGTTCCCCATCTTCTTCTCCGCAGCGTATTTGACATATTGGAAACATTTTCTCATCTTCTGTAGAGCTGCCTCCTGCCGCCGATTGTACATGGCGATCATTTTTTTCTCCTTTTCCTGCATCAGTTTCTCTTGGAAGGTGTCCTTCAGAAGCTGTATCTTGGGAGGCGGGCAGTACGTGGAGATCAGATCCTGTTGCCTTAAGGGCGCGGGTCGATTCGAGTCTGTGTCCTTCGGGGAGGGGGACAGAGCACCAGGCTTAGGACTGGGCTCCATTGGCAAATGAGATATGAGCTTTGTTTCCCAGGTATCTGGAAAAGGCAAAAATGGCAAATAAATGATATCCTGCACAGTCTAGTATGGTCTAATAGAAAAGAATAAAAAAAAACAATTCAGGAAATACACAACTTTTTAATATTAAACCTAATGGTGTTGAATGCTGCATGCTGACTCAGTAGGAGACAGATCCTAAACATAAACATTATAATAAACATTTGTTTCCCAAATAACATTCTCAATGTTCAGAATGCTTAAAGTCATGAGCTTTTTTAAAAATGTTTAACTGAAACCTGGAAATGTGCTATTTCATTTCAAAGCTTGTATTATATCTATGATATAAATGTTTTTTTTATATAAAATTAACCCATTATGCAACAGGGGTTTGAGCAAAAGTCACTGTGAATAAGGGAATTTATCAATATTAATTAGCCGTTTCACTACATTATAGATAGCTGAAGGATTATGATACAGTATATCGATTTCGCTACAAATTGACAAGCATATTTGATGACACTTACCAAACAAGTTTTAAACAGCGGAGAAATAGTTCACCACGACGATAGCAATGCAATGTTTGACTGCATCTCCCTATGTGATATATCTGTATTTGGGTATATACAGATCACGTAATTCAGGGAGCACTGTTACGTCAGGTCACCAACCATTATTACGACGCTCATATGTCATAGAGCTCCTTAGGATGTTTGTATAATCTTTATCCAAATTTTCATATGGCCGCAGTTACGGCGTTTATTTTACAGTTAATGTAACAGGGTGTCATTATATTTTTCTGTCTTTATGGTGGCAGACCACTTAAATAAATCTGAGTAGGCGGTTTCTACAAGTGGGTCAGATAAAATATTAAATATACAGTAAAAGCTCACACCTATTCATACCCTTTATGTACTGTATATCTACAATTACGTATACTACGTATACAGTTATCGTATACTATAATACGATAACTACCATTACAAAATGTCTCCCTTTTGATTTGAAGTGGTTCTTTTAAATAAGTAAATTGCAATCACTTAGCCTACATCTGAGCTCCTAATTCATCGCGACGACGGACTGAGACTCCAGTCGGATTTGTGAGAAGGGGTGTGCCTGTTTTAAAACCGATTCATACGTCTTAAACACATGGACATAGATAGCAGTCTGTGTTATATAATTTATCTTTTTATTTTATTTAAATTTAAGTATCACATACACATTTTCAAAGTAACTGTACCCCTTTTAATTATGATCCCCATCGCTCACAGCTCCGAAGGTGAGACGAGGGCTACTTCAGATGGGATTTCCAATATTTCTCTCTTAGCTTGTATACCGGTGGAAAGGAGAGGGGTCTTAAAACGTGTTGATAGTAAGATTGGGATGTATTTGCAGTCTAGATATAGTTTTTTTAATGTTCGGAGCCGCCACAGATTCATTTTCTTACGACTGCTTTTCTGGATGACAATGACAATGCAAACGATGGTGTTAAGGCGAGGCTGTGCCTTAAGGCTCCTCTGCTTACAATATTCAGCGCGTAAATCGCAAACGAGCGCCTTCCCTTACGATGAAAATGCAGAAAATAAGACCACGAGATTTAAACCTGCGGCTTACAAATTTATGCGTAAACACTAAAACCGTATCTTTAGCAAAACTGGCGAGACAATGTGTTTTATCATTTAAAAAAGTACTGGAAAATAATTAAAGGTTATCACGATAAACAGAGGTTACTGATCTACTACTGTACGCTGTGACCAAAAATGAGAGTCCCCCGATCCTCGCAGCCTTCATGCTTTGGTCTTGGCCTGGCCGTTTTTTTTAAGATAATGGGGTCAAGTTAAGAAATTATGCAAGTTTCTAATCAAATCCAAGGGCGCCTCGATCTCCTAAACATCTTTAGAAGGCCGACGGACCACACTGCACGGTCCGGGTCCGGGCCCTGACCCGGTTCTGGATAATGCCAGCTTAAAGTGAAAAATTCTACTGTACATATTATGTTTCTTATTATGGTATATATGTATAATATAGCGCGACCGCTTCACGAAGCTAGAAAGAAAGTTATCCGCCATTTTTATTTGACCTGCAATTGAATTTGCCATTAAAATCATTATTAATACCGCAGCTGCTAAATAACTTACCTAAAAGCGTTCAGATACAAAAGCACTTGAGCTGTAATGTTTGTATACTGTTGGCCCGATGACCTACTTCAAGAAGAATTGTTACATAGACCGCCAAGGACTGTCATCACACTTTACGTCATAAAGCGCTTTAAAACTTTAGACAAGTTCAACACCTCATATTTTGTACTGTTTATCATGGTAAAAGCAACTCAAAGCAATTATAAAAATGATCGAAAGGTAAAAATACAAGCTTATACGAGCTGTCGTTTTAACATTTATAACATATATTTAAACAAAACATATATAATCTATTTTAATAAAATAGAAAAGTGTTCTTAGTCTTCACTTAAAAGCTGTTAGAAGCTGCCTTTCTGACAAGAGAGTTCTGTGAGTTCCACAGTCTCAGTGCATTAAAGTCAAAACCAGTTGCTTTTTATTTCCTGTTTTACGACAGAGCAAGGAGGGTGTCCACAGACCACTGTGCACCTGCAGGCTGATATGGGGGGTAAAAAGTCTAGAAGTTAGTAAATAAGATTTTAGCACATGTTCTAAAACAAACCGGACACCTGTACAGTGATGCCAACACAGTGATCTGAGCTCCTTCTTTGAGTTAAATCCTAGCATCTGCATTTTTTACAAGTTGTTGCTATGGCAGAGCATGACCAGAGCATAACAGAAACCACCCATTTTCTAACCGCCTCATCCAATTCAGGGTCAGGGGGTCAGGGGGTCGCGGGGCACGGGGGAGCCAGAGCCTCAGAAAGTAATAAGCAGGAGATACCTGGGACTGGATGGTAGTCCAATGCAGGGAAGACACAGACACTCACCAATTATCCCAGAAGCCAATTAACCTACCAGTAGTTCTTTGAACTGTGGGAGGAAGCCGGAGCACCCAAAGCAAACTCATGCAAACATGGGGAGAACATACAAGCTCCATACAGATAGCACCCCAGGTCCAGAAGTGTACCCAGGGCCTCAGCACTGTGAGCTAGCAATGCTAAACGCTGGGCTACTGTGCATGCTAATTTCTAGGCATCAGGTGATCAATCAGGTAGTGTTTCTCAGATAAAAGGACACCAGTTATTTAGTATGAGATTCAAATTGACCTCAGAACAAAATATAACTTATGTTATATAACTTATATAGAACTTACTACAGCATAACTGTCTTATTTGGCTCTTGTAGAAAATATTAACAGCATGCCTATTAAACATACAGTATCTAGCAATCAGCAATCAAAATAAAAACATTTCCAAACATGGAAACTGCCCAGTTAATGAAGCATTTCAAAGACATTAATCTATTCAATAATTACAGTTTTAAGTAGATAACAGATTTATATTCAGATTACGAAAGCATCATAACAACTGCTGCTTGTGTAAGGAATCCATGAATACCACTGTACATGAGAATTCCACACCTATTTGTAATCAATACACAAAATCCTATTGAATTTCAGGTACTTGTTTATTCAGCATTGCTTGACTCCGCGGACTCCTTGTTGTTTCAATATTCTAGCAATAGGACTAATCGCCAATACAGTGCCGTTGTAATCTATTCCTTCTGCCAGCAGAGGACGGTATTCGCACAGCCAGTTCAGGATAAGATACGGTCCTCGCAGTTCACAGTACAACTGGCCAAAGCCGTATTCGGAATATGCTCTCGATAACCTCGTTTAGTTTAAGTACGGCCATATTTCATATCAACCCACAGATGCATTGCATAAACACTAGAATTCTGGTTGTACTTAAATTGACCTTATACGTTTTGGATTATGTTTAACCTTCTTCAATTTCTTCAACCATATTTTGAGATGATTACGTTTACAGAAGCAAATATTATTCAGTGCTTTTTCTTCACTCCTTTAATCAAACCCACATTTCTATAAGGAGGGCCATTGTGAAACTCCCCAAAGTGAGCTGAATTAATCTTTTATTCTTCACACCTGCGAAGTCATTCCTACATTGTGTAATATGAAGGCCTTTCATTATTCACGTATACTACAACATCTGAAAATAATGGGTCTTGAAATAGTTGAATGAAAGAAAATCCTGAATAACTCCTCCAAATGCGTGTTACACTTTCATCAAGTACACACACTTTGAATGTGATGAACTATAAAAAGTTATTTTAACCATACCCAATGGAGCTCAGGAGTGCGATTGCATACACAATCATGTTTTCAGTGTTTGGACATCAGCCGTACATCAGAACAATCATTTCACTAACACAGCTCCATGTTGAGTGACTTCCCTCTAAGAACACAAAGTCACTTTCCCTTAGCAATTATTGCATGGACTTTGATTATCTGCCTTCTGCATCAAGCCCTGTATTATATACGGTACAAAGCCAAGCTTTGGGATAGTGCTTTGTTTGGATCCTTGTCTTGATCCTTTTGGATCCCAGGCTGCTCATTTGCAAATGAGTTTTGACATTAATTATAGTGACTATAGCAATGAGCTGGCACTGTGGTTCACAGAGCTGGGGTCCTGGGTTCAATTCCTGGGGTGCAGTCTGGATGGAATTGTATGTTCTCCCTTCATTTGTGTGGATTTCTTCCAGGTGCTCCAGTTTCTTCCCACAGTCCAAAGACATACAGTACTAGTAGGTTAAGGTGGAACTACAGTCCCAATTTTGCAGACACAAAAGTATTTAATTTCAGTCACAAAATAAAATCATTGACATTATAGAAAAACTTTACAAACTCAAAATTGAGCACAAAATCATGAATTTTGTGAAAGGACTGTAAGTTATGCCATGTTGTAACAAATTCGCATTCAAGTTCCACACAAATTGCGATGTGATGCAGCCCTTCCTGCTCACTAATCACTGTAATGACTAATGCAATGTGATGTAGGAGAGAAAGGGTATAGGTTATGCAGCAAACATTTCACTGCAAAAAACGTTCCATTCCAAGGTTCTTTATGCAGAGTTAACAATGTAGTATTATTTATTGGCAAAAACGTAAAAAAGTTGAGAGTTATATTTCCATTGGATTAAACGAGATGTATTCACAAGCCTGCTCCTTTACAATGTCATAGGGCCACAACAGATTATAGGAAGTTTTGCTGCCTCGTTCTGAATCGCAGAACATGCTAATTCTTTAACCTTGAAATGTAGTCTATTTTGTGATGTAATGATGCAATCTCCCTTTACTGAGAGCCAGCAATCAACGGATGTGTCTGATCGTGAATGGTTTTCCCTGTTGTTTGTTGTATTACTTGGTGTTGCATTTTAAGCTGTGCATGAGGCAGGACCCGGAGGCTGCTGCTTCTGCTGGTGCTTCTGCTGGGATTGAGGAAGAGCTGAGCGCCATGTAAGGCAAAGACACTGCGTTCCACTTTATCAGGTGCCTGGAGTGTAAGAGCTGCAGATAATATTGAGTCACATTAATCCCAACATATTTCAAATATTATGAAAATTAAATAAATTAAATCAAATAACTTTCATTAAAAAAATCAATCACTCTTTACCTTGCTTTTTCAGTTGTTTTTAAGGAAAATTGATGCCGAGAATGTGTGAATACTGCTTTTTGATGGTTCCAAGACCAATGTGACCTGTTCTATTGCCTGCTAATTGTACGTTCCAGGTTGAAAAATTATTTTTAGGAGGTCAAGGTGTATGAATGATAAGAGAAAAACTGAAATAACCACAGCTACGCAAACACCAGTCCACCAAAAAAAAATCATTTAATTAAAATAAGGTAACATTTTTTTTTCATCATCATACGGATGAACTGTGCTAAATGTGTTTCTAAAAAGAAAAAGCAGGACGTGAGTCGTGAGCCAAGATCATGACTCTTTTGCTCTTCTTCACATCAGTTTTCATCTGCGAGGAGGAGGAGGAGGGCGGCTCCTGATGTGCTGACACTTGGGGAAGTGCCTCTGTGCCGGCCTGGGGGCAAAGCACCGGCCGCAGTGAGGGCAGGGCACGTAGTCGGGGTTTGGATTCGCGGGGGGCTGGGGCAGGTTCACAACTTTCCCTCCTTGCGTGATCACCTGCTGCACCTCCCTGGCCTGTTTGATGCTCCGAATGAAATCCTCGTGCTTCTGCCTCCAGTTGTTCTTTCTCAGCTGGGAACAGGAAATGAAACCAATAAAACAGCTTCCAGAAAAAGTCCAGACTAGCACTGCGTACACAGTCTGGTCGCAAACCATTCACAAGGCAAGAAAATATCAATACAGTAATAACGTAGCTTTCTGGGGCTACCTTTCAGGTCATTGGGTAGAGAGTACACTTTACGTAGTTATGGTTTTGTTTCCTGTGAGTGCTATTTGCTTGATATGTAGATTTTTACAACAGAATTCAGAAGTCACTAAGACACATTTATTCTGTCTGGCAAATGTGCCTTTGCGGCAGTTTTTCAGAAGAGTACTTCATAAAACACTTATTTATTGTTTACATTGATTTATAAGCTGAGTCTGACTCTAGGAGAAAAAAAGGGAAGCTTGGAAAGAGTTTAAGGATAGCCCTTACCACGATTGGCGGTTTAACCTTCTTCTTATGGATGTATGTCTCCAGTTCTGTTCCCTTGGCCCTGTGCTTGAAAGAGTCAAAAACCTTCCTCTTTGAATTCTGAAGCTTCTTGCAGATCTTGCTGTGTTTCTCCAGCCTCTCTACAGCAAACTTCCCGTGACACAGTTCACAGGGCACCAGCTGAGGGTTTCCACTCTGGCTATTCTCATATGGAAATTGCTCAGCGGTAGGGCTCATCAGACTTGTAGGGGACAAATATCTGTTTTCCACTGACAGAGTTTGTTCATCCAGACATGTGGTGTTATTTCTGAAGTGGCCCTGCGCGGCCTGTGCCGCTGACACGTCGCTTTCAGGGAGCCTTGCTTTCTTGAGATACTTTCTCCTTCCACAGGGGACGTCTTCTAGCCCACGGCTGCAAGGGCTCACTTGACGTCTCTCCTGATGGGAAAGCGCAGAGGGAAAGTGCGATTTTGCGCATCCGCCATCTTCCATTGGAGAACCATAATCAAGGTTGTCTCCTCTGATAGGAAGGGCTTTCCTTGGAGTGAAGGCTTTTTGCTTCTCCATTCTGCAGGTCAGAAGAGGCACGGCCTTAGAGCGGTGGTTGGCCCATGGTCCTCTGGGGCAAAGCTCGCTCTGCCTCGCCTCTATTTTCCCTTCCGGCCACCTCTCTGGAGTCTTCCATCTCTCTCGGAACCATCCTCAGCTCCTCCTGAGCTCTGAAGAGCTTCGCCTGCATCATGGCCTCCTTCTGGCGAATCTCGTCCTTCATCATGGCCTCCTTCCGGCGCATCTCATCCTGCAGGCTGGCCTCCCTCCGGCGATGCTCCTCCTTCAGCGCGGCCTCTGCCTCGGCCACTTTTCGTAGCTCCTCTTGCAACTGAAAGTGCTCCTTCCCATTGGCATGAGAAGGGCATTGCCCTGGAGGGGTCGCCACCATGGGGAGGACAGTCCTGTCCTTAGGTTTGCGTACTCTTGAGCCCCTCCTGCCCGGCCTCTCGCAGGGCCTCTCATGACCATCCTGAGGCGGGGTGGGGGCAAACAAGGAGTCACTCTGTGCGTCCGGGCGGTCCACAGCCCGAACCTCACCAGGGCCGGAGACTTTCCTGTTACCCATAGGCTTCAGGGGGTAAGACCGATCATACCCCACAATGTTCTTCTCGGGGCCCTGTTGGGCTTGGAAGCGATAGCTGTTCCCCATCTTCTTCTCCGCAGCGTATTTGACATATTGGAAACATTTTCTCATCTTCTGTAGAGCTGCCTCCTGCCGCCGATTGTACATGGCGATCATTTTTTTCTCCTTTTCCTGCATCAGTTTCTCTTGGAAGGTGTCCTTCAGAAGCTGTATCTTGGGAGGCGGGCAGTACGTGGAGATCAGATCCTGTTGCCTTAAGGGCGCGGGTCGATTCGAGTCTGTGTCCTTCGGGGAGGGGGACAGAGCACCAGGCTTAGGACTGGGCTCCATTGGCAAATGAGATATGAGCTTTGTTTCCCAGGTATCTGGAAAGGCAAAAATGGCAAATAAATGATATCCTGCACAGTCTAGTATGGTCTAATAGAAAAGAATAAAAAAAAAACAATTCAGGAAATACACAACTTTTTAATATTAAACCTAATTGTGTTGAATGCTGCATGCTGACTCAGTAGGAGACAGATCCTAAACATAAACATTATAATAAACATTTGTTTCCCAAATAACATTCTCAATGTTCAGAATGCTTAAAGTCATGAGCTTTTTTAAAAATGTTTAACTGAAACCTGGAAATGTGCTATTTCATTTCAAAGCTTGTATTATATCTATGATATAAATGTTTTTTTATATAAAATTAACCCATTATGCAACAGGGGTTTGAGCAAAAGTCACTGTGAATAAGGGAATTTATCAATATTAATTAGCCGTTTCACTACATTATAGATAGCTGAAGGATTATGATACAGTATATCGATTTCGCTACAAATTGACAAGCATATTTGATGACACTTACCAAACAAGTTTTAAACAGCGGAGAAATAGTTCACCACGACGATAGCAATGCAATGTTTGACTGCATCTCCCTATGTGATATATCTGTATTTGGGTATATACAGATCACGTAATTCAGGGAGCACTGTTATGTCAGGTCACCAACCATTATTACGACGCTCATATGTCATAGAGCTCCTTAGGATGTTTGTATAATCTTTATCCAAATTTTCATATGGCCGCAGTTACGGCGTTTATTTTACAGTTAATGTAACAGGGTGTCATTATATTTTTCTGTCTTTATGGTGGCAGACCACTTAAATAAATCTGAGTAGGCGGTTTCTACAAGTGGGTCAGATAAAATATTAAATATACAGTAAAAGCTCACACCTATTCATACCCTTTATGTACTGTATATCTACAATTACGTATACTACGTATACAGTTATCGTATACTATAATACGATAACTACCATTACAAAATGTCTCCCTTTTGATTTGAAGTGGTTCTTTTAAATAAGTAAATTGCAATCACTTAGCCTACATCTGAGCTCCTAATTCATCGCGACGACGGACTGAGACTCCAGTCGGATTTGTGAGAAGGGGTGTGCCTGTTTTAAAACCGATTCATACGTCTTAAACACATGGACATAGATAGCAGTCTGTGTTATATAATTTATCTTTTTATTTTATTTAAATTTAAGTATCACATACACATTTTCAAAGTAACTGTACCCCTTTTAATTATGATCCCCATCGCTCACAGCTCCGAAGGTGAGACGAGGGCTACTTCAGATGGGATTTCCAATATTTCTCTCTTAGCTTGTATACCGGTGGAAAGGAGAGGGGTCTTAAAACGTGTTGATAGTAAGATTGGGATGTATTTGCAGTCTAGATATAGTTTTTTTAATGTTCGGAGCCGCCACAGATTCATTTTCTTACGACTGCTTTTCTGGATGACAATGACAATGCAAACGATGGTGTTAAGGCGAGGCTGTGCCTTAAGGCTCCTCTGCTTACAATATTCAGCGCGTAAATCGCAAACGAGCGCCTTCCCTTACGATGAAAATGCAGAAAATAAGACCACGAGATTTAAACCTACGGCTTACAAATTTATGCGTAAACACTAAAACCGTATCTTTAGCAAAACTGGCGAGACAATGTGTTTTATCATTTAAAAAAGTACTGGAAAATAATTAAAGGTTATCACGATAAACAGAGGTTACTGATCTACTACTGTACGCTGTGACCAAAAATGAGAGTCCCCCGATCCTCGCAGCCTTCATGCTTTGGTCTTGGCCTGGCCGTTTTTTTTAAGATAATGGGGTCAAGTTAAGAAATTATGCAAGTTTCTAATCAAATCCAAGGGCGCCCCGATCTCCTAAACATCTTTAGAAGGCCGACGGACCACACTGCACGGTCCGGGTCCGGGCCCTGACCCGGTTCTGGATAATGCCAGCTTAAAGTGAAAAATTCTACTGTACATATTATGTTTCTTATTATGGTATATATGTATAATGTGGCGCGACCGCTTCACGAAGCTAGAAAGAAAGTTATCCGCCATTTTTATTTTACCTGCAACTGAATTTGCCATTAAAATCACGATTAATACCGCAGCTGCTAAATTACTTACCTAAAAGCGTTCAGATACAAAAGCACTTGAGCTGTAATGTTTGTATACTGTTGGCCCGATGACCTACTTCAAGAAGAATTGTTACATAGACCGCCAAGGACTGTCATCACACTTTACGTCATAAAGCGCTTTAAAACTTTTGACAAGTTCAACACCTCATATTTTGTACTGTTTATCATGGTAAAAGCAACTCAAAGCAATTCTAAAAATGATCGAAAGGTAAAAATACAAGCTTATACGAGCTGTCGTTTTAACATTTATAACATATATTTAAACAAAACATATATAATCTATTTTAATAAAATAGAAAAGTGTTCTTAGTCTTCACTTAAAAGCTGTTAGAAGCTGCCTTTCTGACAAGAGAGTTCTGTGAGTTCCACAGTCTCAGTGCATTAAAGTCAAAACCAGTTGCTTTTTATTTCCTCTTTTACGACAGAGCAAGGAGGGTGTCCACAGACCACTGTGCACCTGCAGACTGATATGGGGGGTAAAAAGTCTAGAAGTTAGTAAATAAGATTTTAACATATGTTCTAAAACACACCGGACACCTGTACAGTGATGCCAACACAGTGATCTGAGCTCCTTCTTTGAGTTAAATCCTAGCATCTGCATTTTTTACAAGTTGTTGCTATGGCAGAGCATGACCAGAGCATAACAGAAACCACCCATTTTCTAACCGCTTCATCCAATTCAGGGTCAGGTGGTCAGGGGGTCGGGGGGTCACGGGGGAGCCAGAGCCTCAGAAAGTAATAAGCAGGAGATACCTGGGACTGGATGGTAGTCCAATGCAGGGAAGACACAGACACTCACCAATTATCCCAGAAGCCAATTAACCTACCAGTAGTTCTTTGAAGTGTGGGAGGATGCCGGAGCACCCAAAGCAAACTCATGCAAACATGGGGAGAACATACAAGCACCATACAGATAGCACCCCAGGTCCAGAAGTGTACCCAGGGCCTCAGCACTGTGAGCTAGCAATGCTAAACGCTGGGCTACTGTGCATGCTAATTTCTAGGCATCAGGTGATCAATCAGGTAGTGTTTCTCAGATAAAAGGACACCAGTTATTTAGTATGAGATTCAAATTGACCTCAGAACAAAATATAACTTATGTTATATAACTTATATAGAATTTACTACAGCATAACTGTCTTATTTGGCTCTTGTAGAAAATATTAACAGCATGCCTATTAAACATACAGTATCTAGCAATCAGCAATCAAAATAAAAACATTTCCAAACATGGAAACTGCCCAGTTAATGAAGCATTTCAAAGACATTAATCTATTCAATAATTACAGTTTTAAGTAGATTTATAAGAACAGATTTATATTCAGATTACGAAAGCATCATAACAACTGCTGCTTGTGTAAGGAATCCATGAATACCACTGTACATGAGAATTCCACACCTATTTGTAATCAATACACAAAATCCTATTGAATTTCAGGTACTTGTTTATTCAGCATTGCTTGACTCCGCGGACTCCTTGTTTCAATATTCTAGCAATAGGACTAATCGCCAATACAGTGCCGTTGTAATCTATTCCTTCTGCCAGCAGAGGACGGTATTCGCACAGCCAGTTCAGGATAAGATACGGTCCTCGCAGTTCACAGTACAACTGGCCAAAGCCGTATTCGGAATATGCTCTCGATAACCTCGTTTAGTTTAAGTACGGCCATATTTCATATCAACCCACAGATGCATTGCATAAACACTAGAATTCTGGTTGTACTTAAATTGACCTTATACGTTTTGGATTATGTTTAACCTTCTTCAATTTCTTCAACCATATTTTGAGATGATTACGTTTACAGAAGCAAATATTATTCAGTGCTTTTTCTTCACTCCTTTAATCAAACCCACATTTCTATAAGGAGGGCCATTGTGAAACTCCCCAAAGTGAGCTGAATTAATCTTTCATTCTTCACACCTGCGAAGTCATTCCTTTATTGTGTAATATGAAGGCCTTTCATTATTCACGTATACTACAACATCTGAAAATAATGGGTCTTGAAATAGTTGAATGAAAGAAAATCCTGAATAACTCCTCCAAATGCGTGTTACACTTTCATCAAGTACACACACTTTGAATGTGATGAACTATAAAAAGTTATTTTAACCATACCCAATGGAGCTCAGGAGTGCGATTGCATACACAATCATGTTTTCAGTGTTTGGACATCAGCCGTACATCAGAACAATCATTTCACTAACACAGCTCCGTGTTGAGTGACTTCCCTCCAAGAACACAAAGTCACTTTCCCTTAGCAATTATTGCATGGACTTTGATTATCTGCCTTCTGCATCAAGCCCTGTATTATATACGGTACAAAGCCAAGCTTTGGGATAGTGCTTTGTTTGGATCCTTGTCTTGATCCTTTTGGATCCCAGGCTGCTCATTTGCAAATGAGTTTTGACATTAATTATAGTGACTATAGCAATGAGCTGGCACTGTGGTTCACAGAGCTGGGGTCCTGGGTTCAATTCCTGGGGTGCAGTCTGGATGGAATTGTATGTTCTCCCTTCATTTGTGTGGATTTCTTCCAGGTGCTCCAGTTTCTTCCCACAGTCCAAAGACATACAGTACTAGTAGGTTAAGGTGGAACTACAGTCCCAATTTTGCAGACACAAAATTATTTAATTTCAGTCACAAAATAAAATCATTGACATTATAGAAAAACTTTACAAACTCAAAATTGAGCACAAAATCATGAATTTTGTGAAAGGACTGTAAGTTACGCCATGTTGTAACAAATTCGCATTCAAGTTCCACACAAATTGCGATGTGATGCAGCCCTTCCTGCTCACTAATCACTGTAATGACTAATGCAATGTGATGTAGGAGAGAAAGGGTATAGGTTATGCAGCAAACATTTCACTGCAAAAAACGTTCCATTCCAAGGTTCTTTATGCAGAGTTAACAATGTAATATTATTTATTGGCAAAAACGTAAAAAAGTTGAGAGCAATATTTCCATTGGATTAAACGAGATGTATTCACAAGCCTGCTCCTTTACAATGTCACAGGGCCACATCAGATTACAGGAAGTTTTGCTGCCTCGTTCTGAATCGCAGAACATGGTAATTCTTTAACCTTGAAATGTAGTCTATTTTGTGATGTAATGATGCAATGTCCCTTTACTGAGAGCCAGCAATCAATGGATGTGTCTGATCGTGAATGGTTTTCCCTGTTGTTTGTTGTATTACTTGGTGTTGCATTTTAAGCTGTGCATGAGGCAGGACCCGGAGGCTGCTGCTTCTGCTGGTGCTTCTGCTGGGATTGAGGAAGAGCTGAGCGCCATGTAAGGCAAAGACACTGCGTTCCACTTTATCAGGTGCCTGGAGTGTAAGAGCTGCAGATAATATTGAGTCACATTAATCCCAACATATTTCAAATATTATGAAAATTAAATAAATTAAATCAAATAACTTTCATTAAAAAAATCAATCACTCTTTACCTTGCTTTTTCAGTTGTTTTTAAGGAAAATTGATGCCGAGAATGTGTGAATACTACTTTTTGATGGTTCCAAGACCAATGTGACCTGTTCTATTGCCTGCCAATTGTACGTTCCAGGTTGAAAAATTATTTTTAGGAGGTCAAGGTGTATGAATGATAAGAGAAAAACTGAAATAACCACAGCTACGCAAACACCAGTCCACCAAAAAAAAAATCATTTAATTAAAATAAGGTAACATTTTTTTTCATCATCATACGGATGAACTGTGCTAAATGTGTTTCTAAAAAGAAAAAGCAGGACGTGAGTCGTGAGCCAAGATCATGACTCTTTTGCTCTTCTTCACATCAGTTTTCATCTGCGAGGAGGAGGAGGAGGGCGGCTCCTGATGTGCTGACACTTGGGGATGTGCCTCTGTGCCGGCCTGGGGGCAAAGCGCCGGCCGCAGTGAGGGCAGGGCACGTAGTCGGGGTTTGGATTCGCGGGGGGCTGGGGCAGGTTCACAACTTTCCCTCCTTGCGTGATCACCTGCTGCACCTCCCTGGCCTGTTTGATGCTCCGAATGAAATCCTCGTGCTTCTGCCTCCAGTTGTTCTTTCTCAGCTGGGAACAGGAAATGAAACCAATAAAACAGCTTCCAGAAAAAGTCCAGACTAGCACTGCGTACACAGTCTGGTCGCAAACCATTCACAAGGCAAGAAAATATCAATACAGTAATAACTTAGCTTTCTGGGGCTACCTTTCAGGTCATTGGGTAGAGAGTACAATTTACGTAGTTATGGTTTTGTTTCCTGTGAGTGCTATTTGCTTGATATGTAGATTTTTACAACAGAATTCAGAAGTCACTAAGACACATTTATTCTGTCTGGCAAATGTGCCTTTGCGGCAGTTTTTCAGAAGAGTACTTCATAAAACACTTATTTATTGTTTACATTGATTTATAAGCTGAGTCTGACTCTAGGAGAAAAAAAGGGAAGCTTGGAAAGAGTTTAAGGATAGCCCTTACCACGATTGGCGGTTTAACCTTCTTCTTATGGATGTATGTCTCCAGTTCTGTTCCCTTGGCCCTGTGCTTGAAAGAGTCAAAAACCTTCCTCTTTGAATTCTGAAGCTTCTTGCAGATCTTGCTGTGTTTCTCCAGCCTCTCTACAGCAAACTTCCCGTGACACAGTTCACAGGGCACCAGCTGAGGGTTTCCACTCTGGCTATTCTCATATGGAAATTGCTCAGCGGTAGGGCACATCAGACTTGTAGGGGACAAATATCTGTTTTCCACTGACAGAGTTTGTTCATCCAGACATGTGGTGATATTTCTGAAGTGGCCCTGCGCGGCCTGTGCCGCTGACACGTCGCTTTCAGGGAGCCTTGCTTTCTTGAGATACTTTCTCCTTCCACAGGGGACGTCTTCTAGCCCACGGCTGCAAGGGCTCACTTGACGTCTCTCCTGATGGGAAAGCGCAGAGGGAAAGTGCGATTCTGCGCATCCGCCATCTTCCATTGGAGAACCATAATCAAGGTTGTCTCCTCTGATAGGAAGGGCTTTCCTTGGAGTGAAGGCTTTTTGCTTCTCCATTCTGCAGGTCAGAAGAGGCACGGCCTTAGAGCGGTGGTTGGCCCATGGTCCTCTGGGGCAAAGCTCGCTCTGCCTCGCCTCTATTTTCCCTTCCGGCCACCTCTCTGGAGTCTTCCATCTCTCTCGGAACCATCCTCAGCTCCTCCTGAGCTCTGAAGAGCTTCGCCTGCATCATGGCCTCCTTCTGGCGAATCTCGTCCTTCATCATGGCCTCCTTCCGGCGCATCTCATCCTGCAGGCTGGCCTCCCTCCGGCGATGCTCCTCCTTCAGCGCGGCCTCTGCCTCGGCCACTTTTCGTAGCTCCTCTTGCAACTGAAAGTGCTCCTTCCCATTGGCATGAGAAGGGCATTGCCCTGGAGGGGTCGCCACCATGGGGAGGACAGTCCTGTCCTTAGGTTTGCGTACTCTTGAGCCCCTCCTGCCCGGCCTCTCGCAGGGCCTCTCATGACCATCCTGAGGCGGGGTGGGGGCAAACAAGGAATCACTCTGTGCGTCCGGGCGGTCCACAGCCCGAACCTCACCAGGGCCGGAGACTTTCCTGTTACCCATAGGCTTCAGGGGGTAAGACCGATCATACCCCACAATGTTCTTCTCGGGGCCCTGTTGGGCTTGGAAGCGATAGCTGTTCCCCATCTTCTTCTCCGCAGCGTATTTGACATATTGGAAACATTTTCTCATCTTCTGTAGAGCTGCCTCCTGCCGCCGATTGTACATGGCGATCATTTTTTTCTCCTTTTCCTGCATCAGTTTCTCTTGGAAGGTGTCCTTCAGAAGCTGTATCTTGGGAGGCGGGCAGTACGTGGAGATCAGATCCTGTTGCCTTAAGGGCGCGGGTCGATTCGAGTCTGTGTCCTTCGGGGAGGGGGACAGAGCACCAGGCTTAGGACTGGGCTCCATTGGCAAATGAGATATGAGCTTTGTTTCCCAGGTATCTGGAAAAGGCAAAAATGGCAAATAAATGATATCCTGCACAGTCTAGTATGGTCTAATAGAAAAGAATAAAAAAAAACAATTCAGGAAATACACAACTTTTTAATATTAAACCTAATGGTGTTGAATGCTGCATGCTGACTCAGTAGGAGACAGATCCTAAACATAAACATTATAATAAACATTTGTTTCCCAAATAACATTCTCAATGTTCAGAATGCTTAAAGTCATGAGCTTTTTTAAAAATGTTTAACTGAAACCTGGAAATGTGCTATTTCATTTCAAAGCTTGTATTATATCTATGATATAAATGTTTTTTTATATAAAATTAACCCATTATGCAACAGGGGTTTGAGCAAAAGTCACTGTGAATAAGGGAATTTATCAATATTAATTAGCCGTTTCACTACATTATAGATAGCTGAAGGATTATGATACAGTATATCGATTTCGCTACAAATTGACAAGCATATTTGATGACACTTACCAAACAAGTTTTAAACAGCGGAGAAATAGTTCACCACGACGATAGCAATGCAATGTTTGACTGCATCTCCCTATGTGATATATCTGTATTTGGGTATATACAGATCACGTAATTCAGGGAGCACTGTTACGTCAGGTCACCAACCATTATTACGACGCTCATATGTCATAGAGCTCCTTAGGATGTTTGTATAATCTTTATTCAAATTTTCATATGGCCGCAGTTACGGCGTTTATTTTACAGTTAATGTAACAGGGTGTCATTATATTTTTCTGTCTTTATGGTGGCAGACCACTTAAATAAATCTGAGTAGGCGGTTTCTACAAGTGGGTCAGATAAAATATTAAATATACAGTAAAAGCTCACACCTATTCATACCCTTTATGTACTGTATATCTACAATTACGTATACTACGTATACAGTTATCGTATACTATAATACGATAACTACCATTACAAAATGTCTCCCTTTTGATTTGAAGTGGTTCTTTTAAATAAGTAAATTGCAATCACCTAGCCTACATCTGAGCTCCTAATTCATCGCGACGACGGACTGAGACTCCAGTCGGATTTGTGAGAAGGGGTGTGCCTGTTTTAAAACCGATTCATACGTCTTAAACACATGGACATAGATAGCAGTCTGTGTTATATAATTTATCTTTTTATTTTATTTAAATTTAAGTATCACATACACATTTTCAAAGTAACTGTACCCCTTTTAATTATGATCCCCATCGCTCACAGCTCCGAAGGTGAGACGAGGGCTACTTCAGATGGGATTTCCAATATTTCTCTCTTAGCTTGTATACCGGTGGAAAGGAGAGGGGTCTTAAAACGTGTTGATAGTAAGATTGGGATGTATTTGCAGTCTAGATATAGTTTTTTTAATGTTCGGAGCCGCCACAGATTCATTTTCTTACGACTGCTTTTCTGGATGACAATGACAATGCAAACGATGGTGTTAAGGCGAGGCTGTGCCTTAAGGCTCCTCTGCTTACAATATTCAGCGCGTAAATCGCAAACGAGCGCCTTCCCTTACGATGAAAATGCAGAAAATAAGACCACGAGATTTAAACCTACGGCTTACAAATTTATGCGTAAACACTAAAACCGTATCTTTAGCAAAACTGGCGAGACAGTGTGTTTTATCATTTAAAAAAGTACTGGAAAATAATTAAAGGTTATCACGATAAACAGAGGTTACTGATCTACTACTGTACGCTGTGACCAAAAATGAGAGTCCCCCGATCCTCGCAGCCTTCATGCTTTGGTCTTGGCCTGGCCGTTTTTTTTAAGATAATGGGGTCAAGTTAAGAAATTATGCAAGTTTCTAATCAAATCCAAGGGCGCCTCGATCTCCTAAACATCTTTAGAAGGCCGACGGACCACACTGCACGGTCCGGGTCCGTTCCCTGACCCGGTTCTGGATAATGCCAGCTTAAAGTGAAAAATTCTACTGTACATATTATGTTTCTTATTATGGTATATATGTATAATACAGCGCGACCGCTTCACGAAGCTAGAAAGAAAGTTATCCGCCATTTTTATTTTACCTGCAATTGAATTTGCCATTAAAATCATTATTAATACCGCAGCTGCTAAATAACTTACCTAAAAGCGTTCAGATACAAAAGCACTTGAGCTGTAATGTTTGTATACTGTTGGCCCGATGACCTACTTCAAGAAGAATTGTTACATAGACCGCCAAGGACTGTCATCACACTTTACGTCATAAAGCGCTTTAAAACTTTAGACAAGTTCAACACCTCATATTTTGTACTGTTTATCATGGTAAAAGCAACTCAAAGCAATTATAAAAATGATCGAAAGGTAAAAATACAAGCTTATACGAGCTGTCGTTTTAACATTTATAACATATATTTAAACAAAACATATATAATCTATTTTAATAAAATAGAAAAGTGTTCTTAGTCTTCACTTAAAAGCTGTTAGAAGCTGCCTTTCTGACAAGAGAGTTCTGTGAGTTCCACAGTCTCAGTGCATTAAAGTCAAAACCAGTTGCTTTTTATTTCCTCTTTTACGACAGAGCAAGGAGGGTGTCCACAGACCACTGTGCACCTGCAGACTGATATGGGGGGTAAAAAGTCTAGAAGTTAGTAAATAAGATTTTAACATATGTTCTAAAACACACCGGACACCTGTACAGTGATGCCAACACAGTGATCTGAGCTCCTTCTTTGAGTTAAATCCTAGCATCTGCATTTTTTACAAGTTGTTGCTATGGCAGAGCATGACCAGAGCATAACAGAAACCACCCATTTTCTAACCGCTTCATCCAATTCAGGGTCAGGGGGTCAGGGGGTCGCGGGGCACGGGGGAGCCAGAGCCTCAGAAAGTAATAAGCAGGAGATACCTGGGACTGGATGGTAGTCCAATGCAGGGAAGACACAGACACTCACCAATTATCCCAGAAGCCAATTAACCTACCAGTAGTTCTTTGAACTGTGGGAGGAAGCCGGAGCACCCAAAGCAAACTCATGCAAACATGGGGAGAACATACAAGCTCCATACAGATAGCACCCCAGGTCCAGAAGTGTACCCAGGGCCTCAGCACTGTGAGCTAGCAATGCTAAACACTGGGCTACTGTGCATGCTAATTTCTAGGCATCAGGTGATCAATCAGGTAGTGTTTCTCAGATAAAAGGACACCAGTTATTTAGTATGAGATTCAAATTGACCTCAGAACAAAATATAACTTATGTTATATAACTTATATAGAACTTACTACAGCATAACTGTCTTATTTGTAGAAAATATTAACAGCATGCCTATTAAACATACAGTATCTAGCAATCAGCAATCAAAATAAAAACATTTCCAAACATGGAAACTGCCCAGTTAATGAAGCATTTCAAAGACATTAATCTATTCAATAATTACAGTTTTAAGTAGATAACAGATTTATATTCAGATTACGAAAGCATCATAACAACTGCTGCTTGTGTAAGGAATCCATGAATACCACTGTACATGAGAATTCCACACCTATTTGTAATCAATACACAAAATCCTATTGAATTTCAGGTACTTGTTTATTCAGCATTGCTTGACTCCGCGGACTCCTTGTTGTTTCAATATTCTAGCAATAGGACTAATCGCCAATACAGTGCCGTTGTAATCTATTCCTTCTGCCAGCAGAGGACGGTATTCGCACAGCCAGTTCAGGATAAGATACGGTCCTCGCAGTTCACAGTACAACTGGCCAAAGCCGTATTCGGAATATGCTCTCGATAACCTCGTTTAGTTTAAGTACGGCCATATTTCATATCAACCCACAGATGCATTGCATAAACACTAGAATTCTGGTTGTACTTAAATTGACCTTATACGTTTTGGATTATGTTTAACCTTCTTCAATTTCTTCAACCATATTTTGAGATGATTACGTTTACAGAAGCAAATATTATTCAGTGCTTTTTCTTCACTCCTTTAATCAAACCCACATTTCTATAAGGAGGGCCATTGTGAAACTCCCCAAAGTGAGCTGAATTAATCTTTTATTCTTCACACCTGCGAAGTCATTCCTACATTGTGTAATATGAAGGCCTTTCATTATTCACGTATACTACAACATCTGAAAATAATGGGTCTTGAAATAGTTGAATGAAAGAAAATCCTGAATAACTCCTCCAAATGCGTGTTACACTTTCATCAAGTACACACACTTTGAATGTGATGAACTATAAAAAGTTATTTTAACCATACCCAATGGAGCTCAGGAGTGCGATTGCATACACAATCATGTTTTCAGTGTTTGGACATCAGCCGTACATCAGAACAATCATTTCACTAACACAGCTCCATGTTGAGTGACTTCCCTCCAAGAACACAAAGTCACTTTCCCTTAGCAATTATTGCATGGACTTTGATTATCTGCCTTCTGCATCAAGCCCTGTATTATATACGGTACAAAGCCAAGCTTTGGGATAGTGCTTTGTTTGGATCCTTGTCTTGATCCTTTTGGATCCCAGGCTGCTCATTTGCAAATGAGTTTTGACATTAATTATAGTGACTATAGCAATGAGCTGGCACTGTGGTTCACAGAGCTGGGGTCCTGGGTTCAATTCCTGGGGTGCAGTCTGGATGGAATTGTATGTTCTCCCTTCATTTGTGTGGATTTCTTCCAGGTGCTCCAGTTTCTTCCCACAGTCCAAAGACATACAGTACTAGTAGGTTAAGGTGGAACTACAGTCCCAATTTTGCAGACACAAAATTATTTAATTTCAGTCACAAAATAAAATCATTGACATTATAGAAAAACTTTACAAACTCAAAATTGAGCACAAAACCATGACTTTTGTGAATGGACTGTAAGTTACGCCATGTTGTAACAAATTCGCATTCAAGTTCCACACAAATTGCGATGTGATGCAGCCCTTCCTGCTCACTAATCACTGTAATGACTAATGCAATGTGATGTAGGAGAGAAAGGGTATAGGTTATGCAGCAAACATTTCACTGCAAAAAACGTTCCATTCCAAGGTTCTTTATGCAGAGTTAACAATGTAGTATTATTTATTGGCAAAAACGTAAAAAAGTTGAGAGCAATATTTCCATTGGATTAAACGAGATGTATTCACAAGCCTGCTCCTTTACAATGTCATAGGGCCACAACAGATTATAGGAAGTTTTGCTGCCTCGTTCTGAATCGCAGAACATGGTAATTCTTTAACCTTGAAATGTAGTCTATTTTGTGATGTAATGATGCAATGTCCCTTTACTGAGAGCCAGCAATCAACGGATGTGTCTGATCGTGAATGGTTTTCCCTGTTGTTTGTTGTATTACTTGGTGTTGCATTTTAAGCTGTGCATGAGGCAGGACCCGGAGGCTGCTGCTTCTGCTGGTGCTTCTGCTGGGATTGAGGAAGAGCTGAGCGCCATGTAAGGCAAAGACACTGCGTTCCACTTTATCAGGTGCCTGGAGTGTAAGAGCTGCAGATAATATTGAGTCACATTAATCCCAACATATTTCAAATATTATGAAAATTAAATAAATTAAATCAAATAACTTTCATTAAAAAAATCAATCACTCTTTACCTTGCTTTTTCAGTTGTTTTTAAGGAAAATTGATGCCGAGAATGTGTGAATACTGCTTTTTGATGGTTCCAAGACCAATGTGACCTGTTCTATTGCCTGCTAATTGTACGTTCCAGGTTGAAAAATTATTTTTAGGAGGTCAAGGTGTATGAATGATAAGAGAAAAACTGAAATAACCACAGCTACGCAAACACCAGTCCACCAAAAAAAAATCATTTAATTAAAATAAGGTAACATTTTTTTTTCATCATCATACGGATGAACTGTGCTAAATGTGTTTCTAAAAAGAAAAAGCAGGACGTGAGTCGTGAGCCAAGATCATGACTCTTTTGCTCTTCTTCACATCAGTTTTCATCTGCGAGGAGGAGGAGGAGGGCGGCTCCTGATGTGCTGACACTTGGGGAAGTGCCTCTGTGCCGGCCTGGGGGCAAAGCGCCGGCCGCAGTGAGGGCAGGGCACGTAGTCGGGGTTTGGATTCGCGGGGGGCTGGGGCAGGTTCACAACTTTCCCTCCTTGCGTGATCACCTGCTGCACCTCCCTGGCCTGTTTGATGCTCCGAATGAAATCCTCGTGCTTCTGCCTCCAGTTGTTCTTTCTCAGCTGGGAACAGGAAATGAAACCAATAAAACAGCTTCCAGAAAAAGTCCAGACTAGCACTGCGTACACAGTCTGGTCGCAAACCATTCACAAGGCAAGAAAATATCAATACAGTAATAACGTAGCTTTCTGGGGCTACCTTTCAGGTCATTGGGTAGAGAGTACAATTTACGTAGTTATGGTTTTGTTTCCTGTGAGTGCTATTTGCTTGATATGTAGATTTTTACAACAGAATTCAGAAGTCACTAAGACACATTTATTCTGTCTGGCAAATGTGCCTTTGCGGCAGTTTTTCAGAAGAGTACTTCATAAAACACTTATTTATTGTTTACATTGATTTATAAGCTGAGTCTGACTCTAGGAGAAAAAAAGGGAAGCTTGGAAAGAGTTTAAGGATAGCCCTTACCACGATTGGCGGTTTAACCTTCTTATGGATGTATGTCTCCAGTTCTGTTCCCTTGGCCCTGTGCTTGAAAGAGTCAAAAACCTTCCTCTTTGAATTCTGAAGCTTCTTGCAGATCTTGCTGTGTTTCTCCAGCCTCTCTACAGCAAACTTCCCGTGACACAGTTCACAGGGCACCAGCTGAGGGTTTCCACTCTGGCTATTCTCATATGGAAATTGCTCAGCGGTAGGGCACATCAGACTTGTAGGGGACAAATATCTGTTTTCCACTGACAGAGTTTGTTCATCCAGACATGTGGTGTTATTTCTGAAGTGGCCCTGCGCGGCCTGTGCCGCTGACACGTCGCTTTCAGGGAGCCTTGCTTTCTTGAGATACTTTCTCCTTCCACAGGGGACGTCTTCTAGCCCACGGCTGCAAGGGCTCACTTGACGTCTCTCCTGATGGGAAAGCGCAGAGGGAAAGTGCGATTCTGCGCATCCGCCATCTTCCATTGGAGAACCATAATCAAGGTTGTCTCCTCTGATAGGAAGGGCTTTCCTTGGAGTGAAGGCTTTTTGCTTCTCCATTCTGCAGGTCAGAAGAGGCACGGCCTTAGAGCGGTGGTTGGCCCATGGTCCTCTGGGGCAAAGCTCGCTCTGCCTCGCCTCTATTTTCCCTTCCGGCCACCTCTCTGGAGTCTTCCATCTCTCTCGGAACCATCCTCAGCTCCTCCTGAGCTCTGAAGAGCTTCGCCTGCATCATGGCCTCCTTCTGGCGAATCTCGTCCTTCATCATGGCCTCCTTCCGGCGCATCTCATCCTGCAGGCTGGCCTCCCTCCGGCGATGCTCCTCCTTCAGCGCGGCCTCTGCCTCGGCCACTTTTCGTAGCTCCTCTTGCAACTGAAAGTGCTCCTTCCCATTGGCATGAGAAGGGCATTGCCCTGGAGGGGTCGCCACCATGGGGAGGACAGTCCTGTCCTTAGGTTTGCGTACTCTTGAGCCCCTCCTGCCCGGCCTCTCGCAGGGCCTCTCATGACCATCCTGAGGCGGGGTGGGGGCAAACAAGGAATCACTCTGTGCGTCCGGGCGGTCCACAGCCCGAACCTCACCAGGGCCGGAGACTTTCCTGTTACCCATAGGCTTCAGGGGGTAAGACCGATCATACCCCACACTGTTCTTCTCGGGGCCCTGTTGGGCTTGGAAGCGATAGCTGTTCCCCATCTTCTTCTCCGCAGCGTATTTGACATATTGGAAACATTTTCTCATCTTCTGTAGAGCTGCCTCCTGCCGCCGATTGTACATGGCGATCATTTTTTTCTCCTTTTCCTGCATCGGTTTCTCTTGGAAGGTGTCCTTCAGAAGCTGTATCTTAGGAGGCGGGCAGTACGTGGAGATCAGATCCTGTTGCCTTAAGGGCGCGGGTCGATTCGAGTCTGTGTCCTTCGGGGAGGGGGACAGAGCACCAGGCTTAGGACTGGGCTCCATTGGCAAATGAGATATGAGCTTTGTTTCCCAGGTATCTGGAAAAGGCAAAAATGGCAAATAAATGATATCCTGCACAGTCTAGTATGGTCTAATAGAAAAGAATAAAAAAAAACAATTCAGGAAATACACAACTTTTTAATATTAAACCTAATGGTGTTGAATGCTGCATGCTGACTCAGTAGGAGACAGATCCTAAACATAAACATTATAATAAACATTTGTTTCCCAAATAACATTCTCAATGTTCAGAATGCTTAAAGTCATGAGCTTTTTTAAAAATGTTTAACTGAAACCTGGAAATGTGCTATTTCATTTCAAAGCTTGTATTATATCTATGATATAAATGTTTTTTTTTATATAAAATTAACCCATTATGCAACAGGGGTTTGAGCAAAAGTCACTGTGAATAAGGGAATTTATCAATATTAATTAGCCGTTTCACTACATTATAGATAGCTGAAGGATTATGATACAGTATATCGATTTCGCTACAAATTGACAAGCATATTTGATGACACTTACCAAACAAGTTTTAAACAGCGGAGAAATAGTTCACCACGACGATAGCAATGCAATGTTTGACTGCATCTCCCTATGTGATATATCTGTATTTGGGTATATACAGATCACGTAATTCAGGGAGCACTGTTACGTCAGGTCACCAACCATTATTACGACGCTCATATGTCATAGAGCTCCTTAGGATGTTTGTATAATCTTTATCCAAATTTTCATATGGCCGCAGTTACGGCGTTTATTTTACAGTTAATGTAACAGGGTGTCATTATATTTTTCTGTCTTTATGGTGGCAGACCACTTAAATAAATCTGAGTAGGCGGTTTCTACAAGTGGGTCAGATAAAATATTAAATATACAGTAAAAGCTCACACCTATTCATACCCTTTATGTACTGTATATCTACAATTACGTATACTACGTATACAGTTATCGTATACTATAATACGATAACTACCATTACAAAATGTCTCCCTTTTGATTTGAAGTGGTTCTTTTAAATAAGTAAATTGCAATCACTTAGCCTACATCTGAGCTCCTAATTCATCGCGACGACGGACTGAGACTCCAGTCGGATTTGTGAGAAGGGGTGTGCCTGTTTTAAAACCGATTCATACGTCTTAAACACATGGACATAGATAGCAGTCTGTGTTATATAATTTATCTTTTTATTTTATTTAAATTTAAGTATCACATACACATTTTCAAAGTAACTGGACCCCTTTTAATTATGATCCCCATCGCTCACAGCTCCGAAGGTGAGACGAGGGCTACTTCAGATGGGATTTCCAATATTTCTCTCTTAGCTTGTATACCGGTGGAAAGGAGAGGGGTCTTAAAACGTGTTGATAGTAAGATTGGGATGTATTTGCAGTCTAGATATAGTTTTTTTAATGTTCGGAGCCGCCACAGATTCATTTTCTTACGACTGCTTTTCTGGATGACAATGACAATGCAAACGATGGTGTTAAGGCGAGGCTGTGCCTTAAGGCTCCTCTGCTTACAATATTCAGCGCGTAAATCGCAAACGAGCGCCTTCCCTTACGATGAAAATGCAGAAAATAAGACCACGAGATTTAAACCTACGGCTTACAAATTTATGCGTAAACACTAAAACCGTATCTTTAGCAAAACTGGCGAGACAATGTGTTTTATCATTTAAAAAAGTACTGGAAAATAATTAAAGGTTATCACGATAAACAGAGGTTACTGATTTACTACTGTACGCTGTGACCAAAAATGAGAGTCCCCCGATCCTCGCAGCCTTCATGCTTTGGTCTTGGCCTGGCCGTTTTTTTTAAGATAATGGGGTCAAGTTAAGAAATTATGCAAGTTTCTAATCAAATCCAAGGGCGCCTCGATCTCCTAAACATCTTTAGAAGGCCGGCGGACCACACTGCACGGTCCGGGTCCGTTCCCTGACCCGGTTCTGGATAATGCCAGCTTAAACTGAAAAATTCTACTGTACATATTATGTTTCTTATTATGGTATATATGTATAATATAGCGCGACCGCTTCACGAAGCTAGAAAGAAAGTTATCCGCCATTTTTATTTAACCTGCAATTGAATTTGCCATTAAAATCATTATTAATACCGCAGCTGCTAAATAACTTACCTAAAAGCGTTCAGATACAAAAGCACTTGAGCTGTAATGTTTGTATACTGTTGGCCCGATGACCTACTTCAAGAAGAATTGTTACATAGACCGCCAAGGACTGTCATCACACTTTACGTCATAAAGCGCTTTAAAACTTTAGACAAGTTCAACACCTCATATTTTGTACTGTTTATCATGGTAAAAGCAACTCAAAGCAATTCTAAAAATGATCGAAAGGTAAAAATACAAGCTTATACGAGCTGTCGTTTTAACATTTATAACATATATTTAAACAAAACATATATAATCTATTTTAATAAAATAGAAAAGTGTTCTTAGTCTTCACTTAAAAGCTGTTAGAAGCTGCCTTTCTGACAAGAGAGTTCTGTGAGTTCCACAGTCTCAGTGCATTAAAGTCAAAACCAGTTGCTTTTTATTTCCTCTTTTACGACAGAGCAAGGAGGGTGTCCACAGACCACTGTGCACCTGCAGACTGATATGGGGGGTAAAAAGTCTAGAAGTTAGTAAATAAGATTTTAACATATGTTCTAAAACACACCGGACACCTGTACAGTGATGCCAACACAGTGATCTGAGCTCCTTCTTTGAGTTAAATCCTAGCATCTGCATTTTTTACAAGTTGTTGCTATGGCAGAGCATGACCAGAGCATAACAGAAACCACCCATTTTCTAACCGCTTCATCCAATTCAGGGTCAGGGGGTCAGGGGGTCGCGGGGCACGGGGGAGCCAGAGCCTCAGAAAGTAATAAGCAGGAGATACCTGGGACTGGATGGTAGTCCAATGCAGGGAAGACACAGACACTCACCAATTATCCCAGAAGCCAATTAACCTACCAGTAGTTCTTTGAACTGTGGGAGGAAGCCGGAGCACCCAAAGCAAACTCATGCAAACATGGGGAGAACATACAAGCTCCATACAGATAGCACCCCAGGTCCAGAAGTGTACCCAGGGCCTCAGCACTGTGAGCTAGCAATGCTAAACGCTGGGCTACTGTGCATGCTAATTTCTAGGCATCAGGTGATCAATCAGGTAGTGTTTCTCAGATAAAAGGACACCAGTTATTTAGTATGAGATTCAAATTGACCTCAGAACAAAATATAACTTATGTTATATAACTTATATAGAACTTACTACAGCATAACTGTCTTATTTGGCTCTTGTAGAAAATATTAACAGCATGCCTATTAAACATACAGTATCTAGCAATCAGCAATCAAAATAAAAACATTTCCAAACATGGAAACTGCCCAGTTAATGAAGCATTTCAAAGACATTAATCTATTCAATAATTACAGTTTTAAGTAGATAACAGATTTATATTCAGATTACGAAAGCATCATAACAACTGCTGCTTGTGTAAGGAATCCATGAATACCACTGTACATGAGAATTCCACACCTATTTGTAATCAATACACAAAATCCTATTGAATTTCAGGTACTTGTTTATTCAGCATTGCTTGACTCCGCGGACTCCTTGTTGTTTCAATATTCTAGCAATAGGACTAATCGCCAATACAGTGCCGTTGTAATCTATTCCTTCTGCCAGCAGAGGACGGTATTCGCACAGCCAGTTCAGGATAAGATACGGTCCTCGCAGTTCACAGTACAACTGGCCAAAGCCGTATTCGGAATATGCTCTCGATAACCTCGTTTAGTTTAAGTACGGCCATATTTCATATCAACCCACAGATGCATTGCATAAACACTAGAATTCTGGTTGTACTTAAATTGACCTTATACGTTTTGGATTATGTTTAACCTTCTTCAATTTCTTCAACCATATTTTGAGATGATTACGTTTACAGAAGCAAATATTATTCAGTGCTTTTTCTTCACTCCTTTAATCAAACCCACATTTCTATAAGGAGGGCCATTGTGAAACTCCCCAAAGTGAGCTGAATTAATCTTTCATTCTTCACACCTGCGAAGTCATTCCTTCATTGTGTAATATGAAGGCCTTTCATTATTCACGTATACTACAACATCTGAAAATAATGGGTCTTGAAATAGTTGAATGAAAGAAAATCCTGAATAACTCCTCCAAATGCGTGTTACACTTTCATCAAGTGCACACACTTTGAATGTGATGAACTATAAAAAGTTATTTTAACCATACCCAATGGAGCTCAGGAGTGCGATTGCATACACAATCATGTTTTCAGTGTTTGGACATCAGCCGTACATCAGAACAATCATTTCACTAACACAGCTCCGTGTTGAGTGACTTCCCTCCAAGAACACAAAGTCACTTTCCCTTAGCAATTATTGCATGGACTTTGATTATCTGCCTTCTGCATCAAGCCCTGTATGATATACGGTACAAAGCCAAGCTTTGGGATAGTGCTTTGTTTGGATCCTTGTCTTGATCCTTTTGGATCCCAGGCTGCTCATTTGCAAATGAGTTTTGACATTAATTATAGTGACTATAGCAATGAGGTGGCACTGTGGTTCACAGAGCTGGGGTCCTGGGTTCAATTCCTGGGGTGCAGTCTGGATGGAATTGTATGTTCTCCCTTCATTTGTGTGGATTTCTTCCAGGTGCTCCAGTTTCTTCCCACAGTCCAAAGACATACAGTACTAGTAGGTTAAGGTGGAACTACAGTCCCAATTTTGCAGACACAAAAGTATTTAATTTCAGTCACAAAATAAAATCATTGACATTATAGAAAAACTTTACAAACTCAAAATTGATCACAAAATCATGAATTTTGTGAAATTTACCGTAAGTTACGACATGTTGTAACAAATTCGCATTCAAGTTCCACACAAATTGCGATGTGATGCAGCCCATCCTGCTCACTAATCACTGTAATGACTAATGCAATGTGATGTCGGAGAGAAAGGGTATAGGTTATGCAGCAAACATTTCACTGCAAAAAACGTTCCATTCCAAGGTTCTTTATGCAGAGTTAACAATGTAGTATTATTTATTGGCAAAAACGTAAAAAAGTTGAGAGCAATATTTCCATTGGATTAAACGAGATGTATTCACAAGCCTGCTCCTTTACAATGTCATAGGGCCACATCAGATTACAGGAAGTTTTGCTGCCTCGTTCTGAATCGCAGAACATGGTAATTCTTTAACCTTGAAATGTAGTCTATTTTGTGATGTAATGATGCAATGTCCCTTTACTGAGAGCCAGCAATCAACGGATGTGTCTGATCGTGAATGGTTTTCCCTGTTGTTTGTTGTATTACTTGGTGTTGCATTTTAAGCTGTGCATGAGGCAGGACCCGGAGGCTGCTGCTTCTGCTGGTGCTTCTGCTGGGATTGAGGAAGAGCTGAGCGCCATGTAAGGCAAAGACACTGCGTTCCACTTTATCAGGTGCCTGGAGTGTAAGAGCTGCAGATAATATTGAGTCACATTAATCCCAACATATTTCAAATATTATGAAAATTAAATAAATTAAATCAAATAACTTTCATTAAAAAAATCAATCACTCTTTACCTTGCTTTTTCAGTTGTTTTTAAGGAAAATTGATGCCGAGAATGTGTGAATACTGCTTTTTGATGGTTCCAAGACCAATGTGACCTGTTCTATTGCCTGCTAATTGTACGTTCCAGGTTGAAAAATTATTTTTAGGAGGTCAAGGTGTATGAATGATAAGAGAAAAACTGAAATAACCACAGCTACGCAAACACCAGTCCACCAAAAAAAAATCATTTAATTAAAATAAGGTAACATTTTTTTTTCATCATCATACGGATGAACTGTGCTAAATGTGTTTCTAAAAAGAAAAAGCAGGACGTGAGTCGTGAGCCAAGATCATGACTCTTTTGCTCTTCTTCACATCAGTTTTCATCTGCGAGGAGGAGGAGGAGGGCGGCTCCTGATGTGCTGACACTTGGGGATGTGCCTCTGTGCCGGCCTGGGGGCAAAGCGCCGGCCGCAGTGAGGGCAGGGCACGTAGTCGGGGTTTGGATTCGCGGGGGGCTGGGGCAGGTTCACAACTTTCCCTCCTTGCGTGATCACCTGCTGCACCTCCCTGGCCTGTTTGATGCTCCGAATGAAATCCTCGTGCTTCTGCCTCCAGTTGTTCTTTCTCAGCTGGGAACAGGAAATGAAACCAATAAAACAGCTTCCAGAAAAAGTCCAGACCAGCACTGCGTACACAGTCTGGTCGCAAACCATTCACAAGGCAAGAAAATATCAATACAGTAATAACGTAGCTTTCTGGGGCCACCTTTCAGGTCATTGGGTAGAGAGTACAATTTACGTAGTTATGGTTTTGTTTCCTGTGAGTGCTATTTGCTTGATATGTAGATTTTTACAACAGAATTCAGAAGTCACTAAGACACATTTATTCTGTCTGGCAAATGTGCCTTTGCGGCAGTTTTTCAGAAGAGTACTTCATAAAACACTTATTTATTGTCTACATTGATTTATAAGCTGAGTCTGACTCTAGGAGAAAACAAGGGAAGCTTGGAAAGAGTTTAAGGATAGCCCTTACCACGATTGGCGGTCTAACCTTCTTCTTATGGATGTATGTCTCCAGTTCTGTTCCCTTGGCCCTGTGCTTGAAAGAGTCAAAAACCTTCCTCTTTGAATTCTGAAGCTTCTTGCAGATCTTGCTGTGTTTCTCCAGCCTCTCTACAGCAAACTTCCCGTGACACAGTTCACAGGGCACCAGCTGAGGGTTTCCACTCTGGCTATTCTCATATGGAAATTGCTCAGCGGTAGGGCACATCAGACTTGTAGGGGACAAATATCTGTTTTCCACTGACAGAGTTTGTTCATCCAGACATGTGGTGTTATTTCTGAAGTGGCCCTGCGCGGCCTGTGCCGCTGACACGTCGCTTTCAGGGAGCCTTGCTTTCTTGAGATACTTTCTCCTTCCACAGGGGACGTCTTCTAGCCCACGGCTGCAAGGGCTCACTTGACGTCTCTCCTGATGGGAAAGCGCAGAGGGAAAGTGCGATTCTGCGCATCCGCCATCTTCCATTGGAGAACCATAATCAAGGTTGTCTCCTCTGATAGGAAGGGCTTTCCTTGGAGTGAAGGCTTTTTGCTTCTCCATTCTGCAGGTCAGAAGAGGCACGGCCTTAGAGCGGTGGTTGGCCCATGGTCCTCTGGGGCAAAGCTCGCTCTGCCTCGCCTCTATTTTCCCTTCCGGCCACCTCTCTGGAGTCTTCCATCTCTCTCGGAACCATCCTCAGCTCCTCCTGAGCTCTGAAGAGCTTCGCCTGCATCATGGCCTCCTTCTGGCGAATCTCGTCCTTCATCATGGCCTCCTTCCGGCGCATCTCATCCTGCAGGCTGGCCTCCCTCCGGCGATGCTCCTCCTTCAGCGCAGCCTCTGCCTCGGCCACTTTTCGTAGCTCCTCTTGCAACTGAAAGTGCTCCTTCCCATTGGCATGAGAAGGGCATTGCCCTGGAGGGGTCGCCACCATGGGGAGGACAGTCCTGTCCTTAGGTTTGCGTACTCTTGAGCCCCTCCTGCCCGGCCTCTCGCAGGGCCTCTCATGACCATCCTGAGGCGGGGTGGGGGCAAACAAGGAATCACTCTGTGCGTCCGGGCGGTCCACAGCCCGAACCTCACCAGGGCCGGAGACTTTCCTGTTACCCATAGGCTTCAGGGGGTAAGACCGATCATACCCCACAATGTTCTTCTCGGGGCCCTGTTGGGC
This sequence comes from Lepisosteus oculatus, assembly GCF_040954835.1. Taxonomy (NCBI): domain Eukaryota; kingdom Metazoa; phylum Chordata; class Actinopteri; order Semionotiformes; family Lepisosteidae; genus Lepisosteus; species Lepisosteus oculatus. The sequence goes on along the minus strand of NW_027168042.1, from coordinate 1,082,338 downwards.
TTGGAAGCGATAGCTGTTCCCCATCTTCTTCTCCGCAGCGTATTTGACATATTGGAAACATTTTCTCATCTTCTGTAGAGCTGCCTCCTGCCGCCGATTGTACATGGCGATCATTTTTTTCTCCTTTTCCTGCATCAGTTTCTCTTGGAAGGTGTCCTTCAGAAGCTGTATCTTGGGAGGCGGGCAGTACGTGGAGATCAGATCCTGTTGCCTTAAGGGCGCGGGTCGATTCGAGTCTGTGTCCTTCGGGGAGGGAGACAGAGCACCAGGTTTAGGACTGGGCTCCATTGGCAAATGAGATATGAGCTTTGTTTCCCAGGTATCTGGAAAAGGCAAAAATGGCAAATAAATGATATCCTGCACAGTCTAGTATGGTCTAATAGAAAAGAATAAAAAAAAACAATTCAGGAAATACACAACTTTTTAATATTAAACCTAATGGTGTTGAATGCTGCATGCTGACTCAGTAGGAGACAGATCCTAAACATAAACATTATAATAAACATTTGTTTCCCAAATAACATTCTCAATGTTCAGAATGCTTAAAGTCATGAGCTTTTTTAAAAATGTTTAACTGAAACCTGGAAATGTGCTATTTCATTTCAAAGCTTGTATTATATCTATGATATAAATGTTTTTTTATATAAAATTAACCCATTATGCAACAGGGGTTTGAGCAAAAGTCACTGTGAATAAGGGAATTTATCAATATTAATTAGCCGTTTCACTACATTATAGATAGCTGAAGGATTATGATACAGTATATCGATTTCGCTACAAATTGACAAGCATATTTGATGACACTTACCAAACAAGTTTTAAACAGCGGAGAAATAGTTCACCACGACGATAGCAATGCAATGTTTGACTGCATCTCCCTATGTGATATATCTGTATTTGGGTATATACAGATCACGTAATTCAGGGAGCACTGTTACGTCAGGTCACCAACCATTATTACGACGCTCATATGTCATAGAGCTCCTTAGGATGTTTGTATAATCTTTATCCAAATTTTCATATGGCCGCAGTTACGGCGTTTATTTTACAGTTAATGTAACAGGGTGTCATTATATTTTTCTGTCTTTATGGTGGCAGACCACTTAAATAAATCTGAGTAGGCGGTTTCTACAAGTGGGTCAGATAAAATATTAAATATACAGTAAAAGCTCACACCTATTCATACCCTTTATGTACTGTATATCTACAATTACGTATACTACGTATACAGTTATCGTATACTATAATACGATAACTACCATTACAAAATGTCTCCCTTTTGATTTGAAGTGGTTCTTTTAAATAAGTAAATTGCAATCACTTAGCCTACATCTGAGCTCCTAATTCATCGCGACGACGGACTGAGACTCCAGTCGGATTTGTGAGAAGGGGTGTGCCTGTTTTAAAACCGATTCATACGTCTTAAACACATGGACATAGATAGCAGTCTGTGTTATATAATTTATCTTTTTATTTTATTTAAATTTAAGTATCACATACACATTTTCAAAGTAACTGTACCCCTTTTAATTATGATCCCCATCGCTCACAGCTCCGAAGGTGAGACGAGGGCTACTTCAGATGGGATTTCCAATATTTCTCTCTTAGCTTGTATACCGGTGGAAAGGAGAGGGGTCTTAAAACGTGTTGATAGTAAGATTGGGATGTATTTGCAGTCTAGATATAGTTTTTTTAATGTTCGGAGCCGCCACAGATTCATTTTCTTACGACTGCTTTTCTGGATGACAATGACAATGCAAACGATGGTGTTAAGGCGAGGCTGTGCCTTAAGGCTCCTCTGCTTACAATGTTCAGCGCGTAAATCGCAAACGAGCGCCTCTCTTACTTTGAAAATGCAGAAAATAAGACCACGAGATTTAAACCTACGGCTTACAAATTTATGCGTAAACACTAAAACCGTATCTTTAGCAAAACTGGCGAGACAATGTGTTTTATCATTTAAAAAAGTACTGGAAAATAATTAAAGGTTATCACGATAAACAGAGGTTACTGATCTACTACTGTACGCTGTGACCAAAAATGAGAGTCCCCCGATCCTCGCAGCCTTCATGCTTTGGTCTGGGCCTGGCCGTTTTTTTTTTAGGATAATGGGGTCAAGTTAAGAAATTATGCAAGTTTCTAATCAAATCCAAGGGCGCCCCGATCTCCTAAACATCTTTAGAAGGCCGACGGACCACACTGCACGGTCCGGGTCCGGGCCCTGACCCGGTTCTGGATAATGCCAGCTTAAAGTGAAAAATTCTACTGTACATATTATGTTTCTTATTATGGTATATATGTATAATATAGCGCGACCGCTTCACGAAGCTAGAAAGAAAGTTATCCGCCATTTTTATTTTACCTGCAATTGAATTTGCCATTAAAATCATTATTAATACCGCAGCTGCTAAATAACTTACCTAAAAGCGTTCAGATACAAAAGCACTTGAGCTGTAATGTTTGTATACTGTTGGCCCGATGACCTACTTCAAGAAGAATTGTTACATAGACCGCCAAGGACTGTCATCACACTTTACGTCATAAAGCGCTTTAAAACTTTAGACAAGTTCAACACCTCATATTTTGTACTGTTTATCATGGTAAAAGCAACTCAAAGCAATTATAAAAATGATCGAAAGGTAAAAATACAAGCTTATACGAGCTGTCGTTTTAACATTTATAACATATATTTAAACAAAACATATATCATCTATTTTAATAAAATAGAAAAGTGTTCTTAGTCTTCACTTAAAAGCTGTTAGAAGCTGCCTTTCTGACAAGAGAGTTCTGTGAGTTCCACAGTCTCAGTGCATTAAAGTCAAAACCAGTTGCTTTTTATTTCCTGTTTTACGACAGAGCAAGGAGGGTGTCCACAGACCACTGTGCACCTGCAGGCTGATATGGGGGGTAAAAAGTCTAGAAGTTAGTAAATAAGATTTTAGCACATGTACACCTGTACAGTGATGCCAACACAGTGCTCTGAGCTCCTTCTTTGAGTTAAATCCTAGCATCTGCATTTTTTACAAGTTGTTGCTATGGCAGAGCATGACCAGAGCATAACAGAAACCACCCATTTTCTAACCGCTTCATCCAATTCAGGGTCAGGGGGTCAGGGGGTCGCGGGGCACGGGGGAGCCAGAGCCTCAGAAAGTAATAAGCAGGAGATACCTGGGACTGGATGGTAGTCCAATGCAGGGAAGACACAGACACTCACCAATTATCCCAGAAGCCAATTAACCTACCAGTAGTTCTTTGAACTGTGGGAGGAAGCCGGAGCACCCAAAGCAAACTCATGCAAACATGGGGAGAACATACAAGCTCCATACAGATAGCACCCCAGGTCCAGAAGTGTACCCAGGGCCTCAGCACTGTGAGCTAGCAATGCTAAACGCTGGGCTACTGTGCATGCAAATTTCTAGGCATCAGGTGATCAATCAGGTAGTGTTTCTCAGATAAAAGGACACCAGTAATTTAGTATGAGATTCAAATTGACCTCAGAACAAAATATAACTTATGTTATATAACTTATATAGAACTTACTACAGCATAACTGTCTTATTTGGCTCTTGTAGAAAATATTAACAGCCTGCCTATTAAACATACAGTATCTAGCAATCAGCAATCAAAATAAAAACATTTCCAACCATGGAAACTGCCCAGTTAATGAAGCATTTCAAAGACATTAATCTATTCAATAATTACAGTTTTAAGTAGATAACAGATTTATATTCAGATTACGAAAGCATCATAACAACTGCTGCTTGTGTAAGGAATCCATGAATACCACTGTACATGAGAATTCCACACCTATTTGTAATCAATACACAAAATCCTATTGAATTTCAGGTACTTGTTTATTCAGCATTGCTTGACTCCGCGGACTCCTTGTTGTTTCAATATTCTAGCAATAGGACTAATCGCCAATACAGTGCCGTTGTAATCTATTCCTTCTGCCAGCAGAGGACGGTATTCGCACAGCCAGTTCAGGATAAGATACGGTCCTCGCAGTTCACAGTACAACTGGCCAAAGCCGTATTCGGAATATGCTCTCGATAACCTCGTTTAGTTTAAGTACGGCCATATTTCATATCAACCCACAGATGCATTGCATAAACACTAGAATTCTGGTTGTACTTAAATTGACCTTATACGTTTTGGATTATGTTTAACCTTCTTCAATTTCTTCAACCATATTTTGAGATGATTACGTTTACAGAAGCAAATATTATTCAGTGCTTTTTCTTCACTCCTTTAATCAAACCCACATTTCTATAAGGAGGGCCATTGTGAAACTCCCCAAAGTGAGCTGAATTAATCTTTTATTCTTCACACCTGCGAAGTCATTCCTACATTGTGTAATATGAAGGCCTTTCATTATTCACGTATACTACAACATCTGAAAATAATGGGTCTTGAAATAGTTGAATGAAAGAAAATCCTGAATAACTCCTCCAAATGCGTGTTACACTTTCATCAAGTACACACACTTTGAATGTGATGAACTATAAAAAGTTATTTTAACCATACCCAATGGAGCTCAGGAGTGCGATTGCATACACAATCATGTTTTCAGTGTTTGGACATCAGCCGTACATCAGAACAATCATTTCACTAACACAGCTCCATGTTGAGTGACTTCCCTCCAAGAACACAAAGTCACTTTCCCTTAGCAATTATTGCATGGACTTTGATTATCTGCCTTCTGCATCAAGCCCTGTATTATATACGGTACAAAGCCAAGCTTTGGGATAGTGCTTTGTTTGGATCCTTGTCTTGATCCTTTTGGATCCCAGGCTGCTCATTTGCAAATGAGTTTTGACATTAATTATAGTGACTATAGCAATGAGCTGGCACTGTGGTTCACAGAGCTGGGGTCCTGGGTTCAATTCCTGGGGTGCAGTCTGGATGGAATTGTATGTTCTCCCTTCATTTGTGTGGATTTCTTCCAGGTGCTCCAGTTTCTTCCCACAGTCCAAAGACATACAGTACTAGTAGGTTAAGGTGGAACTACAGTCCCAATTTTGCAGACACAAAAGTATTTAATTTCAGTCACAAAATAAAATCATTGACATTATAGAAAAACTTTACAAACTCAAAATTGAGCACAAAATCATGAATTTTGTGAAAGGACTGTAAGTTACGCCATGTTGTAACAAATTCGCATTCAAGTTCCACACAAATTGCGATGTGATGCAGCCCTTCCTGCTCACTAATCACTGTAATGACTAATGCAATGTGATGTAGGAGAGAAAGGGTATAGGTTATGCAGCAAACATTTCACTGCAAAAAACGTTCCATTCCAAGGTTCTTTATGCAGAGTTAACAATGTAGTATTATTTATTGGCAAAAACGTAAAAAAGTTGAGAGCAATATTTCCATTGGATTAAACGAGATGTATTCACAAGCCTGCTCCTTTACAATGTCACAGGGCCACAACAGATTATAAGAAGTTTTGCTGCCTCGTTCTGAATCGCAGAACATGGTAATTCTTTAACCTTGAAATGTAGTCTATTTTGTGATGTAATGATGCAATGTCCCTTTACTGAGAGCCAGCAATCAACGGATGTGTCTGATCGTGAATGGTTTTCCCTGTTGTTTGTTGTATTACTTGGTGTTGCATTTTAAGCTGTGCATGAGGCAGGACCCGGAGGCTGCTGCTTCTGCTGGTGCTTCTGCTGGGATTGAGGAAGAGCTGAGCGCCATGTAAGGCAAAGACACTGCGTTCCACTTTATCAGGTGCCTGGAGTGTAAGAGCTGCAGATAATATTGAGTCACATTAATCCCAACATATTTCAAATATTATGAAAATTAAATAAATTAAATCAAATAACTTTCATTAAAAAAATCAATCACTCTTTACCTTGCTTTTTCAGTTGTTTTTAAGGAAAATTGATGCCGAGAATGTGTGAATACTGCTTTTTGATGGTTCCAAGACCAATGTGACCTGTTCTATTGCCTGCTAATTGTACGTTCCAGGTTGAAAAATTATTTTTAGGAGGTCAAGGTGTATGAATGATAAGAGAAAAACTGAAATAACCACAGCTACGCAAACACCAGTCCACCAAAAAAAAATCATTTAATTAAAATAAGGTAACATTTTTTTTTCATCATCATACGGATGAACTGTGCTAAATGTGTTTCTAAAAAGAAAAAGCAGGACGTGAGTCGTGAGCCAAGATCATGACTCTTTTGCTCTTCTTCACATCAATTTTCATCTGCGAGGAGGAGGAGGAGGGCGGCTCCTGATGTGCTGACACTTGGGGATGTGCCTCTGTGCCGGCCTGGGGGCAAAGCGCCGGCCGCAGTGAGGGCAGGGCACGTAGTCGGGGTTTGGATTCGCGGGGGGCTGGGGCAGGTTCACAACTTTCCCTCCTTGCGTGATCACCTGCTGCACCTCCCTGGCCTGTTTGATGCTCCGAATGAAATCCTCGTGCTTCTGCCTCCAGTTGTTCTTTCTCAGCTGGGAACAGGAAATGAAACCAATAAAACAGCTTCCAGAAAAAGTCCAGACTAGCACTGCGTACACAGTCTGGTCGCAAACCATTCACAAGGCAAGAAAATATCAATACAGTAATAACGTAGCTTTCTGGGGCCACCTTTCAGGTCATTGGGTAGAGAGTACAATTTACGTAGTTATGGTTTTGTTTCCTGTGAGTGCTATTTGCTTGATATGTAGATTTTTACAACAGAATTCAGAAGTCACTAAGACACATTTATTCTGTCTGGCAAATGTGCCTTTGCGGCAGTTTTTCAGAAGAGTACTTCATAAAACACTTATTTATTGTCTACATTGATTTATAAGCTGAGTCTGACTCTAGGAGAAAAAAAGGGAAGCTTGGAAAGAGTTTAAGGATAGCCCTTACCACGATTGGCGGTTTAACCTTCTTCTTATGGATGTATGTCTCCAGTTCTGTTCCCTTGGCCCTGTGCTTGAAAGAGTCAAAAACCTTCCTCTTTGAATTCTGAAGCTTCTTGCAGATCTTGCTGTGTTTCTCCAGCCTCTCTACAGCAAACTTCCCGTGACACAGTTCACAGGGCACCAGCTGAGGGTTTCCACTCTGGCTATTCTCATATGGAAATTGCTCAGCGGTAGGGCACATCAGACTTGTAGGGGACAAATATCTGTTTTCCACTGACAGAGTTTGTTCATCCAGACATGTGGTGTTATTTCTGAAGTGGCCCTGCGCGGCCTGTGCCGCTGACACGTCGCTTTCAGGGAGCCTTGCTTTCTTGAGATACTTTCTCCTTCCACAGGGGACGTCTTCTAGCCCACGGCTGCAAGGGCTCACTTGACGTCTCTCCTGATGGGAAAGCGCAGAGGGAAAGTGCGATTCTGCGCATCCGCCATCTTCCATTGGAGAACCATAATCAAGGTTGTCTCCTCTGATAGGAAGGGCTTTCCTTGGAGTGAAGGCTTTTTGCTTCTCCATTCTGCAGGTCAGAAGAGGCACGGCCTTAGAGCGGTGGTTGGCCCATGGTCCTCTGGGGCAAAGCTCGCTCTGCCTCGCCTCTATTTTCCCTTCCGGCCACCTCTCTGGAGTCTTCCATCTCTCTCGGAACCATCCTCAGCTCCTCCTGAGCTCTGAAGAGCTTCGCCTGCATCATGGCCTCCTTCTGGCGAATCTCGTCCTTCATCATGGCCTCCTTCCGGCGCATCTCATCCTGCAGGCTGGCCTCCCTCCGGCGATGCTCCTCCTTCAGCGCGGCCTCTGCCTCGGCCACTTTTCGTAGCTCCTCTTGCAACTGAAAGTGCTCCTTCCCATTGGCATGAGAAGGGCATTGCCCTGGAGGGGTCGCCACCATGGGGAGGACAGTCCTGTCCTTAGGTTTGCGTACTCTTGAGCCCCTCCTGCCCGGCCTCTCGCAGGGCCTCTCATGACCATCCTGAGGCGGGGTGGGGGCAAACAAGGAATCACTCTGTGCGTCCGGGCGGTCCACAGCCCGAACCTCACCAGGGCCGGAGACTTTCCTGTTACCCATAGGCTTCAGGGGGTAAGACCGATCATACCCCACAATGTTCTTCTCGGGGCCCTGTTGGGCTTGGAAGCGATAGCTGTTCCCCATCTTCTTCTCCGCAGCGTATTTGACATATTGGAAACATTTTCTCATCTTCTGTAGAGCTGCCTCCTGCCGCCGATTGTACATGGCGATCATTTTTTTCTCCTTTTCCTGCATCAGTTTCTCTTGGAAGGTGTCCTTCAGAAGCTGTATCTTGGGAGGCGGGCAGTACGTGGAGATCAGATCCTGTTGCCTTAAGGGCGCGGGTCGATTCGAGTCTGTGTCCTTCGGGGAGGGGGACAGAGCACCAGGCTTAGGACTGGGCTCCATTGGCAAATGAGATATGAGCTTTGTTTCCCAGGTATCTGGAAAAGGCAAAAATGGCAAATAAATGATATCCTGCACAGTCTAGTATGGTCTAATAGAAAAGAATAAAAAAAAACAATTCAGGAAATACACAACTTTTTAATATTAAACCTAATGGTGTTGAATGCTGCATGCTGACTCAGTAGGAGACAGATCCTAAACATAAACATTATAATAAACATTTGTTTCCCAAATAACATTCTCAATGTTCAGAATGCTTAAAGTCATGAGCTTTTTTAAAAATGTTTAACTGAAACCTGGAAATGTGCTATTTCATTTCAAAGCTTGTATTATATCTATGATATAAATGTTTTTTTATATAAAATTAACCCATTATGCAACAGGGGTTTGAGCAAAAGTCACTGTGAATAAGGGAATTTATCAATATTAATTAGCCGTTTCACTACATTATAGATAGCTGAAGGATTATGATACAGTATATCGATTTCGCTACAAATTGACAAGCATATTTGATGACACTTACCAAACAAGTTTTAAACAGCGGAGAAATAGTTCACCACGACGATAGCAATGCAATGTTTGACTGCATCTCCCTATGTGATATATCTGTATTTGGGTATATACAGATCACGTAATTCAGGGAGCACTGTTACGTCAGGTCACCAACCATTATTACGACGCTCATATGTCATAGAGCTCCTTAGGATGTTTGTATAATCTTTATCCAAATTTTCATATGGCCGCAGTTACGGCGTTTATTTTACAGTTAATGTAACAGGGTGTCATTATATTTTTCTGTCTTTATGGTGGCAGACCACTTAAATAAATCTGAGTAGGCGGTTTCTACAAGTGGGTCAGATAAAATATTAAATATACAGTAAAAGCTCACACCTATTCATACCCTTTATGTACTGTATATCTACAATTACGTATACTACGTATACAGTTATCGTATACTATAATACGATAACTACCATTACAAAATGTCTCCCTTTTGATTTGAAGTGGTTCTTTTAAATAAGTAAATTGCAATCACTTAGCCTACATCTGAGCTCCTAATTCATCGCGACGACGGACTGAGACTCCAGTCGGATTTGTGAGAAGGGGTGTGCCTGTTTTAAAACCGATTCATACGTCTTAAACACATGGACATAGATAGCAGTCTGTGTTATATAATTTATCTTTTTATTTTATTTAAATTTAAGTATCACATACACATTTTCAAAGTAACTGTACCCCTTTTAATTATGATCCCCATCGCTCACAGCTCCGAAGGTGAGACGAGGGCTACTTCAGATGGGATTTCCAATATTTCTCTCTTAGCTTGTATACCGGTGGAAAGGAGAGAGGTCTTAAAACGTGTTGATAGTAAGATTGGGATGTATTTGCAGTCTAGATATAGTTTTTTTAATGTTCGGAGCCGCCACAGATTCATTTTCTTACGACTGCTTTTCTGGATGACAATGACAATGCAAACGATGGTGTTAAGGCGAGGCTGTGCCTTAAGGCTCCTCTGCTTACAATATTCAGCGCGTAAATCGCAAACGAGCGCCTTCCCTTACGATGAAAATGCAGAAAATAAGACCACGAGATTTAAACCTACGGCTTACAAATTTATGCGTAAACACTAAAACCGTATCTTTAGCAAAACTGGCGAGACAATGTGTTTTATCATTTAAAAAAGTACTGGAAAATAATTAAAGGTTATCACGATAAACAGAGGTTACTGATCTACTACTGTACGCTGTGACCAAAAATGAGAGTCCCCCGATCCTCGCAGCCTTCATGCTTTGGTCTTGGCCTGGCCGTTTTTTTTAAGATAATGGGGTCAAGTTAAGAAATTATGCAAGTTTCTAATCAAATCCAAGGGCGCCTCGATCTCCTAAACATCTTTAGAAGGCCGGCGGACCACACTGCACGGTCCGGGTCCGTTCCCTGACCCGGTTCTGGATAATGCCAGCTTAAAGTGAAAAATTCTACTGTACATATTATGTTTCTTATTATGGTATATATGTATAATATAGCGCGACCGCTTCACGAAGCTAGAAAGAAAGTTATCCGCCATTTTTATTTTACCTGCAATTGAATTTGCCATTAAAATCATTATTAATACCGCAGCTGCTAAATAACTTACCTAAAAGCGTTCAGATACAAAAGCACTTGAGCTGTAATGTTTGTATACTGTTGGCCCGATGACCTACTTCAAGAAGAATTGTTACATAGACCGCCAAGGACTGTCATCACACTTTACGTCATAAAGCGCTTTAAAACTTTAGACAAGTTCAACACCTCATATTTTGTACTGTTTATCATGGTAAAAGCAACTCAAAGCAATTATAAAAATGATCGAAAGGTAAAAATACAAGCTTATACGAGCTGTCGTTTTAACATTTATAACATATATTTAAACAAAACATATATAATCTATTTTAATAAAATAGAAAAGTGTTCTTAGTCTTCACTTAAAAGCTGTTAGAAGCTGCCTTTCTGACAAGAGAGTTCTGTGAGTTCCACAGTCTCAGTGCATTAAAGTCAAAACCAGTTGCTTTTTATTTCCTCTTTTACGACAGAGCAAGGAGGGTGTCCACAGACCACTGTGCATCTGCAGACTGATATGGGGGTAAAAAGTCTAGAAGTTAGTAAATAAGATTTTAACATATGTTCTAAAACACACCGGACACCTGTACAGTGATGCCAACACAGTGATCTGAGCTCCTTCTTTGAGTTAAATCCTAGCATCTGCATTTTTTACAAGTTGTTGCTATGGCAGAGCATGACCAGAGCATAACAGAAACCACCCATTTTCTAACCGCTTCATCCAATTCAGGGTCGGGGGGCACGGGGGAGCCAGAGCCTCAGAAAGTAATAAGCAGGAGATACCTGGGACTGGATGGTAGTCCAATGCAGGGAAGACACAGACACTCACCAATTATCCCAGAAGCCAATTAACCTACCAGTAGTTCTTTGAACTGTGGGAGGAAGCCGGAGCACCCAAAGCAAACTCATGCAAACATGGGGAGAACATACAAGCTCCATACAGATAGCACCCCAGGTCCAGAAGTGTACCCAGGGCCTCAGCACTGTGAGCTAGCAATGCTAAACGCTGGGCTACTGTGCATGCTAATTTCTAGGCATCAGGTGATCAATCAGGTAGTGTTTCTCAGATAAAAGGACACCAGTTATTTAGTATGAGATTCAAATTGACCTCAGAACAAAATATAACTTATGTTATATAACTTATATAGAACTTACTACAGCATAACTGTCTTATTTGTAGAAAATATTAACAGTATGCCTATTAAACATACAGTATCTAGCAATCAGCAATCAAAATAAAAACATTTCCAAACATGGAAACTGCCCAGTTAATGAAGCATTTCAAAGACATTAATCTATTCAATAATTACAGTTTTAAGTAGATAACAGATTTATATTCAGATTACGAAAGCATCATAACAACTGCTGCTTGTGTAAGGAATCCATGAATACCACTGTACATGAGAATTCCACACCTATTTGTAATCAATACACAAAATCCTATTGAATTTCAGGTACTTGTTTATTCAGCATTGCTTGACTCCGCGGACTCCTTGTTGTTTCAATATTCTAGCAATAGGACTAATCGCCAATACAGTGCCGTTGTAATCTATTCCTTCTGCCAGCAGAGGACGGTATTCGCACAGCCAGTTCAGGATAAGATACGGTCCTCGCAGTTCACAGTACAACTGGCCAAAGCCGTATTCGGAATATGCTCTCGATAACCTCGTTTAGTTTAAGTACGGCCATATTTCATATCAACCCACAGATGAATTGCATAAACACTAGAATTCTGGTTGTACTTAAATTGACCTTATACGTTTTGGATTATGTTTAACCTTCTTCAATTTCTTCAACCATATTTTGAGATGATTACGTTTACAGAAGCAAATATTATTCAGTGCTTTTTCTTCACTCCTTTAATCAAACCCACATTTCTATAAGGAGGGCCATTGTGAAACTCCCCAAAGTGAGCTGAATTAATCTTTCATTCTTCACACCTGCGAAGTCATTCCTTCATTGTGTAATATGAAGGCCTTTCATTATTCACGTATACTACAACATCTGAAAATAATGGGTCTTGAAATAGTTGAATGAAAGAAAATCCTGAATAACTCCTCCAAATGCGTGTTACACTTTCATCAAGTACACACACTTTGAATGTGATGAACTATAAAAAGTTATTTTAACCATACCCAATGGAGCTCAGGAGTGCGATTGCATACACAATCATGTTTTCAGTGTTTGGACATCAGCCGTACATCAGAACAATCATTTCACTAACACAGCTCCGTGTTGAGTGACTTCCCTCCAAGAACACAAAGTCACTTTCCCTTAGCAATTATTGCATGGACTTTGATTATCTGCCTTCTGCATCAAGCCCTGTATTATATACGGTACAAAGCCAAGCTTTGGGATAGTGCTTTGTTTGGATCCTTGTCTTGATCCTTTTGGATCCCAGGCTGCTCATTTGCAAATGAGTTTTGACATTAATTATAGTGACTATAGCAATGAGCTGGCACTGTGGTTCACAGATCTGGGGTCCTGGGTTCAATTCCTGGGGTGCAGTCTGGATGGAATTGTATGTTCTCCCTTCATTTGTGTGGATTTCTTCCAGGTGCTCCAGTTTCTTCCCACAGTCCAAAGACATACAGTACTAGTAGGTTAAGGTGGAACTACAGTCCCAATTTTGCAGACACAAAATTATTTAATTTCAGTCACAAAATAAAATCATTGACATTATAGAAAAACTTTACAAACTCAAAATTGAGCACAAAATCATGAATTTTGTGAAAGGACTGTAAGTTACGCCATGTTGTAACAAATTCGCATTCAAGTTCCACACAAATTGCGATGTGATGCAGCCCTTCCTGCTCACTAATCACTGTAATGACTAATGCAATGTGATGTAGGAGAGAAAGGGTATAGGTTATGCAGCAAACATTTCACTGCAAAAAACGTTCCATTCCAAGGTTCTTTATGCAGAGTTAACAATGTAGTATTATTTATTGGCAAAAACGTAAAAAAGTTGAGAGTTATATTTCCATTGGATTAAACGAGATGTATTCACAAGCCTGCTCCTTTACAATGTCATAGGGCCACAACAGATTATAGGAAGTTTTGCTGCCTCGTTCTGAATCGCAGAACATGCTAATTCTTTAACCTTGAAATGTAGTCTATTTTGTGATGTAATGATGCAATGTCCCTTTACTGAGAGCCAGCAATCAACGGATGTGTCTGATCGTGAATGGTTTTCCCTGTTGTTTGTTGTATTACTTGGTGTTGCATTTTAAGCTGTGCATGAGGCAGGACCCGGAGGCTGCTGCTTCTGCTGGTGCTTCTGCTGGGATTGAGGAAGAGCTGAGCGCTATGTAAGGCAAAGACACTGCGTTCCACTTTATCAGGTGCCTGGAGTGTAAGAGCTGCAGATAATATTGAGTCACATTAATCCCAACATATTTCAAATATTATGAAAATTAAATAAATTAAATCAAATAACTTTCATTAAAAAAATCAATCACTCTTTACCTTGCTTTTTCAGTTGTTTTTAAGGAAAATTGATGCCGAGAATGTGTGAATACTGCTTTTTGATGGTTCCAAGACCAATGTGACCTGTTCTATTGCCTGCTAATTGTACGTTCCAGGTTGAAAAATTATTTTTAGGAGGTCAAGGTGTATGAATGATAAGAGAAAAACTGAAATAACCACAGCTACGCAAACACCAGTCCACCAAAAAAAAATCATTTAATTAAAATAAGGTAACATTTTTTTTTCATCATCATACGGATGAACTGTGCTAAATGTGTTTCTAAAAAGAAAAAGCAGGACGTGAGTCGTGAGCCAAGATCATGACTCTTTTGCTCTTCTTCACATCAGTTTTCATCTGCGAGGAGGAGGAGGAGGGCGGCTCCTGATGTGCTGACACTTGGGGATGTGCCTCTGTGCCGGCCTGGGGGCAAAGCGCCGGCCGCAGTGAGGGCAGGGCACGTAGTCGGGGTTTGGATTCGCGGGGGGCTGGGGCAGGTTCACAACTTTCCCTCCTTGCGTGATCACCTGCTGCACCTCCCTGGCCTGTTTGATGCTCTGAATGAAATCCTCGTGCTTCTGCCTCCAGTTGTTCTTTCTCAGCTGGGAACAGGAAATGAAACCAATAAAACAGCTTCCAGAAAAAGTCCAGACTAGCACTGCGTACACAGTCTGGTCGCAAACCATTCACAAGGCAAGAAAATATCAATACAGTAATAACGTAGCTTTCTGGGGCCACCTTTCAGTTTATTGGGTAGAGAGTACAATTTACGTAGTTATGGTTTTGTTTCCTGTGAGTGCTATTTGCTTGATATGTAGATTTTTACAACAGAATTCAGAAGTCACTAAGACACATTTATTCTGTCTGGCAAATGTGCCTTTGCGGCAGTTTTTCAGAAGAGTACTTCATAAAACACTTATTTATTGTTTACATTGATTTATAAGCTGAGTCTGACTCTAGGAGAAAAAAAGGGAAGCTTGGAAAGAGTTTAAGGATAGCCCTTACCACGATTGGCGGTTTAACCTTCTTCTTATGGATGTATGTCTCCAGTTCTGTTCCCTTGGCCCTGTGCTTGAAAGAGTCAAAAACCTTCCTCTTTGAATTCTGAAGCTTCTTGCAGATCTTGCTGTGTTTCTCCAGCCTCTCTACAGCAAACTTCCCGTGACACAGTTCACAGGGCACCAGCTGAGGGTTTCCACTCTGGCTATTCTCATATGGAAATTGCTCAGCGGTAGGGCACATCAGACTTGTAGGGGACAAATATCTGTTTTCCACTGACAGAGTTTGTTCATCCAGACATGTGGTGTTATTTCTGAAGTGGCCCTGCGCGGCCTGTGCCACTGACACGTCGCTTTCAGGGAGCCTTGCTTTCTTGATATACTTTCTCCTTCCACAGGGGACGTCTTCTAGCCCACGGCTGCAAGGGCTCACTTGACGTCTCTCCTGATGGGAAAGCGCAGAGGGAAAGTGCGATTCTGCGCATCCGCCATCTTCCATTGGAGAACCATAATCAAGGTTGTCTCCTCTGATAGGAAGGGCTTTCCTTGGAGTGAAGGCTTTTTGCTTCTCCATTCTGCAGGTCAGAAGAGGCACGGCCTTAGAGCGGTGGTTGGCCCATGGTCCTCTGGGGCAAAGCTCGCTCTGCCTCGCCTGGAGTGTCTTCCTTAGGGTCAGGAGTCCTCTATTTTCCCTTCCGGCCACCTCTCTGGAGTCTTTCATCTCTCTCGGAACCATCCTCAGCTCCTCCTGAGCTCTGAAGAGCTTCGCCTGCATCATGGCCTCCTTCTGGCGAATCTCGTCCTTCATCATGGCCTCCTTCCGGCGCATCTCATCCTGCAGGCTGGCCTCTCTCCGGCGATGCTCCTCCTTCAGCGCGGCCTCTGCCTCGGCCACTTTTCGTAGCTCCTCTTGCAACTGAAAGTGCTCCTTCCCATTGGCATGAGAAGGGCATTGCCCTGGAGGGGTCGCCACCATGGGGAGGACAGTCCTGTCCTTAGGTTTGCGTACTCTTGAGCCCCTCCTGCCCGGCCTCTCGCAGGGCCTCTCATGACCATCCTGAGGCGGGGTGGGGGCAAACAAGGAATCACTCTGTGCTTCCGGGCGGTCCACAGCCCGAACCTCACCAGGGCCGGAGACTTTCCTGTTACCCATAGGCTTCAGGGGGTAAGACCGATCATACCCCACAATGTTCTTCTCGGGGCCCTGTTGGGCTTGGAAGCGATAGCTGTTCCCCATCTTCTTCTCCGCAGCGTATTTGACATATTGGAAACATTTTCTCATCTTCTGTAGAGCTGCCTCCTGCCGCCGATTGTACATGGCGATCATTTTTTTCTCCTTTTCCTGCATCAGTTTCTCTTGGAAGGTGTCCTTCAGAAGCTGTATCTTGGGAGGCGGGCAGTACGTGGAGATCAGATCCTGTTGCCTTAAGGGCGCGGGTCGATTCGAGTCTGTGTCCTTCGGGGAGGGGGACAGAGCACCAGGCTTAGGACTGGGCTCCATTGGCAAATGAGATATGAGCTTTGTTTCCCAGGTATCTGGAAAAGGCAAAAATGGCAAATAAATGATATCCTGCACAGTCTAGTATGGTCTAATAGAAAAGAATAAAAAAAAACAATTCAGGAAATACACAACTTTTTAATATTAAACCTAATGGTGTTGAATGCTGCATGCTGACTCAGTAGGAGACAGATCCTAAACATAAACATTATAATAAACATTTGTTTCCCATATAACATTCTCAATGTTCAGAATGCTTAAAGTCATGAGCTTTTTTAAAAATGTTTAACTGAAACCTGGAAATGTGCTATTTCATTTCAAAGCTTGTATTATATCTATGATATAAATGTTTTTTTATATAAAATTAACCCATTATGCAACAGGGGTTTGAGCAAAAGTCACCGTGAATAAGGGAATTTATCAATATTAATTAGCCGTTTCACTACATTATAGATAGCTGAAGGATTATGATACAGTATATCGATTTCGCTACAAATTGACAAGCATATTTGATGACACTTACCAAACAAGTTTTAAACAGCGGAGAAATAGTTCACCACGACGATAGCAATGCAATGTTTGACTGCATCTCCCTATGTGATATATCTGTATTTGGGTATATACAGATCACGTAATTCAGGGAGCACTGTTACGTCAGGTCACCAACCATTATTACGACGCTCATATGTCATAGAGCTCCTTCGGATGTTTGTATAATCTTTATCCAAATTTTCATATGGCCGCAGTTACGGCGTTTATTTTACAGTTAATGTAACAGGGTGTCATTATATTTTTCTGTCTTTATGGTGGCAGACCACTTAAATAAATCTGAGTAGGCGGTTTCTACAAGTGGGTCAGATAAAATATTAAATATACAGTAAAAGCTCACACCTATTCATACCCTTTATGTACTGTATATCTACAATTACGTATACTACGTATACAGTTATCGTATACTATAATACGATAACTACCATTACAAAATGTCTCCCTTTTGATTTGAAGTGGTTCTTTTAAATAAGTAAATTGCAATCACTTAGCCTACATCTGAGCTCCTAATTCATCGCGACGACGGACTGAGACTCCAGTCGGATTTGTGAGAAGGGGTGTGCCTGTTTTAAAACCGATTCATACGTCTTAAACACATGGACATAGATAGCAGTCTGTGTTATATAATTTATCTTTTTATTTTATTTAAATTTAATTATCACATACACATTTTCAAAGTAACTGTACCCCTTTTAATTATGATCCCCATCGCTCACAGCTCCGAAGGTGAGACGAGGGCTACTTCAGATGGGATTTCCAATATTTCTCTCTTAGCTTGTATACCGGTGGAAAGGAGAGGGGTCTTAAAACGTGTTGATAGTAAGATTGGGATGTATTTGCAGTCTAGATATAGTTTTTTTAATGTTCGGAGCCGCCACAGATTCATTTTCTTACGACTGCTTTTCTGGATGACAATGACAATGCAAACGATGGTGTTAAGGCGAGGCTGTGCCTTAAGGCTCCTCTGCTTACAATATTCAGCGCGTAAATCGCAAACGAGCGCCTTCCCTTACGATGAAAATGCAGAAAATAAGACCACGAGATTTAAACCTACGGCTTACAAATTTATGCGTAAACACTAAAACCGTATCTTTAGCAAAACTGGCGAGACAATGTGTTTTATCATTTAAAAAAGTACTGGAAAATAATTAAAGGTTATCACGATAAACAGAGGTTACTGATCTACTACTGTACGCTGTGACCAAAAATGAGAGTCCCCCGATCCTCGCAGCCTTCATGCTTTGGTCTTGGCCTGGCCGTTTTTTTTAAGATAATGGGGTCAAGTTAAGAAATTATGCAAGTTTCTTAGAAAAGATAGAAAAGTGTTCTTAGTCTTCACTTAAAAGCTGTTAGAAGCTGCCTTTCTGACAAGAGAGTTCTGTGAGTTCCACAGTCTCAGTGCATTAAAGTCCAAACCAGTTGCTTTTTATTTCCTGTTTTACGACAGAGCAAGGAGGGTGTCCACAGACCACTGTGCACCTGCAGGCTGATATGGGGGGTAAAAAGTCTAGAAGTTAGTAAATAAGATTTTAGCACATGTTCTAAAACAAACCGGACACCTGTACAGTGATGCCAACACAGTGATCTGAGCTCCTTCTTTGAGTTAAATCCTAGCATCTGCATTTTTTACAAGTTGTTGCTATGGCAGAGCATGACCAGAGCATAACAGAAACCACCCATTTTCTAACCGCTTCATCCAATTCAGGGTCAGGGGGTCAGGGGGTCGCGGGGCACGGGGGAGCCAGAGCCTCAGAAAGTAATAAGCAGGAGATACCTGGGACTGGATGGTAGTCCAATGCAGGGAAGACACAGACACACCAATTATCCCAGAAGCCAATTAACCTACCAGTAGTTCTTTGAACTGTGGGAGGAAGCCGGAGCACCCAAAGCAAACTCATGCAAACATGGGGAGAACATACAAGCTCCATACAGATAGCACCCCAGGTCCAGAAGTGTACCCAGGGCCTCAGCACTGTGAGCTAGCAATGCTAAACGCTGGGCTACTGTGCATGCAAATTTCTAGGCATCAGGTGATCAATCAGGTAGTGTTTCTCAGATAAAAGGACACCAGTAATTTAGTATGAGATTCAAATTGACCTCAGAACAAAATATAACTTATGTTATATAACTTATATAGAACTTACTACAGCATAACTGTCTTATTTGGCTCTTGTAGAAAATATTAACAGCATGCCTATTAAACATACAGTATCTAGCAATCAGCAATCAAAATAAAAACATTTCCAAACATGGAAACTGCCCAGTTAATGAAGCATTTCAAAGACATTAATCTATTCAATAATTACAGTTTTAAGTAGATAACAGATTTATATTCAGATTACGAAAGCATCATAACAACTGCTGCTTGTGTAAGGAATCCATGAATACCACTGTACATGAGAATTCCACACCTATTTGTAATCAATACACAAAATCCTATTGAATTTCAGGTACTTGTTTATTCAGCATTGCTTGACTCCGCGGACTCCTTGTTGTTTCAATATTCTAGCAATAGGACTAATCGCCAATACAGTGCCGTTGTAATCTATTCCTTCTGCCAGCAGAGGACGGTATTCGCACAGTCAGTTCAGGATAAGATACGGTCCTCGCAGTTCACAGTACAACTGGCCAAAGCCGTATTCGGAATATGCTCTCGATAACCTCGTTTAGTTTAAGTACGGCCATATTTCATATCAACCCACAGATGCATTGCATAAACACTAGAATTCTGGTTGTACTTAAATTGACCTTATACGTTTTGGATTATGTTTAACCTTCTTCAATTTCTTCAACCATATTTTGAGATGATTACGTTTACAGAAGCAAATATTATTCAGTGCTTTTTCTTCACTCCTTTAATCAAACCCACATTTCTATAAGGAGGGCCATTGTGAAACTCCCCAAAGTGAGCTGAATTAATCTTTTATTCTTCACACCTGCGAAGTCATTCCTTCATTGTGTAATATGAAGGCCTTTCATTATTCACGTATACTACAACATCTGAAAATAATGGGTCTTGAAATAGTTGAATGAAAGAAAATCCTGAATAACTCCTCCAAATGCGTGTTACACTTTCATCAAGTACACACACTTTGAATGTGATGAACTATAAAAAGTTATTTTAACCATACCCAATGGAGCTCAGGAGTGCGATTGCATACACAATCATGTTTTCAGTGTTTGGACATCAGCCGTACATCAGAACAATCATTTCACTAACACAGCTCCGTGTTGAGTGACTTCCCTCCAAGAACACAAAGTCACTTTCCCTTAGCAATTATTGCATGGACTTTGATTATCTGCCTTCTGCATCAAGCCCTGTATTATATACGGTACAAAGCCAAGCTTTGGGATAGTGCTTTGTTTGGATCCTTGTCTTGATCCTTTTGGATCCCAGGCTGCTCATTTGCAAATGAGTTTTGACATTAATTATAGTGACTATAGCAATGAGCTGGCACTGTGGTTCACAGAGCTGGGGTCCTGGGTTCAATTCCTGGGGTGCAGTCTGGATGGAATTTATGTTCTCCCTTCATTTGTGTGGATTTCTTCCAGGTGCTCCAGTTTCTTCCCACAGTCCAAAGACATACAGTACTAGTAGGTTAAGGTGGAACTACAGTCCCAATTTTGCAGACACAAAATTATTTAATTTCAGTCACAAAATAAAATCATTGACATTATAGAAAAACTTTACAAACTCAAAATTGAGCACAAAATCATGAATTTTGTGAAAGGACTGTAAGTTACGCCATGTTGTAACAAATTCGCATTCAAGTTCCACACAAATTGCGATGTGATGCAGCCCTTCCTGCTCACTAATCACTGTAATGACTAATGCAATGTGATGTAGGAGAGAAAGGGTATAGGTTATGCAGCAAACATTTCACTGCAAAAAACGTTCCATTCCAAGGTTCTTTATGCAGAGTTAACAATGTAGTATTATTTATTGGCAAAAACGTAAAAAAGTTGAGAGTTATATTTCCATTGGATTAAACGAGATGTATTCACAAGCCTGCTCCTTTACAATGTCATAGGGCCACAACAGATTATAGGAAGTTTTGCTGCCTCGTTCTGAATCGCAGAACATGCTAATTCTTTAACCTTGAAATGTAGTCTATTTTGTGATGTAATGATGCAATCTCCCTTTACTGAGAGCCAGCAATCAACGGATGTGTCTGATCGTGAATGGTTTTCCCTGTTGTTTGTTGTATTACATGGTGTTGCATTTTAACCTGTGCATGAGGCAGGACCCGGAGGCTGCTGCTTCTGCTGGTGCTTCTGCTGGGATTGAGGAAGAGCTGAGCGCCATGTAAGGCAAAGACACTGCGTTCCACTTTATCAGGTGCCTGGAGTGTAAGAGCTGCAGATAATATTGAGTCACATTAATCCCAACATATTTCAAATATTATGAAAATTAAATAAATTAAATCAAATAACTTTCATTAAAAAAATCAATCACTCTTTACCTTGCTTTTTCAGTTGTTTTTAAGGAAAATTGATGCCGAGAATGTGTGAATACTGCTTTTTGATGGTTCCAAGACCAA
Source organism: Lepisosteus oculatus (assembly GCF_040954835.1). NCBI lineage: Eukaryota > Metazoa > Chordata > Actinopteri > Semionotiformes > Lepisosteidae > Lepisosteus > Lepisosteus oculatus. The sequence goes on along the minus strand of NW_027168042.1, from coordinate 1,060,864 downwards.
TGTGACCTGTTCTATTGCCTGCTAATTGTACGTTCCAGGTTGAAAAATTATTTTTAGGAGGTCAAGGTGTATGAATGATAAGAGAAAAACTGAAATAACCACAGCTACGCAAACACCAGTCCACCAAAAAAAAATCATTTAATTAAAATAAGGTAACATTTTTTTTTCATCATCATACGGATGAACTGTGCTAAATGTGTTTCTAAAAAGAAAAAGCAGGACGTGAGTCGTGAGCCAAGATCATGACTCTTTTGCTCTTCTTCACATCAGTTTTCATCTGCGAGGAGGAGGAGGAGGGCGGCTCCTGATGTGCTGACACTTGGGGAAGTGCCTCTGTGCCGGCCTGGGGGCAAAGCGCCGGCCGCAGTGAGGGCAGGGCACGTAGTCGGGGTTTGGATTCGCGGGGGGCTGGGGCAGGTTCACAACTTTCCCTCCTTGCGTGATCACCTGCTGCACCTCCCTGGCCTGTTTGATGCTCCGAATGAAATCCTCGTGCTTCTGCCTCCAGTTGTTCTTTCTCAGCTGGGAACAGGAAATGAAACCAATAAAACAGCTTCCAGAAAAAGTCCAGACTAGCACTGCGTACACAGTCTGGTCGCAAACCATTCACAAGGCAAGAAAATATCAATACAGTAATAACGTAGCTTTCTGGGGCTACCTTTCAGGTCATTGGGTAGAGAGTACAATTTACGTAGTTATGGTTTTGTTTCCTGTGAGTGCTATTTGCTTGATATGTAGATTTTTACAACAGAATTCAGAAGTCACTAAGACACATTTATTCTGTCTGGCAAATGTGCCTTTGCGGCAGTTTTTCAGAAGAGTACTTCATAAAACACTTATTTATTGTTTACATTGATTTATAAGCTGAGTCTGACTCTAGGAGAAAAAAAGGGAAGCTTGGAAAGAGTTTAAGGATAGCCCTTACCACGATTGGCGGTTTAACCTTCTTCTTATGGATGTATGTCTCCAGTTCTGTTCCCTTGGCCCTGTGCTTGAAAGAGTCAAAAACCTTCCTCTTTGAATTCTGAAGCTTCTTGCAGATCTTGCTGTGTTTCTCCAGCCTCTCTACAGCAAACTTCCCGTGACACAGTTCACAGGGCACCAGCTGAGGGTTTCCACTCTGGCTATTCTCATATGGAAATTGCTCAGCGGTAGGGCACATCAGACTTGTAGGGGACAAATATCTGTTTTCCACTGACAGAGTTTGTTCATCCAGACATGTGGTGTTATTTCTGAAGTGGCCCTGCGCGGCCTGTGCCGCTGACACGTCGCTTTCAGGGAGCCTTGCTTTCTTGAGATACTTTCTCCTTCCACAGGGGACGTCTTCTAGCCCACGGCTGCAAGGGCTCACTTGACGTCTCTCCTGATGGGAAAGCGCAGAGGGAAAGTGCGATTCTGCGCATCCGCCATCTTCCATTGGAGAACCATAATCAAGGTTGTCTCCTCTGATAGGAAGGGCTTTCCTTGGAGTGAAAGCTTTTTGCTTCTCCATTCTGCAGGTCAGAAGAGGCACGGCCTTAGAGCGGTGGTTGGCCCATGGTCCTCTGGGGCAAAGCTCGCTCTGCCTCGCCTCTATTTTCCCTTCCGGCCACCTCTCTGGAGTCTTCCATCTCTCTCGGAACCATCCTCAGCTCCTCCTGAGCTCTGAAGAGCTTCGCCTGCATCATGGCCTCCTTCTGGCGAATCTCGTCCTTCATCATGGCCTCCTTCCGGCGCATCTCATCCTGCAGGCTGGCCTCCCTCCGGCGATGCTCCTCCTTCAGCGCGGCCTCTGCCTCGGCCACTTTTCGTAGCTCCTCTTGCAACTGAAAGTGCTCCTTCCCATTGGCATGAGAAGGGCATTGCCCTGGAGGGGTCGCCACCATGGGGAGGACAGTCCTGTCCTTAGGTTTGCGTACTCTTGAGCCCCTCCTGCCCGGCCTCTCGCAGGGCCTCTCATGACCATCCTGAGGCGGGGTGGGGGCAAACAAGGAATCACTCTGTGCTTCCGGGCGGTCCACAGCCCGAACCTCACCAGGGCCGGAGACTTTCCTGTTACCCATAGGCTTCAGGGGGTAAGACCGATCATACCCCACAATGTTCTTCTCGGGGCCCTGTTGGGCTTGGAAGCGATAGCTGTTCCCCATCTTCTTCTCCGCAGCGTATTTGACATATTGGAAACATTTTCTCATCTTCTGTAGAGCTGCCTCCTGCCGCTGATTGTACATGGCGATCATTTTTTTCTCCTTTTCCTGCATCAGTTTCTCTTGGAAGGTGTCCTTCAGAAGCTGTATCTTGGGAGGCGGGCAGTACGTGGAGATCAGATCCTGTTGCCTTAAGGGCGCGGGTCGATTCGAGTCTGTGTCCTTCGGGGAGGGGGACAGAGCACCAGGCTTAGGACTGGGCTCCATTGGCAAATGAGATATGAGCTTTGTTTCCCAGGTATCTGGAAAAGGCAAAAATGGCAAATAAATGATATCCTGCACAGTCTAGTATGGTCTAATAGAAAAGAATAAAAAAAAACAATTCAGGAAATACACAACTTTTTAATATTAAACCTAATGGTGTTGAATGCTGCATGCTGACTCAGTAGGAGACAGATCCTAAACATAAACATTATAATAAACATTTGTTTCCCAAATAACATTCTCAATGTTCAGAATGCTTAAAGTCATGAGCTTTTTTAAAAATGTTTAACTGAAACCTGGAAATGTGCTATTTCATTTCAAAGCTTGTATTATATCTATGATATAAATGTTTTTTTATATAAAATTAACCCATTACGCAACAGGGGTTTGAGCAAAAGTCACTGTGAATAAGGGAATTTATCAATATTAATTAGCCGTTTCACTACATTATAGATAGCTAAAGGATTATGATACAGTATATCGATTTCGCTACAAATTGACAAGCATATTTGATGACACTTACCAAACAAGTTTTAAACAGCGGAGAAATAGTTCACCACGACGATAGCAATGCAATGTTTGACTGCATCTCCCTATGTGATATATCTGTATTTGGGTATATACAGATCACGTAATTCAGGGAGCACTGTTACGTCAGGTCACCAACCATTATTACGACGCTCATATGTCATAGAGCTCCTTAGGATGTTTGTATAATCTTTATCCAAATTTTCATATGGCCGCAGTTACGGCGTTTATTTTACAGTTAATGTAACAGGGTGTCATTATATTTTTCTGTCTTTATGGTGGCAGACCACTTAAATAAATCTGAGTAGGCGGTTTCTACAAGTGGGTCAGATAAAATATTAAATATACAGTAAAAGCTCACACCTATTCATACCCTTTATGTACTGTATATCTACAATTACGTATACTACGTATACAGTTATCGTATACTATAATACGATAACTACCATTACAAAATGTCTCCCTTTTGATTTGAAGTGGTTCTTTTAAATAAGTAAATTGCAATCACTTAGCCTACATCTGAGCTCCTAATTCATCGCGACGACGGACTGAGACTCCAGTCGGATTTGTGAGAAGGGGTGTGCCTGTTTTAAAACCGATTCATACGTCTTAAACACATGGACATAGATAGCAGTCTGTGTTATATAATTTATCTTTTTATGTTATTTAAATTTAAGTATCACATACACATTTTCAAAGTAACTGTACCCCTTTTAATTATGATCCCCATCGCTCACAGCTCCGAAGGTGAGACGAGGGCTACTTCAGATGGGATTTCCAATATTTCTCTCTTAGCTTGTATACCGGTGGAAAGGAGAGGGGTCTTAAAACGTGTTGATAGTAAGATTGGGATGTATTTGCAGTCTAGATATAGTTTTTTTAATGTTCGGAGCCGCCACAGATTCATTTTCTTACGACTGCTTTTCTGGATGACAATGACAATGCAAACGATGGTGTTAAGGCGAGGCTGTGCCTTAAGGCTCCTCTGCTTACAATATTCAGCGCGTAAATCGCAAACGAGCGCCTTCCCTTACGATGAAAATGCAGAAAATAAGACCACGAGATTTAAACCTACGGCTTACAAATTTATGCGTAAACACTAAAACCGTATCTTTAGCAAAACTGGCGAGACAATGTGTTTTATCATTTAAAAAAGTACTGGAAAATAATTAAAGGTTATCACGATAAACAGAGGTTACTGATCTACTACTGTACGCTGTGACCAAAAATGAGAGTCCCCCGATCCTCGCAGCCTTCATGCTTTGGTCTTGGCCTGGCCGTTTTTTTTAAGATAATGGGGTCAAGTTAAGAAATTATGCAAGTTTCTAATCAAATCCAAGGGCGCCTCGATCTCCTAAACATCTTTAGGCCGGCGGACCACACTGCACGGTCCGGGTCCGTTCCCTGACCCGGTTCTGGATAATGCCAGCTTAAAGTGAAAAATTCTACTGTACATATTATGTTTCTTATTATGGTATATATGTATAATATAGCGCGACCGCTTCACGAAGCTAGAAAGAAAGTTATCCGCCATTTTTATTTGACCTGCAATTGAATTTGCCATTAAAATCATTATTAATACCGCAGCTGCTAAATAACTTACCTAAAAGCGTTCAGATACAAAAGCACTTGAGCTGTAATGTTTGTATACTGTTGGCCCGATGACCTACTTCAAGAAGAATTGTTACATAGACCGCCAAGGACTGTCATCACACTTTACGTCATAAAGCGCTTTAAAACTTTAGACAAGTTCAACACCTCATATTTTGTACTGTTTATCATGGTAAAAGCAACTCAAAGCAATTCTAAAAATGATCGAAAGGTAAAAATACAAGCTTATACGAGCTGTCGTTTTAACATTTATAACATATATTTAAACAAAACATATATAATCTATTTTAATAAAATAGAAAAGTGTTCTTAGTCTTCACTTAAAAGCTGTTAGAAGCTGCCTTTCTGACAAGAGAGTTCTGTGAGTTCCACAGTCTCAGTGCATTAAAGTCAAAACCAGTTGCTTTTTATTTCCTGTTTTACGACAGAGCAAGGAGGGTGTCCACAGACCACTGTGCACCTGCAGACTGATATGGGGGGTAAAAAGTCTAGAAGTTAGTAAATAAGATTTTAACATATGTTCTAAAACACACCGGACACCTGTACAGTGATGCCAACACAGTGATCTGAGCTCCTTCTTTGAGTTAAATCCTAGCATCTGCATTTTTTACAAGTTGTTGCTATGGCAGAGCATGACCAGAGCATAACAGAAACCACCCATTTTCTAACCGCTTCATCCAATTCAGGGTCAGGTGGTCAGGGGGTCGGGGGGTCACGGGGGAGCCAGAGCCTCAGAAAGTAATAAGCAGGAGATACCTGGGACTGGATGGTAGTCCAATGCAGGGAAGACACAGACACTCACCAATTATCCCAGAAGCCAATTAACCTACCAGTAGTTCTTTGAACTGTGGGAGGAAGCCGGAGCACCCAAAGCAAACTCATGCAAACATGGGGAGAACATACAAGCTCCATACAGATAGCACCCCAGGTCCAGAAGTGTACCCAGGGCCTCAGCACTGTGAGCTAGCAATGCTAAACGCTGGGCTACTGTGCATGCTAATTTCTAGGCATCAGGTGATCAATCAGGTAGTGTTTCTCAGATAAAAGGACACCAGTTATTTAGTATGAGATTCAAATTGACCTCAGAACAAAATATAACTTATGTTATATAACTTATATAGAACTTACTACAGCATAACTGTCTTATTTGGCTCTTGTAGAAAATATTAACAGCCTGCCTATTAAACATACATTATCTAGCAATCAGCAATCAAAATAAAAACATTTCCAACCATGGAAACTGCCCAGTTAATGAAGCATTTCAAAGACATTAATCTATTCAATAATTACAGTTTTAAGTAGATAACAGATTTATATTCAGATTACGAAAGCATCATAACAACTGCTGCTTGTGTAAGGAATCCATGAATACCACTGTACATGAGATTTTCACACCTATTTGTAATCAATACACAAAATCCTATTGAATTTCAGGTACTTGTTTATTCAGCATTGCTTGACTCCGCGGACTCCTTGTTGTTTCAATATTCTAGCAATAGGACTAATCGCCAATACAGTGCCGTTGTAATCTATTCCTTCTGCCAGCAGAGGACGGTATTCGCACAGCCAGTTCAGGATAAGATACGGTCCTCGCAGTTCACAGTACAACTGGCCAAAGCCGTATTCGGAATATGCTCTCGATAACCTCGTTTAGTTTAAGTACGGCCATATTTCATATCAACCCACAGATGCATTGCATAAACACTAGAATTCTGGTTGTACTTAAATTGACCTTATACGTTTTGGATTATGTTTAACCTTCTTCAATTTCTTCAACCATATTTTGAGATGATTACGTTTACAGAAGCAAATATTATTCAGTGCTTTTTCTTCACTCCTTTAATCAAACCCACATTTCTATAAGGAGGGCCATTGTGAAACTCCCCAAAGTGAGCTGAATTAATCTTTTATTCTTCACACCTGCGAAGTCATTCCTACATTGTGTAATATGAAGGCCTTTCATTATTCACGTATACTACAACATCTGAAAATAATGGGTCTTGAAATAGTTGAATGAAAGAAAATCCTGAATAACTCCTCCAAATGCGTGTTACACTTTCATCAAGTACACACACTTTGAATGTGATGAACTATAAAAAGTTATTTTAACCATACCCAATGGAGCTCAGGAGTGCGATTGCATACACAATCATGTTTTCAGTGTTTGGACATCAGCCGTACATCAGAACAATCATTTCACTAACACAGCTCCATGTTGAGTGACTTCCCTCCAAGAACACAAAGTCACTTTCCCTTAGCAATTATTGCATGGACTTTGATTATCTGCCTTCTGCATCAAGCCCTGTATTATATACGGTACAAAGCCAAGCTTTGGGATAGTGCTTTGTTTGGATCCTTGTCTTGATCCTTTTGGATCCCAGGCTGCTCATTTGCAAATGAGTTTTGACATTAATTATAGTGACTATAGCAATGAGCTGGCACTGTGGTTCACAGAGCTGGGGTCCTGGGTTCAATTCCTGGGGTGCAGTCTGGATGGAATTGTATGTTCTCCCTTCATTTGTGTGGATTTCTTCCAGGTGCTCCAGTTTCTTCCCACAGTCCAAAGACATACAGTACTAGTAGGTTAAGGTGGAACTACAGTCCCAATTTTGCAGACACAAAATTATTTAATTTCAGTCACAAAATAAAATCATTGACATTATAGAAAAACTTTACAAACTCAAAATTGAGCACAAAATCATGAATTTTGTGAAAGGACTGTAAGTTACGCCATGTTGTAACAAATTCGCATTCAAGTTCCACACAAATTGCGATGTGATGCAGCCCTTCCTGCTCACTAATCACTGTAATGACTAATGCAATGTGATGTAGGAGAGAAAGGGTATAGGTTATGCAGCAAACATTTCACTGCAAAAAACGTTCCATTCCAAGGTTCTTTATGCAGAGTTAACAATGTAGTATTATTTATTGGCAAAAACGTAAAAAAGTTGAGAGTTATATTTCCATTGGATTAAACGAGATGTATTCACAAGCCTGCTCCTTTACAATGTCATAGGGCCACAACAGATTATAGGAAGTTTTGCTGCCTCGTTCTGAATCGCAGAACATGCTAATTCTTTAACCTTGAAATGTAGTCTATTTTGTGATGTAATGATGCAATCTCCCTTTACTGAGAGCCAGCAATCAACGGATGTGTCTGATAGTGAATGGTTTTCCCTGTTGTTTGTTGTATTACTTGGTGTTGCATTTTAAGCTGTGCATGAGGCAGGACCCGGAGGCTGCTGCTTCTGCTGGTGCTTCTGCTGGGATTGAGGAAGAGCTGAGCGCCATGTAAGGCAAAGACACTGCGTTCCACTTTATCAGGTGCCTGGAGTGTAAGAGCTGCAGATAATATTGAGTCACATTAATCCCAACATATTTCAAATATTATGAAAATTAAATAAATTAAATCAAATAACTTTCATTAAAAAAATCAATCACTCTTTACCTTGCTTTTTCAGTTGTTTTTAAGGAAAATTGATGCCGAGAATGTGTGAATACTGCTTTTTGATGGTTCCAAGACCAATGTGACCTGTTCTATTGCCTGCTAATTGTACGTTCCAGGTTGAAAAATTATTTTTAGGAGGTCAAGGTGTATGAATGATAAGAGAAAAACTGAAATAACCACAGCTACGCAAACACCAGTCCACCAAAAAAAAATCATTTAATTAAAATAAGGTAACATTTTTTTTTCATCATCATACGGATGAACTGTGCTAAATGTGTTTCTAAAAAGAAAAAGCAGGACGTGAGTCGTGAGCCAAGATCATGACTCTTTTGCTCTTCTTCACATCAGTTTTCATCTGCGAGGAGGAGGAGGAGGGCGGCTCCTGATGTGCTGACACTTGGGGAAGTGCCTCTGTGCCGGCCTGGGGGCAAAGCGCCGGCCGCAGTGAGGGCAGGGCACGTAGTCGGGGTTTGGATTCGCGGGGGGCTGGGGCAGGTTCACAACTTTCCCTCCTTGCGTGATCACCTGCTGCACCTCCCTGGCCTGTTTGATGCTCCGAATGAAATCCTCGTGCTTCTGCCTCCAGTTGTTCTTTCTCAGCTGGGAACAGGAAATGAAACCAATAAAACAGCTTCCAGAAAAAGTCCAGACTAGCACTGCGTACACAGTCTGGTCGCAAACCATTCACAAGGCAAGAAAATATCAATACAGTAATAACGTAGCTTTCTGGGGCTACCTTTCAGGTCATTGGGTAGAGAGTACAATTTACGTAGTTATGGTTTTGTTTCCTGTGAGTGCTATTTGCTTGATATGTAGATTTTTACAACAGAATTCAGAAGTCACTAAGACACATTTATTCTGTCTGGCAAATGTGCCTTTGCGGCAGTTTTTCAGAAGAGTACTTCATAAAACACTTATTTATTGTTTACATTGATTTATAAGCTGAGTCTGACTCTAGGAGAAAAAAAGGGAAGCTTGGAAAGAGTTTAAGGATAGCCCTTACCACGATTGGCGGTTTAACCTTCTTCTTATGGATGTATGTCTCCAGTTCTGTTCCCTTGGCCCTGTGCTTGAAAGAGTCAAAAACCTTCCTCTTTGAATTCTGAAGCTTCTTGCAGATCTTGCTGTGTTTCTCCAGCCTCTCTACAGCAAACTTCCCGTGACACAGTTCACAGGGCACCAGCTGAGGGTTTCCACTCTGGCTATTCTCATATGGAAATTGCTCAGCGGTAGGGCACATCAGACTTGTAGGGGACAAATATCTGTTTTCCACTGACAGAGTTTGTTCATCCAGACATGTGGTGTTATTTCTGAAGTGGCCCTGCGCGGCCTGTGCCGCTGACACGTCGCTTTCAGGGAGCCTTGCTTTCTTGAGATACTTTCTCCTTCCACAGGGGACGTCTTCTAGCCCACGGCTGCAAGGGCTCACTTGACGTCTCTCCTGATGGGAAAGCGCAGAGGGAAAGTGCGATTCTGCGCATCCGCCATCTTCCATTGGAGAACCATAATCAAGGTTGTCTCCTCTGATAGGAAGGGCTTTCCTTGGAGTGAAGGCTTTTTGCTTCTCCATTCTGCAGGTCAGAAGAGGCACGGCCTTAGAGCGGTGGTTGGCCCATGGTCCTCTGGGGCAAAGCTCGCTCTGCCTCGCCTCTATTTTCCCTTCCGGCCACCTCTCTGGAGTCTTCCATCTCTCTTGGAACCATCCTCAGCTCCTCCTGAGCTCTGAAGAGCTTCGCCTGCATCATGGCCTCCTTCTGGCGAATCTCGTCCTTCATCATGGCCTCCTTCCGGCGCATCTCATCCTGCAGGCTGGCCTCCCTCCGGCGATGCTCCTCCTTCAGCGCGGCCTCTGCCTCGGCCACTTTTCGTAGCTCCTCTTGCAACTGAAAGTGCTCCTTCCCATTGGCATGAGAAGGGCATTGCCCTGGAGGGGTCGCCACCATGGGGAGGACAGTCCTGTCCTTAGGTTTGCGTACTCTTGAGCCCCTCCTGCCCTGCCTCTCGCAGGGCCTCTCATGACCATCCTGAGGCGGGGTGGGGGCAAACAAGGAATCACTCTGTGCGTCCGGGCGGTCCACAGCCCGAACCTCACCAGGGCTGGAGACTTTCCTGTTACCCATAGGCTTCAGGGGGTAAGACCGATCATACCCCACAATGTTCTTCTCGGGGCCCTGTTGGGCTTGGAAGCGATAGCTGTTCCCCATCTTCTTCTCCGCAGCGTATTTGACATATTGGAAACATTTTCTCATCTTCTGTAGAGCTGCCTCCTGCCGCTGATTGTACATGGCGATCATTTTTTTCTCCTTTTCCTGCATCAGTTTCTCTTGGAAGGTGTCCTTCAGAAGCTGTATCTTGGGAGGCGGGCAGTACGTGGAGATCAGATCCTGTTGCCTTAAGGGCGCGGGTCGATTCGAGTCTGTGTCCTTCGGGGAGGGGGACAGAGCACCAGGCTTAGGACTGGGCTCCATTGGCAAATGAGATATGAGCTTTGTTTCCCAGGTATCTGGAAAAGGCAAAAATGGCAAATAAATGATATCCTGCACAGTCTAGTATGGTCTAATAGAAAATAATAAAAAAAAACAATTCAGGAAATACACAACTTTTTAATATTAAACCTAATGGTGTTGAATGCTGCATGCTGACTCAGTAGGAGACAGATCCTAAACATAAACATTATAATAAACATTTGTTTCCCAAATAACATTCTCAATGTTCAGAATGCTTAAAGTCATGAGCTTTTTTAAAAATGTTTAACTGAAACCTGGAAATGTGCTATTTCATTTCAAAGCTTGTATTATATCTATGATATAAATGTTTTTTTATATAAAATTAACCCATTACGCAACAGGGGTTTGAGCAAAAGTCACTGTGAATAAGGGAATTTATCAATATTAATTAGCCGTTTCACTACATTATAGATAGCTAAAGGATTATGATACAGTATATCGATTTCGCTACAAATTGACAAGCATATTTGATGACACTTACCAAACAAGTTTTAAACAGCGGAGAAATAGTTCACCACGACGATAGCAATGCAATGTTTGACTGCATCTCCCTATGTGATATATCTGTATTTGGGTATATACAGATCACGTAATTCAGGGAGCACTGTTACGTCAGGTCACCAACCATTATTACGACGCTCATATGTCATAGAGCTCCTTAGGATGTTTGTATAATCTTTATCCAAATTTTCATATGGCCGCAGTTACGGCGTTTATTTTACAGTTAATGTAACAGGGTGTCATTATATTTTTCTGTCTTTATGGTGGCAGACCACTTAAATAAATCTGAGTAGGCGGTTTCTACAAGTGGGTCAGATAAAATATTAAATATACAGTAAAAGCTCACACCTATTCATACCCTTTATGTACTGTACAGTGCCTTGCGAAAGTATTCGGCCCCCTTGAACTTTTCAACCTTTTGCCACATTTCAGGCTTCAAACATAAAGATATAATTTTTTTTATTTTATGTGAAGAATCACCAACAAGTGGGGCACAATTGTGAAGTGGAACGAAATCTATTGGATTTTTGAAACTTTTTAAACTAATAAAAAAATGAAAAGTGGGGCGTGCAAAATTATTCGGCCCCTTTACTTTCAGTGCAGCAAACTCACTCCAGAAGTTCAGCGAGGATCTCTGAATGATCCAATGTTGTCCTAAATGAGTGATGGTGATAAATAGAATCCACCTGTGTGTAATCAAGTCTCTGTATAAATGCACCTGCTCTGTGATAGTCTCAAGGTTCTGTTGAAAGCGCAGAGAGCATCATGAAGACCAAGGAACACACCAGACAGGTCCGTAATACTGTTGTGGAGAAGTTTAAAGCCGGATTTGGATACAAAAAGATTTCCCAAGCTTCAAACATCCCAAGGAGCACTGTGCAAGCGATCATCTTGAAATGGAAGGAGTATCAGACCACTGCAAATCTACCAAGACCTGGCCGTCCCTCTAAACTTTCAGCTCAGACAAGGAGAAGACTGATCAGAGATGCAGCCAAGAGGCCCATGATCACTCTGGATGAACTGCAGAGAACTACAGCTGAGGTGGGAGAGTCTGTCCATAGGACAACAATCAGTCTTACACTGCACAAATCTGGCCTTTATGGAAGAGTGGCAAGAAGAAAGCCATTTCTCAAAGATATCCATAAAAAGTCTCGTCTAAAGTTTGCCACAAGCCACCTGGGAGACACCCCAAACATGTGGAAGAAGGTGCTCTGGTCAGATGAAACCAAAATCGAACTTTTTGGCCACAATGCAAAACGATATGTTTGGCGTAAAAGCAACACAGCTCATCACCCTCAACACACCATCCCCACTGTCAAACATGGTGGTGGCAGCATCATGGTTTGGGCCTGCTTTTCTTCAGCAGGGACAGGGAAGATGGTTAAAATTGAGGGGAAGATGGATGCAGCCAAATACAGGACCATTCTGGATGAAAACCTGTTGGAGTCTGCAAAAGACCTGAAACTGGGACGGAGATTTATCTTCCAACAAGAGAATGATCCCAAACATACAGCAAAATCTACAAAGGAATGGTTCACAAATAAACGTATCCAGGTGTTTGAATGGCCAAGTCAAAGTCCAGACCTGAATCCAATCGAGAATCTGTGGAAAGAGCTGAAAACTGCTGTTCACAAACGCTCTCCATCCAAACTCACTGAGCTCGAGCTGTTTTGCAAGGAAGAATGGGCAAGAATTTCAGTCTCTCGATGTGCAAAACTGATAGAGACATACCCCAAGCGACTTGCAGCTGTAATCGCAGCAAAAGGTGGCTCTACAAAGTATTAATGCAAGGGGGCCGAATAATTTTGCACGCCCCACTTTTCATTTTTTTATTAGTTAAAAAAGTTTCAAAAATCCAATAGATTTCGTTCCACTTCACAATTGTGTCCCACTTGTAGGTGATTCTTCACATAAAATAAAAAAATTATATCTTTATGTTTGAAGCCTGAAATGTGGCAAAAGGTTGAAAAGTTCAAGGGGGCAGAATACTTTCGCAAGGCACTGTATATCTACAATTACGTATACTACGTATACAGTTATCGTATACTATAATACGATAACTACCATTACAAAATGTCTCCCTTTTGATTTGAAGTGGTTCTTTTAAATAAGTAAATTGCAATCACTTAGCCTACATCTGAGCTCCTAATTCATCGCGACGACGGACTGAGACTCCAGTCGGATTTGTGAGAAGGGGTGTGCCTGTTTTAAAACCGATTCATACGTCTTAAACACATGGACATAGATAGCAGTCTGTGTTATATAATTTATCTTTTTATTTTATTTAAATTTAAGTATCACATACACATTTTCAAAGTAACTGTACCCCTTTTAATTATGATCCCCATCGCTCACAGCTCCGAAGGTGAGACGAGGGCTACTTCAGATGGGATTTCCAATATTTCTCTCTTAGCTTGTATACCGGTGGAAAGGAGAGGGGTCTTAAAACGTGTTGATAGTAAGATTGGGATGTATTTGCAGTCTAGATATAGTTTTTTTAATGTTCGGAGCCGCCACAGATTCATTTTCTTACGACTGCTTTTCTGGATGACAATGACAATGCAAACGATGGTGTTAAGGCGAGGCTGTGCCTTAAGGCTCCTCTGCTTACAATATTCAGCACGTAAATCGCAAACGAGTGCCTTCCCTTACGATGAAAATGCAGAAAATAAGACCACGAGATTTAAACTTACGGCTAATAAATTTAATTTATTTTAAACACTAAAACCGTATCTTTAGCAAAACTGGCGAGACAATGTGTTTTATCATTTAAAAAAGTACTGGAAAATAATTAAAGGTTATCACAGAGGTTACTGATCTACTACTGTACGCTGTGACCAAAAATGAGAGTCCCCCGATCCTCGCAGCCTTCATGCTTTGGTCTTGGCCTGGCCGTTTTTTTTAAGATAATGGGGTCAAGTTAAGAAATTATGCAAGTTTCTAATCAAATCCAAGGGCGCCTCGATCTCCTAAACATCTTTAGAAGGCCGACGGACCACACTGCACGGTCCGGGTCCGGGCCCTGACCCGGTTCTGGATAATGCCAGCTTAAAGTGAAAAATTCTACTGTACATATTATGTTTCTTATTATGGTATATATGTATAATATAGCGCGACCGCTTCACGAAGCTAGAAAGAAAGTTATCCGCCATTTTTATTTTACCTGCAATTGAATTTGCCATTAAAATCATTATTAATACCGCAGCTGCTAAATAACTTACCTAAAAGCGTTCAGATACAAAAGCACTTGAGCTGTAATGTTTGTATACTGTTGGCCCGATGACCTACTTCAAGAAGAATTGTTACATAGACCGCCAAGGACTGTCATCACACTTTACGTCATAAAGCGCTTTAAAACTTTAGACAAGTTCAACACCTCATATTTTGTACTGTTTATCATGGTAAAAGCAACTCAAAGCAATTCTAAAAATGATCGAAAGGTAAAAATACAAGCTTATACGAGCTGTCGTTTTAACATTTATAACATATATTTAAACAAAACATATATAATCTATTTTAATAAAATAGAAAAGTGTTCTTAGTCTTCACTTAAAAGCTGTTAGAAGCTGCCTTTCTGACAAGAGAGTTCTGTGAGTTCCACAGTCTCAGTGCATTAAAGTCAAAACCAGTTGCTTTTTATTTCCTGTTTTACGACAGAGCAAGGAGGGTGTCCACAGACCACTGTGCACCTGCAGACTGATATGGGGGGTAAAAAGTCTAGAAGTTAGTAAATAAGATTTTAGCACATGTTCTAAAACAAACCGGACACCTGTACAGTGATGCCAACACAGTGCTCTGAGCTCCTTCTTTGAGTTAAATCCTAGCATCTGCATTTTTTACAAGTTGTTGCTATGGCAGAGCATGACCAGAGCATAACAGAAACCACCCATTTTCTAACCGCTTCATCCAATTCAGGGTCAGGGGGTCAGGGGGTCGCGGGGCACGGGGGAGCCAGAGCCTCAGAAAGTAATAAGCAGGAGATACCTGGGACTGGATGGTAGTCCAATGCAGGGAAGACACAGACACTCACCAATTATCCCAGAAGCCAATTAACCTACCAGTAGTTCTTTGAACTGTGGGAGGAAGCCGGAGCACCCAAAGCAAACTCATGCAAACATGGGGAGAACATACAAGCTCCATACAGATAGCACCCCAGGTCCAGAAGTGTACCCAGGGCCTCAGCACTGTGAGCTAGCAATGCTAAACGCTGGGCTACTGTGCATGCTAATTTCTAGGCATCAGGTGATCAATCAGGTAGTGTTTCTCAGATAAAAGGACACCAGTTATTTAGTATGAGATTCAAATTGACCTCAGAACAAAATATAACTTATGTTATATAACTTATATAGAACTTACTACAGCATAACTGTCTTATTTGGCTCTTGTAGAAAATATTAACAGCATGCCTATTAAACATACAGTATCTAGCAATCAGCAATCAAAATAAAAACATTTCCAAACATGGAAACTGCCCAGTTAATGAAGCATTTCAAAGACATTAATCTATTCAATAATTACAGTTTTAAGTAGATAACAGATTTATATTCAGATTACGAAAGCATCATAACAACTGCTGCTTGTGTAAGGAATCCATGAATACCACTGTACATGAGAATTCCACACCTATTTGTAATCAATACACAAAATCCTATTGAATTTCAGGTACTTGTTTATTCAGCATTGCTTGACTCCGCGGACTCCTTGTTGTTTCAATATTCTAGCAATAGGACTAATCGCCAATACAGTGCCGTTGTAATCTATTCCTTCTGCCAGCAGAGGACGGTATTCGCACAGCCAGTTCAGGATAAGATACGGTCCTCGCAGTTCACAGTACAACTGGCCAAAGCCGTATTCGGAATATGCTCTCGATAACCTCGTTTAGTTTAAGTACGGCCATATTTCATATCAACCCACAGATGCATTGCATAAACACTAGAATTCTGGTTGTACTTAAATTGACCTTATACGTTTTGGATTATGTTTAACCTTCTTCAATTTCTTCAACCATATTTTGAGATGATTACGTTTACAGAAGCAAATATTATTCAGTGCTTTTTCTTCACTCCTTTAATCAAACCCACATTTCTATAAGGAGGGCCATTGTGAAACTCCCCAAAGTGAGCTGAATTAATCTTTTATTCTTCACACCTGCGAAGTCATTCCTACATTGTGTAATATGAAGGCCTTTCATTATTCACGTATACTACAACATCTGAAAATAATGGGTCTTGAAATAGTTGAATGAAAGAAAATCCTGAATAACTCCTCCAAATGCGTGTTACACTTTCATCAAGTACACACACTTTGAATGTGATGAACTATAAAAAGTTATTTTAACCATACCCAATGGAGCTCAGGAGTGCGATTGCATACACAATCATGTTTTCAGTGTTTGGACATCAGCCGTACATCAGAACAATCATTTCACTAACACAGCTCCATGTTGAGTGACTTCCCTCCAAGAACACAAAGTCACTTTCCCTTAGCAATTATTGCATGGACTTTGATTATCTGCCTTCTGCATCAAGCCCTGTATTATATACGGTACAAAGCCAAGCTTTGGGATAGTGCTTTGTTTGGATCCTTGTCTTGATCCTTTTGGATCCCAGGCTGCTCATTTGCAAATGAGTTTTGACATTAATTATAGTGACTATAGCAATGAGGTGGCACTGTGGTTCACAGATCTGGGGTCCTGGGTTCAATTCCTGGGGTGCAGTCTGGATGGAATTGTATGTTCTCCCTTCATTTGTGTGGATTTCTTCCAGGTGCTCCAGTTTCTTCCCACAGTCCAAAGACATACAGTACTAGTAGGTTAAGGTGGAACTACAGTCCCAATTTTGCAGACACAAAAGTATTTAATTTCAGTCACAAAATAAAATCATTGACATTATAGAAAAACTTTACAAACTCAAAATTGAGCACAAAATCATGAATTTTGTGAAAGGACTGTAAGTTACGCCATGTTGTAACAAATTCGCATTCAAGTTCCACACAAATTGCGATGTGATGCAGCCCTTCCTGCTCACTAATCACTGTAATGACTAATGCAATGTGATGTAGGAGAGAAAGGGTATAGGTTATGCAGCAAACATTTCACTGCAAAAAACGTTCCATTCCAAGGTTCTTTATGCAGAGTTAACAATGTAGTATTATTTATTGGCAAAAACATAAAAAAGTTGAGAGTTATATTTCCATTGGATTAAACGAGATGTATTCACAAGCCTGCTCCTTTACAATGTCATAGGGCCACGACAGATTATAGGAAGTTTTGCTGCCTCGTTCTGAATCGCAGAACATGGTAATTCTTTAACCTTGAAATGTAGTCTATTTTGTGATGTAATGATGCAATGTCCCTTTACTGAGAGCCAGCAATCAACGGATGTGTCTGATCGTGAATGGTTTTCCCTGTTGTTTGTTGTATTACTCGGTGTTGCATTTTAAGCTGTGCATGAGGCAGGACCCGGAGGCTGCTGCTTCTGCTGGTGCTTCTGCTGGGATTGAGGAAGAGCTGAGCGCCATGTAAGGCAAAGACACTGCGTTCCACTTTATCAGGTGCCTGGAGTGTAAGAGCTGCAGATAATATTGAGTCACATTAATCCCAACATATTTCAAATATTATGAAAATTAAATAAATTAAATCAAATAACTTTCATTAAAAAAATCAATCACTCTTTACCTTGCTTTTTCAGTTGTTTTTAAGGAAAATTGATGCCGAGAATGTGTGAATACTGCTTTTTGATGGTTCCAAGACCAATGTGACCTGTTCTATTGCCTGCTAATTGTACGTTCCAGGTTGAAAAATTATTTTTAGGAGGTCAAGGTGTATGAATGATAAGAGAAAAACTGAAATAACCACAGCTACGCAAACACCAGTCCACCAAAAAAAAATCATTTAATTAAAATAAGGTAACATTTTTTTTTCATCATCATACGGATGAACTGTGCTAAATGTGTTTCTAAAAAGAAAAAGCAGGACGTGAGACGTGAGCCAAGATCATGACTCTTTTGCTCTTCTTCACATCAGTTTTCATCTGCGAGGAGGAGGAGGAGGGTGGCTCCTGATGTGCTGACACTTGGGGATGTGCCTCTGTGCCGGCCTGGGGGCAAAGCGCCGGCCGCAGTGAGGGCAGGGCACGCAGTCGGGGTTTGGATTCGCGGGGGGCTGGGGCAGGTTCACAACTTTCCCTCCTTGCGTGATCACCTGCTGCACCTCCCTGGCCTGTTTGATGCTCCGAATGAAATCCTCGTGCTTCTGCCTCCAGTTGTTCTTTCTCAGCTGGGAACAGGAAATGAAACCAATAAAACAGCTTCCAGAAAAAGTCCAGACTAGCACTGCGTACACAGTCTGGTCGCAAACCATTCACAAGGCAAGAAAATATCAATACAGTAATAACGTAGCTTTCTGGGGCCACCTTTCAGGTCATTGGGTAGAGAGTACAATTTACGTAGTTATGGTTTTGTTTCCTGTGAGTGCTATTTGCTTGATATGTAGATTTTTACAACAGAATTCAGAAGTCACTAAGACACATTTATTCTGTCTGGCAAATGTGCCTTTGCGGCAGTTTTTCAGAAGAGTACTTCATAAAACACTTATTTATTGTCTACATTGATTTATAAGCTGAGTCTGACTCTAGGAAAAAAAAAGGGAAGCTTGGAAAGAGTTTAAGGATAGCCCTTACCACGATTGGCGGTTTAACCTTCTTCTTATGGATGTATGTCTCCAGTTCTGTTCCCTTGGCCCTGTGCTTGAAAGAGTCAAAAACCTTCCTCTTTGAATTCTGAAGCTTCTTGCAGATCTTGCTGTGTTTCTCCAGCCTCTCTACAGCAAACTTCCCGTGACACAGTTCACAGGGCACCAGCTGAGGGTTTCCACTCTGGCTATTCTCATATGGAAATTGCTCAGCGGTAGGGCAGATCAGACTTGTAGGGGACAAATATCTGTTTTCCACTGACAGAGTTTGTTCATCCAGACATGTGGTGTTATTTCTGAAGTGGCCCTGCGCGGCCTGTGCCGCTGACACGTCGCTTTCAGGGAGCCTTGCTTTCTTGAGATACTTTCTCCTTCCACAGGGGACGTCTTCTAGCCCACGGCTGCAAGGGCTCACTTGACGTCTCTCCTGATGGGAAAGCGCAGAGGGAAAGTGCGATTCTGCGCATCCGCCATCTTCCATTGGAGAACCATAATCAAGGTTGTCTCCTCTGATAGGAAGGGCTTTCCTTGGAGTGAAGGCTTTTTGCTTCTCCATTCTGCAGGTCAGAAGAGGCACGGCCTTAGAGCGGTGGTTGGCCCATGGTCCTCTGGGGCAAAGCTCGCTCTGCCTCGCCTCTATTTTCCCTTCCGGCCACCTCTCTGGAGTCTTCCATCTCTCTCGGAACCATCCTCAGCTCCTCCTGAGCTCTGAAGAGCTTCGCCTGCATCATGGCCTCCTTCTGGCGAATCTCGTCCTTCATCATGGCCTCCTTCCGGCGCATCTCATCCTGCAGGCTGGCCTCCCTCCGGCGATGCTCCTCCTTCAGCGCGGCCTCTGCCTCGGCCACTTTTCGTAGCTCCTCTTGCAACTGAAAGTGCTCCTTCCCATTGGCATGAGAAGGGCATTGCCCTGGAGGGGTCGCCACCATGGGGAGGACAGTCCTGTCCTTAGGTTTGCGTACTCTTGAGCCCCTCCTGCCCGGCCTCTCGCAGGGCCTCTCATGACCATCCTGAGGCGGGGTGGGGGCAAACAAGGAATCACTCTGTGCGTCCGGGCGGTCCACAGCCCGAACCTCACCAGGGCCGGAGACTTTCCTGTTACCCATAGGCTTCAAGGGGTAAGACCGATCATACCCCACAATGTTCTTCTCGGGGCCCTGTTGGGCTTGGAAGCGATAGCTGTTCCCCATCTTCTTCTCCGCAGCGTATTTGACATATTGGAAACATTTTCTCATCTTCTGTAGAGCTGCCTCCTGCCGCCGATTGTACATGGCGATCATTTTTTTCTCCTTTTCCTGCATCAGTTTCTCTTGGAAGGTGGCCTTCAGAAGCTGTATCTTGGGAGGCAGGCAGTACGTGGAGATCAGATCCTGTTGCCTTAAGGGCGCGGGTCGATTCGAGTCTGTGTCCTTCGGGGAGGGGGACAGAGCACCAGGCTTAGGACTGGGCTCCATTGGCAAATGAGATATGAGCTTTGTTTCCCAGGTATCTGGAAAAGGCAAAAATGGCAAATAAATGATATCCTGCACAGTCTAGTATGGTCTAATAGAAAAGAATAAAAAAAAACAATTCAGGAAATACACAACTTTTTAATATTAAACCTAATGGTGTTGAATGCTGCATGCTGACTCAGTAGGAGACAGATCCTAAACATAAACATTATAATAAACATTTGTTTCCCAAATAACATTCTCAATGTTCAGAATGCTTAAAGTCATGAGCTTTTTTAAAAATGTTTAACTGAAACCTGGAAATGTGCTATTTCATTTCAAAGCTTGTATTATATCTATGATATAAATGTTTTTTTATATAAAATTAACCCATTATGCAACAGGGGTTTGAGCAAAAGTCACTGTGAATAAGGGAATTTATCAATATTAATTAGCCGTTTCACTACATTATAGATAGCTGAAGGATTATGATACAGTATATCGATTTCGCTACAAATTGACAAGCATATTTGATGACACTTACCAAACAAGTTTTAAACAGCGGAGAAATAGTTCACCACGACGATAGCAATGCAATGTTTGACTGCATCTCCCTCTGTGATATATCTGTATTTGGGTATATACAGATCACGTAATTCAGGGAGCACTGTTACGTCAGGTCACCAACCATTATTACGACGCTCATATGTCATAGAGCTCCTTAGGATGTTTGTATAATCTTTATCCAAATTTTCATATGGCCGCAGTTACGGCGTTTATTTTACAGTTAATGTAACAGGGTGTCATTATATTTTTCTGTCTTTATGGTGGCAGACCACTTAAATAAATCTGAGTAGGCGGTTTCTACAAGTGGGTCAGATAAAATATTAAATATACAGTAAAAGCTCACACCTATTCATACCCTTTATGTACTGTATATCTACAATTACGTATACTACGTATACAGTTATCGTATACTATAATACGATAACTACCATTACAAAATGTCTCCCTTTTGATTTGAAGTGGTTCTTTTAAATAAGTAAATTGCAATCACTTAGCCTACATCTGAGCTCCTAATTCATCGCGACGACGGACTGAGACTCCAGTTGGATTTGTGAGAAGTAAAGGGGTGTGCCTGTTTTAAAACCGATTCATACGTCTTAAACACATGGACATAGATAGCAGTCTGTGTTATATAATTTATCTTTTTATTTTATTTAAATTTAAGTATCACATACACATTTTCAAAGTAACTGTACCCCTTTTAATTATGATCCCCATCGCTCACAGCTCCGAAGGTGAGACGAGGGCTACTTCAGATGGGATTTCCAATATTTCTCTCTTAGCTTGTATACCGGTGGAAAGGAGAGGGGTCTTAAAACGTGTTGATAGTAAGATTGGGATAAATTTGCAGTCTAGGTATAGTTTTTTTAATGTTCGGAGCCGCCACAGATTCATTTTCTTACGACTGCTTTTCTGGATGACAATGACAATGCAAACGATGGTGTTAAGGCGAGGCTGTGCCTTAAGGCTCCTCTGCTTACAATATTCAGCGCGTAAATCGCAAACGAGCGCCTTCCCTTACGATGAAAATGCAGAAAATAAGACCACGAGATTTAAACCTACGGCTTACAAATTTATGCGTAAACACTAAAACCGTATCTTTAGCAAAACTGGCGAGACAATGTGTTTTATCATTTAAAAAAGTACTGGAAAATAATTAAAGGTTATCACGATAAACAGAGGTTACTGATCTACTACTGTACGCTGTGACCAAAAATGAGAGTCCCCCGATCCTCGCAGCCTTCATGCTTTGGTCTTGGCCTGGCCGTTTTTTTTTTAAGATAATGGGGTCAAGTTAAGAAATTATGCAAGTTTCTAATCAAATCCAAGGGCGCCTCGATCTCCTAAACATCTTTAGAAGGCCGGCGGACCACACTGCACGGTCCGGGTCCGGGCCCTGACCCGGTTCTGGATAATGCCAGCTTAAAGTGAAAAATTCTACTGTACATATTATGTTTCTTATTATGGTATATATGTATAATATAGCGCGACCGCTTCACGAAGCTAGAAAGAAAGTTATCCGCCATTTTTATTTTACCAGCAATTGAATTTGCCATTAAAATCATTATTAATACCGCAGCTGCTAAATAACTTACCTAAAAGCGTTCAGATACAAAAGCACTTGAGCTGTAATGTTTGTATACTGTTGGCCCGATGACCTACTTCAAGAAGAATTGTTACATAGACCGCCAAGGACTGTCATCACACTTTACGTCATAAAGCGCTTTAAAACTTTAGACAAGTTCAACACCTCATATTTTGTACTGTTTATCATGGTAAAAGCAACTCAAAGCAATTCTAAAAATGATCGAAAGGTAAAAATACAAGCTTATACGAGCTGTCGTTTTAACATTTATAACATATATTTAAACAAAACATATATAATCTATTTTAATAAAATAGAAAAGTGTTCTTAGTCTTCACTTAAAAGCTGTTAGAAGCTGCCTTTCTGACAAGAGAGTTCTGTGAGTTCCACAGTCTCAGTGCATTAAAGTCAAAACCAGTTGCTTTTTATTTCCTCTTTTACGACAGAGCAAGGAGGGTGTCCACAGACCACTGTGCACCTGCAGACTGATATGGGGGGTAAAAAGTCTAGAAGTTAGTAAATAAGATTTTAACATATGTTCTAAAACACACCGGACACCTGTACAGTGATGCCAACACAGTGATCTGAGCTCCTTCTTTGAGTTAAATCCTAGCATCTGCATTTTTTACAAGTTGTTGCTATGGCAGAGCATGACCAGAGCATAACAGAAACCACCCATTTTCTAACCGCTTCATCCAATTCAGGGTCAGGGGGTCAGGGGGTCGCGGGGCACGGGGGAGCCAGAGCCTCAGAAAGTAATAAGCAGGAGATACCTGGGACTGGATGGTAGTCCAATGCAGGGAAGACACAGACACTCACCAATTATCCCAGAAGCCAATTAACCTACCAGTAGTTCTTTGAACTGTGGGAGGAAGCCGGAGCACCCAAAGCAAACTCATGCAAACATGGGGAGAACATACAAGCTCCATACAGATAGCACCCCAGGTCCAGAAGTGTACCCAGGGCCTCAGCACTGTGAGCTAGCAATGCTAAACGCTGGGCTACTGTGCATGCTAATTTCTAGGCATCAGGTGATCAATCAGGTAGTGTTTCTCAGATAAAAGGACACCAGTTATTTAGTATGAGATTCAAATTGACCTCAGAACAAAATATAACTTATGTTATATAACATATATAGAACTTACTACAGCATAACTGTCTTATTTGGCTCTTGTAGAAAATATTAACAGCATGCCTATTAAACATACAGTATCTAGCAATCAGCAATCAAAATAAAAACATTTCCAAACATGGAAACTGCCCAGTTAATGAAGCATTTCAAAGACATTAATCTATTCAATAATTACAGTTTTAAGTAGATAACAGATTTATATTCAGATTACGAAAGCATCATAACAACTGCTGCTTGTGTAAGGAATCCATGAATACCACTGTACATGAGAATTCCACACCTATTTGTAATCAATACACAAAATCCTATTGAATTTCAGGTACTTGTTTATTCAGCATTGCTTGACTCCGCGGACTCCTTGTTGTTTCAATATTCTAGCAATAGGACTAATCGCCAATACAGTGCCGTTGTAATCTATTCCTTCTGCCAGCAGAGGACGGTATTCGCACAGCCAGTTCAGGATAAGATACGGTCCTCGCAGTTCACAGTACAACTGGCCAAAGCCGTATTCGGAATATGCTCTCGATAACCTCGTTTAGTTTAAGTACGGCCATATTTCATATCAACCCACAGATGCATTGCATAAACACTAGAATTCTGGTTGTACTTAAATTGACCTTATACGTTTTGGATTATGTTTAACCTTCTTCAATTTCTTCAACCATATTTTGAGATGATTACGTTTACAGAAGCAAATATTATTCAGTGCTTTTTCTTCACTCCTTTAATCAAACCCACATTTCTATAAGGAGGGCCATTGTGAAACTCCCCAAAGTGAGCTGAATTAATCTTTTATTCTTCACACCTGCGAAGTCATTCCTTCATTGTGTAATATGAAGGCCTTTCATTATTCACGTATACTACAACATCTGAAAATAATGGGTCTTGAAATAGTTGAATGAAAGAAAATCCTGAATAACTCCTCCAAATGCGTGTTACACTTTCATCAAGTACACACACTTTGAATGTGATGAACTATAAAAAGTTATTTTAACCATACCCAATGGAGCTCAGGAGTGCGATTGCATACACAATCATGTTTTCAGTGTTTGGACATCAGCCGTACATCAGAACAATCATTTCACTAACACAGCTCCGTGTTGAGTGACTTCCCTCCAAGAACACAAAGTCACTTTCCCTTAGCAATTATTGCATGGACTTTGATTATCTGCCTTCTGCATCAAGCCCTGTATTATATACGGTAGAAAGCCAAGCTTTGGGATAGTGCTTTGTTTGGATCCTTGTCTTGATCCTTTTGGATCCCAGGCTGCTCATTTGCAAATGAGTTTTGAGATTAATTATAGTGACTATAGCAATGAGCTGGCACTGTGGTTCACAGAGCTGGGGTCCTGGGTTCAATTCCTGGGGTGCAGTCTGGATGGAATTGTATGTTCTCCCTTCATTTGTGTGGATTTCTTCCAGGTGCTCCAGTTTCTTCCCACAGTCCAAAGACATACAGTACTAGTAGGTTAAGGTGGAACTACAGTCCCAATTTTGCAGACACAAAATTATTTAATTTCAGTCACAAAATAAAATCATTGACATTTTAGAAAAACTTTACAAACTCAAAATTGAGCACAAAATTATGAATTTTGTGAAAGGACTGTAAGTTACGCCATGTTGTAACAAATTCGCATTCAAGTTCCACTCAAATTGCGATGTGATGCAGCCCTTCCTGCTCACTAATCACTGTAATGACTAATGCAATGTGATGTAGGAGAGAAAGGGTATAGGTTATGCAGCAAACATTTCACTGCAAAAAACGTTCCATTCCAAGGTTCTTTATGCAGAGTTAACAATGTAGTATTATTTATTGGCAAAAACGTAAAAAAGTTGAGAGTTATATTTCCATTGGATTAAACGAGATGTATTCACAAGCCTGCTCCTTTACAATGTCATAGGGCCACAACAGATTATAGGAAGTTTTGCTGCCTCGTTCTGAATCGCAGAACATGGTAATTCTTTAACCTTGAAATGTAGTCTATTTTGTGATGTAATGATGCAATGTCCCTTTACTGAGAGCCAGCAATCAACGGATGTGTCTGATCGTGAATGGTTTTCCCTGTTGTTTGTTGTATTACTTGGTGTTGCATTTTAAGCTGTGCATGAGGCAGGACGCGGAGGCTGCTGCTTCTGCTGGTGCTTCTGCTGGGATTGAGGAAGAGCTGAGCGCCATGTAAGGCAAAGACACTGCGTTCCACTTTATCAGGTGTCTGGAGTGTAAGAGCTGCAGATAATATTGAGTCACATTAATCCCAACATATTTCAAATATTATGAAAATTAAATAAATTAAATCAAATAACTTTCATTAAAAAAATCAATCACTCTTTACCTTGCTTTTTCAGTTGTTTTTAAGGAAAATTGATGCCGAGAATGTGTGAATACTGCTTTTTGATGGTTCCAAGACCAATGTGACCTGTTCTATTGCCTGCTAATTGTACGTTCCAGGTTGAAAAATTATTTTTAGGAGGTCAAGGTGTATGAATGATAAGAGAAAAACTGAAATAACCACAGCTACGCAAACACCAGTCCACCAAAAAAAAATCATTTAATTAAAATAAGGTAACATTTTTTTTTCATCATCATACGGATGAACTGTGCTAAATGTGTTTCTAAAAAGAAAAAGCAGGACGTGAGTCGTGAGCCAAGATCATGACTCTTTTGCTCTTCTTCACATCAGTTTTCATCTGCGAGGAGGAGGAGGAGGGCGGCTCCTGATGTGCTGACACTTGGGGAAGTGCCTCTGTGCCGGCCTGGGGGCAAAGCGCCGGCCGCAGTGAGGGCAGGGCACGTAGTCGGGGTTTGGATTCGCGGGGGGCTGGGGCAGGTTCACAACTTTCCCTCCTTGCGTGATCACCTGCTGCACCTCCCTGGCCTGTTTGATGCTCCGAATGAAATCCTCGTGCTTCTGCCTCCAGTTGTTCTTTCTCAGCTGGGAACAGGAAATGAAACCAATAAAACAGCTTCCAGAAAAAGTCCAGACTAGCACTGCGTACACAGTCTGGTCGCAAACCATTCACAAGGCAAGAAAATATCAATACAGTAATAACGTAGCTTTCTGGGGCTACCTTTCAGGTCATTGGGTAGAGAGTACAATTTACGTAGTTATGGTTTTGTTTCCTGTGAGTGCTATTTGCTTGATATGTAGATTTTTACAACAGAATTCAGAAGTCACTAAGACACATTTATTCTGTCTGGCAAATGTGCCTTTGCGGCAGTTTTTCAGAAGAGTACTTCATAAAACACTTATTTATTGTTTACATTGATTTATAAGCTGAGTCTGACTCTAGGAGAAAAAAAGGGAAGCTTGGAAAGAGTTTAAGGATAGCCCTTACCACGATTGGCGGTTTAACCTTCTTCTTATGGATGTATGTCTCCAGTTCTGTTCCCTTGGCCCTGTGCTTGAAAGAGTCAAAAACCTTCCTCTTTGAATTCTGAAGCTTCTTGCAGATCTTGCTGTGTTTCTCCAGCCTCTCTACAGTAAACTTCCCGTGACACAGTTCACAGGGCACCAGCTGAGGGTTTCCACTCTGGCTATTCTCATATGGAAATTGCTCAGCGGTAGGGCACATCAGACTTGTAGGGGACAAATATCTGTTTTCCACTGACAGAGTTTGTTCATCCAGACATGTGGTGTTATTTCTGAAGTGGCCCTGCGCGGCCTGTGCCGCTGACACGTCGCTTTCAGGGAGCCTTGCTTTCTTGAGATACTTTCTCCTTCCACAGGGGACGTCTTCTAGCCCACGGCTGCAAGGGCTCACTTGACGTCTCTCCTGATGGGAAAGCGCAGAGGGAAAGTGCGATTCTGCGCATCCGCCATCTTCCATTGGAGAACCATAATCAAGGTTGTCTCCTCTGATAGGAAGGGCTTTCCTTGGAGTGAAGGCTTTTTGCTTCTCCATTCTGCAGGTCAGAAGAGGCACGGCCTTAGAGCGGTGGTTGGCCCATGGTCCTCTGGGGCAAAGCTCGCTCTGCCTCGCCTCTATTTTCCCTTCCGGCCACCTCTCTGGAGTCTTCCATCTCTCTCGGAACCATCCTCAGCTCCTCCTGAGCTCTGAAGAGCTTCGCCTGCATCATGGCCTCCTTCTGGCGAATCTCGTCCTTCATCATGGCCTCCTTCCGGCGCATCTCATCCTGCAGGCTGGCCTCCCTCCGGCGATGCTCCTCCTTCAGCGCGGCCTCTGCCTCGGCCACTTTTCGTAGCTCCTCTTGCAACTGAAAGTGCTCCTTCCCATTGGCATGAGAAGGGCATTGCCCTGGAGGGGTCGCCACCATGGGGAGGACAGTCCTGTCCTTAGGTTTGCGTACTCTTGAGCCCCTCCTGCCCGGCCTCTCGCAGGGCCTCTCATGACCATCCTGAGGCGGGGTGGGGGCAAACAAGGAATCACTCTGTGCGTCCGGGCGGTCCACAGCCCGAACCTCACCAGGGCCGGAGACTTTCCTGTTACCCATAGGCTTCAGGGGGTAAGACCGATCATACCCCACAATGTTCTTCTCGGGGCCCTGTTGGGCTTGGAAGCGATAGCTGTTCCCCATCTTCTTCTCCGCAGCGTATTTGACATATTGGAAACATTTTCTCATCTTCTGTAGAGCTGCCTCCTGCCGCCGATTGTACATGGCGATCATTTTTTTCTCCTTTTCCTGCATCAGTTTCTCTTGGAAGGTGTCCTTCAGAAGCTGTATCTTGGGAGGCGGGCAGTACGTGGAGATCAGATCCTGTTGCCTTAAGGGCGCGGGTCGATTCGAGTCTGTGTCCTTCGGGGAGGGGGACAGAGCACCAGGCTTAGGACTGGGCTCCATTGGCAAATGAGATATGAGCTTTGTTTCCCAGGTATCTGGAAAAGGCAAAAATGGCAAATAAATGATATCCTGCACAGTCTAGTATGGTCTAATAGAAAAGAATAAAAAAAAACAATTCAGGAAATACACAACTTTTTAATATTAAACCTAATGGTGTTGAATGCTGCATGCTGACTCAGTAGGAGACAGATCCTAAACATAAACATTATAATAAACATTTGTTTCCCAAATAACATTCTCAATGTTCAGAATGCTTAAAGTCATGAGCTTTTTTAAAAATGTTTAACTGAAACCTGGAAATGTGCTATTTCATTTCAAAGCTTGTATTATATCTATGATATAAATGTTTTTTTATATAAAATTAACCCATTATGCAACAGGGGTTTGAGCAAAAGTCACTGTGAATAAGGGAATTTATCAATATTAATTAGCCGTTTCACTACATTATAGATAGCTGAAGGATTATGATACAGTATATCGATTTCGCTACAAATTGACAAGCATATTTGATGACACTTACCAAACAAGTTTTAAACAGCGGAGAAATAGTTCACCACGACGATAGCAATGCAATGTTTGACTGCATCTCCCTATGTGATATATCTGTATTTGGGTATATACAGATCACGTAATTCAGGGAGCACTGTTACGTCAGGTCACCAACCATTATTACGACGCTCATATGTCATAGAGCTCCTTAGGATGTTTGTATAATCTTTATCCAAATTTTCATATGGCCGCAGTTACGGCGTTTATTTTACAGTTAATGTAACAGGGTGTCATTATATTTTTCTGTCTTTATGGTGGCAGACCACTTAAATAAATCTGAGTAGGCGGTTTCTACAAGTGGGTCAGATAAAATATTAAATATACAGTAAAAGCTCACACCTATTCATACCCTTTATGTACTGTATATCTACAATTACGTATACTACGTATACAGTTATCGTATACTATAATACGATAACTACCATTACAAAATGTCTCCCTTTTGATTTGAAGTGGTTCTTTTAAATAAGTAAATTGCAATCACTTAGCCTACATCTGAGCTCCTAATTCATCGCGACGACGGACTGAGACTCCAGTCGGATTTGTGAGAAGTAAAGGGGTGTGCCTGTTTTAAAACCGATTCATACGTCTTAAACACATGGACATAGATAGCAGTCTGTGTTATATAATTTATCTTTTTATTTTATTTAAATTTAAGTATCACATACACATTTTCAAAGTAACTGTACCCCTTTTAATTATGATCCCCATCGCTCACAGCTCCGAAGGTGAGACGAGGGCTACTTCAGATGGGATTTCCAATATTTCTCTCTTAGCTTGTATACCGGTGGGAAGGAGAGGGGTCTTAAAACGTGTTGATAGTTTTTTTAATGTTCGGAGCCGCCACAGATTCATTTTCTTACGACTGCTTTTCTGGATGACAATGACAATGCAAACGATGGTGTTAAGGCGAGGCTGTGCCTTAAGGCTCCTCTGCTTACAATATTCAGCGCGTAAATCGCAAACGAGCGCCTTCCCTTACGATGAAAATGCAGAAAATAAGACCACGAGATTTAAACCTACGGCTTACAAATTTATGCGTAAACACTAAAACCGTATCTTTAGCAAAACTGGCGAGACAATGTGTTTTATAATTTAAAAAAGTACTGGAAAATAATTAAAGGTTATCACGATAAACAGAGGTTACTGATCTACTACTGTACGCTGTGACCAAAAATGAGAGTCCCCCGATCCTCGCAGCCTTCATGCTTTGGTCTTGGCCTGGCCGTTTTTTTTTAAGATAATGGGGTCAAGTTAAGAAATTATGCAAGTTTCTAATCAAATCCAAGGGCGCCTCGATCTCCTAAACATCTTTAGAAGGCCGGCGGACCACACTGCACGGTCCGGGTCCGGGCCCTGACCCGGTTCTGGATAATGCCAGCTTAAAGTGAAAAATTCTACTGTACATATTATGTTTCTTATTATGGTATATATGTATAATATAGCGCGACCGCTTCACGAAGCTAGAAAGAAAGTTATCCGCCATTTTTATTTTACCTGCAATTGAATTTGCCATTAAAATCATTATTAATACCGCAGCTGCTAAATAACTTACCTAAAAGCGTTCAGATACAAAAGCACTTGAGCTGTAATGTTTGTATACTGTTGGCCCGATGACCTACTTCAAGAAGAATTGTTACATAGACCGCCAAGGACTGTCATCACACTTTACGTCATAAAGCGCTTTAAAACTTTAGACAAGTTCAACACCTCATATTTTGTACTGTTTATCATGGTAAAAGCAACTCAAAGCAATTCTAAAAATGATCGAAAGGTAAAAATACAAGCTTATACGAGCTGTCGTTTTAACATTTATAACATATATTTAAACAAAACATATATAATCTATTTTAATAAAATAGAAAAGTGTTCTTAGTCTTCACTTAAAAGCTGTTAGAAGCTGCCTTTCTGACAAGAGAGTTCTGTGAGTTCCACAGTCTCAGTGCATTAAAGTCAAAACCAGTTGCTTTTTATTTCCTGTTTTACGACAGAGCAAGGAGGGTGTCCACAGACCACTGTGCACCTGCAGACTGATATGGGGGGTAAAAAGTCTAGAAGTTAGTAAATAAGATTTTAACATATGTTCTAAAACACACCGGACACCTGTACAGTGATGCCAACACAGTGATCTGAGCTCCTTCTTTGAGTTAAATCCTAGCATCTGCATTTTTTACAAGTTGTTGCTATGGCAGAGCATGACCAGAGCATAACAGAAACCACCCATTTTCTAACCGCTTCATCCAATTCAGGGTCAGGGGGTCAGGGGGTCGCGGGGCACGGGGGAGCCAGAGCCTCAGAAAGTAATAAGCAGGAGATACCTGGGACTGGATGGTAGTCCAATGCAGGGAAGACACAGACACTCACCAATTATCCCAGAAGCCAATTAACCTACCAGTAGTTCTTTGAACTGTGGGAGGAAGCCGGAGCACCCAAAGCAAACTCATGCAAACATGGGGAGAACATACAAGCTCCATACAGATAGCACCCCAGGTCCAGAAGTGTACCCAGGGCCTCAGCACTGTGAGCTAGCAATGCTAAACGCTGGGCTACTGTGCATGCTAATTTCTAGGCATCAGGTGATCAATCAGGTAGTGTTTCTCAGATAAAAGGACACCAGTTATTTAGTATGAGATTCAAATTGACCTCAGAACAAAATATAACTTATGTTATATAACTTATATAGAACTTACTACAGCATAACTGTCTTATTTGGCTCTTGTAGAAAATATTAACAGCATGCCTATTAAACATACAGTATCTAGCAATCAGCAATCAAAATAAAAACATTTCCAAACATGGAAACTGCCCAGTTAATGAAGCATTTCAAAGACATTAATCTATTCAATAATTACAGTTTTAAGTAGATAACAGATTTATATTCAGATTACGAAAGCATCATAACAACTGCTGCTTGTGTAAGGAATCCATGAATACCACTGTACATGAGAATTCCACACCTATTTGTAATCAATACACAAAATCCTATTGAATTTCAGGTACTTGTTTATTCAGCATTGCTTGACTCCGCGGACTCCTTGTTGTTTCAATATTCTAGCAATAGGACTAATCGCCAATACAGTGCCGTTGTAATCTATTCCTTCTGCCAGCAGAGGACGGTATTCGCACAGCCAGTTCAGGATAAGATACGGTCCTCGCGGTTCACAGTACAACTGGCCAAAGCCGTATTCGGAATATGCTCTCGATAACCTCGTTTAGTTTAAGTACGGCCATATTTCATATCAACCCACAGATGCATTGCATAAACACTAGAATTCTGGTTGTACTTAAATTGACCTTATACGTTTTGGATTATGTTTAACCTTCTTCAATTTCTTCAACCATATTTTGAGATGATTACGTTTACAGAAGCAAATATTATTCAGTGCTTTTTCTTCACTCCTTTAATCAAACCCACATTTCTATAAGGAGGGCCATTGTGAAACTCCCCAAAGTGAGCTGAATTAATCTTTTATTCTTCACACCTGCGAAGTCATTCCTTCATTGTGTAATATGAAGGCCTTTCATTATTCACGTATACTACAACATCTGAAAATAATGGGTCTTGAAATAGTTGAATGAAAGAAAATCCTGAATAACTCCTCCAAATGCGTTACACTTTCATCAAGTACACACACTTTGAATGTGATGAACTATAAAAAGTTATTTTAACCATACCCAATGGAGCTCAGGAGTGCGATTGCATACACAATCATGTTTTCAGTGTTTGGACATCAGCCGTACATCAGAACAATCATTTCACTAACACAGCTCCGTGTTGAGTGACTTCCCTCCAAGAACACAAAGTCACTTTCCCTTAGCAATTATTGCATGGACTTTGATTATCTGCCTTCTGCATCAAGCCCTGTATTATATACGGTACAAAGCCAAGCTTTGGGATAGTGCTTTGTTTGGATCCTTGTCTTGATCCTTTTGGATCCCAGGCTGCTCATTTGCAAATGAGTTTTGACATTAATTATAGTGACTATAGCAATGAGGTGGCACTGTGGTTCACAGATCTGGGGTCCTGGGTTCAATTCCTGGGGTGCAGTCTGGATGGAATTGTATGTTCTCCCTTCATTTGTGTGGATTTCTTCCAGGTGCTCCAGTTTCTTCCCACAGTCCAAAGACATACAGTACTAGTAGGTTAAGGTGGAACTACAGTCCCAATTTTGCAGACACAAAAGTATTTAATTTCAGTCACAAAATAAAATCATTGACATTATAGAAAAACTTTACAAACTCAAAATTGAGCGCAAAATCATGAATTTTGTGAAAGGACTGTAAGTTACGCCATGTTGTAACAAATTCGCATTCAAGTTCCACACAAATTGCGATGTGATGCAGCCCTTCCTGCTCACTAATCACTGTAATGACTAATGCAATGTGATGTAGGAGAGAAAGGG
The DNA here is from genome assembly GCF_040954835.1 of Lepisosteus oculatus. NCBI lineage: Eukaryota > Metazoa > Chordata > Actinopteri > Semionotiformes > Lepisosteidae > Lepisosteus > Lepisosteus oculatus. The sequence goes on along the minus strand of NW_027168042.1, from coordinate 1,027,725 downwards.
TATAGGTTATGCAGCAAACATTTCACTGCAAAAAACGTTCCATTCCAAGGTTCTTTATGCAGAGTTAACAATGTAGTATTATTTATTGGCAAAAACGTAAAAAAGTTGAGAGCAATATTTCCATTGGATTAAACGAGATGTATTCACAAGCCTGCTCCTTTACAATGTCACAGGGCCACAACAGATTATAGGAAGTTTTGCTGCCTCGTTCTGAATCGCAGAACATGGTAATTCTTTAACCTTGAAATGTAGTCTATTTTGTGATGTAATGATGCAATGTCCCTTTACTGAGAGCCAGCAATCAACGGATGTGTCTGATCGTGAATGGTTTTCCCTGTTGTTTGTTGTATTACTTGGTGTTGCATTTTAAGCTGTGCATGAGGCAGGACCCGGAGGCTGCTGCTTCTGCTGGTGCTTCTGCTGGGATTGAGGAAGAGCTGAGCGCCATGTAAGGCAAAGACACTGCGTTCCACTTTATCAGGTGCCTGGAGTGTAAGAGCTGCAGATAATATTGAGTCACATTAATCCCAACATATTTCAAATATTATGAAAATTAAATAAATTAAATCAAATAACTTTCATTAAAAAAATCAATCACTCTTTACCTTGCTTTTTCAGTTGTTTTTAAGGAAAATTGATGCCGAGAATGTGTGAATACTGCTTTTTGATGGTTCCAAGACCAATGTGACCTGTTCTATTGCCTGCTAATTGTACGTTCCAGGTTGAAAAATTATTTTTAGGAGGTCAAGGTGTATGAATGATAAGAGAAAAACTGAAATAACCACAGCTACGCAAACACCAGTCCACCAAAAAAAAATCATTTAATTAAAATAAGGTAACATTTTTTTTTCATCATCATACGGATGAACTGTGCTAAATGTGTTTCTAAAAAGAAAAAGCAGGACGTGAGTCGTGAGCCAAGATCATGACTCTTTTGCTCTTCTTCACATCAGTTTTCATCTGCGAGGAGGAGGAGGAGGGCGGCTCCTGATGTGCTGACACTTGGGGAAGTGCCTCTGTGCCGGCCTGGGGGCAAAGCGCCGGCCGCAGTGAGGGCAGGGCACGTAGTCGGGGTTTGGATTCGCGGGGGGCTGGGGCAGGTTCACAACTTTCCCTCCTTGCGTGATCACCTGCTGCACCTCCCTGGCCTGTTTGATGCTCCGAATGAAATCCTCATGCTTCTGCCTCCAGTTGTTCTTTCTCAGCTGGGAACAGGAAATGAAACCAATAAAACAGCTTCCAGAAAAAGTCCAGACTAGCACTGCGTACACAGTCTGGTCGCAAACCATTCACAAGGCAAGAAAATATCAATACAGTAATAACGTAGCTTTCTGGGGCTACCTTTCAGGTCATTGGGTAGAGAGTACAATTTACGTAGTTATGGTTTTGTTTCCTGTGAGTGCTATTTGCTTGATATGTAGATTTTTACAACAGAATTCAGAAGTCACTAAGACACATTTATTCTGTCTGGCAAATGTGCCTTTGCGGCAGTTTTTCAGAAGAGTACTTCATAAAACACTTATTTATTGTTTACATTGATTTATAAGCTGAGTCTGACTCTAGGAGAAAAAAAGGGAAGCTTGGAAAGAGTTTAAGGATAGCCCTTACCACGATTGGCGGTTTAACCTTCTTCTTATGGATGTATGTCTCCAGTTCTGTTCCCTTGGCCCTGTGCTTGAAAGAGTCAAAAACCTTCCTCTTTGAATTCTGAACCTTCTTGCAGATCTTGCTGTGTTTCTCCAGCCTCTCTACAGCAAACTTCCCCTGACACAGTTCACAGGGCACCAGCTGAGGGTTTCCACTCTGGCTATTCTCATATGGAAATTGCTCAGCGGTAGGGCACATCAGACTTGTAGGGGACAAATATCTGTTTTCCACTGACAGAGTTTGTTCATCCAGACATGTGGTGTTATTTCTGAAGTGGCCCTGCGCGGCCTGTGCCGCTGACACGTCGCTTTCAGGGAGCCTTGCTTTCTTGAGATACTTTCTCCTTCCACAGGGGACGTCTTCTAGCCCACGGCTGCAAGGGCTCACTTGACGTCTCTCCTGATGGGAAAGCGCAGAGGGAAAGTGCGATTCTGCGCATCCGCCATCTTCCATTGGAGAACCATAATCAAGGTTGTCTCCTCTGATAGGAAGGGCTTTCCTTGGAGTGAAGGCTTTTTGCTTCTCCATTCTGCAGGTCAGAAGAGGCACGGCCTTAGAGCGGTGGTTGGCCCATGGTCCTCTGGGGCAAAGCTCGCTCTGCCTCGCCTCTTTTTTCCCTTCCGGCCACCTCTCTGGAGTCTTCCATCTCTCTCGGAACCATCCTCAGCTCCTCCTGAGCTCTGAAGAGCTTCGCCTGCATCATGGCCTCCTTCTGGCGAATCTCGTCCTTCATCATGGCCTCCTTCCGGCGCATCTCATCCTGCAGGCTGGCCTCCCTCCGGCGATGCTCCTCCTTCAGCGCGGCCTCTGCCTCGGCCACTTTTCGTAGCTCCTCTTGCAACTGAAAGTGCTCCTTCCCATTGGCATGAGAAGGGCATTGCCCTGGAGGGGTCGCCACCATGGGGAGGACAGTCCTGTCCTTAGGTTTGCGTACTCTTGAGCCCCTCCTGCCCGGCCTCTCGCAGGGCCTCTCATGACCATCCTGAGGCGGGGTGGGGGCAAACAAGGAATCACTCTGTGCGTCCGGGCGGTCCACAGCCCGAACCTCACCAGGGCCGGAGACTTTCCTGTTACCCATAGGCTTCAGGGGGTAAGACCGATCATACCCCACAATGTTCTTCTCGGGGCCCTGTTGGGCTTGGAAGCGATAGCTGTTCCCCATCTTCTTCTCCGCAGCGTATTTGACATATTGGAAACATTTTCTCATCTTCTGTAGAGCTGCCTCCTGCCGCCGATTGTACATGGCGATCATTTTTTTCTCCTTTTCCTGCATCAGTTTCTCTTGGAAGGTGTCCTTCAGAAGCTGCATCTTGGGAGGTGGGCAGTACGTGGAAATCAGATCCTGTTGCCTTAAGGGCGCGGGTCGATTCGAGTCTGTGTCCTTCGGGGAGGGGGACAGAGCACCAGGCTTAGGACTGGGCTCCATTGGCAAATGAGATATGAGCTTTGTTTCCCAGGTATCTGGAAAAGGCAAAAATGGCAAATAAATGATTTCCTGCACAGTCTAGTATGGTCTAATAGAAAAGAATAAAAAAAAAACAATTCAGGAAATAAACAACTTTTTAATATTAAACCTAATGGTGTTGAATGCTGCATGCTGACTCAGTAGGAGACAGATCCTAAACATAAACATTATAATAAACATTTGTTTCCCAAATAACATTCTCAATGTTCAGAATGCTTAAAGTCATGAGCTTTTTTAAAAATGTTTAACTGAAACCTGGAAATGTGCTATTTCATTTCAAAGCTTGTATTATATCTATGATATAAATGTTTTTTTATATAAAATTAACCCATTATGCAACAGGGGTTTGAGCAAAAGTCACTGTGAATAAGGGAATTTATCAATATTAATTAGCCGTTTCACTACATTATAGATAGCTGAAGGATTATGATACAGTATATCGATTTCGCTACAAATTGACAAGCATATTTGATGACACTTACCAAACAAGTTTTAAACAGCGGAGAAATAGTTCACCACGACGATAGCAATGCAATGTTTGACTGCATCTCCCTATGTGATATATCTGTATTTGGGTATATACAGATCACGTAATTCAGGGAGCATTGTTACGTCAGGTCACCAACCATTATTACGACGCTCATATGTCATAGAGCTCCTTAGGATGTTTGTATAATCTTTATCCAAATTTTCATATGGCCGCAGTTACGGCGTTTATTTTACAGTTAATGTAACAGGGTGTCATTATATTTTTCTGTCTTTATGGTGGCAGACCACTTAAATAAATCTGAGTAGGCGGTTTCTACAAGTGGGTCAGATAAAATATTAGATATACAGTAAAAGCTCACACCTATTCATACCCTTTATGTACTGTATATCTACAATTACGTATACTACGTATACAGTTATCGTATACTATAATACGATAACTACCATTACAAAATGTCTCCCTTTTGATTTGAAGTGGTTCTTTTAAATAAGTAAATTGCAATCACTTAGCCTACATCTGAGCTCCTAATTCATCGCGACGACGGACTGAGACTCCAGTCGGATTTGTGAGAAGGGGTGTGCCTGTTTTAAAACCGATTCATACGTCTTAAACACATGGACATAGATAGCAGTCTGTGTTATATAATTTATCTTTTTATTTTATTTAAATTTAAGTATCACATACACATTTTCAAAGTAACTGTACCCCTTTTAATTATGATCCCCATCGCTCACAGCTCCGAAGGTGAGACGAGGGCTACTTCAGATGGGATTTCCAATATTTCTCTCTTAGCTTGTATACCGGTGGAAAGGAGAGGGGTCTTAAAACGTGTTGATAGTAAGATTGGGATGTATTTGCAGTCTAGATATAGTTTTTTTAATGTTCGGAGCCGCCACAGATTCATTTTCTTACGACTGCTTTTCTGGATGACAATGACAATGCAAACGATGGTGTTAAGGCGAGGCTGTGCCTTAAGGCTCCTCTGCTTACAATATTCAGCGCGTAAATCGCAAACGAGCGCCTTCCCTTACGATGAAAATGCAGAAAATAAGACCACGAGATTTAAACCTACGGCTTACAAATTTATGCGTAAACACTAAAACCGTATCTTTAGCAAAACTGGCGAGACAATGTGTTTTATCATTTAAAAAAGTACTGGAAAATAATTAAAGGTTATCACGATAAACAGAGGTTACTGATCTACTACTGTACGCTGTGACCAAAAATGAGAGTCCCCCGATCCTCGCAGCCTTCATGCTTTGGTCTTGGCCTGGCCGTTTTTTTTAAGATAATGGGGTCAAGTTAAGAAATTATGCAAGTTTCTAATCAAATCCAAGGGCGCCTCGATCTCCTAAACATCTTTAGAAGGCCGACGGACCACACTGCACGGTCCGGGTCCGGGCCCTGACCCGGTTCTGGATAATGCCAGCTTAAAGTGAAAAATTCTACTGTACATATTATGTTTCTTATTATGGTATATATGTATAATATAGCGCGACCGCTTCACGAAGCTAGAAAGAAAGTTATCCGCCATTTTTATTTTACCTGCAATTGAATTTGCCATTAAAATCATTATTAATACCGCAGCTGCTAAATAACTTACCTAAAAGCGTTCAGATACAAAAGCACTTGAGCTGTCATGTTTATATACTGTTGGCCCGATGACCTACTTCAAGAAGAATTGTTACATAGACCGCCAAGGACTGTCATCACACTTTACGTCATAAAGCGCTTTAAAACTTTAGACAAGTTCAACACCTCATATTTTGTACTGTTTATCATGGTAAAAGCAACTCAAAGCAATTATAAAAATGATCGAAAGGTAAAAATACAAGCTTATACGAGCTGTCGTTTTAACATTTATAACATATATTTAAACAAAACATATATAATCTATTTTAATAAAATAGAAAAGTGTTCTTAGTCTTCACTTAAAAGCTGTTAGAAGCTGCCTTTCTGACAAGAGAGTTCTGTGAGTTCCACAGTCTCAGTGCATTAAAGTCAAAACCAGTTGCTTTTTATTTCCTGTTTTACGACAGAGCAAGGAGGGTGTCCACAGACCACTGTGCACCTGCAGACTGATATGGGGGGTAAAAAGTCTAGAAGTTAGTAAATAAGATTTTAACATATGTTCTAAAACACACCGGACACCTGTACAGTGATGCCAACACAGTGATCTGAGCTCCTTCTTTAAGTTAAATCCTAGCATCTGCATTTTTTACAAGTTGTTGCTATGGCAGAGCATGACCAGAGCATAACAGAAACCACCCATTTTCTAACCGCTTCATCCAATTCAGGGTCAGGGGGTCAGGGGGTCGCGGGGCACGGGGGAGCCAGAGCCTCAGAAAGTAATAAGCAGGAGATACCTGGGACTGGATGGTAGTCCAATGCAGGGAAGACACAGACACTCACCAATTATCCCAGAAGCCAATTAACCTACCAGTAGTTCTTTGAACTGTGGGAGGAAGCCGGAGCACCCAAAGCAAACTCATGCAAACATGGGGAGAACATACAAGCTCCATACAGATAGCACCCCAGGTCCAGAAGTGTACCCAGGGCCTCAGCACTGTGAGCTAGCAATGCTAAACGCTGGGCTACTGTGCATGCTAATTTCTAGGCATCAGGTGATCAATCAGGTAGTGTTTCTCAGATAAAAGGACACCAGTTATTTAGTATGAGATTCAAATTGACCTCAGAACAAAATATAACTTATGTTATATAACTTATATAGAACTTACTACAGCATAACTGTCTTATTTGGCTCTTGTAGAAAATATTAACAGCATGCCTATTAAACATACAGTATCTAGCAATCAGCAATCAAAATAAAAACATTTCCAAACATGGAAACTGCCCAGTTAATGAAGCATTTCAAAGACATTAATCTATTCAATAATTACAGTTTTAAGTAGATAACAGATTTATATTCAGATTACGAAAGCATCATAACAACTGCTGCTTGTGTAAGGAATCCATGAATACCACTGTACATGAGAATTCCACACCTATTTGTAATCAATACACAAAATCCTATTGAATTTCAGGTACTTGTTTATTCAGCATTGCTTGACTCCGCGGACTCCTTGTTGTTTCAATATTCTAGCAATAGGACTAATCGCCAATACAGTGCCGTTGTAATCTATTCCTTCTGCCAGCAGAGGACGGTATTCGCACAGCCAGTTCAGGATAAGATACGGTCCTCGCAGTTCACAGTACAACTGGCCAAAGCCGTATTCGGAATATGCTCTCGATAACCTCGTTTAGTTTAAGTACGGCCATATTTCATATCAACCCACAGATGCATTGCATAAACACTAGAATTCTGGTTGTACTTAAATTGACCTTATACGTTTTGGATTATGTTTAACCTTCTTCAATTTCTTCAACCATATTTTGAGATGATTACGTTTACAGAAGCAAATATTATTCAGTGCTTTTTCTTCACTCCTTTAATCAAACCCACATTTCTATAAGGAGGGCCATTGTGAAACTCCCCAAAGTGAGCTGAATTAATCTTTTATTCTTCACACCTGCGAAGTCATTCTTACATTGTGTAATATGAAGGCCTTTCATTATTCACGTATACTACAACATCTGAAAATAATGGGTCTTGAAATAGTTGAATGAAAGAAAATCCTGAATAACTCCTCCAAATGCGTGTTACACTTTCATCAAGTACACACACTTTGAATGTGATGAACTATAAAAAGTTATTTTAACCATACCCAATGGAGCTCAGGAGTGCGATTGCATACACAATCATGTTTTCAGTGTTTGGACATCAGCCGTACATCAGAACAATCATTTCACTAACACAGCTCCATGTTGAGTGACTTCCCTCCAAGAACACAAAGTCACTTTCCCTTAGCAATTATTGCATGGACTTTGATTATCTGCCTTCTGCATCAAGCCCTGTATTATATACGGTACAAAACCAAGCTTTGGGATAGTGCTTTGTTTGGATCCTTGTCTTGATCCTTTTGGATCCCAGGCTGCTCATTTGCAAATGAGTTTTGACATTAATTATAGTGACTATAGCAATGAGCTGGCACTGTGGTTCACAGAGCTGGGGTCCTGGGTTCAATTCCTGGGGTGCAGTCTGGATGGAATTGTATGTTCTCCCTTCATTTGTGTGGATTTCTTCCAGGTGCTCCAGTTTCTTCCCACAGTCCAAAGACATACAGTACTAGTAGGTTAAGGTGGAACTACAGTCCCAATTTTGCAGACACAAAATTATTTAATTTCAGTCACAAAATAAAATCATTGACATTTTAGAAAAACTTTACAAACTCAAAATTGAGCACAAAATCATGAATTTTGTGAAAGGACTGTAAGTTACGCTATGTTGTAACAAATTCGCATTCAAGTTCCACACAAATTGCGATGTGATGCAGCCCTTCCTGCTCACTAATCACTGTAATGACTAATGCAATGTGATGTAGGAGAGAAAGGGTATAGGTTATGCAGCAAACATTTCACTGCAAAAAACGTTCCATTCCAAGGTTCTTTATGCAGAGTTAACAATGTAGTATTATTTATTGGCAAAAACGTAAAAAAGTTGAGAGTTATATTTCCATTGGATTAAACGAGATGTATTCACAAGCCTGCTCCTTTACAATGTCATAGGGCCACAACAGATTATAGGAAGTTTTGCTGCCTCGTTCTGAATCGCAGAACATGGTAATTCTTTAACCTTGAAATGTAGTCTATTTTGTGATGTAATGATGCAATGTCCCTTTACTGAGAGCCAGCAATCAACGGATGTGTCTGATCGTGAATGGTTTTCCCTGTTGTTTGTTGTATTACTTGGTGTTGCATTTTAAGCTGTGCATGAGGCAGGACCCGGAGGCTGCTGCTTCTGCTGGTGCTTCTGCTGGGATTGAGGAAGAGCTGAGCGCCATGTAAGGCAAAGACACTGCGTTCCACTTTATCAGGTGCCTGGAGTGTAAGAGCTGCAGATAATATTGAGTCACATTAATCCCAACATATTTCAAATATTATGAAAATTAAATAAATTAAATCAAATAACTTTCATTAAAAAAATCAATCACTCTTTACCTTGCTTTTTCAGTTGTTTTTAAGGAAAATTGATGCCGAGAATGTGTGAATACTGCTTTTTGATGGTTCCAAGACCAATGCGACCTGTTCTATTGCCTGCTAATTGTACGTTCCAGGTTGAAAAATTATTTTTAGGAGGTCAAGGTGTATGAATGATAAGAGAAAAACTGAAATAACCACAGCTACGCAAACACCAGTCCACCAAAAAAAAATCATTTAATTAAAATAAGGTAACATTTTTTTTTCATCATCATACGGATGAACTGTGCTAAATGTGTTTCTAAAAAGAAAAAGCAGGACGTGAGTCGTGAGCCAAGATCATGACTCTTTTGCTCTTCTTCACATCAGTTTTCATCTGCGAGGAGGAGGAGGGCGGCTCCTGATGTGCTGACACTTGGGGAAGTGCCTCTGTGCCGGCCTGGGGGCAAAGCGCCGGCCGCAGTGAGGGCAGAGCACGTAGTCGGGGTTTGGATTCGCGGGGGGCTGAGGCAGGTTCACAACTTTCCCTCCTTGCGTGATCACCTGCTGCACCTCCCTGGCCTGTTTGATGCTCCGAATGAAATCCTCGTGCTTCTGCCTCCAGTTGTTCTTTCTCAGCTGGGAACAGGAAATGAAACCAATAAAACAGCTTCCAGAAAAAGTCCAGACTAGCACTGCGTACACAGTCTGGTCGCAAACCATTCACAAGGCAAGAAAATATCAATACAGTAATAACGTAGCTTTCTGGGGCTACCTTTCAGGTCATTGGGTAGAGAGTACAATTTACGTAGTTATGGTTTTGTTTCCTGTGAGTGCTATTTGCTTGATATGTAGATTTTTACAACAGAATTCAGAAGTCACTAAGACACATTTATTCTGTCTGGCAAATGTGCCTTTGCGGCAGTTTTTCAGAAGAGTACTTCATAAAACACGTATTTATTGTTTACATTGATTTATAAGCTGAGTCTGACTCTAGGAGAAAAAAAGGGAAGCTTGGAAAGAGTTTAAGGATAGCCCTTACCACGATTGGCGGTTTAACCTTCTTCTTATGGATGTATGTCTCCAGTTCTGTTCCCTTGGCCCTGTGCTTGAAAGAGTCAAAAACCTTCCTCTTTGAATTCTGAAGCTTCTTGCAGATCTTGCTGTGTTTCTCCAGCCTCTCTACAGCAAACTTCCCGTGACACAGTTCACAGGGCACCAGCTGAGGGTTTCCACTCTGGCTATTCTCATATGGAAATTGCTCAGCGGTAGGGCACATCAGACTTGTAGGGGACAAATATCTGTTTTCCACTGACAGAGTTTGTTCATCCAGACATGTGGTGTTATTTCTGAAGTGGCCCTGCGCGGCCTGTGCCGCTGACACGTCGCTTTCAGGGAGCCTTGCTTTCTTGAGATACTTTCTCCTTCCACAGGGGACGTCTTCTAGCCCACGGCTGCAAGGGCTCACTTGACGTCTCTCCTGATGGGAAAGCGCAGAGGGAAAGTGCGATTCTGCGCATCCGCCATCTTCCATTGGAGAACCATAATCAAGGTTGTCTCCTCTGATAGGAAGGGCTTTCCTTGGAGTGAAGGCTTTTTGCTTCTCCATTCTGCAGGTCAGAAGAGGCACGGCCTTAGAGCGGTGGTTGGCCCATGGTCCTCTGGGGCAAAGCTCGCTCTGCCTCGCCTCTATTTTCCCTTCCGGCCACCTCTCTGGAGTCTTCCATCTCTCTCGGAACCATCCTCAGCTCCTCCTGAGCTCTGAAGAGCTTCGCCTGCATCATGGCCTCCTTCTGGCGAATCTCGTCCTTCATCATGGCCTCCTTCCAGCGCATCTCATCCTGCAGGCTGGCCTCCCTCCGGCGATGCTCCTCCTTCAGCGCGGCCTCTGCCTCGGCCACTTTTCGTAGCTCCTCTTGCAACTGAAAGTGCTCCTTCCCATTGGCATGAGAAGGGCATTGCCCTGGAGGGGTCGCCACCATGGGGAGGACAGTCCTGTCCTTAGGTTTGCGTACTCTTGAGCCCCTCCTGCCCGGCCTCTCGCAGGGCCTCTCATGACCATCCTGAGGCGGGGTGGGGGCAAACAAGGAATCACTCTGTGCGTCCGGGCGGTCCACAGCCCGAACCTCACCAGGGCCGGAGACTTTCCTGTTACCCATAGGCTTCAGGGGGTAAGACCGATCATACCCCACAATGTTCTTCTCGGGGCCCTGTTGGGCTTGGAAGCGATAGCTGTTCCCCATCTTCTTCTCCGCAGCGTATTTGACATATTGGAAACATTTTCTCATCTTCTGTAGAGCTGCCTCCTGCCGCCGATTGTACATGGCGATCATTTTTTTCTCCTTTTCCTGCATCAGTTTCTCTTGGAAGGTGTCCTTCAGAAGCTGTATCTTGGGAGGCGGGCAGTACGTGGAAATCAGATCCTGTTGCCTTAAGGGCGCGGGTCGATTCGAGTCTGTGTCCTTCGGGGAGGGGGACAGAGCACCAGGCTTAGGACTGGGCTCCATTGGCAAATGAGATATGAGCTTTGTTTCCCAGGTATTTGGAAAAGGCAAAAATGGCAAATAAATGATATCCTGCACAGTCTAGTATGGTCTAATAGAAAAGAATAAAAAAAAACAATTCAGGAAATACACAACTTTTGAATATTAAACCTAATGGTGTTGAATGCTGCATGCTGACTCAGTAGGAGACAGATCCTAAACACAAACATTATAATAAACATTTGTTTCCCAAATAACATTCTCAATGTTCAGAATGCTTAAAGTCATGAGCTTTTTTAAAAATGTTTAACTGAAACCTGGAAATGTGCTATTTCATTTCAAAGCTTGTATTATATCTATGATATAAATGTTTTTTTATATAAAATTAACCCATTATGCAACAGGGGTTTGAGCAAAAGTCACTGTGAATAAGGGAATTTATCAATATTAATTAGCCGTCTCACTACATTATAGATAGCTGAAGGATTATGATACAGTATATCGATTTCGCTACAAATTGACAAGCATATTTGATGACACTTACCAAACAAGTTTTAAACAGCGGAGAAATAGTTCACCACGACGATAGCAATGCAATGTTTGACTGCATCTCCCTATGTGATATATCTGTATTTGGGTATATACAGATCACGTAATTCAGGGAGCACTGTTACGTCAGGTCACCAACCATTATTACGACGCTCATATGTCATAGAGCTCCTTAGGATGTTTGTATAATCTTTATCCAAATTTTCATATGGCCGCAGTTACGGCGTTTATTTTACAGTTAATGTAACAGGGTGTCATTATATTTTTCTGTCTTTATGGTGGCAGACCACTTAAATAAATCTGAGTAGGCGGTTTCTACAAGTGGGTCAGATAAAATATTAAATATACAGTAAAAGCTCACACCTATTCATACCCTTTATGTACTGTATATCTACAATTACGTATACTACGTATACAGTTATCGTATACTATAATACGATAACTACCATTACAAAATGTCTCCCTTTTGATTTGAAGTGGTTCTTTTAAATAAGTAAATTGCAATCACTTAGCCTACATCTGAGCTCCTAATTCATCGCGACGACGGACTGAGACTCCAGTTGGATTTGTGAGAAGTAAAGGGGTGTGCCTGTTTTAAAACCGATTCATACGTCTTAAACACATGGACATAGATAGCAGTCTGTGTTATATAATTTATCTTTTTATTTTATTTAAATTTAAGTATCACATACACATTTTCAAAGTAACTGTACCCCTTTTAATTATGATCCCCATCGCTCACAGCTCCGAAGGTGAGACGAGGGCTACTTCAGATGGGATTTCCAATATTTCTCTCTTAGCTTGTATACCGGTGGAAAGGAGAGGGGTCTTAAAACGTGTTGATATTAAGATTGGGATGTATTTGCAGTCTAGATATAGTTTTTTTAATGTTCGGAGCCGCCACAGATTCATTTTCTTACGACTGCTTTTCTGGATGACAATGACAATGCAAACGATGGTGTTAAGGCGAGGCTGTGCCTTAAGGCTCCTCTGCTTACAATATTCAGCGCGTAAATCGCAAACGAGCGCCTTCCCTTACGATGAAAATGCAGAAAATAAGACCACGAGATTTAAACCTACGGCTTACAAATTTATGCGTAAACACTAAAACCGTATCTTTAGCAAAACTGGCGAGACAATGTGTTTTATCATTTAAAAAAGTACTAGAAAATAATTAAAGGTTATCACGATAAACAGAGGTTACTGATCTACTACTGTACGCTGTGACCAAAAATGAGAGTCCCCCGATCCTCGCAGCCTTCATGCTTTGGTCTTGGCCTGGCCGTTTTTTTTAAGATAATGGGGTCAAGTTAAGAAATTATGCAAGTTTCTAATCAAATCCAAGGGCGCCTCGATCTCCTAAACATCTTTAGAAAGCCGACGGACCACACTGCACGGTCCGGGTCCGGGCCCTGACCCGGTTCTGGATAATGCCAGCTTAAAGTGAAAAATTCTACTGTACATATTATGTTTCTTATTATGGTATATATGTATAATATAGCGCGACCGCTTCACGAAGCTAGAAAGAAAGTTATCCGCCATTTTTATTTTACCTGCAATTGAATTTGCCATTAAAATCATTATTAATACCGCAGCTGCTAAATAACTTACCTAAAAGCGTTCAGATACAAAAGCACTTGAGCTGTAATGTTTGTATACTGTTGGCCCGATGACCTACTTCAAGAAGAATTGTTACATAGACCGCCAAGGACTGTCATCACACTTTACGTCATAAAGCGCTTTAAAACTTTTGACAAGTTCAACACCTCATATTTTGTACTGTTTATCATGGTAAAAGCAACTCAAAGCAATTATAAAAATGATCGAAAGGTAAAAATACAAGCTTATACGAGCTGTCGTTTTAACATTTATAACATATATTTAAACAAAACATATATAATCTATTTTAATAAAATAGAAAAGTGTTCTTAGTCTTCACTTAAAAGCTGTTAGAAGCTGCCTTTCTGACAAGAGAGTTCTGTGAGTTCCACAGTCTCAGTGCATTAAAGTCAAAACCAGTTGCTTTTTATTTCCTCTTTTACGACAGAGCAAGGAGGGTGTCCACAGACCACTGTGCACCTGCAGACTGATATGGGGGGTAAAAAGTCTAGAAGTTAGTAAATAAGATTTTAGCACATGTTCTAAAACAAACCGGACACCTGTACAGTGATGCCAACACAGTGATCTGAGCTCCTTCTTTGAGTTAAATCCTAGCATCTGCATTTTTTACAAGTTGTTGCTATGGCAGAGCATGACCAGAGCATAACAGAAACCACCCATTTTCTAACCGCTTCATCCAATTCAGGGTCAGGGGGTCAGGGGGTCGCGGGGCACGGGGGAGCCAGAGCCTCAGAAAGTAATAAGCAGGAGATACCTGGGACTGGATGGTAGTCCAATGCAGGGAAGACACAGACACTCACCAATTATCCCAGAAGCCAATTAACCTACCAGTAGTTCTTTGAACTGTGGGAGGAAGCCGGAGCACCCAAAGCAAACTCATGCAAACATGGGGAGAACATACAAGCTCCATACAGATAGCACCCCAGGTCCAGAAGTGTACCCAGGGCCTCAGCACTGTGAGCTAGCAATGCTAAACGCTGGGCTACTGTGCATGCTAATTTCTAGGCATCAGGTGATCAATCAGGTAGTGTTTCTCAGATAAAAGGACACCAGTTATTTAGTATGAGATTCAAATTGACCTCAGAACAAAATATAACTTATGTTATATAACTTATATAGAACTTACTACAGCATAACTGTCTTATTTGGCTCTTGTAGAAAATATTAACAGCATGCCTATTAAACATACAGTATCTAGCAATCAGCAATCAAAATAAAAACATTTCCAAACATGGAAACTGCCCAGTTAATGAAGCATTTCAAAGACATTAATCTATTCAATAATTACAGTTTTAAGTAGATAACAGATTTATATTCAGATTACGAAAGCATCATAACAACTGCTGCTTGTGTAAGGAATCCATGAATACCACTGTACATGAGAATTCCACACCTATTTGTAATCAATACACAAAATCCTATTGAATTTCAGGTACTTGTTTATTCAGCATTGCTTGACTCCGCGGACTCCTTGTTGTTTCAATATTCTAGCAATAGGACTAATCGCCAATACAGTGCCATTGTAATCTATTCCTTCTGCCAGCAGAGGACGGTATTCGCACAGCCCGTTCAGGATAAGATACGGTCCTCGCAGTTCACAGTACAACTGGCCACAGCCGTACTCGGAATATGCTCTCGATAACCTCGTTTAGTTTAAGTACGGCCGTATTTCATATCAACCCACAGATGCATTGCATAAACACTAGAATTCTGGTTGTACTTAAATTGACCTTATACGTTTTGGATTATGTTTAACCTTCTTCAATTTCTTCAACCATATTTTGAGATGATTACGTTTACAGAAGCAAATATTATTCAGTGCTTTTTCTTCACTCCTTTAATCAAACCCACATTTCTATAAGGAGGGCCATTGTGAAACTCCCCAAAGTGAGCTGAATTAATCTTTTATTCTTCACACCTGCGGAGTCATTCCTACATTGTGTAATATGAAGGCCTTTCATTATTCACGTATACTACAACATCTGAAAATAATGGGTCTTGAAATAGTTGAATGAAAGAAAATCCTGAATAACTCCTCCAAATGCGTGTTACACTTTCATCAAGTACACACACTTTGAATGTGATGAACTATAAAAAGTTATTTTAACCATACCCAATGGAGCTCAGGAGTGCGATTGCATACACAATCATGTTTTCAGTGTTTGGACATCAGCCGTACATCAGAACAATCATTTCACTAACACAGCTCCATGTTGAGTGACTTCCCTCCAAGAACACAAAGTCACTTTCCCTTAGCAATTATTGCATGGACTTTGATTATCTGCCTTCTGCATCAAGCCCTGTATTATATACGGTACAAAGCCAAGCTTTGGGATAGTGCTTTGTTTGGATCCTTGTCTTGATCCTTTTGGATCCCAGGCTGCTCATTTGCAAATGAGTTTTGACATTAATTATAGTGACTATAGCAATGAGCTGGCACTGTGGTTCACAGAGCTGGGGTCCTGGGTTCAATTCCTGGGGTGCAGTCTGGATGGAATTGTATGTTCTCCCTTCATTTGTGTGGATTTCTTCCAGGTGCTCCAGTTTCTTCCCACAGTCCAAAGACATACAGTACTAGTAGGTTAAGGTGGAACTACAGTCCCAATTTTGCAGACACAAAAGTATTTAATTTCAGTCACAAAATAAAATCATTGACATTATAGAAAAACTTTACAAACTCAAAATTGAGCACAAAATCATGAATTTTGTGAAAGGACTGTAAGTTACGCCATGTTGTAACAAATTCGCATTCAAGTTCCACACAAATTGCGATGTGATGCAGCCCTTCCTGCTCACTAATCACTGTAATGACTAATGCAATGTGATGTAGGAGAGAAAGGGTATAGGTTATGCAGCAAACATTTCACTGCAAAAAACGTTCCATTCCAAGGTTCTTTATGCAGAGTTAACAATGTAGTATTATTTATTGGCAAAAACGTAAAAAAGTTGAGAGCAATATTTCCATTGGATTAAACGAGATGTATTCACAAGCCTGCTCCTTTACAATGTCACAGGGCCACAACAGATTATAGGAAGTTTTGCTGCCTCGTTCTGAATCGCAGAACATGGTAATTCTTTAACCTTGAAATGTAGTCTATTTTGTGATGTAATGATGCAATGTCCCTTTACTGAGAGCCAGCAATCAACGGATGTGTCTGATCGTGAATGGTTTTCCCTGTTGTTTGTTGTATTACTTGGTGTTGCATTTTAAGCTGTGCATGAGGCAGGACCCGGAGGCTGCTGCTTCTGCTGGTGCTTCTGCTGGGATTGAGGAAGAGCTGAGCGCCATGTAAGGCAAAGACACTGCGTTCCACTTTATCAGGTGCCTGGAGTGTAAGAGCTGCAGATAATATTGAGTCACATTAATCCCAACATATTTCAAATATTATGAAAATTAAATAAATTAAATCAAATAACTTTCATTTAAAAAATCAATCACTCTTTACCTTGCTTTTTCAGTTGTTTTTAAGGAAAATTGATGCCGAGAATGTGTGAATACTGCTTTTTGATGGTTCCAAGACCAATGTGACCTGTTCTATTGCCTGCTAATTGTACGTTCCAGGTTGAAAAATTATTTTTAGGAGGTCAAGGTGTATGAATGATAAGAGAAAAACTGAAATAACCACAGCTACGCAAACACCAGTCCACCAAAAAAAAATCATTTAATTAAAATAAGGTAACATTTTTTTTTCATCATCATACGGATGAACTGTGCTAAATGTGTTTCTAAAAAGAAAAAGCAGGACGTGAGTCGTGAGCCAAGATCATGACTCTTTTGCTCTTCTTCACATCAGTTTTCATCTGCGAGGAGGAGGAGGAGGGCGGCTCCTGATGTGCTGACACTTGGGGAAGTGCCTCTGTGCCGGCCTGGGGGCAAAGCGCCGGCCGCAGTGAGGGCAGGGCACGTAGTCGGGGTTTGGATTCGCGGGGGGCTGGGGCAGGTTCACAACTTTCCCTCCTTGCGTGATCACCTGCTGCACCTCCCTGGTCTGTTTGATGCTCCGAATGAAATCCTCGTGCTTCTGCCTCCAGTTGTTCTTTCTCAGCTGGGAACAGGAAATGAAACCAATAAAACAGCTTCCAGAAAAAGTCCAGACTAGCACTGCGTACACAGTCTGGTCGCAAACCATTCACAAGGCAAGAAAATATCAATACAGTAATAACGTAGCTTTCTGGGGCCACCTTTCAGGTCATTGGGTAGAGAGTACAATTTACGTAGTTATGGTTTTGTTTCCTGTGAGTGCTATTTGCTTGATATGTAGATTTTTACAACAGAATTCAGAAGTCACTAAGACACATTTATTCTGTCTGGCAAATGTGCCTTTGCGGCAGTTTTTCAGAAGAGTACTTCATAAAACACTTATTTATTGTTTACATTGATTTATAAGCTGAGTCTGACTCTAGGAGAAAAAAAGGGAAGCTTGGAAAGAGTTTAAGGATAGCCCTTACCACGATTGGCGGTTTAACCTTCTTCTTATGGATGTATGTCTCCAGTTCTGTTCCCGTGGCCCTGTGCTTGAAAGAGTCAAAAACCTTCCTCTTTGAATTCTGAAGCTTCTTGCAGATCTTGCTGTGTTTCTCCAGCCTCTCTACAGCAAACTTCCCGTGACACAGTTCACAGGGCACCAGCTGAGGGTTTCCACTCTGGCTATTCTCATATGGAAATTGCTCAGCGGTAGGGCACATCAGACTTGTAGGGGACAAATATCTGTTTTCCACTGACAGAGTTTGTTCATCCAGACATGTGGTGTTATTTCTGAAGTGGCCCTGCGCGGCCTGTGCCGCTGACACGTCGCTTTCAGGGAGCCTTGCTTTCTTGAAATACTTTCTCCTTCCACAGGGGACGTCTTCTAGCCCACGGCTGCAAGGGCTCACTTGACGTCTCTCCTGATGGGAAAGCGCAGAGGGAAAGTGCGATTCTGCGCATCCGCCATCTTCCATTGGAGAACCATAATCAAGGTTGTCTCCTCTGATAGGAAGGGCTTTCCTTGGAGTGAAGGCTTTTTGCTTCTCCATTCTGCAGGTCAGAAGAGGCACGGCCTTAGAGCGGTGGTTGGCCCATGGTCCTCTGGGGCAAAGCTCGCTCTGCCTCGCCTCTATTTTCCCTTCCGGCCACCTCTCTGGAGTCTTCCATCTCTCTCGGAACCATCCTCAGCTCCTCCTGAGCTCTGAAGAGCTTCGCCTGCATCATGGCCTCCTTCTGGCGAATCTCGTCCTTCATCATGGCCTCCTTCCGGCGCATCTCATGCTGCAGGCTGGCCTCCCTCCGGCGATGCTCCTCCTTCAGCGCGGCCTCTGCCTCGGCCACTTTTCGTAGCTCCTCTTGCAACTGAAAGTGCTCCTTCCCATTGGCATGAGAAGGGCATTGCCCTGGAGGGGTCGCCACCATGGGGAGGACAGTCCTGTCCTTAGGTTTGCGTACTCTTGAGCCCCTCCTGCCCGGCCTCTCGCAGGGCCTCTCATGACCATCCTGAGGTGGGGTGGGGGCAAACAAGGAATCACTCTGTGCGTCCGGGCGGTCCACAGCCCGAACCTCACCAGGGCCGGAGACTTTCCTGTTACCCATAGGCTTCAGGGGGTAAGACCGATCATACCCCACAATGTTCTTCTCGGGGCCCTGTTGGGCTTGGAAGCGATAGCTGTTCCCCATCTTCTTCTCCGCAGCGTATTTGACATATTGGAAACATTTTCTCATCTTCTGTAGAGCTGCCTCCTGCCGCCGATTGTACATGGCGATCATTTTTTTCTCCTTTTCCTGCATCAGTTTCTCTTGGAAGGTGTCCTTCAGAAGCTGTATCTTGGGAGGCGGGCAGTACGTGGAGATCAGATCCTGTTGCCTTAAGGGCGCGGGTCGATTCGAGTCTGTGTCCTTCGGGGAGGGGGACAGAGCACCAGGCTTAGGACTGGGCTCCATTGGCAAATGAGATATGAGCTTTGTTTCCCAGGTATCTGGAAAAGGCAAAAATGGCAAATAAATGATATCCTGCACAGTCTAGTATGGTCTAATAGAAAAGAATAAAAAAAAACAATTCAGGAAATACACAACTTTTTAATATTAAACCTAATGGTGTTGAATGCTGCATGCTGACTCAGTAGGAGACAGATCCTAAACATAAACATTATAATAAACATTTGTTTCCCAAATAACATTCTCAATGTTCAGAATGCTTAAAGTCATGAGCTTTTTTAAAAATGTTTAACTGAAACCTGGAAATGTGCTATTTCATTTCAAAGCTTGTATTATATCTATGATATAAATGTTTTTTTATATAAAATTAACCCATTATGCAACAGGGGTTTGAGCAAAAGTCACCGTGAATAAGGGAATTTATCAATATTAATTAGCCGTTTCACTACATTATAGATAGCTGAAGGATTATGATACAGTATATCGATTTCGCTACAAATTGACAAGCATATTTGATGACACTTACCAAACAAGTTTTAAACAGCGGAGAAATAGTTCACCACGACGATAGCAATGCAATGTTTGACTGCATCTCCCTATGTGATATATCTGTATTTGGGTATATACAGATCACGTAATTCAGGGAGCACTGTTACGTCAGGTCACCAACCATTATTACGACGCTCATATGTCATAGAGCTCCTTCGGATGTTTGTATAATCTTTATCCAAATTTTCATATGGCCGCAGTTACGGCGTTTATTTTACAGTTAATGTAACAGGGTGTCATTATATTTTTCTGTCTTTATGGTGGCAGACCACTTAAATAAATCTGAGTAGGCGGTTTCTACAAGTGGGTCAGATAAAATATTAAATATACAGTAAAAGCTCACACCTATTCATACCCTTTATGTACTGTATATCTACAATTACGTATACTACGTATACAGTTATCGTATACTATAATACGATAACTACCATTACAAAATGTCTCCCTTTTGATTTGAAGTGGTTCTTTTAAATAAGTAAATTGCAATCACTTAGCCTACATCTGAGCTCCTAATTCATCGCGACGACGGACTGAGACTCCAGTCGGATTTGTGAGAAGGGGTGTGCCTGTTTTAAAACCGATTCATACGTCTTAAACACATGGACATAGATAGCAGTCTGTGTTATATAATTTATCTTTTTATTTTATTTAAATTTAATTATCACATACACATTTTCAAAGTAACTGTACCCCTTTTAATTATGATCCCCATCGCTCACAGCTCCGAAGGTGAGACGAGGGCTACTTCAGATGGGATTTCCAATATTTCTCTCTTAGCTTGTATACCGGTGGAAAGGAGAGGGGTCTTAAAACGTGTTGATAGTAAGATTGGGATGTATTTGCAGTCTAGATATAGTTTTTTTAATGTTCGGAGCCGCCACAGATTCATTTTCTTACGACTGCTTTTCTGGATGACAATGACAATGCAAACGATGGTGTTAAGGCGAGGCTGTGCCTTAAGGCTCCTCTGCTTACAATATTCAGCGCGTAAATCGCAAACGAGCGCCTTCCCTTACGATGAAAATGCAGAAAATAAGACCACGAGATTTAAACCTACGGCTTACAAATTTATGCGTAAACACTAAAACCGTATCTTTAGCAAAACTGGCGAGACAATGTGTTTTATCATTTAAAAAAGTACTGGAAAATAATTAAAGGTTATCACGATAAACAGAGGTTACTGATCTACTACTGTACGCTGTGACCAAAAATGAGAGTCCCCCGATCCTCGCAGCCTTCATGCTTTGGTCTTGGCCTGGCCGTTTTTTTTAAGATAATGGGGTCAAGTTAAGAAATTTTGCAAGTTTCTAATCAAATCCAAGGGCGCCTCGATCTCCTAAACATCTTTAGAAGGCCGGCGGACCACACTGCACGGTCCGGGTCCGGGCCCTGACCCGGTTCTGGATAATGCCAGCTTAAAGTGAAAAATTCTACTGTACATATTATGTTTCTTATTATGGTATATATGTATAATATAGCGCGACCGCTTCACGAAGCTAGAAAGAAAGTTATCCGCCATTTTTATTTTACCTGCAATTGAATTTGCCATTAAAATCATTATTAATACCGCAGCTGCTAAATAACTTACCTAAAAGCGTTCAGATACAAAAGCACTTGAGCTGTAATGTTTGTATACTGTTGGCCCGATGACCTACTTCAAGAAGAATTGTTACATAGACCGCCAAGGACTGTCATCACACTTTACGTCATAAAGCGCTTTAAAACTTTTGACAAGTTCAACACCTCATATTTTGTACTGTTTATCATGGTAAAAGCAACTCAAAGCAATTATAAAAATGATCGAAAGGTAAAAATACAAGCTTATACGAGCTGTCGTTTTAACATTTATAACATATATTTAAACAAAACATATATAATCTATTTTAATAAAATAGAAAAGTGTTCTTAGTCTTCACTTAAAAGCTGTTAGAAGCTGCCTTTCTGACAAGAGAGTTCTGTGAGTTCCACAGTCTCAGTGCATTAAAGTCAAAACCAGTTGCTTTTTATTTCCTGTTTTACGACAGAGCAAGGAGGGTGTCCACAGACCACTGTGCATCTGCAGGCTGATATGGGGGGTAAAAAGTCTAGAAGTTAGTAAATAAGATTTTAGCACATGTTCTAAAACAAACCGGACACCTGTACAGTGATGCCAACACAGTGATCTGAGCTCCTTCTTTGAGTTAAATCCTAGCATCTGCATTTTTTACAAGTTGTTGCTATGGCAGAGCATGACCAGAGCATAACAGAAACCACCCATTTTCTAACCGCTTCATCCAATTCAGGGTCAGGGGGTCAGGGGGTCGCGGGGCACGGGGGAGCCAGAGCCTCAGAAAGTAATAAGCAGGAGATACCTGGGACTGGATGGTAGTCCAATGCAGGGAAGACACAGACACTCACCAATTATCCCAGAAGCCAATTAACCTACCAGTAGTTCTTTGAACTGTGGGAGGAAGCCGGAGCACCCAAAGCAAACTCATGCAAACATGGGGAGAACATACAAGCTCCATACAGATAGCACCCCAGGTCCAGAAGTGTACCCAGGGCCTCAGCACTGTGAGCTAGCAATGCTAAACACTGGGCTACTGTGCATGCTAATTTCTAGGCATCAGGTGATCAATCAGGTAGTGTTTCTCAGATAAAAGGACACCAGTAATTTAGTATGAGATTCAAATTGACCTCAGAACAAAATATAACTTATGTTATATAACTTATATAGAACTTACTACAGCATAACTGTCTTATTTGTAGAAAATATTAACAGCATGCCTATTAAACATACAGTATCTAGCAATCAGCAATCAAAATAAAAACATTTCCAAACATGGAAACTGCCCAGTTAATGAAGCATTTCAAAGACATTAATCTATTCAATAATTACAGTTTCAAGTAGATAACAGATTTATATTCAGATTACGAAAGTATCATAACAACGGCTGCTTGTGTAAGGAATCCATGAATACCACTGTACATGAGAAATTCACACCTATTTGTAATCAATACACAAAATCCTATTGAATTTCAGGTACTTGTTTATTCAGCATTGCTTGACTCCGCGGACTCCTTGTTGTTTCAATATTCTAGCAATAGGACTAATCGCCAATACAGTGCCGTTGTAATCTATTCCTTCTGCCAGCAGAGGACGGTATTCGCACAGTCAGTTCAGGATAAGATACGGTCCTCGCAGTTCACAGTACAACTGGCCACAGCCGTACTCGGAATATGCTCTCGATAACCTCGTTTAGTTTAAGAACGGCCGTATTTCATATCAACCCACAGATGCATTGCATAAACACTAGAATTCTGGGTGTATTTAAATTGACCTTATACGTTTTGGATTATGTTTAACCTTCTTCAATTTCTTTAACCATATTTTGAGATGATTACGTTTACAGAAGCAAATATTATTCAGTGCTTTTTCTTCACTCCTTTAATCAAACCCACATTTCTTTAAGGAGGGCCATTGTGAAACTCCCCAAAGTGAGCTGAATTAATCTTTTATTCTTCACACCTGCGAAGTCATTCCTTCATTGTGTAATATGAAGGCCTTTCATTATTCACGTATACTACAACATCTGAAAATAATGGGTCTTGAAATAGTTGAATGAAAGAAAATCCTGAATAACTCCTCCAAATGCATGTTACACTTTCATCAGGTACACACACTTTGAATGTGATGAACTATAAAAAGTTATTTTAACCATACCCAATGGAGCTCGGGAGTGCGATTGCATACACAATCATGTTTTCAGTGTTTGGACATCAGCCGTACATCAGAACAATCATTTCACTAACACAGTTGAGTGACTTTCCTCCAAAAACACAAAGTCACTTTCCCTTAGCAATTATTGCATGGACTTAGATTATCTGCCTTCTGCATCAAGCCCTGTATGATATACTGTACAAAGCCAAGCTTTGGGATAGTGCTTTGTTTGGATCCTTGTCTTGATCCTTTTGGATCCCAGGCTGCTCATTTGCAAATGAGTTTTGACATTAATTATAGTGACTATAGCAATGAGGTGGCACTGTGGTTCACAGAGCTGGGGTCCTGGGTTCAATTCCTGGGGTGCAGTCTGGATGGAATTGTATGTTCTCCCTTCATTTGTGTGGATTTCTTCCAGGTGCTCCAGTTTCTTCCCACAGTCCAAAGACATACAGTACTAGTAGGTTAAGGTGGAACTACAGTCCCAATTTTGCAGACACAAAAGTATTTAATTTCAGTCACAAAATAAAATCATTGACATTATAGAAAAACTTTACAAACTCAAAATTGAGCACAAAATCATGAATTTTGTGAAAGGACTGTAAGTTACGCCATGTTGTAACAAATTCGCAATCAAGTTCCACACAAATTGCGATGTGATGCAGCCCTTCCTGCTCACTAATCACTGTAATGACTAATGCAATGTGATGTAGGAGAGAAAGGGTATAGGTTATGCAGCAAACATTTCACTGCAAAAAACGTTCCATTCCAAGGTTCTTTATGCAGAGTTAACAATGTAGTATTATTTATTGGCAAAAACGTAAAAAAGTTGAGAGTTATATTTCCATTGGATTAAACGAGATGTATTCACAAGCCTGCTCCTTTACAATGTCATAGGGCCACAACAGATTATAGGAAGTTTTGCTGCCTCGTTCTGAATCGCAGAACATGGTAATTCTTTAACCTTGAAATGTAGTCTATTTTGTGATGTAATGATGCAATGTCCCTTTACTGAGAGCCAGCAATCAACGGATGTGTCTGATCGTGAATGGTTTTCCCTGTTGTTTGTTGTATTACTTGGTGTTGCATTTTAAGCTGTGCATGAGGCAGGACCCGGAGGCTGCTGCTTCTGCTGGTGCTTCTGCTGGGATTGAGGAAGAGCTGAGCGCCATGTAAGGCAAAGACACTGCGTTCCACTTTATCAGGTGCCTGGAGTGTAAGAGCTGCAGATAATATTGAGTCACATTAATCCCAACATATTTCAAATATTATGAAAATTAAATAAATTAAATCAAATAACTTTCATTAAAAAAATCAATCACTCTTTACCTTGCTTTTTCAGTTGTTTTTAAGGAAAATTGATGCCGAGAATGTGTGAATACTGCTTTTTGATGGTTCCAAGACCAATGCGACCTGTTCTATTGCCTGCTAATTGTACGTTCCAGGTTGAAAAATTATTTTTAGGAGGTGAAGGTGTATGAATGATAAGAGAAAAACTGAAATAACCACAGCTACGCAAACACCAGTCCACCAAAAAAAAATCATTTAATTAAAATAAGGTAACATTTTTTTTTCATCATCATACGGATGAACTGTGCTAAATGTGTTTCTAAAAAGAAAAAGCAGGACGTGAGTCGTGAGCCAAGATCATGACTCTTTTGCTCTTCTTCACATCAGTTTTCATCTGCGAGGAGGAGGAGGAGGGCGGCTCCTGATGTGCTGACACTTGGGGAAGTGCCTCTGTGCCGGCCTGGGGGCAAAGCGCCGGCCGCAGTGAGGGCAGAGCACGTAGTCGGGGTTTGGATTCGCGGGGGGCTGGGGCAGGTTCACAACTTTCCCTCCTTGCGTGATCACCTGCTGCACCTCCCTGGCCTGTTTGATGCTCCGAATGAAATCCTCGTGCTTCTGCCTCCAGTTGTTCTTTCTCAGCTGGGAACAGGAAATGAAACCAATAAAACAGCTTCCAGAAAAAGTCCAGACTAGCACTGCGTACACAGTCTGGTCGCAAACCATTCACAAGGCAAGAAAATATCAATACAGTAATAACGTAGCTTTCTGGGGCTACCTTTCAGGTCATTGGGTAGAGAGTACAATTTACGTAGTTATGGTTTTGTTTCCTGTGAGTGCTATTTGCTTGATATGTAGATTTTTACAACAGAATTCAGAAGTCACTAAGACACATTTATTCTGTCTGGCAAATGTGCCTTTGCGGCAGTTTTTCAGAAGAGTACTTCATAAAACACTTATTTATTGTTTACATTGATTTATAAGCTGAGTCTGACTCTAGGAGAAAAAAAGGGAAGCTTGGAAAGAGTTTAAGGATAGCCCTTACCACGATTGGCGGTTTAACCTTCTTCTTATGGATGTATGTCTCCAGTTCTGTTCCCTTGGCCCTGTGCTTGAAAGAGTCAAAAACCTTCCTCTTTGAATTCTGAAGCTTCTTGCAGATCTTGCTGTGTTTCTCCAGCCTCTCTACAGCAAACTTCCCGTGACACAGTTCACAGGGCACCAGCTGAGGGTTTCCACTCTGGCTATTCTCATATGGAAATTGCTCAGCGGTAGGGCACATCAGACTTGTAGGGGACAAATATCTGTTTTCCACTGACAGAGTTTGTTCATCCAGACATGTGGTGTTATTTCTGAAGTGGCCCTGCGCGGCCTGTGCCGCTGACACGTCGCTTTCAGGGAGCCTTGCTTTCTTGAGATACTTTCTCCTTCCACAGGGGACGTCTTCTAGCCCACGGCTGCAAGGGCTCACTTGACGTCTCTCCTGATGGGAAAGCGCAGAGGGAAAGTGCGATTCTGCGCATCCGCCATCTTCCATTGGAGAACCATAATCAAGGTTGTCTCCTCTGATAGGAAGGGCTTTCCTTGGAGTGAAGGCTTTTTGCTTCTCCATTCTGCAGGTCAGAAGAGGCACGGCCTTAGAGCGGTGGTTGGCCCATGGTCCTCTGGGGCAAAGCTCGCTCTGCCTCGCCTCTATTTTCCCTTCCGGCCACCTCTCTGGAGTCTTCCATCTCTCTCGGAACCATCCTCAGCTCCTCCTGAGCTCTGAAGAGCTTCGCCTGCATCATGGCCTTCTTCTGGCGAATCTCGTCCTTCATCATGGCCTCCTTCCGGCGCATCTCATCCTGCAGGCTGGCCTCCCTCCGGCGATGCTCCTCCTTCAGCGCGGCCTCTGCCTCGGCCACTTTTCGTAGCTCCTCTTGCAACTGAAAGTGCTCCTTCCCATTGGCATGAGAAGGGCATTGCCCTGGAGGGGTCGCCACCATGGGGAGGACAGTCCTGTCCTTAGGTTTGCGTACTCTTGAGCCCCTCCTGCCCGGCCTCTCGCAGGGCCTCTCATGACCATCCTGAGGCGGGGTGGGGGCAAACAAGGAATCACTCTGTGCGTCCGGGAGGTCCACAGCCCGAACCTCACCAGGGCCGGAGACTTTCCTGTTACCCATAGGCTTCAGGGGGTAAGACCGATCATACCCCACAATGTTCTTCTCGGGGCCCTGTTGGGCTTGGAAGCGATAGCTGTTCCCCATCTTCTTCTCCGCAGCGTATTTGACATATTGGAAACATTTTCTCATCTTCTGTAGAGCTGCCTCCTGCCGCCGATTGTACATGGCGATCATTTTTTTCTCCTTTTCCTGCATCAGTTTCTCTTGGAAGGTGTCCTTCAGAAGCTGTATCTTGGGAGGCGGGCAGTACGTGGAGATCAGATCCTGTTGCCTTAAGGGCGCGGGTCGATTCGAGTCTGTGTCCTACGGGGAGGGGGACAGAGCACCAGGCTTAGGACTGGGCTCCATTGGCAAATGAGATATGAGCTTTGTTTCCCAGGTATCTGGAAAAGGCAAAAATGGCAAATAAATGATATCCTGCACAGTCTAGTATGGTCTAATAGAAAAGAATAAAAAAAAACAATTCAGGAAATACACAACTTTTTAATATTAAACCTAATGGTGTTGAATGCTGCATGCTGACTCAGTAGGAGACAGATCCTAAACATAAACATTATAATAAACATTTGTTTCCCAAATAACATTCTCAATGTTCAGAATGCTTAAAGTCATGAGCTTTTTTAAAAATGTTTAACTGAAACCTGGAAATGTGCTATTTCATTTCAAAGCTTGTATTATATCTATGATATAAATGTTTTTTTATATAAAATTAACCCATTATGCAACAGGGGTTTGAGCAAAAGTCACAGTGAATAAGGGAATTTATCAATATTAATTAGCCGTTTCACTACATTATAGATAGCTGAAGGATTATGATACAGTATATCGATTTCGCTACAAATTGACAAGCATATTTGATGACACTTACCAAACAAGTTTTAAACAGCGGAGAAATAGTTCACCACGACGATAGCAATGCAATGTTTGACTGCATCTCCCTATGTGATATATCTGTATTTGGGTATATACAGATCACGTAATTCAGGGAGCACTGTTACGTCAGGTCACCAACCATTATTACGACGCTCATATGTCATAGAGCTCCTTAGGATGTTTGTATAATCTTTATCCAAATTTTCATATGGCCGCAGTTACGGCGTTTATTTTACAGTTAATGTAACAGGGTGTCATTATATTTTTCTGTCTTTATGGTGGCAGACCACTTAAATAAATCTGAGTAGGCGGTTTCTACAAGTGGGTCAGATAAAATATTAAATATACAGTAAAAGCTCACACCTATTCATACCCTTTATGTACTGTATATCTACAATTACGTATACTACGTATACAGTTATCGTATACTATAATACGATAACTACCATTACAAAATGTCTCCCTTTTGATTTGAAGTGGTTCTTTTAAATAAGTAAATTGCAATCACTTAGCCTACATCTGAGCTCCTAATTCATCGCGACGACGGACTGAGACTCCAGTCGGATTTGTGAGAAGTAAAGGGGTGTGCCTGTTTTAAAACCGATTCATACGTCTTAAACACATGGACATAGATAGCAGTCTGTGTTATATAATTTATCTTTTTATTTTATTTAAATTTAAGTATCACATACACATTTTCAAAGTAACTGTACCCCTTTTAATTATGATCCCCATCGCTCACAGCTCCGAAGGTGAGACGAGGGCTACTTCAGATGGGATTTCCAATATTTCTCTCTTAGCTTGTATACCGGTGGAAAGGAGAGGGGTCTTAAAACGTGTTGATAGTAAGATTGGGATGTATTTGCAGTCTAGATATAGTTTTTTTAATGTTCGGAGCCGCCACAGATTCATTTTCTTACGACTGCTTTTCTGGATGACAATGACAATGCAAACGATGGTGTTAAGGCGAGGCTGTGCCTTAAGGCTCCTCTGCTTACAATATTCAGCGCGTAAATCGCAAACGAGCGCCTTCCCTTACGATGAAAATGCAGAAAATAAGACCACGAGATTTAAACCTACGGCTTACAAATTTATGCGTAAACACTAAAACCGTATCTTTAGCAAAACTGGCGAGACAATGTGTTTTATCATTTAAAAAAGTACTGGAAAATAATTAAAGGTTATCACGATAAACAGAGGTTACTGATCTACTACTGTACGCTGTGACCAAAAATGAGAGTCCCCCGATCCTCGCAGCCTTCATGCTTTGGTCTTGGCCTGGCCGTTTTTTTTAAGATAATGGGGTCAAGTTAAGAAATTATGCAAGTTTCTAATCAAATCCAAGGGCGCCTCGATCTCCTAAACATCTTTAGAAGGCCGACGGACCACACTGCACGGTCCGGGTCCGGGCCCTGACCCGGTTCTGGATAATGCCAGCTTAAAGTGAAAAATTCTACTGTACATATTATGTTTCTTATTATGGTATATATGTATAATGTGGCGCGACCGCTTCACGAAGCTAGAAAGAAAGTTATCCGCCATTTTTATTTTACCTGCAATTGAATTTGCCATTAAAATCACGATTAATACCGCAGCTGCTAAATAACTTACCTAAAAGCGTTCAGATACAAAAGCACTTGAGCTGTAATGTTTATATACTGTTGGCCCGATGACCTACTTCAAGAAGAATTGTTACATAGACCGCCAAGGACTGTCATCACACTTTACGTCATAAAGCGCTTTAAAACTTTTGACAAGTTCAACACCTCATATTTTGTACTGTTTATCATGGTAAAAGCAACTCAAAGCAATTCTAAAAATGATCGAAAGGTAAAAATACAAGCTTATACGAGCTGTCGTTTTAACATTTATAACATATATTTAAACAAAACATATATAATCTATTTTAATAAAATAGAAAAGTGTTCTTAGTCTTCACTTAAAAGCTGTTAGAAGCTGCCTTTCTGACAAGAGAGTTCTGTGAGTTCCACAGTCTCAGTGCATTAAAGTCAAAACCAGTTGCTTTTTATTTCCTGTTTTACGACAGAGCAAGGAGGGTGTCCACAGACCACTGTGCACCTGCAGACTGATATGGGGGGTAAAAAGTCTAGAAGTTAGTAAATAAGATTTTAACATATGTTCTAAAACACACCGGACACCTGTACAGTGATGCCAACACAGTGATCTGAGCTCCTTCTTTGAGTTAAATCCTAGCATCTGCATTTTTTACAAGTTGTTGCTATGGCAGAGCATGACCAGAGCATAACAGAAACCACCCATTTTCTAACCGCTTCATCCAATTCAGGGTCAGGGGGTCAGGGGGTCGCGGGGCACGGGGGAGCCAGAGCCTCAGAAAGTAATAAGCAGGAGATACCTGGGACTGGATGGTAGTCCAATGCAGGGAAGACACAGACACTCACCAATTATCCCAGAAGCCAATTAACCTACCAGTAGTTCTTTGAACTGTGGGAGGAAGCCGGAGCACCCAAAGCAAACTCATGCAAACATGGGGAGAACATACAAGCTCCATACAGATAGCACCCCAGGTCCAGAAGTGTACCCAGGGCCTCAGCACTGTGAGCTAGCAATGCTAAACACTGGGCTACTGTGCATGCTAATTTCTAGGCATCAGGTGATCAATCAGGTAGTGTTTCTCAGATAAAAGGACACCAGTAATTTAGTATGAGATTCAAATTGACCTCAGAACAAAATATAACTTATGTTATATAACTTATATAGAACTTACTACAGCATAACTGTCTTATTTGGCTCTTGTAGAAAATATTAACAGCATGCCTATTAAACATACAGTATCTAGCAATCAGCAATCAAAATAAAAACATTTCCAAACATGGAAACTGCCCAGTTAATGAAGCATTTCAAAGACATTAATCTATTCAATAATTACAGTTTTAAGTAGATAACAGATTTATATTCAGATTACGAAAGCATCATAACAACTGCTGCTTGTGTAAGGAATCCATGAATACCACTGTACATGAGAATTCCACACCTATTTGTAATCAATACACAAAATCCTATTGAATTTCAGGTACTTGTTTATTCAGCATTGCTTGACTCCGCGGACTCCTTGTTGTTTCAATATTCTAGCAATAGGACTAATCGCCAATACAGTGCCGTTGTAATCTATTCCTTCTGCCAGCAGAGGACGGTATTCGCACAGTCAGTTCAGGATAAGATACGGTCCTCGCAGTTCACAGTACAACTGGCCAAAGCCGTATTCGGAATATGCTCTCGATAACCTCGTTTAGTTTAAGTACGGCCATATTTCATATCAACCCACAGATGCATTGCATAAACACTAGAATTCTGGTTGTACTTAAATTGACCTTATACGTTTTGGATTATGTTTAACCTTCTTCAATTTCTTCAACCATATTTTGAGATGATTACGTTTACAGAAGCAAATATTATTCAGTGCTTTTTCTTCACTCCTTTAATCAAACCCACATTTCTATAAGGAGGGCCATTGTGAAACTCCCCAAAGTGAGCTGAATTAATCTTTTATTCTTCACACCTGCGAAGTCATTCCTTCATTGTGTAATATGAAGGCCTTTCATTATTCACGTATACTACAACATCTGAAAATAATGGGTCTTGAAATAGTTGAATGAAAGAAAATCCTGAATAACTCCTCCAAATGCGTGTTACACTTTCATCAAGTACACACACTTTGAATGTGATGAACTATAAAAAGTTATTTTAACCATACCCAATGGAGCTCAGGAGTGCGATTGCATACACAATCATGTTTTCAGTGTTTGGACATCAGTCGTACATCAGAACAATCATTTCACTAACACAGCTCCGTGTTGAGTGACTTCCCTCCAAGAACACAAAGTCACTTTCCCTTAGCAATTATTGCATGGACTTTGATTATCTGCCTTCTGCATCAAGCCCTGTATTATATACGGTACAAAGCCAAGCTTTGGGATAGTGCTTTGTTTGGATCCTTGTCTTGATCCTTTTGGATCCCAGGCTGCTCATTTGCAAATGAGTTTTGACATTAATTATAGTGACTATAGCAATGAGCTGGCACTGTGGTTCACAGAGCTGGGGTCCTGGGTTCAATTCCTGGGGTGCAGTCTGGATGGAATTGTATGTTCTCCCTTCATTTGTGTGGATTTCTTCCAGTTGCTCCAGTTTCTTCCCACAGTCCAAAGACATACAGTACTAGTAGGTTAAGGTGGAACTACAGTCCCAATTTTGCAGACACAAAATTATTTAATTTCAGTCACAAAATAAAATCATTGACATTATAGAAAAACTTTACAAACTCAAAATTGAGCACAAAATCATGAATTTTGTGAAAGGACTGTAAGTTACGCCATGTTGTAACAAATTCGCATTCAAGTTCCACACAAATTGCGATGTGATGCAGCCCTTCCTGCTCACTAATCACTGTAATGACTAATGCAATGTGATGTAGGAGAGAAAGGGTATAGGTTATGCAGCAAACATTTCACTGCAAAAAACGTTCCATTCCAAGGTTCTTTATGCAGAGTTAACAATGTAGTATTATTTATTGGCAAAAACGTAAAAAAGTTGAGAGTTATATTTCCATTGGATTAAACGACATGTATTCACAAGCCTGCTCCTTTACAATGTCATAGGGCCACAACAGATTATAGGAAGTTTTGCTGCCTCGTTCTGAATCGCAGAACATGGTAATTCTTTAACCTTGAAATGTAGTCTATTTTGTGATGTAATGATGCAATGTCCCTTTACTGAGAGCCAGCAATCAACGGATGTGTCTGATCGTGAATGGTTTTCCCTGTTGTTTGTTGTATTACTTGGTGTTGCATTTTAAGCTGTGCATGAGGCAGGACCCGGAGGCTGCTGCTTCTGCTGGTGCTTCTGCTGGGATTGAGGAAGAGCTGAGCGCCATGTAAGGCAAAGACACTGCGTTCCACTTTATCAGGTGCCTGGAGTGTAAGAGCTGCAGATAATATTGAGTCACATTAATCCCAACATATTTCAAATATTATGAAAATTAAATAAATTAAATCAAATAACTTTCATTAAAAAAATCAATCACTCTTTACCTTGCTTTTTCAGTTGTTTTTAAGGAAAATTGATGCCGAGAATGTGTGAATACTGCTTTTTGATGGTTCCAAGACCAATGTGACCTGTTCTATTGCCTCCTAATTGTACGTTCCAGGTTGAAAAATTATTTTTAGGAGGTCAAGGTGTATGAATGATAAGAGAAAAACTGAAATAACCACAGCTACGCAAACACCAGTCCACCCAAAAAAAATCATTTAATTAAAATAAGGTAACATTTTTTTTTCATCATCATACGGATGAACTGTGCTAAATGTGTTTCTAAAAAGAAAAAGCAGGACGTGAGTCGTGAGCCAAGATCATGACTCTTTTGCTCTTCTTCACATCAGTTTTCATCTGCGAGGAGGAGGAGGAGGGCGGCTCCTGATGTGCTGACACTTGGGGAAGTGCCTCTGTGCCGGCCTGGGGGCAAAGCGCCAGCCGCAGTGAGGGCAGGGCACGTAGTCGGGGTTTGGATTCGCGGGGGGCTGGGGCAGGTTCACAACTTTCCCTCCTTGCGTGATCACCTTCTGCACCTCCCTGGCCTGTTTGATGCTCCGAATGAAATCCTCGTGCTTCTGCCTCCAGTTGTTCTTTCTCAGCTGGGAACAGGAAATGAAACCAATAAAACAGCTTCCAGAAAACGTCCAGACTAGCACTGCGTACACAGTCTGGTCGCAAACCATTCACAAGGCAAGAAAATATCAATACAGTAATAACGTAGCTTTCTGGGGCTACCTTTCAGGTCATTGGGTAGAGAGTACAATTTACGTAGTTATGGTTTTGTTTCCTGTGAGTGCTATTTGCTTGATATGTAGATTTTTACAACAGAATTCAGAAGTCACTAAGACACATTTATTCTGTCTGGCAAATGTGCCTTTGCGGCAGTTTTTCAGAAGAGTACTTCATAAAACACTTATTTATTGTTTACATTGATTTATAAGCTGAGTCTGACTCTAGGAGAAAAAAAGGGAAGCTTGGAAAGAGTTTAAGGATAGCCCTTACCACGATTGGCGGTTTAACCTTCTTCTTATGGATGTATGTCTCCAGTTCTGTTCCCTTGGCCCTGTGCTTGAAAGAGTCAAAAACCTTCCTCTTTGAATTCTGAAGCTTCTTGCAGATCTTGCTGTGTTTCTCCAGCCTCTCTACAGCAAACTTCCCGTGACACAGTTCACAGGGCACCAGCTGAGGGTTTCCACTCTGGCTATTCTCATATGGAAATTGCTCAGCGGTAGGGCACATCAGACTTGTAGGGGACAAATATCTGTTTTCCACTGACAGAGTTTGTTCATCCAGACATGTGGTGTTATTTCTGAAGTGGCCCTGCGCGGCCTGTGCCGCTGACACGTCGCTTTCAGGGAGCCTTGCTTTCTTGAGATACTTTCTCCTTCCACAGGGGACGTCTTCTAGCCCACGGCTGCAAGGGCTCACTTGACGTCTCTCCTGATGGGAAAGCGCAGAGGGAAAGTGCGATTCTGCGCATCCGCCATCTTCCATTGGAGAACCATAATCAAGGTTGTCTCCTCTGATAGGAAGGGCTTTCCTTGGAGTGAAGGCTTTTTGCTTCTCCATTCTGCAGGTCAGAAGAGGCACGGCCTTAGAGCGGTGGTTGGCCCATGGTCCTCTGGGGCAAAGCTCGCTCTGCCTCGCCTCTATTTTCCCTTCCGGCCACCTCTCTGGAGTCTTCCATCTCTCTCGGAACCATCCTCAGCTCCTCCTGAGCTCTGAAGAGCTTCGCCTGCATCATGGCCTCCTTCTGGCGAATCTCGTCCTTCATCATGGCCTCCTTCCGGCGCATCTCATCCTGCAGGCTGGCCTCCCTCCGGCGATGCTCCTCCTTCAGCGCGGCCTCTGCCTCGGCCACTTTTCGTAGCTCCTCTTGCAACTGAAAGTGCTCCTTCCCATTGGCATGAGAAGGGCATTGCCCTGGAGGGGTCGCCACCATGGGGAGGACAGTCCTGTCCTTAGGTTTGCGTACTCTTGAGCCCCTCCTGCCCGGCCTCTCGCAGGGCCTCTCATGACCATCCTGAGGCGGGGTGGGGGCAAACAAGGAATCACTCTGTGCTTCCGGGCGGTCCACAGCCCGAACCTCACCAGGGCCGGAGACTTTCCTGTTACCCATAGGCTTCAGGGGGTAAGACCGATCATACCCCACAATGTTCTTCTCGGGGCCCTGTTGGGCTTGGAAGCGATAGCTGTTCCCCATCTTCTTCTCCGCAGCGTATTTGACATATTGGAAACATTTTCACATCTTCTGTAGAGCTGCCTCCTGCCGCCGATTGTACATGGCGATCATTTTTTTCTCCTTTTCCTGCATCAGTTTCTCTTGGAAGGTGTCCTTCAGAAGCTGTATCTTGGGAGGCGGGCAGTACGTGGAGATCAGATCCTGTTGCCTTAAGGGCGCGGGTCGATTCGAGTCTGTGTCCTTCGGGGAGGGGGACAGAGCACCAGGCTTAGGACTGGGCTCCATTGGCAAATGAGATATGAGCTTTGTTTCCCAGGTATCTGGAAAAGGCAAAAATGGCAAATAAATGATATCCTGCACAGTCTAGTATGGTCTAATAGAAAAGAATAAAAAAAAACAATTCAGGAAATACACAACTTTTTAATATTAAACCTAATGGTGTTGAATGCTGCATGCTGACTCAGTAGGAGACAGATCCTAAACATAAACATTATAATAAACATTTGTTTCCCAAATAA
This sequence comes from Lepisosteus oculatus, assembly GCF_040954835.1. Taxonomy (NCBI): domain Eukaryota; kingdom Metazoa; phylum Chordata; class Actinopteri; order Semionotiformes; family Lepisosteidae; genus Lepisosteus; species Lepisosteus oculatus. Next base: position 992,209 of record NW_027168042.1, on the reverse strand, counting down.
CATTCTCAATGTTCAGAATGCTTAAAGTCATGAGCTTTTTTAAAAATGTTTAACTGAAACCTGGAAATGTGCTATTTCATTTCAAAGCTTGTATTATATCTATGATATAAATGTTTTTTTATATAAAATTAACCCATTATGCAACAGGGGTTTGAGCAAAAGTCACTGTGAATAAGGGAATTTATCAATATTAATTAGCCGTTTCACTACATTATAGATAGCTGAAGGATTATGATACAGTATATCGATTTCGCTACAAATTGACAAGCATATTTGATGACACTTACCAAACAAGTTTTAAACAGCGGAGAAATAGTTCACCACGACGATAGCAATGCAATGTTTGACTGCATCTCCCTATGTGATATATCTGTATTTGGGTATATACAGATCACGTAATTCAGGGAGCACTGTTACGTCAGGTCACCAACCATTATTACGACGCTCATATGTCATAGAGCTCCTTAGGATGTTTGTATAATCTTTATCCAAATTTTCATATGGCCGCAGTTACGGCGTTTATTTTACAGTTAATGTAACAGGGTGTCATTATATTTTTCTGTCTTTATGGTGGCAGACCACTTAAATAAATCTGAGTAGGCGGTTTCTACAAGTGGGTCAGATAAAATATTAAATATACAGTAAAAGCTCACACCTATTCATACCCTTTATGTACTGTATATCTACAATTACGTATACTGTATAATACGATAACTACCATTACAAAATGGCTCCCTTTTGATTTGAAGTGGTTCTTTTAAATAAGTAAATTGCAATCACTTAGCCTACATCTGAGCTCCTAATTCATCGCGACGACGGACTGAGACTCCAGTTGGATTTGTGAGAAGTAAAGGGGTGTGCCTGTTTTAAAACCGATTCATACGTCTTAAACACATGGACATAGATAGCAGTCTGTGTTATATAATTTATCTTTTTATTTTATTTAAATTTAAGTATCACATACACATTTTCAAAGTAACTGTACCCCTTTTAATTATGATCCCCATCGCTCACAGCTCCGAAGGTGAGACGAGGGCTACTTCAGATGGGATTTCCAATATTTCTCTCTTAGCTTGTATACCGGTGGAAAGGAGAGGGCTCTTAAAACGTGTTGATAGTAAGATTGGGATGTATTTGCAGTCTAGATATAGTTTTTTTAATGTTCGGAGCCGCCACAGATTCATTTTCTTACGACTGCTTTTCTGGATGACAATGACAATGCAAACGATGGTGTTAAGGCGAGGCTGTGCCTTAAGGCTCCTCTGCTTACAATGTTCAGCGCGTAAATCGCAAACGAGCGCCTTCCCTTACGATGAAAATGCAGAAAATAAGACCACGAGATTTAAACCTACGGCTTACAAATTTATGCGTAAACACTAAAACCGTATCTTTAGCAAAACTGGCGAGACAATGTGTTTTATCATTTAAAAAAGTACTGGAAAATAATTAAAGGTTATCACGATAAACAGAGGTTACTGATCTACTACTGTACGCTGTGACCAAAAATGAGAGTCCCCCGATCCTCGCAGCCTTCATGCTTTGGTCTTGGCCTGGCCGTTTTTTTTTTAAGATAATGGGGTCAAGTTAAGAAATTATGCAAGTTTCTAATCAAATCCAAGGGCGCCTCCATCTCCTTCTCAGATAAAAGGACACCAGTAATTTAGTATGAGATTCAAATTGACCTCAGAACAAAAAACTGTATAACTTATGTTATATAACTTATGTATAACTTACTACAGCATAACTGTCTTATTTGGCTCTTGTAGAAAATATTAACAGCATGCCTATTAAACATACAGTATCTAGCAATCAGCAATCAAAATAAAAACATTTCCAAACATGGAAACTGCCCAGTTAATGAAGCATTTCAAAGACATTAATCTATTCAATAATTACAGTTTTAAGTAGATAACAGATTTATATTCAGATTACGAAAGTATCATAACAACGGCTGCTTGTGTAAGGAATCCATGAATACCACTGTAATAATAATTATAATAATAATTGCTTACACTTATATAGCGCTTTTCTGGACACTCCACTCAAAGCGCTTTACAGGTAATGGGGTCTCCCCTCCACCACCACCAATGTGCAGCATCCACCTGGATGATGTACATGAGAATTCCACACCTATTTGTAATCAATACACAAAATCCTATTGAATTTCAGGTACTTGTTTATTCAGCATTGCTTGACTCCGCGGACTCCTTGTTGTTTCAATATTCTAGCAATAGGACTAATCGCCAATACAGTGCCGTTGTAATCTATTCCTTCTGCCAGCAGAGGACGGTATTCGCACAGCCAGTTCAGGATAAGATACGGTCCTCGCAGTTCACAGTACAACTGGCCAAAGCCGTATTCGGAATATGCTCTCGATAACCTCGTTTAGTTTAAGTACGGCCATATTTCATATCAACCCACAGATGCATTGCATAAACACTAGAATTCTGGTTGTACTTAAATTGACCTTATACGTTTTGGATTATGTTTAACCTTCTTCAATTTCTTCAACCATATTTTGAGATGATAACGTTTACAGAAGCAAATATTATTCAGTGCTTTTTCTTCACTCCTTTAATCAAACCCACATTTCTATAAGGAGGGCCATTGTGAAACTCCCCAAAGTGAGCTGAATTAATCTTTTATTCTTCACACCTGCGAAGTCATTCCTTCATTGTGTAATATGAAGGCCTTTCATTATTCACGTATACTACAACATCTGAAAATAATGGGTCTTGAAATAGTTGAATGAAAGAAAATCCTGAATAACTCCTCCAAATGCGTGTTACACTTTCATCAAGTACACACACTTTGAATGTGATGAACTATAAAAAGTTATTTTAACCATACCCAATGGAGCTCGGGAGTGCGATTGCATACACAATCATGTTTTCAGTGTTTGGACATCAGCCGTACATCAGAACAATCATTTCACTAACACAGTTCCGTGTTGAGTGATATATCTGTATTTGGGTATATACAGATCATGTAATTCAGGGAGTACTGTTACGTCAGGTCACCAACCATTATTACGACGCTCATATGTCATAGAGCTCCTTAGGATGTTTGTATAATTTGTATCCAAATTTTCATATGGCCGCAGTTACGGCGTTTATTTTACAGTTAATGTAACAGGGTGTCATTATATTTTTCTGTCTTTATGGTGGCAGACCACTTAACTAAATCTGAGTAGGTGGTTTCTACAAGTGGGTCAGATAAAATATTAAATATACAGTAAAAGCTCACACCTATTCATACCCTTTATGTACTGTATATCTACAATTACGTATACTGTATAATACGATAACTACCATTACAAAATGGCTCCCTTTTGATTTGAAGTGGTTCTTTTAAATAAGTAAATTGCAATCACTTAGCCTACATCTGAGCTCCTAATTCATCGCAACGACGACGGACTGAGACTCCAGTTGGATTTGTGAGAAGTAAAGGGGTGTGCCTGTTTTAAAACCGATTCATACGTCTTAAACACATGGACATAGATAGCAGTCTGTGTTATATAATTTATCTTTTTATTTTATTTAAATTTAAGTATCACATACACATTTTCAAAGTAACTGTACCCCTTTTAATTATGATCCCCATCGCTCACAGCTCCGAAGGTGAGACGAGGGCTACTTCAGATGGGATTTCCAATATTTCTCTCTTAGCTTGTATACCGGTGGAAAGGAGAGGGCTCTTAAAATGTGTTGATAGTAAGATTGGGATGTATTTGCAGTCTAGATATAGTTTTTTTAATGTTCGGGGCCGCCACAGATTCATTTTCTTACGACTGCTTTTCTGGATGACAATGACAATGCAAACGATGGTGTCAAGACGATGCTGTGCCTTAAGGCTCCTCTGCTTACAATGTTCAGCGCGTAAATCGCAAACGAGCGCCTTCCCTTACGATGAAAATGCAGAAAATAAGACCACGAGATTTAAACCTACGGCTTACAAATTTATGCGTAAACACTAAAACCGTATCTTTAGCAAAACTGGCGAGACAATGTGTTTTATCATTTAAAAAAGTACTGGAAAATAATTAAAGGTTATCACGATAAACAGAGGTTACTGATCTACTACTGTACGCTGTGACCAAAAATGAGAGTCCCCCGATCCTCGCAGCCTTCATGCTTTGGTCTTGGCCTGGCCGTTTTTTTTTTAAGATAATGGGGTCAAGTTAAGAAATTATGCAAGTTTCTAATCAAATCCAAGGGCACCTCCATCTCCTAAACATCTTTAGAAGGCCAACGGACCACACTGCACGGTCCGGGTCCGGGCCCTGACCCGGTTCTGAATAATGCCAGCTTAAAGTGAAAAATTCTACTGTACATATTATGTTTCTTATTATGGTATATATGTATAATATAGCGCGACCGCTTCACGAAGCTAGAAAGAAAGTTATCCGCCATTTTTATTTTACCTGCAATTGAATTTGCCATTAAAATCATTATTAATACCGCAGCTGCTAAATTACTTACCTAAAAGCGTTCAGATACAAAAGCACTTGAGCTGTAATGTTTATATACTGTTGGCCCGATGACCTACTTCAAGAAGAATTGTTACATAGACCGCCAAGGACTGTCATCACACTTTACGTCATAAAGCGCTTTAAAACTTTTGACAAGTTCAACACCTCATATTTTGTACTGTTTATCGTGGTAAAAGCAACTCAAAGCAATTATAAAAATGATCGAAAGGTAAAATTACAAGCTTATACGAGCTGTCATTTTAACATTTATAACATATATTTAAACAAAATATATATAATCTATTTGAATAAAATAGAAAAGTGTTCTTAGTCTTCACTTAAAAGCTGTTAGAAGCTGCCTTTCTGACAAGAGAGTTCTGTGAGTTCCACAGTCTCAGTGCATTAAAGTCAAAACCAGTTGCTTTTTATTTCCTGTTTTACGACAGAGCAAGGAGGGTGTCCACAGACCACTGTGCACCTGCAGGCTGATATGGGGGGTAAAAAGTCTAGAAGTGAGTAAATAAGATTTTAGCACATGTTCTAAAACAAACCGGACACCTGTACAGCGATGCCAACACAGTGATCTGAGCTCCTTCTTTGAGTTAAATCCTAGCATCTGCATTTTTTACAAGTTGTTGCTATGGCAGAGCATGACCAGAGCATAACAGAAACCACCCATTTTCTAACCGCTTCATCCAATTCAGGGTAAGGGGGTCAGGGGGTCGCGGGGCACGGGGGAGCCAGAGCCTCAGAAAGTAATAAGCAGGAGATACCTGGGACTGGATGGTAGTCCAATGCAGGGAAGACACAGACACTCACCAATTATTCCAGAAGCCAATTAACCTACCAGTAGTTCTTTGAAGTGTGGGAGGAAGCCGGAGCACCCAAAGCAAACTCATGCAAACATGGGGAGAACATACAAGCTCCATACAGATAGCACCCCAGGTCCAGAAGTGTACCCAGGGCCTCAGCACTGTGAGCTAGCAATGCTAAACGCTGGGCTACTGTGCATGCTAATTTCTAGGCATCAGGTGATCAATCAGGTAGTGTTTCTCAGATAAAAGGACACCAATAATTTAGTATGAGATTCAAATTGACCTCAGAACAAAAAACTGTATAACTTATGTTATATAACTTATGTATAATTTACTACAGCATAACTGTCTTATTTGGCTCTTGTAGAAAATATTAACAGCATGCCTATTAAACATACAGTATCTAGCAATCAGCAATCAAAATAAAAACATTTCCAAACATGGAAACTGCCCAGTTAATGAAGCATTTCAAAGACATTAATCTATTCAATAATTACAGTTTTAAGTAGATAACAGATTTATATTCAGATTACGAAAGTATCATAACAACGGTTGCTTGTGTAAGGAATCCATGAATACCACTGTACATGAGAATTCCACACCTATTTGTAATCATTACACAAAATCCTATTGAATTTCAGGTACTTGTTTATTCAGCATTGCTTGACTCCGCGGACTCCTTGTTGTTTCAATATTCTAGCAATAGGACTAATCGCCAATACAGTGCCGTTGTAATCTATTCCTTCTGCCAGCAGAGGACGGTATTCGCACAGCCCGTTCAGGATAAGATACGGTCCTCGCAGTTCACAGTACAACTGGCCACAGCCGTACTCGGAATATGCTCTCGATAACCTCGTTTAGTTTAAGTACGGCCGTATTTCATATCAACCCACAGATGCATTGCATAAACACTAGAATTCTGGTTGTACTTAAATTGACCTTATACGTTTTGGATTATGTTTAACCTTCTTCAATTTCTTCAACCATATTTTGAGATGATTACGTTTACAGAAGCAAATATTATTCAGTGCTTTTTCTTCACTCCTTTAATCAAACCCACATTTCTATAAGGAGGGCCATTGTTGTCACGCCCGACATCCCTCCCTAGAGGGCGCTCCACTGCTCTCATTATTGTTCGTGTGATTTAGCTCTCCAGGTGTACCCTGTTAGCGTTATTATTTAAAGACCAGCTCCTCCAGTCCTCGGGGCTCATCATTAGGGTAAGATGTCGTGAGGCCCGCCTAGCACCAGGAAACCCTACGTCCGTCTCCTGAGGGCATAGGCCTCATCCCCGACACCTCCCGCTTCCTGAGCCCGGGGTCTGGAGGATCTCGCCCCGTCACCCTTGGACCTCCATGTTTCGTTCGTCTGTGTGCTCCCCTCTCTCGGGGATTTTAACTTTGTCGCGTTCCAGGATGGATTTCCAGTTGATGGACTTTCGGACTGTGCTTTGACCTGCCCTTGGACTCGTTTGGATTTGGATGCCGTTTTGTCTTCCCCGTACACTGTCTCACGGACTGTCACTATTATTTTGTGCACTATTAAACCCCTGTGTGTTCCTTTTTACCACGCCTCCTGTTTTCTCCAGCTCTTACCGCATCGCATAGGGTCTTCTACAATATCTGACACGGATTTCAGTCCGTGTCCGTTACAGAATGATGAGCCTATGCTAGACCCCGCGAGCGGTAATCTGGAACACCCGGACCCTCATCTGGACCTTTTTCTTTTCAAGATGCCCTTCCTGTTTTCCTGTCAAGATCCATTCCTGTTTCGCTGGACAAGGTATTTTTTGTGGATTCTTTTTTTCTAAAGGAATTCTTGGATTTTTTTTTTTTTTCCTGGACCGTTTTTTTCTTTCCCCGTTGGAACTATTTTGAGAGTGGACAGCCCTACCGTTTTGTATATAGTATTCTCCGGTTTTATCTCTTGTGTATATAGTGATTCTGAATTTCCTTCTCTGCTTGTATATAGTCTGTGCTTGTGATATTCTTGTTGATAGTATTGCCCTTATTTTTAATTGTGTAGGGCGTCAGGAGCCGCCCTTGAAGGGGGGGGTACTGTCACGCCCGACATCCCTCCCTAGAGGGCGCTCCACTGCTCTCATTATTGTTCGTGTGATTTAGCTCTCCAGGTGTACCCTGTTAGCGTTATTATTTAAAGACCAGCTCCTCCAGTCCTCGGGGCTCATCATTAGGGTAACATGTCGCGAGGCCCGCCTAGTACCAGGAAACCCTACGTCCGTCTCCTGAGGGCATAGGCCTCATCCCCGACACCTCCCGTTTCCTGAGCCCGGGGTCTGGAGGATCTCGCCCCGTCACCCTTGGACCTCCATGTTTCGTTTGTCTGTGTGCTTCCCCCTCCCGGGGATTTTAACTTTGTCGCGTTCCAGGATGGATTTCCAGTTTATGGACTTTCGGACTGTGCTTTGACCTGCCCTTGGACCCGTTTGGATTTGGATGCCGTTTTGTCTTCCCCGTACACTGTCTCACGGACTGTCACTATTATTTTGTGCACTATTAAACCCCTGTGTGTTCCTTTTTACCACGCCTCCTGTTTTCTCCAGCTCCTACCGCATCGCATAGGGTCTGCTACAAGATCTGACACGGATTCCAGTCCGTGTCCGTTACAATTGTGAAACTCCCCAAAGTGAGCTGAATTAATCTTTTATTCTTCACACCTTCGAAGTCATTCCCTCATTGTGTAATATGAAGGCCTTTCATTATTCACGTATACTACAACATCTGAAAATAATGGGTCTTGAAATAGTTGAATGAAAGAAAATCCTGAATAACTCCTCCAAATGCGTGTTACACTTTCATCAAGTACACACACTTTGAATGTGATGAACTATAAAAAGTTATTTTAACCATACCCAATGGAGCTCGGGAGTGCGATTGCATACACAATCATGTTTTCAGTGTTTGGACATCAGCCGTACATCAGAACAATCATTTCACTAACACAGCTCCGTGTTGAGTGATATATCTGTATTTGGGTATATACAGATCATGTAATTCAGGGAGCACTGTTACGTCAGGTCACCAACCATTATTACGACGCTCATATGTCATAGAGCTCCTTAGGATGTTTGTATAATTTGTATCCAAATTTTCATATGGCCGCAGTTACGGCGTTTATTTTACAGTTAATGTAACAGGGTGTCATTATATTTTTCTGTCTTTATGGTGGCAGACCACTTAAATAAATCTGAGTAGGCGGTTTCTACAAATGGGTCAGATAAAATATTAAATATACAGTAAAAGCTCACACCTATTCATACCCTTTATGTACTGTATATCTACAATTACGTATACTGTATAATACGATAACTACCATTACAAAATGGCTCCCTTTTGATTTGAAGTGGTTCTTTTAAATAAGTAAATTGCAATCACTTAGCCTACATCTGAGCTCCTAATTCATCGCGACGACGGACTGAGACTCCAGTTGGATTTGTGAGAAGTAAAGGGGTGTGCCTGTTTTAAAACCGATTCATACGTCTTAAACACATGGACATAGATAGTTGTCTGTGTTATATAATTTATCTTTTTATTTTATTTAAATTTAAGTATCACATACACATTTTCAAAGTAACTGTACCCCTTTTAATTATGATCCCCATCGCTCACAGCTCCGAAGGTGAGACGAGGGCTACTTCAGATGGGATTTCCAATATTTCTCTCTTAGCTTGTATACCGGTGGAAAGGAGAGGGCTCTTAAAACGTGTTGATAGTAAGATTGGGATGTATTTGCAGTCTAGATATAGTTTTTTTAATGTTCGGAGCCGCCACAGATTCATTTTCTTACGACTGCTTTTCTGGATGACAATGACAATGCAAACGATGGTGTTAAGGCGAGGCTGTGCCTTAAGGCTCCTCTGCTTACAATGTTCAGCGCGTAAATCGCAAACGAGCGCCTTCCCTTACGATGAAAATGCAGAAAATAAGACCACGAGATTTAAACCTACGGCTTACAAATTTATGCGTAAACACTAAAACCGTATCTTTAGCAAAACTGGCGAGACAATGTGTTTTATCATTTAAAAAAGTACTAGAAAATAATTAAAGGTTATCACGATAAACAGAGGTTACTGATCTACTACTGTACGCTGTGACCAAAAATGAGAGTCCCCCGATCCTTGCAGCCTTCATGCTTTGGTCTTGGCCTGGCCGTTTTTTTTTTAAGATAATGGGGTCAAGTTAAGAAATTATGCAAGTTTCTAATCAAATCCAAGGGCGCCTCCATCTCCTTCTCAGATAAAAGGACACCAGTAATTTAGTATGAGATTCAAATTGACCTCAGAACAAAAAACTGTATAACTTATGTTATATAACTTATGTATAACTTACTACAGCATAACTGTCTTATTTGGCTCTTGTAGAAAATATTAACAGCATGCCTATTAAACATACAGTATCTAGCAATCAGCAATCAAAATAAAAACATTTCCAAACATGGAAACTGCCCAGTTAATGAAGCATTTCAAAGACATTAATCTATTCAATAATTACAGTTTTAAGTAGATAACAGATTTATATTCAGATTACGAAAGTATCATAACAACGGCTGCTTGTGTAAGGAATCCATGAATACCACTGTACATGAGAATTCCACACCTATTTGTAATCAATACACAAAATCCTATTGAATTTCAGGTACTTGTTTATTCAGCATTGCTTGACTCCGCGGACTCCTTGTTGTTTCAATATTCTAGCAATAGGACTAATCGCCAATACAGTGCCGTTGTAATCTATTCCTTCTGCCAGCAGAGGACGGTATTCGCACAGCCCGTTCAGGATAAGATACGGTCCTCGCAGTTCACGGTACAACTGGCCAAAGCCGTATTCGGAATATGCTCTCGATAACCTCGTTTAGTTTAAGTACGGCCGTATTTCATATCAACCCACAGATGCATTGCATAAACACTAGAATTCTGGTTGTACTTAAATTGACCTTATACGTTTTGGATTATGTTTAACCTTCTTCAATTTCTTCAACCATATTTTGAGATGATTACGTTTACAGAAGCAAATATTATTCAGTGCTTTTTCTTCACTCCTTTAATCAAACCCACATTTCTATAAGGAGGGCCATTGTGAAACTCCCCAAAGTGAGCTGAATTAATCTTTTATTCTTCACACCTTCGAAGTCATTCCCTCATTGTGTAATATGAAGGCCTTTCATTATTCACGTATACTACAACATCTGAAAATAATGGGTCTTGAAATAGTTGAATGAAAGAAAATCCTGAATAACTCCTCCAAATGCGTGTTACACTTTCATCAAGTACACACACTTTGAATGTGATGAACTATAAAAAGTTATTTTAACCATACCCAATGGAGCTCGGGAGTGCGATTGCATACACAATCATGTTTTCAGTGTTTGGACATCAGCCGTACATCAGAACAATCATTTCACTAACACAGCTCCGTGTTGAGTGATATATCTGTATTTGGGTATATACAGATCATGTAATTCAGGGAGCACTGTTACGTCAGGTCACCAACCATTATTACGACGCTCATATGTCATAGAGCTCCTTAGGATGTTTGTATAATTTGTATCCAAATTTTCATATGGCCGCAGTTACGGCGTTTATTTTACAGTTAATGTAACAGGGTGTCATTATATTTTTCTGTCTTTATGGTGGCAGACCACTTAAATAAATCTGAGTAGGCGGTTTCTACAAATGGGTCAGATAAAATATTAAATATACAGTAAAAGCTCACACCTATTCATACCCTTTATGTACTGTATATCTACAATTACGTATACTGTATAATACGATAACTACCATTACAAAATGGCTCCCTTTTGATTTGAAGTGGTTCTTTTAAATAAGTAAATTGCAATCACTTAGCCTACATCTGAGCTCCTAATTCATCGCGACGACGGACTGAGACTCCAGTTGGATTTGTGAGAAGTAAAGGGGTGTGCCTGTTTTAAAACCGATTCATACGTCTTAAACACATGGACATAGATAGTTGTCTGTGTTATATAATTTTTCTTTTTATTTTATTTAAATTTAAGTATCACATACACATTTTCAAAGTAACTGTACCCCTTTTAATTATGATCCCCATCGCTCACAGCTCCGAAGGTGAGACGAGGGCTACTTCAGATGGGATTTCCAATATTTCTCTCTTAGCTTGTATACCGGTGGAAAGGAGAGGGCTCTTAAAACGTGTTGATAGTAAGATTGGGATGTATTTGCAGTCTAGATATAGTTTTTTTAATGTTCGGAGCCGCCACAGATTCATTTTCTTACGACTGCTTTTCTGGATGACAATGACAATGCAAACGATGGTGTTAAGGCGAGGCTGTGCCTTAAGGCTCCTCTGCTTACAATGTTCAGCGCGTAAATCGCAAACGAGCGCCTTCCCTTACGATGAAAATGCAGAAAATAAGACCACGAGATTTAAACCTACGGCTTACAAATTTATGCGTAAACACTAAAACCGTATCTTTAGCAAAACTGGCGAGACAATGTGTTTTATCATTTAAAAAAGTACTAGAAAATAATTAAAGGTTATCACGATAAACAGAGGTTACTGATCTACTACTGTACGCTGTGACCAAAAATGAGAGTCCCCCGATCCTTGCAGCCTTCATGCTTTGGTCTTGGCCTGGCCGTTTTTTTTTTAAGATAATGGGGTCAAGTTAAGAAATTATGCAAGTTTCTAATCAAATCCAAGGGCGCCTCCATCTCCTTCTCAGATAAAAGGACACCAGTAATTTAGTATGAGATTCAAATTGACCTCAGAACAAAAAACTGTATAACTTATGTTATATAACTTATGTATAACTTACTACAGCATAACTGTCTTATTTGGCTCTTGTAGAAAATATTAACAGCATGCCTATTAAACATACAGTATCTAGCAATCAGCAATCAAAATAAAAACATTTCCAAACATGGAAACTGCCCAGTTAATGAAGCATTTCAAAGACATTAATCTATTCAATAATTACAGTTTTAAGTAGATAACAGATTTATATTCAGATTACGAAAGTATCATAACAACGGCTGCTTGTGTAAGGAATCCATGAATACCACTGTACATGAGAATTCCACACCTATTTGTAATCAATACACAAAATCCTATTGAATTTCAGGTACTTGTTTATTCAGCATTGCTTGACTCCGCGGACTCCTTGTTGTTTCAATATTCTAGCAATAGGACTAATCGCCAATACAGTGCCGTTGTAATCTATTCCTTCTGCCAGCAGAGGACGGTATTCGCACAGCCCGTTCAGGATAAGATACGGTCCTCGCAGTTCACGGTACAACTGGCCAAAGCCGTATTCGGAATATGCTCTCGATAACCTCGTTTAGTTTAAGTACGGCCGTATTTCATATCAACCCACAGATGCATTGCATAAACACTAGAATTCTGGTTGTACTTAAATTGACCTTATACGTTTTGGATTATGTTTAACCTTCTTCAATTTCTTCAACCATATTTTGAGATGATTACGTTTACAGAAGCAAATATTATTCAGTGCTTTTTCTTCACTCCTTTAATCAAACCCACATTTCTATAAGGAGGGCCATTGTGAAACTCCCCAAAGTGAGCTGAATTAATCTTTTATTCTTCACACCTGCGAAGTCATTCCTTCATTGTGTAATATGAAGGCCTTTCATTATTCACGTATACTACAACATCTGAAAATAATGGGTCTTGAAATAGTTGAATGAAAGAAAATCCTGAATAACTCCTCCAAATGCGTGTTACACTTTCATCAAGTACACACACTTTGAATGTGATGAACTATAAAAAGTTATTTTAACCATACCCAATGGAGCTCGGGAGTGCGATTGCATACACAATCATGTTTTCAGTGTTTGGACATCAGCCGTACATCAGAACAATCATTTCACTAACACAGTTCCGTGTTGAGTGATATATCTGTATTTGGGTATATACAGATCATGTAATTCAGGGAGCACTGTTACGTCAGGTCACCAACCATTATTACGACGCTCATATGTCATAGAGCTCCTTAGGATGTTTGTATAATTTGTATCCAAATTTTCATATGGCCGCAGTTACGGCGTTTATTTTACAGTTAATGTAACAGGGTGTCATTATATTTTTCTGTCTTTATGGTGGCAGACCACTTAACTAAATCTGAGTAGGTGGTTTCTACAAGTGGGTCAGATAAAATATTAAATATACAGTAAAAGCTCACACCTATTCATACCCTTTATGTACTGTATATCTACAATTACGTATACTGTATAATACGATAACTACCATTAGAAAATGGCTCCCTTTTGATTTGAAGTGGTTCTTTTAAATAAGTAAATTGCAATCACTTAGCCTACATCTGAGCTCCTAATTCATCGCGACGACGGACTGAGACTCCAGTTGGATTTGTGAGAAGTAAAGGGGTGTGCCTGTTTTAAAACCGATTCATACGTCTTAAACACATGGACATAGATAGCAGTCTGTGTTATATAATTTATCTTTTTATTTTATTTAAATTTAAGTATCACATACACATTTTCAAAGTAACTGTACCCCTTTTAATTATGATCCCCATCGCTCACAGCTCCGAAGGTGAGACGAGGGCTACTTCAGATGGGATTTCCAATATTTCTCTCTTAGCTTGTATACCGGTGGAAAGGAGAGGGCTCTTAAAATGTGTTGATAGTAAGATTGGGATGTATTTGCAGTCTAGATATAGTTTTTTTAATGTTCGGGGCCGCCACAGATTCATTTTCTTACGACTGCTTTTCTGGATGACAATGACAATGCAAACGATGGTGTTAAGGCGAGGCTGTGCCTTAAGGCTCCTCTGCTTACAATGTTCAGCGCGTAAATCGCAAACGAGCGCCTTCCCTTACGATGAAAATGCAGAAAATAAGACCACGAGATTTAAACCTACGGCTTACAAATTTATGCGTAAACACTAAAACCGTATCTTTAGCAAAACTGGCGAGACAATGTGTTTTATCATTTAAAAAAGTACTGGAAAATAATTAAAGGTTATCACGATAAACAGAGGTTACTGATCTACTACTGTACGCTGTGACCAAAAATGAGAGTCCCCCGATCCTCGCAGCCTTCATGCTTTGGTCTTGGCCTGGCCGTTTTTTTTTTAAGATAATGGGGTCAAGTTAAGAAATTATGCAAGTTTCTAATCAAATCCAAGGGCACCTCCATTTCCTAAACATCTTTAGAAGGCCAACGGACCACACTGCACGGTCCGGGTCCGGGCCCTGACCCGGTTCTGAATAATGCCAGCTTAAAGTGAAAAATTCTACTGTACATATTATGTTTCTTATTATGGTATATATGTATAATATAGCGCGACCGCTTCACGAAGCTAGAAAGAAAGTTATCCGCCATTTTTATTTTACCTGCAATTGAATTTGCCATTAAAATCATTATTAATACCGCAGCTGCTAAATTACTTACCTAAAAGCGTTCAGATACAAAAGCACTTGAGCTGTAATGTTTATATACTGTTGGCCCGATGACCTACTTCAAGAAGAATTGTTACATAGACCGCCAAGGACTGTCATCACACTTTACGTCATAAAGCGCTTTAAAACTTTTGACAAGTTCAACACCTCATATTTTGTACTGTTTATCGTGGTAAAAGCAACTCAAAGCAATTATAAAAATGATCGAAAGGTAAAATTACAAGCTTATACGAGCTGTCATTTTAACATTTATAACATATATTTAAACAAAATATATATAATCTATTTGAATAAAATAGAAAAGTGTTCTTAGTCTTCACTTAAAAGCTGTTAGAAGCTGCCTTTCTGACAAGAGAGTTCTGTGAGTTCCACAGTCTCAGTGCATTAAAGTCAAAACCAGTTGCTTTTTATTTCCTGTTTTACGACAGAGCAAGGAGGGTGTCCACAGACCACTGTGCACCTGCAGACTGATATGGGGGGTAAAAAGTCTAGAAGTGAGTAAATAAGATTTTAGCACATGTTCTAAAACACACCGGACACCTGTACAGTGATGCCAACACAGTGATCTGAGCTCCTTCTTTGAGTTAAATCCTAGCATCTGCATTTTTTACAAGTTGTTGCTATGGCAGAGCATGACCAGAGCATAACAGAAACCACCCATTTTCTAACCGCTTCATCCAATTCAGGGTAAGGGGGTCAGGGGGTCGCGGGGCACGGGGGAGCCAGAGCCTCAGAAAGTAATAAGCAGGAGATACCTGGGACTGGATGGTAGTCCAATGCAGGGAAGACACAGACACTCACCAATTATTCCAGAAGCCAATTAACCTACCAGTAGTTCTTTGAAGTGTGGGAGGAAGCCGGAGCACCCAAAGCAAACTCATGCAAACATGGGGAGAACATACAAGCTCCATACAGATAGCACCCCAGGTCCAGAAGTGTACCCAGGGCCTCAGCACTGTGAGCTAGCAATGCTAAACGCTGGGCTACTGTGCATGCTAATTTCTAGGCATCAGGTGATCAATCAGGTAGTGTTTCTCAGATAAAAGGACACCAGTAATTTAGTATGAGATTCAAATTGACCTCAGAACAAAAAACTGTATAACTTATGTTATATAACTTATGTATAATTTACTACAGCATAACTGTCTTATTTGGCTCTTGTAGAAAATATTAACAGCATGCCTATTAAACATACAGTATCTAGCAATCAGCAATCAAAATAAAAACATTTCCAAACATGGAAACTGCCCAGTTAATGAAGCATTTCAAAGACATTAATCTATTCAATAATTACAGTTTTAAGTAGATAACAGATTTATATTCAGATTACGAAAGTATCATAACAACGGCTGCTTGTGTAAGGAATCCATGAATACCACTGTACATGAGAATTCCACACCTATTTGTAATCATTACACAAAATCCTATTGAATTTCAGGTACTTGTTTATTCAGCATTGCTTGACTCCGCGGACTCCTTGTTGTTTCAATATTCTAGCAATAGGACTAATCGCCAATACAGTGCCGTTGTAATCTATTCCTTCTGCCAGCAGAGGACGGTATTCGCACAGCCCGTTCAGGATAAGATACGGTCCTCGCAGTTCACAGTACAACTGGCCACAGCCGTACTCGGAATATGCTCTCGATAACCTCGTTTAGTTTAAGTACGGCCGTATTTCATATCAACCCACAGATGCATTGCATAAACACTAGAATTCTGGTTGTACTTAAATTGACCTTATACGTTTTGGATTATGTTTAACCTTCTTCAATTTCTTCAACCATATTTTGAGATGATTACGTTTACAGAAGCAAATATTATTCAGTGCTTTTTCTTCACTCCTTTAATCAAACCCACATTTCTATAAGGAGGGCCATTGTGAAACTCCCCAAAGTGAGCTGAATTAATCTTTTATTCTTCACACCTTCGAAGTCATTCCCTCATTGTGTAATATGAAGGCCTTTCATTATTCACGTATACTACAACATCTGAAAATAATGGGTCTTGAAATAGTTGAATGAAAGAAAATCCTGAATAACTCCTCCAAATGCGTGTTACACTTTCATCAAGTACACACACTTTGAATGTGATGAACTATAAAAAGTTATTTTAACCATACCCAATGGAGCTCGGGAGTGCGATTGCATACACAATCATGTTTTCAGTGTTTGGACATCAGCCGTACATCAGAACAATCATTTCACTAACACAGCTCCGTGTTGAGTGATATATCTGTATTTGGGTATATACAGATCATGTAATTCAGGGAGCACTGTTACGTCAGGTCACCAACCATTATTACGACGCTCATATGTCATAGAGCTCCTTAGGATGTTTGTATAATTTGTATCCAAATTTTCATATGGCCGCAGTTACGGCGTTTATTTTACAGTTAATGTAACAGGGTGTCATTATATTTTTCTGTCTTTATGGTGGCAGACCACTTAAATAAATCTGAGTAGGCGGTTTCTACAAATGGGTCAGATAAAATATTAAATATACAGTAAAAGCTCACACCTATTCATACCCTTTATGTACTGTATATCTACAATTACGTATACTGTATAATACGATAACTACCATTACAAAATGGCTCCCTTTTGATTTGAAGTGGTTCTTTTAAATAAGTAAATTGCAATCACTTAGCCTACATCTGAGCTCCTAATTCATCGCGACGACGGACTGAGACTCCAGTTGGATTTGTGAGAAGTAAAGGGGTGTGCCTGTTTTAAAACCGATTCATACGTCTTAAACACATGGACATAGATAGTTGTCTGTGTTATATAATTTATCTTTTTATTTTATTTAAATTTAAGTATCACATACACATTTTCAAAGTAACTGTACCCCTTTTAATTATGATCCCCATCGCTCACAGCTCCGAAGGTGAGACGAGGGCTACTTCAGATGGGATTTCCAATATTTCTCTCTTAGCTTGTATACCGGTGGAAAGGAGAGGGCTCTTAAAACGTGTTGATAGTAAGATTGGGATGTATTTGCAGTCTAGATATAGTTTTTTTAATGTTCGGAGCCGCCACAGATTCATTTTCTTACGACTGCTTTTCTGGATGACAATGACAATGCAAACGATGGTGTTAAGGCGAGGCTGTGCCTTAAGGCTCCTCTGCTTACAATGTTCAGCGCGTAAATCGCAAACGAGCGCCTTCCCTTACGATGAAAATGCAGAAAATAAGACCACGAGATTTAAACCTACGGCTTACAAATTTATGCGTAAACACTAAAACCGTATCTTTAGCAAAACTGGCGAGACAATGTGTTTTATCATTTAAAAAAGTACTAGAAAATAATTAAAGGTTATCACGATAAACAGAGGTTACTGATCTACTACTGTACGCTGTGACCAAAAATGAGAGTCCCCCGATCCTTGCAGCCTTCATGCTTTGGTCTTGGCCTGGCCGTTTTTTTTTTAAGATAATGGGGTCAAGTTAAGAAATTATGCAAGTTTCTAATCAAATCCAAGGGCGCCTCCATCTCCTTCTCAGATAAAAGGACACCAGTAATTTAGTATGAGATTCAAATTGACCTCAGAACAAAAAACTGTATAACTTATGTTATATAACTTATGTATAACTTACTACAGCATAACTGTCTTATTTGGCTCTTGTAGAAAATATTAACAGCATGCCTATTAAACATACAGTATCTAGCAATCAGCAATCAAAATAAAAACATTTCCAAACATGGAAACTGCCCAGTTAATGAAGCATTTCAAAGACATTAATCTATTCAATAATTACAGTTTTAAGTAGATAACAGATTTATATTCAGATTACGAAAGTATCATAACAACGGCTGCTTGTGTAAGGAATCCATGAATACCACTGTACATGAGAATTCCACACCTATTTGTAATCAATACACAAAATCCTATTGAATTTCAGGTACTTGTTTATTCAGCATTGCTTGACTCCGCGGACTCCTTGTTGTTTCAATATTCTAGCAATAGGACTAATCGCCAATACAGTGCCGTTGTAATCTATTCCTTCTGCCAGCAGAGGACGGTATTCGCACAGCCCGTTCAGGATAAGATACGGTCCTCGCAGTTCACGGTACAACTGGCCAAAGCCGTATTCGGAATATGCTCTCGATAACCTCGTTTAGTTTAAGTACGGCCGTATTTCATATCAACCCACAGATGCATTGCATAAACACTAGAATTCTGGTTGTACTTAAATTGACCTTATACGTTTTGGATTATGTTTAACCTTCTTCAATTTCTTCAACCATATTTTGAGATGATTACGTTTACAGAAGCAAATATTATTCAGTGCTTTTTCTTCACTCCTTTAATCAAACCCACATTTCTATAAGGAGGGCCATTGTGAAACTCCCCAAAGTGAGCTGAATTAATCTTTTATTCTTCACACCTTCGAAGTCATTCCCTCATTGTGTAATGTGAAGGCCTTTCATTATTCACGTATACTACAACATCTGAAAATAATGGGTCTTGAAATAGTTGAATGAAAGAAAATCCTGAATAACTCCTCCAAATGCGTGTTACACTTTCATCAAGTACACACACTTTGAATGTGATGAACTATAAAAAGTTATTTTAACCATACCCAATGGAGCTCGGGAGTGCGATTGCATACACAATCATGTTTTCAGTGTTTGGACATCAGCCGTACATCAGAACAATCATTTCACTAACACAGCTCCGTGTTGAGTGATATATCTGTATTTGGGTATATACAGATCATGTAATTCAGGGAGCACTGTTACGTCAGGTCACCAACCATTATTACGACGCTCATATGTCATAGAGCTCCTTAGGATGTTTGTATAATTTGTATCCAAATTTTCATATGGCCGCAGTTACGGCGTTTATTTTACAGTTAATGTAACAGGGTGTCATTATATTTTTCTGTCTTTATGGTGGCAGACCACTTAAATAAATCTGAGTAGGCGGTTTCTACAAATGGGTCAGATAAAATATTAAATATACAGTAAAAGCTCACACCTATTCATACCCTTTATGTACTGTATATCTACAATTACGTATACTGTATAATACGATAACTACCATTACAAAATGGCTCCCTTTTGATTTGAAGTGGTTCTTTTAAATAAGTAAATTGCAATCACTTAGCCTACATCTGAGCTCCTAATTCATCGCGACGACGGACTGAGACTCCAGTTGGATTTGTGAGAAGTAAAGGGGTGTGCCTGTTTTAAAACCGATTCATACGTCTTAAACACATGGACATAGATAGTTGTCTGTGTTATATAATTTTTCTTTTTATTTTATTTAAATTTAAGTATCACATACACATTTTCAAAGTAACTGTACCCCTTTTAATTATGATCCCCATCGCTCACAGCTCCGAAGGTGAGACGAGGGCTACTTCAGATGGGATTTCCAATATTTCTCTCTTAGCTTGTATACCGGTGGAAAGGAGAGGGCTCTTAAAACGTGTTGATAGTAAGATTGGGATGTATTTGCAGTCTAGATATAGTTTTTTTAATGTTCGGAGCCGCCACAGATTCATTTTCTTACGACTGCTTTTCTGGATGACAATGACAATGCAAACGATGGTGTTAAGGCGAGGCTGTGCCTTAAGGCTCCTCTGCTTACAATGTTCAGCGCGTAAATCGCAAACGAGCGCCTTCCCTTACGATGAAAATGCAGAAAATAAGACCACGAGATTTAAACCTACGGCTTACAAATTTATGCGTAAACACTAAAACCGTATCTTTAGCAAAACTGGCGAGACAATGTGTTTTATCATTTAAAAAAGTACTAGAAAATAATTAAAGGTTATCACGATAAACAGAGGTTACTGATCTACTACTGTACGCTGTGACCAAAAATGAGAGTCCCCCGATCCTTGCAGCCTTCATGCTTTGGTCTTGGCCTGGCCGTTTTTTTTTTAAGATAATGGGGTCAAGTTAAGAAATTATGCAAGTTTCTAATCAAATCCAAGGGCGCCTCCATCTCCTTCTCAGATAAAAGGACACCAGTAATTTAGTATGAGATTCAAATTGACCTCAGAACAAAAAACTGTATAACTTATGTTATATAACTTATGTATAACTTACTACAGCATAACTGTCTTATTTGGCTCTTGTAGAAAATATTAACAGCATGCCTATTAAACATACAGTATCTAGCAATCAGCAATCAAAATAAAAACATTTCCAAACATGGAAACTGCCCAGTTAATGAAGCATTTCAAAGACATTAATCTATTCAATAATTACAGTTTTAAGTAGATAACAGATTTATATTCAGATTACGAAAGTATCATAACAACGGCTGCTTGTGTAAGGAATCCATGAATACCACTGTACATGAGAATTCCACACCTATTTGTAATCAATACACAAAATCCTATTGAATTTCAGGTACTTGTTTATTCAGCATTGCTTGACTCCGCGGACTCCTTGTTGTTTCAATATTCTAGCAATAGGACTAATCGCCAATACAGTGCCGTTGTAATCTATTCCTTCTGCCAGCAGAGGACGGTATTCGCACAGCCCGTTCAGGATAAGATACGGTCCTCGCAGTTCACGGTACAACTGGCCAAAGCCGTATTCGGAATATGCTCTCGATAACCTCGTTTAGTTTAAGTACGGCCGTATTTCATATCAACCCACAGATGCATTGCATAAACACTAGAATTCTGGTTGTACTTAAATTGACCTTATACGTTTTGGATTATGTTTAACCTTCTTCAATTTCTTCAACCATATTTTGAGATGATTACGTTTACAGAAGCAAATATTATTCAGTGCTTTTTCTTCACTCCTTTAATCAAACCCACATTTCTATAAGGAGGGCCATTGTGAAACTCCCCAAAGTGAGCTGAATTAATCTTTTATTCTTCACACCTGCGAAGTCATTCCTTCATTGTGTAATATGAAGGCCTTTCATTATTCACGTATACTACAACATCTGAAAATAATGGGTCTTGAAATAGTTGAATGAAAGAAAATCCTGAATAACTCCTCCAAATGCGTGTTACACTTTCATCAAGTACACACACTTTGAATGTGATGAACTATAAAAAGTTATTTTAACCATACCCAATGGAGCTCGGGAGTGCGATTGCATACACAATCATGTTTTCAGTGTTTGGACATCAGCCGTACATCAGAACAATCATTTCACTAACACAGTTCCGTGTTGAGTGATATATCTGTATTTGGGTATATACAGATCATGTAATTCAGGGAGCACTGTTACGTCAGGTCACCAACCATTATTACGACGCTCATATGTCATAGAGCTCCTTAGGATGTTTGTATAATTTGTATCCAAATTTTCATATGGCCGCAGTTACGGCGTTTATTTTACAGTTAATGTAACAGGGTGTCATTATATTTTTCTGTCTTTATGGTGGCAGACCACTTAACTAAATCTGAGTAGGTGGTTTCTACAAGTGGGTCAGATAAAATATTAAATATACAGTAAAAGCTCACACCTATTCATACCCTTTATGTACTGTATATCTACAATTACGTATACTGTATAATACGATAACTACCATTACAAAATGGCTCCCTTTTGATTTGAAGTGGTTCTTTTAAATAAGTAAATTGCAATCACTTAGCCTACATCTGAGCTCCTAATTCATCGCGACGACGGACTGAGACTCCAGTTGGATTTGTGAGAAGTAAAGGGGTGTGCCTGTTTTAAAACCGATTCATACGTCTTAAACACATGGACATAGATAGCAGTCTGTGTTATATAATTTATCTTTTTATTTTATTTAAATTTAAGTATCACATACACATTTTCAAAGTAACTGTACCCCTTTTAATTATGATCCCCATCGCTCACAGCTCCGAAGGTGAGACGAGGGCTACTTCAGATGGGATTTCCAATATTTCTCTCTTAGCTTGTATACCGGTGGAAAGGAGAGGGCTCTTAAAATGTGTTGATAGTAAGATTGGGATGTATTTGCAGTCTAGATATAGTTTTTTTAATGTTCGGGGCCGCCACAGATTCATTTTCTTACGACTGCTTTTCTGGATGACAATGACAATGCAAACGATGGTGTTAAGGCGAGGCTGTGCCTTAAGGCTCCTCTGCTTACAATGTTCAGCGCGTAAATCGCAAACGAGCGCCTTCCCTTACGATGAAAATGCAGAAAATAAGACCACGAGATTTAAACCTACGGCTTACAAATTTATGCGTAAACACTAAAACCGTATCTTTAGCAAAACTGGCGAGACAATGTGTTTTATCATTTAAAAAAGTACTGGAAAATAATTAAAGGTTATCACGATAAACAGAGGTTACTGATCTACTACTGTACGCTGTGACCAAAAATGAGAGTCCCCCGATCCTCGCAGCCTTCATGCTTTGGTCTTGGCCTGGCCGTTTTTTTTTTAAGATAATGGGGTCAAGTTAAGAAATTATGCAAGTTTCTAATCAAATCCAAGGGCACCTCCATTTCCTAAACATCTTTAGAAGGCCAACGGACCACACTGCACGGTCCGGGTCCGGGCCCTGACCCGGTTCTGAATAATGCCAGCTTAAAGTGAAAAATTCTACTGTACATATTATGTTTCTTATTATGGTATATATGTATAATATAGCGCGACCGCTTCACGAAGCTAGAAAGAAAGTTATCCGCCATTTTTATTTTACCTGCAATTGAATTTGCCATTAAAATCATTATTAATACCGCAGCTGCTAAATTACTTACCTAAAAGCGTTCAGATACAAAAGCACTTGAGCTGTAATGTTTATATACTGTTGGCCCGATGACCTACTTCAAGAAGAATTGTTACATAGACCGCCAAGGACTGTCATCACACTTTACGTCATAAAGCGCTTTAAAACTTTTGACAAGTTCAACACCTCATATTTTGTACTGTTTATCGTGGTAAAAGCAACTCAAAGCAATTATAAAAATGATCGAAAGGTAAAATTACAAGCTTATACGAGCTGTCATTTTAACATTTATAACATATATTTAAACAAAATATATATAATCTATTTGAATAAAATAGAAAAGTGTTCTTAGTCTTCACTTAAAAGCTGTTAGAAGCTGCCTTTCTGACAAGAGAGTTCTGTGAGTTCCACAGTCTCAGTGCATTAAAGTCAAAACCAGTTGCTTTTTATTTCCTGTTTTACGACAGAGCAAGGAGGGTGTCCACAGACCACTGTGCACCTGCAGACTGATATGGGGGGTAAAAAGTCTAGAAGTGAGTAAATAAGATTTTAGCACATGTTCTAAAACACACCGGACACCTGTACAGTGATGCCAACACAGTGATCTGAGCTCCTTCTTTGAGTTAAATCCTAGCATCTGCATTTTTTACAAGTTGTTGCTATGGCAGAGCATGACCAGAGCATAACAGAAACCACCCATTTTCTAACCGCTTCATCCAATTCAGGGTAAGGGGGTCAGGGGGTCGCGGGGCACGGGGGAGCCAGAGCCTCAGAAAGTAATAAGCAGGAGATACCTGGGACTGGATGGTAGTCCA
This sequence comes from Lepisosteus oculatus, assembly GCF_040954835.1. Classification (NCBI taxonomy): domain Eukaryota; kingdom Metazoa; phylum Chordata; class Actinopteri; order Semionotiformes; family Lepisosteidae; genus Lepisosteus; species Lepisosteus oculatus. The sequence continues at coordinate 968,028 of NW_027168042.1, read as the reverse complement.
ATGCAGGGAAGACACAGACACTCACCAATTATTCCAGAAGCCAATTAACCTACCAGTAGTTCTTTGAAGTGTGGGAGGAAGCCGGAGCACCCAAAGCAAACTCATGCAAACATGGGGAGAACATACAAGCTCCATACAGATAGCACCCCAGGTCCAGAAGTGTACCCAGGGCCTCAGCACTGTGAGCTAGCAATGCTAAACGCTGGGCTACTGTGCATGCTAATTTCTAGGCATCAGGTGATCAATCAGGTAGTGTTTCTCAGATAAAAGGACACCAGTAATTTAGTATGAGATTCAAATTGACCTCAGAACAAAAAACTGTATAACTTATGTTATATAACTTATGTATAATTTACTACAGCATAACTGTCTTATTTGGCTCTTGTAGAAAATATTAACAGCATGCCTATTAAACATACAGTATCTAGCAATCAGCAATCAAAATAAAAACATTTCCAAACATGGAAACTGCCCAGTTAATGAAGCATTTCAAAGACATTAATCTATTCAATAATTACAGTTTTAAGTAGATAACAGATTTATATTCAGATTACGAAAGTATCATAACAACGGCTGCTTGTGTAAGGAATCCATGAATACCACTGTACATGAGAATTCCACACCTATTTGTAATCATTACACAAAATCCTATTGAATTTCAGGTACTTGTTTATTCAGCATTGCTTGACTCCGCGGACTCCTTGTTGTTTCAATATTCTAGCAATAGGACTAATCGCCAATACAGTGCCGTTGTAATCTATTCCTTCTGCCAGCAGAGGACGGTATTCGCACAGCCCGTTCAGGATAAGATACGGTCCTCGCAGTTCACAGTACAACTGGCCACAGCCGTACTCGGAATATGCTCTCGATAACCTCGTTTAGTTTAAGTACGGCCGTATTTCATATCAACCCACAGATGCATTGCATAAACACTAGAATTCTGGTTGTACTTAAATTGACCTTATACGTTTTGGATTATGTTTAACCTTCTTCAATTTCTTCAACCATATTTTGAGATGATTACGTTTACAGAAGCAAATATTATTCAGTGCTTTTTCTTCACTCCTTTAATCAAACCCACATTTCTATAAGGAGGGCCATTGTGAAACTCCCCAAAGTGAGCTGAATTAATCTTTTATTCTTCACACCTTCGAAGTCATTCCCTCATTGTGTAATATGAAGGCCTTTCATTATTCACGTATACTACAACATCTGAAAATAATGGGTCTTGAAATAGTTGAATGAAAGAAAATCCTGAATAACTCCTCCAAATGCGTGTTACACTTTCATCAAGTACACACACTTTGAATGTGATGAACTATAAAAAGTTATTTTAACCATACCCAATGGAGCTCGGGAGTGCGATTGCATACACAATCATGTTTTCAGTGTTTGGACATCAGCCGTACATCAGAACAATCATTTCACTAACACAGCTCCGTGTTGAGTGATATATCTGTATTTGGGTATATACAGATCATGTAATTCAGGGAGCACTGTTACGTCAGGTCACCAACCATTATTACGACGCTCATATGTCATAGAGCTCCTTAGGATGTTTGTATAATTTGTATCCAAATTTTCATATGGCCGCAGTTACGGCGTTTATTTTACAGTTAATGTAACAGGGTGTCATTATATTTTTCTGTCTTTATGGTGGCAGACCACTTAAATAAATCTGAGTAGGCGGTTTCTACAAATGGGTCAGATAAAATATTAAATATACAGTAAAAGCTCACACCTATTCATACCCTTTATGTACTGTATATCTACAATTACGTATACTGTATAATACGATAACTACCATTACAAAATGGCTCCCTTTTGATTTGAAGTGGTTCTTTTAAATAAGTAAATTGCAATCACTTAGCCTACATCTGAGCTCCTAATTCATCGCGACGACGGACTGAGACTCCAGTTGGATTTGTGAGAAGTAAAGGGGTGTGCCTGTTTTAAAACCGATTCATACGTCTTAAACACATGGACATAGATAGTTGTCTGTGTTATATAATTTATCTTTTTATTTTATTTAAATTTAAGTATCACATACACATTTTCAAAGTAACTGTACCCCTTTTAATTATGATCCCCATCGCTCACAGCTCCGAAGGTGAGACGAGGGCTACTTCAGATGGGATTTCCAATATTTCTCTCTTAGCTTGTATACCGGTGGAAAGGAGAGGGCTCTTAAAACGTGTTGATAGTAAGATTGGGATGTATTTGCAGTCTAGATATAGTTTTTTTAATGTTCGGAGCCGCCACAGATTCATTTTCTTACGACTGCTTTTCTGGATGACAATGACAATGCAAACGATGGTGTTAAGGCGAGGCTGTGCCTTAAGGCTCCTCTGCTTACAATGTTCAGCGCGTAAATCGCAAACGAGCGCCTTCCCTTACGATGAAAATGCAGAAAATAAGACCACGAGATTTAAACCTACGGCTTACAAATTTATGCGTAAACACTAAAACCGTATCTTTAGCAAAACTGGCGAGACAATGTGTTTTATCATTTAAAAAAGTACTAGAAAATAATTAAAGGTTATCACGATAAACAGAGGTTACTGATCTACTACTGTACGCTGTGACCAAAAATGAGAGTCCCCCGATCCTTGCAGCCTTCATGCTTTGGTCTTGGCCTGGCCGTTTTTTTTTTAAGATAATGGGGTCAAGTTAAGAAATTATGCAAGTTTCTAATCAAATCCAAGGGCGCCTCCATCTCCTTCTCAGATAAAAGGACACCAGTAATTTAGTATGAGATTCAAATTGACCTCAGAACAAAAAACTGTATAACTTATGTTATATAACTTATGTATAACTTACTACAGCATAACTGTCTTATTTGGCTCTTGTAGAAAATATTAACAGCATGCCTATTAAACATACAGTATCTAGCAATCAGCAATCAAAATAAAAACATTTCCAAACATGGAAACTGCCCAGTTAATGAAGCATTTCAAAGACATTAATCTATTCAATAATTACAGTTTTAAGTAGATAACAGATTTATATTCAGATTACGAAAGTATCATAACAACGGCTGCTTGTGTAAGGAATCCATGAATACCACTGTACATGAGAATTCCACACCTATTTGTAATCAATACACAAAATCCTATTGAATTTCAGGTACTTGTTTATTCAGCATTGCTTGACTCCGCGGACTCCTTGTTGTTTCAATATTCTAGCAATAGGACTAATCGCCAATACAGTGCCGTTGTAATCTATTCCTTCTGCCAGCAGAGGACGGTATTCGCACAGCCCGTTCAGGATAAGATACGGTCCTCGCAGTTCACGGTACAACTGGCCAAAGCCGTATTCGGAATATGCTCTCGATAACCTCGTTTAGTTTAAGTACGGCCGTATTTCATATCAACCCACAGATGCATTGCATAAACACTAGAATTCTGGTTGTACTTAAATTGACCTTATACGTTTTGGATTATGTTTAACCTTCTTCAATTTCTTCAACCATATTTTGAGATGATTACGTTTACAGAAGCAAATATTATTCAGTGCTTTTTCTTCACTCCTTTAATCAAACCCACATTTCTATAAGGAGGGCCATTGTGAAACTCCCCAAAGTGAGCTGAATTAATCTTTTATTCTTCACACCTTCGAAGTCATTCCCTCATTGTGTAATATGAAGGCCTTTCATTATTCACGTATACTACAACATCTGAAAATAATGGGTCTTGAAATAGTTGAATGAAAGAAAATCCTGAATAACTCCTCCAAATGCGTGTTACACTTTCATCAAGTACACACACTTTGAATGTGATGAACTATAAAAAGTTATTTTAACCATACCCAATGGAGCTCGGGAGTGCGATTGCATACACAATCATGTTTTCAGTGTTTGGACATCAGCCGTACATCAGAACAATCATTTCACTAACACAGCTCCGTGTTGAGTGATATATCTGTATTTGGGTATATACAGATCATGTAATTCAGGGAGCACTGTTACGTCAGGTCACCAACCATTATTACGACGCTCATATGTCATAGAGCTCCTTAGGATGTTTGTATAATTTGTATCCAAATTTTCATATGGCCGCAGTTACGGCGTTTATTTTACAGTTAATGTAACAGGGTGTCATTATATTTTTCTGTCTTTATGGTGGCAGACCACTTAAATAAATCTGAGTAGGCGGTTTCTACAAATGGGTCAGATAAAATATTAAATATACAGTAAAAGCTCACACCTATTCATACCCTTTATGTACTGTATATCTACAATTACGTATACTGTATAATACGATAACTACCATTACAAAATGGCTCCCTTTTGATTTGAAGTGGTTCTTTTAAATAAGTAAATTGCAATCACTTAGCCTACATCTGAGCTCCTAATTCATCGCGACGACGGACTGAGACTCCAGTTGGATTTGTGAGAAGTAAAGGGGTGTGCCTGTTTTAAAACCGATTCATACGTCTTAAACACATGGACATAGATAGTTGTCTGTGTTATATAATTTATCTTTTTATTTTATTTAAATTTAAGTATCACATACACATTTTCAAAGTAACTGTACCCCTTTTAATTATGATCCCCATCGCTCACAGCTCCGAAGGTGAGACGAGGGCTACTTCAGATGGGATTTCCAATATTTCTCTCTTAGCTTGTATACCGGTGGAAAGGAGAGGGCTCTTAAAACGTGTTGATAGTAAGATTGGGATGTATTTGCAGTCTAGATATAGTTTTTTTAATGTTCGGAGCCGCCACAGATTCATTTTCTTACGACTGCTTTTCTGGATGACAATGACAATGCAAACGATGGTGTTAAGGCGAGGCTGTGCCTTAAGGCTCCTCTGCTTACAATGTTCAGCGCGTAAATCGCAAACGAGCGCCTTCCCTTACGATGAAAATGCAGAAAATAAGACCACGAGATTTAAACCTACGGCTTACAAATTTATGCGTAAACACTAAAACCGTATCTTTAGCAAAACTGGCGAGACAATGTGTTTTATCATTTAAAAAAGTACTGGAAAATAATTAAAGGTTATCACAGAGGTTACTGATCTACTACTGTACGCTGTGACCAAAAATGAGAGTCCCCCGATCCTCGCAGCCTTCATGCTTTGGTCTTGGCCTGGCCGTTTTTTTTTTAAGATAATGGGGTCAAGTTAAGAAATTATGCAAGTTTCTAATCAAATCCAAGGGCGCCTCCATCTCCTAAACATCTTTAGAAGGCCGATGGACCACACTGCACGGTCCGGGTCCGGGCCCTGACCCGGTTCTGGATAATGCCAGCTTAAAGTGAAAAATTCTACTGTACATATTATGTTTCTTATTATGGTATATATGTATAATATAGAGCGACCGCTTCACGAAGCTAGAAAGAAAGTTATCCGCCATTTTTATTTTACCTGCAATTGAATTTGCCATTAAAATCATTATTAATACCGCAGCTGCTAAATTACTTACCTAAAAGCATTCAGATACAAAAGCACTTGAGCTGTAATGTTTATATACTGTTGGCCCGATGACCTACTTCAAGAAGAATTGTTACATAGACCGCCAAGGACTGTCATCACACTTTACGTCATAAAGCGCTTTAAAACTTTTGACAAGTTCAACACCTCATATTTTGTACTGTTAATCGTGGTAAAAGCAACTCAAAGCAATTATAAAAATGATCGAAAGGTAAAAATACAAGCTTATACGAGCTGTCATTTTAACATTTATAACATATATTTAAACAAAATATATATAATCTATTTGAATAAAATAGAAAAGTGTTCTTAGTCTTCACTTAAAAGCTGTTAGAAGCTGCCTTTCTGACAAGAGAGTTCTGTGAGTTCCACAGTCTCAGTGCATTAAAGTCAAAACCAGTTGCTTTTTATTTCCTGTTTTACGACAGAGCAAGGAGGGTGTCCACAGACCACTGTGCACCTGCAGACTGATATGGGGGGTAAAAAGTCTAGAAGTGAGTAAATAAGATTTTAGCACATGTTCTAAAACAAACCGGACACCTGTACAGCGATGCCAACACAGTGATCTGAGCTCCTTCTTTGAGTTAAATCCTAGCATCTGCATTTTTTACAAGTTGTTGCTATGGCAGAGCATGACCAGAGCATAACAGAAACCACCCATTTTCTAACCGCTTCATCCAATTCAGGGTCAGGGGGTCAGGGGGTCAGGGGGTCGCGGGGCACGGGGGAGCCAGAGCCTCAGAAAGTAATAAGCAGGAGATACCTGGGACTGGATGGTAGTCCAATGCAGGGAAGACACAGACACTCACCAATTATCCCAGAAGCCAATTAACCTACCAGTAGTTCTTTGAAGTGTGGGAGGAAGCCGGAGCACCCAAAGCAAACTCATGCAAACATGGGGAGAACATACAAGCTCCATACAGATAGCACCCCAGGTCCAGAAGTGTACCCAGGGCCTCAGCACTGTGAGCTAGCAATGCTAAACGCTGGGCTACTGTGCATGCTAATTTCTAGGCATCAGGTGATCAATCAGGTAGTGTTTCTCAGATAAAAGGACACCAGTAATTTAGTATGAGATTCAAATTGACCTCAGAACAAAAAACTGTATAACTTATGTTATATAACTTATGTATAACTTACTACAGCATAACTGTCTTATTTGGCTCTTGTAGAAAATATTAACAGCATGCCTATTAAACATACAGTATCTAGCAATCAGCAATCAAAATAAAAACATTTCCAAACATGGAAACTGCCCAGTTAATGAAGCATTTCAAAGACATTAATCTATTCAATAATTACAGTTTTAAGTAGATAACAGATTTATATTCAGATTACGAAAGTATCATAACAACGGCTGCTTGTGTAAGGAATCCATGAATACCACTGTACATGAGAATTCCACACCTATTTGTAATCAATACACAAAATCCTATTGAATTTCAGGTACTTGTTTATTCAGCATTGCTTGACTCCGCGGACTCCTTGTTGTTTCAATATTCTAGCAATAGGACTAATCGCCAATACAGTGCCGTTGTAATCTATTCCTTCTGCCAGCAGAGGACAGTATTCGCACAGCCCGTTCAGGATAAGATACGGTCCTCGCAGTTCACGGTACAACTGGCCAAAGCCGTATTCGGAATATGCTCTCGATAACCTCGTTTAGTTTAAGTACGGCCGTATTTCATATCAACCCACAGATGCATTGCATAAACACTAGAATTCTGGTTGTACTTAAATTGACCTTATACGTTTTGGATTATGTTTAACCTTCTTCAATTTCTTCAACCATATTTTGAGATGATTACGTTTACAGAAGCAAATATTATTCAGTGCTTTTTCTTCACTCCTTTAATCAAACCCACATTTCTATAAGGAGGGCCATTGTGAAACTCCCCAAAGTGAGCTGAATTAATCTTTTATTCTTCACACCTGCGAAGTCATTCCTTCATTGTGTAATATGAAGGCCTTTCATTATTCACGTATACTACAACATCTGAAAATAATGGGTCTTGAAATAGTTGAATGAAAGAAAATCCTGAATAACTCCTCCAAATGCGTGTTACACTTTCATCAAGTACACACACTTTGAATGTGATGAACTATTAAAAGTTATTTTAACCATACCCAATGGAGCTCGGGAGTGCGATTGCATACACAATCATGTTTTCAGTGTTTGGACATCAGCCGTACATCAGAACAATCATTTCACTAACACAGCTCCATGTTGAGTGACTTCCCTCCAAAAACACAAAGTCACTTTCCCTTAGCAATTATTGCATGGACTTATCTGCCTTCTGCATCAAGCCCTGTATGATATACTGTACAAAGCCAAGCTTTGGGATAGTGCTTTGTTTGGATCCTTGTCTTGATCCTTTTGGATCCCAGGCTGCTCATTTGGAAATGTGTTTTGACATTAATTATAGTGACTATAGCAATGAGGTGGCACTGTGGTTCACAGAGCTGGGGTCCTGGGTTCAATTCCTGGGGTGCAGTCTGGATGGAATTGTATGTTCTCCCTTCATTTGTGTGGATTTCTTCCAGGTGCTCCAGTTTCTTCCCACAGTCCAAAGACATACAGTACTAGTAGGTTAAGGTGAAACTACAGTCCCAATTTTGCAGACACAAAAGTATTTAATTTCAGTCACAAAATAAAATCATTGACATTATAGAAAAACTTTACAAACTCAAAATTGAGCACAAAATCATGAATTTTGTGAAAGTACTGTAAGTTACGCCATGTTGTAACAAATTCGCATTCAAGTTCCACACAAATTGCGATGTGATGCAGCCCTTCCTGCTCACTAATCACTGTAATGACTAATGCAATGTGATGTAGGAGAGAAAAGGTATAGGTTATGCAGCAAACATTTCACTGCAAAAAACGTTCCATTCCAAGGTTCTTTATGCAGAGTTAACAATGTAATATTATTTATTGGCAAAAACGTAAAAAAGTTGAGAGCAATATTTCCATTTGATTAAACGAGATGTATTCACAAGCCTGCTCCTTTACAATGTCACAGGGCCATATCAGATTACAGGAAGTTTTGCTGCCTCGTTCTGAATCGCAGAACATGGTAATTCTTTAACCTTGAAATGTAGTCTATTTTGTGATGTAAATTGGAGGTTTTACAAGTTATTGTGTGTTCCCCTTTAGATGGCTTCTGGGAAAACTGGCCTCAACACTGTATTGGATAAGGCACTTAGAAAACAGATTCATGCGTGGACCACAGCAATGTCCCTTTACTGAGAGCCAGCAATCAACGGATGTGTCTGATCGTGAATGGTTTTCCCTGTTGTTTGTTGTATTACTCGGTGTTGCATTTTAAGCTGTGCATGAGGCAGGACCCGGAGGCTGCTGCTTCTGCTGGGATTGAGGAAGAGCTGAGCGCCATGTAAGGCAAAGACACTGCGTTCCACTTTATCAGGTGTCTGGAGTGTAAGAGCTGCAGATAATATTGAGTCACATTAATCCCAACATATTTCAAATATTATGAAAATTAAATAAATTAAATCAAATAACTTTAATTAAAAAAATCAATCACACTTTACCTTGCTTTTTCAGTTGTTTTAAAGGAAAATTGATGCAGAGAATGTGTGAATACTACTTTTTGATAGTTCCAAGGCCAATGTGACCTGTTCTATTGCCTGCTAATTGTACGTTCCAGGTTGAACAGAATTCAGAAGTCACTAAGACACATTTATTCTGTCTGGCAAATGTGCCTTTGCGGCAGTTTTTCAGAAGAGTACTTCATAAAACACTTATTTATTGTTTACATTGATTTATAAGCTGAGTCTGACTCTAGGAGAAAACAAGGGAAGCTTGGAAAGAGTTTAAGGATAGCCCTTACCACGATTGGCGGTCTAACCTTCTTCTTATGGATGTATGTCTCCAGTTCTGTTCCCTTGGCCCTGTGCTTGAAAGAGTCAAAAACCTTCCTCTTTGAATTCTGAAGCTTCTTGCAGATCTTGCTGTGTTTCTCCAGCCTCTCTACAGCAAACTTCCTGTCACACAGTTCACAGGGCACCAGCTGACGGTTTCCACTCTGGCTATTCTCATATGGAAATTGATCAGCGGTAGGGCACATCAGACTTGTAGGGGACTGGTGTAACAGAAGAGATAAGGTTCTTGATCCCGAGATGAAGTAAAACAAATGAGTTTATTGCATGCAAGGAACAATAAAGCCGAAGTCTTGTTTCCCGCAAGAAACAACAAAACCGAAGTATTGTTCGCCGTACTGTTACAAACTTTTGGGTTATATAGTGTTTTCTTCTCCGTTTCTGACGTCACTCGGTCTGATGGTAAAGAGGGGGCCAGTTTACGATGTTCTGGACAAATGGTCAGTTTAAGATTACACCCAGGGGGGTTCCTAGCTTGCATCTGCAGTTCTTATCAGTTAATCCCCTTTCATGCCATAAACCCCAGCTTGTGACTTAGAAGTCTAAACCCCCTACAGAAAGGATTAAATTCAAACCCCCGTCTTCACATCATTCTTCAATGTCAAGTGGCAAATGTTGAATGGTGATGTTATGTGAATCTTAGGAAATGGTCATTTTTCAATCGAGTCTATGTTTCTCAGAATTTGAGACAGAGAGGTCAATCTCTGCAATCCGAGCTGAGGGCATTTCTTGGAATGGAAAGGTAAGAGCAACGTGTTCTTTGATATTCTCTTAAGACTCTTCGCCAGATTTTACGATGAAAAATGTAAATAATAATAACAAACATTATTTGATATAGTGCCTTGAAAGGTGGCTTCTTTACAGAATGACAAAACCAACTACAATAAATAATACACAAGATATGCATGATGACAATACACAGTTAGAGGAGATAGTAGATGGTCATTGTCAGTGTATCCTGAAGGTAGTTTTCCAATTTTTTGGAACGGGGTAAAAGAGGCCACCTCTACTAGAATTTTTGTCCTAACCAAAAATGTAACAAAGTATAATAATAATATTAAAAAGAATAATAATAAACTTTATTTATAGAGCACCTTTCATACAAATAGTGCTTTGGTGCTTTAAAAACCAAGCGTAAAAATACAATATTAAAATTGAGAGATATACTTTCAGTTGTAAAGGAAAATACAGCAATACAGTAAAGCAACATACATGTCAATTAAAGAAATAAAAATTAGGAAAGTCGTAATAAAATAAGAAATAAGAACAGCTGGATGGCTTCTGGTCGCTGGTCAGGATCGACAGCCAGCATGTCCTGGAGCAGTGTCCTTAGCTCCGTGCTTATGGCTCTATTTACTTTCAGGGGGATGTGGAACTGCAGCCAGGGGTTCTCATGCAGGGCCTCTCCAACAGGCCCTGACAGACATATGCTCCTGTATCGGAAACACACTTTAGTTCAATTCTAAAATATTTCTCATAGGACTGAAGGAACCTTTGCCTGTTAAGAGTTAACAATTAGGTCCTCAAGAACTGTTTTACGGTTTTCTACACTCCTGGCTGGCCAAGGTCTCTTTAAGGTCTCTTAAGTGGAGGTGTAACTCATGTATCCTACATGTGATTTAGCAACATGAAAGGGAATAGCTTCTTATCGGATTATGGTCTTGGTTAACTGCCTAAGGCTGACCTAAGTGCCTAACTTTCTGACTTTGTTTATACCTTATATGTTAAGAAGCTTCTTCTGACCAATCAGAAATGTATGCTTTATGTATGAACATTTTGCTCATCAAAGTGAGTGAGAGACAAGGTTAACAGAAATTAGCCACGGCAGTAAATGACAGCATATTTTTTGGTTCTTAAATGGTCTCTACCTGGCACACCTGCAGTGCAAACTGACACACACTGTTTAGAGAAACAGCTATCTATTACTAATATTAATGAAACATTTCTTATTCTATGGAACAAAAACAAACAGTAAAACTAAAACACAGATCTCTTAGCTTCCTATTTCATGAACCAGATGACTGAATGACCAAGCCTAACTAGTAGCCAGAACCCCAGTTAACCCTCCGTAACACAAAGTTTAACTACACGACAGGAACTCTTTCAAACTGAGTGAAAATCATAAATGGATCCATAACTTTACACCAATTTACTATGTTGTGCCAATACCTGCATTTACATTTAGAACGAATGATGTCATAGAACCAGCATCACACCAGTTCCAGGTGTCTCCAAGGAGACAACAGAACTTCAGTTGTGTTTGCTAAAATACACACTTTGAAACATACTGTAACACTTAGTTAACATGTCTGGTTTAGTTGAAGAATCGGCTAAGGTAAGTTTCAGGGTTTAATGGTGGGATGGCACCTGTGCTTTTTTCCCCCAACCGCTAGAATATGATTCGCACCAAACCCAAAAGAAATACTGCACAGTTCAGGAACTTCATCAACCTAGCAACTGTAAAATAAGCTTACAAACAACTGAATTGAAATGCCAAAAAGTTCAGAGAAAGGCACAAACTATGTTTACTTGGGGTTTACAAAATTAAAGCTAACTAAAACTGTAATGATAAACAATCATGCTGCCAATGGACAGAGAAATATCATGTTTTTTGAATAATGTATTATTTGTTATATAGGAACCCAGTATAAGGGAATCCCTTGCGATCCTGTCTGCAGAGATAAAGGTAAGTATTTTTTTCTCTTTAGCTCTGTCACTCCAAGAAATATAATGAACATAAATATATTTGCCAATCTTTTCATAGTAATCCAAACAACTCTGCGTGTATCTGACATTTGTAATATTTATCTACCGCAGTATAACTCTTCTGGCAAGGCGATTGGTATTGTACCTTGAAAGAAAACTGATTGGAAATGTCATGTACTCTATGGTTTCTATTGATGTCAAGTGGCAAATGTTGACTGGTGATGTTATGTGAATCTTAGGAAATGGTCATTTTTCAATCGAGTCTATGTTTCTCAGAATTTGAGACAGAGAGGTCAATCTCTGCAATCCGAGCTGAGGGCATTTCTTGGAATGGAAAGGTAAGAGCAACGTGTTCTTTGTTATTCTCTTAAGACTCTTCGCCAGATTTTATGATGAAAAATGTAAATAATAATAACAAACATTATTTATATAGTGCCTTGAAAGGTGGCTTCTTTACAGAATGACAAAACCAACTACAATAAATAATACACAAGATATGCATGATGACAATACACAGTTAAAGGAGACAGTAGATGGTCATGGTCAGTGTATTCTGAAGGTAGTTTTCCAATTTTTTGGAACGGGGTAAAAGAGGTCACCTCTACTAGAATCTTTGTCCTAACCAAAAATGTAACAAAGTATAATAATAATATTAAAAATAATAATAATAAACTTTATTTATAGAGCACCTTTCATACAAATAGAGCTTTGGTGCTTTAAAAACCAAGCGTAAAAGTAAAATATTAAAATTGAGAGATATACTTTCAGTTGTCAAGGAAAATACAGCAATACAGTAAAGCAACATACATGTCAACTAAATAAATAAAAATTAGGAAAGTCGTAATAAAATAAGAACAATTAAAGAGAACTAAAAAAAGAAACAGAAATAGAAAGAACAAAGAACCATTTTAACTAAAAGCAACATTTTCAAATGTTTTTTAAAACAATGTACCGAGCTTGACTGCCTAATAAAAAGTTGAAGTGAGTTTCATAATTTAGAAGCATAAAAACAAAAAGCAGCCTCTCCACTCTTTCTGCATTTCACATGTGGTATTTGCAATAGGCCAGTATGTGCAGATCTCAGGTCACGTATAGGAACATATGAAGACAGACATTCATTAAGGTACAGACGTGCTAGGTCGCTTAAAGCTTTAAAAACAAGTAAAAGAACTTTCAAATTTATCTTAGATAATACAGGTGACCAGTGAAGTTTTTTCAAAACAGGAATGATATTCTCTTTCTTGTATTTGTTAGGATCTGTGCTACTGCATTTCGAACAAGTAGTAAGGGATTTATTGTTTTCTTGGGAAGCCCACAAAACAGAGCATTATAATCATATCCACATCAATGTGAGCAATGGAGAAGTCAAATTAACGTGTCTAAATATCATCTAGTTCTATCCCAGGGAAGAGGGCTGTTGCCTACACAGACGACAAGACACAAAACGCTCAACTGTGCAAAACACGCATAAGGACATCAGTCAGGAGGAACAAGGTAAAGTGTTTTTTCTTCTTCACCATGGTCATGTAGTTTCACTCCAAGCACTGTCATATGAAATAACTGTGGAAACGACCTCCCCAACATTTTGGGTTGTTGCATTTTGCTTCAATGAATTTTAACCTTTTCTTTTAGACATTAAGAGGAAGGACACATTCACCCTTGGTAGAGATTCAGTTGTTCTATGAGATGTCAAGGTGAGAATTAACCACTTCAGGGATAAGTCAATCCACATAACTGAAAAGGGGGCAATGAACAGGATATGGGGATTTTGCTAGTTATAAAGTACAATAATCATCATTACATGATCTAAGACTACTGAAGTATAAGCTGTGTCCCTGACTGATTAATTAGCAAATTCATCTTTGTAGAGTGCAGCTACTATCTATTCAGTGGCATTTCCTTAAAACAACTGTATTCCCACATTCTGAATATGGAGTGAGATCATGTAGAGAATGTTGGACTTGTAATAACTAATTGAAGGATAATAATAATCAACGAAAGTGCTTAAAAGTATCAACAAATGCCTTCAAAGTACTTGACACGTACTTTGCTTTCAAAAGTGAAACATAATTAATGCTTACGTAAGATTTCTCTTGACTTCTCAGGAGTATACTAACTCCAAGGACAAGTAACATCACAAACCATTATTTAAGTGCTGATGTTGGAGCTGCAATACTACTACCAAGACAAAAAATGATACAGGTAACACTGCTTTCAGATTTCTAAGAATTGCTAAAATAGTATGTTTACAGAGCATTCAGAGTTGAGAATATGACAAGTTCCTACCATCTCAAACACTGCCAATCTAGAACAAAAAGAAAGTACTTGAACGCCTGCAGTAATCGAACACAAACCAGAACATATCAGTGCATGACAAGGAAATGTAGTCACAAAATGATTCTACCCTTTCAAGTCCCAAAAAGGACCGGGGAACTTACCGGAGGCGATACCTGGATTTCAAACAGAGTACAATGTAGCCACTGTAGGGGAGAAGATCACAGAGAGCTCTTCTCAGATTGCTCAGAGTCAGCCCCAGCACCCTTTCCTGACTGAAGCAGACAAAGTGGTCAAACAGGTAGGTAGAAATGAGTAAGGAACAGAGAGTATGGTTATTCTTGCATTGTTTTGTTCATCTGTCAAAGAAAAGAGTGCTTCTGACTTTTGTCAATGTTCATCTTTATTTTAGGAGAAGAACAAACGGTGGTATCACACTTTGCTCAAGTGTATGATACCATGTGTATACAGCAGACATCACCAAAGGAACAGGAGACACCTGAGTAGAGAACAAGAATATGAAAAGACTGATGAAAAAAAGCACCAGGAGAAATCCATTGAATATGCACAATCTCGTCCAGTATTTCAATGAAAAGTTTCAGTGTTGTTTTTAGTGTCGTCGTATTGCATACATTTAAAACAATGTGTCTTGTTAAATGAACAATTTCATTTACTTTAGTAAAAAGTGTTGTTTACTGTAGTCCTAGCATGGATGCAATTGTTAGAAAAAACTTGAATGAAAAACTGAATGTTTCATACAATATGGGTTTGTGTTAACCCACACACCTAAGTGAAATGTTTGATTACGTTTACAAGACATAACACATAGTTCAGTTGAGTGTGAAGGGGAACAACAGAGAAAGTCACAAACAAAACATTTGTGAAGGACTTGATGAATGTTTTTTCTTTAGAAATGACAAAAAATAAAGAATTTTTCAACAAGATGTCTTTCTATAGCGAGTTTCATTTGAGATAGTCTTTTCTTAGAAGTGCAAGAGTGGTATTCCCTACAACTTATTCCCCAATTTGATCATTCTCAGAAATTAGGAGACGGAAACCACACCTACTGTAATATTAGACCTTGTAACAAGGCAACTAGGTTTCAATGGCTTAAAAGGTGCAGAAAGAGGCTCATGTATAATGACCTCCAGTGTCCCACAGGTTTCCCAAATCATTTCTTAGAGTATGGAAAAAGAGGAAATAAAGTGTCTACAGAAAGCGTATACCCCCTTGAACTTTGTTCAGTTTGTTGCGCCAGTGCCAGAGTTTCATGCAATTAAATGAGGACCTCTTTCTCACACCACATATGTTATACTTTCAAAGGGAAAAAAGGAAATATTACAATTGTATACATTTTCACCCACATGTTAATATTTGGTAGAAGCCCTTTTCACAGCAATTTCAGCTGTGAGTCTGTTGGTAATGGGCTCCACCACCTCTGAACCAACAAGATTTGATAATATTTGAGAATTTCAGAAGTCTGTCTGGTTTAGCTGAAGAATCAGCTAAGGTAAGTTTCAGGAAGAGCATCTGATTTCTTTCAATAAAGCAGAACAGAGAAAAAACACACAATACAAAATCATGAGAATTTGTATCCATATGACACTTTGACTCGAATACTTTTATCAGACCTACACAGAGTATATACTGTACACACTTTTTCAGCCCAGGTTTATACATTTGATACATTTGGAACTGCCATTTGTAGGTGTTTTTGTGTCTTAGCTCAACACTGTGAAACCTGTAGTTACAAACATGGAGGATGAAGACATGAAGACATATATTGTACCTCTGACCGGCCTACCTTCCAAGAGGTGAAAGATGAAACTTTTCCTTTATCGTCAACTCAGTGAATGTCTTTAAACTTTCGAAAACTGTAACAAAGAATAAGTTAAAAAACGTATTTTCATTGGACCCACAGAAAAGTCAAAGTTGTCCATAGAAATGCCCGTCTAAATCAGAAATCTACAGCACAAAGGCAGTGGCCTTTCGGGACATAAAAATGAAATCAGACTTTACTCAGACGATTTGCCCTTGGTCACGGACATCTTGCTAACAGTCACTACAAAGATGTTTTCTCTCGTGCCATGGCTTGCCTGACTTGCTTCTTCAGCTGGATGGCTTCTGGTCGCTGGTCAGGATCGACAGCCAGCATGTCCTGGAGCAGTGTCCTTAGCTCCGTGCTTATGGCTCTATTTACTTTCAGGGGGATGTGGAACTGCAGCCAGGGGTTCTCATGCAGGGCCTCTCCAACAGGCCCTGACAGACATATGCTCCTGTATCGGAAACACACTTTAGTTCAATTCTAAAATATTTCTCATAGGACTGAAGGAACCTTTGCCTGTTAAGAGTTAACAATTAGGTGCTCAAGAACTGTTTTACGGTTTTCTACACTCCTGGCTGGCCAAGGTCTCTTTAAGGTCTCTTAAGTGGAGGTGTAACTCATGTATCCTACATGTGATTTAGCAACATGAAAGGGAATAGCTTCTTATCAGATTATGGTCTTGGTTAACTGCCTAAGGCTGACCTAAGTGCCTAACTTTCTGACTTTGTTTATACCTTATATGTTAAGAAGCTTCTTCTGACCAATCAGAAATGGATGCTTTATGTATGAACATTTTGCTCATCAAAGTGAGTGAGAGACAAGGTTAACAGAAATTAGCCACGGCAGTAAATGACAGCATATTTTTGGGTTCTTAAATGGTCTCTACCTGGCACACCTGCAGTGCAAACTGACACACACTGTTTAGAGAAACAGCTACTCTATTACTAATATTAATGAAACATTTCTGATTCTATGGAACAAAAACAAACAGTAAAACTAAAACACAGATCTCTTAGCTTCCTATTTCATGAACCAGATGACTGAATGACCAAGCCTAACTAGTAGCCAGAACCCCAGTTAACCCTCCGTAACACAAAGTTTAACTACACGACAGGAACTCTTTCAAACTGAGTGAAAATCATAAATGGATCCATAACTTTACACCAATTTACTATGTTGTGCCAATACCTGCATTTACATTTAGAACAAATGATGTCATAGAACCAGCATCACACCAGTTCCAGGTGTCTCCAAGGAGACAACAGAACTTCAGTTGTGTTTGCTAAAATACACACTTTGAAACATACTGTAACACTTAGTTAACATGTATGGTTTAGTTGAAGAATCGGCTAAGGTAAGTTTCAGGGTTAAATGGTGGGATGGCACCTGTGCTTTTTTCCCCCAACCACTAGAATATGATTCGCACCAAACCCAAAAGAAATACTGCACAGTTCAGGAACTTCATCAACCTAGCAACTGTAAAATAAGCTTACAAACAACTGAATTGAAATGCCAAAAAGTTCAGAGAAAGGCACAAACTATGTTTACTTGGGGTTTACAAAATTAAAGCTAACTAAAACTGTAATGATAAACAATCATGCTGCCAATGGACAGAGAAATATCATGTTTTTTGAATAATGTATTATTTGTTATATAGGAACCCAGTATAAGGGAATCCCTCGCGATCCTGTCTGCAGAGATAAAGGTAAGTATTTTTTTCTCTTTAGCTCTGTCACTCCAAGAAATATAATGAACATAAATATATTTGCCAATCTTTTCATAGTAATCCAAACAACTCTGCGTGTATCTGACATTTGTAATATTTATCTACCGCAGTATAACTCTTCTGGCAAGACGATTGGTATTGTACCTTGAAAGAAAACTGATTGGAAATGTCATGTACTCTATGGTTTCTATTGATGTCAAGTGGCAAATGTTGACTGGTGATGTTATGTGAATCTTAGGAAATGGTCGTTTTTCAATCGAGTCTATGTTTCTCAGAATTTGAGACAGAGAGGTCAATCTCTGCAATCCGAGCTGAGGGCATTTCTTGGAATGGAAAGGTAAGAGCAACGTGTTCTTTGTTATTCTCTTAAGACTCTTCGCCAGATTTTATGATGAAAAATGTAAATAATAATAACAAACATTGTTTATATAGTGCCTTGAAAGGTGGCTTCTTTACAGAATGACAAAACCAACTACAATAAATAATACACAAGATATGCATGATGACAATACACAGTTAAAGGAGACAGTAGATGGTCATGGTCAGTGTATTCTGAAGGTAGTTTTCCAATTTTTTGGAATGGGGTAAAAGAGGTCACCTCTACTAGAATCTTTGTCCTAACCAAAAATGTAACAAAGTATAATAATAATATTAAAAATAATAATAATAAACTTTATTTATAGAGCACCTTTCATACAAATAGTGCTTTGGTGCTTTAAAAACCAAGCGTAAAAGTAAAATATTAAAATTGAGAGATATACTTTCAGTTGTCAAGGAAAATACAGCAATACAGTAAAGCAACATACATGTCAACTAAATAAATAAAAATTAGGAAAGTCGTAATAAAATAAGAACAATTAAAGAGAACTAAAAAAAGAAACAGAAATAGAAAGAACAAAGAACCATTTTAACTAAAAGCAACATTTTCAAATGTTTTTTAAAACAATGTACCGAGCTTGACTGCCTAATAAAAAGTTGAAGTGAGTTTCATAATTTAGAAGCATAAAAACAAAAAGCAGCCTCTCCACTCTTTCTGCATTTCACATGTGGTATTTGCAATAGGCCAGTATGTGCAGATCTCAGGTCACGTATAGGAACATATGAAGACAGACATTCATTAAGGTACAGACGTGCTAGGTCGCTTAAAGCTTTAAAAACAAGTAAAAGAACTTTCAAATTTATCTTAGATAATACAGGTGACCAGTGAAGTTTTTTCAAAACAGGAATGATATTCTCTTTCTTGTATTTGTTAGGATCTGTGCTACTGCATTTCGAACAAGTAGTAAGGGATTTATTGTTTTCTTGGGAAGCCCACAAAACAGAGCATTATAATCATATCCACATCAATGTGAGCAATGGAGAAGTCAAATTAACGTGTCTAAATATCATCTAGTTCTATCCCAGGGAAGAGGGCTGTTGCCTACACAGACGACAAGACACAAAACGCTCAACTGTGCAAAACACGCATAAGGACATCAGTCAGGAGGAACAAGGTAAAGTGTTTTTTCTTCTTCACCATGGTCATGTAGTTTCACTCCAAGCACTGTCATATGAAATAACTGTGGAAACGACCTCCCCAACATTTTGGGTTGTTGCATTTTGCTTCAATGAATTTTAACCTTTTCTTTTAGACATTAAGAGGAAGGACACATTCACCCTTGGTAGAGATTCAGTTGTTCTATGAGATGTCAAGGTGAGAATTAACCACTTCAGGGATAAGTCAATCCACATAACTGAAAAGGGGGCAATGAACAGGATATGGGGATTTTGCTAGTTATAAAGTACAATAATCATCATTACATGATCTAAGACTACTGAAGTATAAGCTGTGTCCCTGACTGATTAATTAGCAAATTCATCTTTGTAGAGTGCAGCTACTATCTATTCAGTGGCATTTCCTTAAAACAACTGTATTCCCACATTCTGAATATGGAGTGAGATCATGTAGAGAATGTTGGACTTGTAATAACTAATTGAAGGATAATAATAATCAACGAAAGTGCTTAAAAGTATCAACAAATGCCTTCAAAGTACTTGACACGTACTTTGCTTTCAAAAGTGAAACATAATTAATGCTTACGGAAGATTTCTCTTGACTTCTCAGGAGTATACTAACTCCAAGGACAAGTAACATCACAAACCATTATTTAAGTGCTGATGTTGGAGCTGCAATACTACTACCAAGACAAAAAATGATACAGGTAACACTGCTTTCAGATTTCTAAGAATTGCTAAAATAGTATGTTTACAGAGCATTCAGAGTCTCATAGAGAAAATAAGTTGAGAATATGACAAGTTCCTACCATCTCAAACACTGCCAATCTAGAACAAAAAGAAAGTACTTGAACGCCTGCAGTAATCGAACACAAACCAGAACATATCAGTGCATGACAATGAAATGTAGTCACAAAATGATTCTACCCTTTCAAGTCCCAAAAAGGACCGAGGAACTTACCGGAGGCGATACCTGGATTTCAAACAGAGTACAATGTAGCCACTGTAGGGGAGAAGATCACAGAGAGCTCTTCTCAGATTGCTCAGAGTCAGCCCCAGCACCCTGTCCTGACTGAAGCAGACAAAGTGGTCAAACAGGTAGGTAGAAATGAGTAAGGAACAGAGAGTATGGTTATTCTTGCATTGTTTGTTCGTCTGTCAAAGAAAAGAGTGCTTCTGACTTTTGTCAATGTTCATCTTTATTTTAGGAGAAGAACAAACGGTGGTATCACACTTTGCTCAAGTGTATGATGCCATGTGTGTACAGCAGACATCACCAAAGGAACAGGAGACACCTGAGTAGAGAACAAGAATATGAAAAGACTGATGAAAAAAAGCACCAGGAGAAATCCATTGAATATGCACAATCTCGTCCAGTATTTCAATAAAAAGTTTCAGTGTTGTTTTTAGTGTCGTCGTATTGCATACATTTAAAACAATGTGTCTTGTTTAATGAACAATTTCATTTACTTTCGTAAAAAGTGTTGTTAACTGTAGTCCTAGCATGGATGCAATTGTTAGAAAAAACGGGAATGAAAAACTGAATGTTTCATACAATATGGGTTTGTGTTAACCCACACACCTAAGTGAAATGTTTGATTACGTTTACAAGACTTAACACATAGTTCAGTTGAGTGTGAAAGGGAACAACAGAGAAAGTCACAAACAAAACATTTGTGAAGGACTTGATGAATGTTTTTTCTTTAGAAATGACAAAAAATAAAGAATTTTTCAACAAGATGTCTTTCTATAGCGAGTTTCATTTGAGATAGTCTTTTCTTAGAAGTGCAAGAGTGGTATTCCCTACAACTTATTCCCCAATTTGATCATTCTCAGAAATTAGGAGACGGAAACCACACCTACTGTAATATTAGACCTTGTAACAAGGCAACTAGGTTTCAATGGCTTAAAAGGTGCAGAAAGAGGCTCATGTATAATGACCTCCAGTGTCCCACAGGTTTCCCAAATCATTTCTTAGAGTATGGAAAAAGAGGAAATAAAGTGTCTACAGAAAGCGTATACCCCCTTGAACTTTGATCAGTTTGTTGCGCCAGTGCCAGAGTTTCTTGCAATTAAATGAGGAAAAAAGGAAATATTACAATTGTATACATTTTCACCCCCATGTTAATATTTGGTAGAAGTCCTTTAAACAGCAATTTCAGCTGTGAGTCTGTTGGTAATGGGCTCCACCACCTCTGCACCAACAAGATTTGATAATATTTGAGAATTTCAGAAGTCTGTCTGGTTTAGCTGAAGAATCAGCTAAGGTAAGTTTCAGGAAGAGCATCTGATTTCTTTCAATAAAGCAGAACAGAGAAAAAACACACAATACAAAATCATGAGAATTTGTATCCATATGACACTTTGACTCGAATACTTTTATCAGACCTACACAGAGTATATACTGTACACACTTTTTCAGCCCAGGTTTATACATTTGATACATTTGGAACTGCCACTTGTAGGTGTTTTTGTGTCTTAGCTCAACACTGTGAAACCTGTAGTTACAAACATGGAGGATGAAGACATGAAGACATATATTGTACCTCTGACCGGCCTACCTTCGAAGAGGTGAAAGATGAAACTTTTCCTTTATCGTCAACTCAGTGAATGTCTTTAAACTTTCGAAAACTGTAGCAAAGAATAAGTAAAAAAAAATATTTTCATTGGACCCACAGAAAAGTCAAAGTTGTCCATAGAAATGCCCGTCTAAATCAGAAATCTACAGCACAAAGGCAGTGGCCTTTCGGGACATAAAAATGAAATCAAACTTAGCTCAGAAGAATTGCCCTTGGTCACGGACATCTTGCTATCAGTCACTACAAAGATGTTTTCTCTCGTGCCATGGCTTGCCTGACTTGCTTCTTCAGCTGGATGGCTTCTGGTCGCTGGTCAGGATTGACAGCCAGCATGTCCTGGAGCAGTGTCCTTAGCTCCATGCTTATGGCTCTATTTACTTTCAGGGGGATGTGGAACTGCAGCCAGGGGTTCTCACGCAGGGCCTCTCCAACAGGCCCTGACAGACATATGCTCCTGTATCGGAAACACACTTTAGTTCAATTCTAAAATATTTCTCATAGGACTGAAGGAACCTTTGCCTGTTAAGAGTTAACAATTAGGTCCTCAAGAACTGTTTTACGGTTTTCCACACTCCTGGCTGGCCAAGGTCTCTTTAAGGTCTCTTAAGTGGAGGTGTAACTCATGTATCCTACATGTGATTTAGCAACATGAAAGGGAATAGCTTCTTATCGGATTATGGTCTTGGTTAACTGCCTAAGGCTGACCTAAGTGCCTAACTTTCTGACTTTCTTTATACCTTATATGTTAAGAAGCTTCTTCTGACCAATCAGAAATGTATGCTTTATGTATGAACATTTTGCTCATCAAAGTGAGTGAGAGACAAGGTTAACAGAAATTAGCCACGGCAGTAAATGACAGCATATTTTTTCGTTCTTAAATGGTCTCTACCTGGCACACCTGCAGTGCAAACTGACACACACTGTTTAGAGAAACAGCTACTCTATTACTAATATTAATGAAACATTTCTTATTCTATGGAACAAAAACAAACAGTAAAACTAAAACACAGATCTCTTAGCTTCCTATTTCCAGATGACTGAATGACCAAGTCAAGACCAAGAATGACAAAGTTTAACCACACGACAGGAACTCTTTCAAACTGAGTGAAAATCATAAATGGATCCATAACTTTACATCAATTTACTATGTTGTGCCAATACCTGCATTTACATTTAGAACGAATGATGTCATAGAACCAGCATCACACCAGTTCCAGGTGTCTCCAAGGAGACAACAGAACTTCAGTTGTGTTTGCTAAAATACACACTTTGAAACATACTGTAACACTTAGTTAACATGTCTGGTTTAGTTGAAGAATCGGCTAAGGTAAGTTTCAGGGTTTAATGGTGGGATGGCACCTGTGCTTTTTTCCCCCAACCGCTAGAATATGATTCGCACCAAACCCAAAAGAAATACTGCACAGTTCAGGAACTTCATCAACCTAGCAACTGTAAAATAAGCTTACAAACAACTGAATTGAAATGCCAAAAAGTTCAGAGAAAGGCACAAACTATGTTTACTTGGGGTTTCCAAAATTAAAGCTAACTAAAACTGTAATGATAAACAATCATGCTGCCAATGGACAGAGAAATATCATGTTTTTTGAATAATGTATTATTTGTTATATAGGAACCCAGTATAAGGGAATCCCTTGCGATCCTGTCTGCAGAGATAAAGGTAAGTATTTTTTTCTCTTTAGCTCTGTCACTCCAAGAAATATAATGAACATAAATATATTTGACAATCTTTTCATAGTAATCCAAACAACTCTGCGTGTATCTGACATTTGTAATATTTATCTACCGCAGTATAACTCTTCTGGCAAGGCGATTGCTATTGTACCTTGAAAGAAAACTGATTGGAAATGTCATGTACTCTATGGTTTCTATTGATGTCAAGTGGCAAATGTTGACTGGTGATGTTATGTGAATCTTAGGAAATGGTCATTTTTCAATCGAGTCTATGTTTCTCAGAATTTGAGACAGAGAGGTCAATCTCTGCAATCCGAGCTGATGGCATTTCTTGGAATGGAAAGGTAAGAGCAATGTGTTCTTTGATATTCTCTTAAGACTCTTCGCCAGATTTTACGATGAAAAATGTAAATAATAATAACAAACATTATTTTATATAGTGCCTTGAAAGGTGGCTTCTTTACAGAATGACAGAACCAACTACAATAAATAATACACAAGATATGCATGATGACAATACACAGTTAGAGGAGACAGTAGATGGTCATTGTCAGTGTATTCTGAAGGTAGTTTTCCAATTTTTTGGAACAGGGTAAAAGAGGCCACCTCTACTAGAATCTTTGTCCTAACCAAAAATGTAACAAAGTATAATAATAATATTAAAAATAATAATAATAAACTTTATTTATAGAGCACCTTTCATACAAATAGTGCTTTGGTGCTTTAAAAAGCAAGCGTAAAAATAAAATATTAAAATTGAGAGATATACTTTCAGTTGTAAAGGAAAATACAGCAATACAGTAAAGCAACATACATGTCAATTAAATAAATACAAATTAGGAAAGTCGTAATAAAATAAGAACAATTAAAGAGAACTAAAAAAAGAAACAGAAATAGAAAGAACAAAGAACCACTTTAACTAAAAGCAACATTTTCAAATGTTTTTTAAAACAATGTACCGAGCTTGACTGCCTAATAAAAAGTGGAAGTGAGTTTCATAATTTAGAAGCATAAAAACAAAAAGCAGCCTCTCCACTCTTTCTGCATTTCACATGTGGTATTTGCAGTAGGCCAGTATGTGCAGATCTCAGGTCACGTATAGGAACATATGAAGACAGACATTCAGTAAGGTACAGACGTGCTAGGTCGCTTAAAGCTTTAAAAACAAGTAAAAGAACTTTCAAATTTATCCTAGATAATACAGGTGACCGGTGAAGTTTTTTCAAAACAGGAATGATATTCTCTTTCTTGTATTTGTTAGGATCTGTGCTACTG
The DNA here is from genome assembly GCF_040954835.1 of Lepisosteus oculatus. Taxonomy (NCBI): domain Eukaryota; kingdom Metazoa; phylum Chordata; class Actinopteri; order Semionotiformes; family Lepisosteidae; genus Lepisosteus; species Lepisosteus oculatus. The sequence goes on along the minus strand of NW_027168042.1, from coordinate 943,121 downwards.
CATTTCGAACAAGTAGTAAGGGATTTATTGTTTTCTTGGGAAGCCCACAAAACCGAGCATTATAATCATATCCACATCAATGTGAGCAATGGAGAAGTCAAATTAACGTGTCTAAATATCATCTAGTTCTATCCCAGGGAAGAGGGCTGTTGCCTACACAGACGACAAGACACAAAACGCTCAACTGTGCAAAACACGCATAAGGACATCAGTCAGGAGGAACAAGGTAAAGTGTTTTTACTTCTTCACCATGGTCATGTAGTTTCACTCCAAGCACTGTCATATGAAATAACTGTGGAAACGACTTCCCCAACATTTTGGGTTGTTGCATTTTGCTTCAATGAATTTTAACCTTTTCTTTTAGACATTAAGAGGAAGGACACATTCACCCTTGGTAGAGATTCAGTTGTTCTATGAGATGTCAAGGTGAGAATTAACCACTTCAGGCATAAGTCAATCCACATGACTGAAAAAGGGGCAATGAACAGGATATGGGGATTTTGCTAGTTATAAAGTACAATAATCATCATTACATGATCTAAGACTACTGAAGTATAAGCTGTGTCCCTGACTGATTAATTAGCAAATTCATCTTTGTAGAGTGCAGCTACTATCTATTCAGTGGCATTTCCTTAAAACAACTGTATTCCCACATTCTGAATATGGAGTGAGATCATGTAAGAATGTTGGACTTGTAATAACTAATTGAAGGATAATAATAATCAACGAAAGTGCTTAAAAGTATCAACAAATGCCTTCAAAGTACTTGACACGTACTTTGCTTTCAAAAGTGAAACATAATTAATGCTTACGTAAGATTTCTCTTGACTTCTCAGGAGTATACTAACTCCAAGGACAAGTAACATCACAAACCATTATTTAAGTGCTGATGTTGGAGCTGCAATACTACTACCAAGACAAAAAATGATACAGGTAACACTGCTTTCAGATTTCTAAGAATTGCTAAAATAGTATGTTTACAGAGCATTCAGAGTCTCATAGAGAAAATAAGTTGAGAATATGACAAGTTCCTACCATCTCAAACATGCCAATCTAGAACAAAAAGAAAGTACTTGAACGCCTGCAGTAATCGAACACAAACCAGAACATATCAGTGCATGACAATGAAATGTAGTCACAAAATGATTCTACCCTTTCAAGTCCCAAAAAGGACCGAGGAACTTACCGGAGGCGATACCTGGATTTCAAACAGAGTACAATGTAGCCACTGTAGGAGAGAAGATCACAGAGAGCTCTTCTCAGATTGCTCAGAGTCAGCCCCAGCACCCTGTCCTGACTGAAGCAGACAAAGTGGTCAAACAGGTAGGTAGAAATGAGTAAGGAACAGAGAGTATGGTTATTCTTGCATTGTTTGTTCGTCTGTCAAAGAAAAGAGTGCTTCTGACTTTTGTCAATGTTCATCTTTATTTTAGGAGAAGAACAAACGGTGGTATCACACTTTGCTCAAGTGTATGATGCCATGTGTGTACAGCAGACATCACCAAAGGAACAGGAGACACCTGAGTAGAGAACAAGAATATGAAAAGACTGATGAAAAAAAGCACCAGGAGAAATCCATTGAATATGCACAATCTCGTCCAGTATTTCAATAAAAAGTTTCAGTGTTGTTTTTAGTGTCGTCGTATTGCATACATTTAAAACAATGTGTCTTGTTTAATGAACAATTTCATTTACTTTCGTAAAAAGTGTTGTTTACTGTAGTCCTAGCATGGATGCAATTGTTAGAAAAAACGGGAATGAAAAACTGAATGTTTCATACAATATGGGTTTGTGTTAACCCACACACCTAAGTGAAATGTTTGATTACGTTTACAAGACATAACACATAGTTCAGTTGAGTGTGAAAGGGAACAACAGAGAAAGTCACAAACAAAACATTTGTGAAGGACTTGATGAATGTTTTTTCTTTAGAAATGACAAAAAATAAAGAATTTTTCAACAAGATGTCTTTCTATAGCGAGTTTCATTTGAGATAGTCTTTTCTTAGAAGTGCAAGAGTGGTATTCCCTACAATTTATTCCCCAATTTGATCATTCTCAGAAATTAGGAGACGGAAACCACACCTACTGTAATATTAGACCTTGTAACAAGGCAACTAGGTTTCAATGGCTTAAAAGGTGCAGAAAGAGGCTCATGTATAATGACCTCCAGTGTCCCACAGGTTTCCCAAATCATTTCTTAGAGTATGGAAAAAGAGGAAATAAAGTGTCTACAGAAAGCGTATACCCCCTTGAACTTTGATCAGTTTGTTGCGCCAGTACCAGAGTTTCATGCAATTAAATGAGGACCTCTTTCTCACACCACATATGTTATACTTTCCATGGGAAAAAAGGAAATATTACAATTGTATACATTTTCACCCACATGTTAATATTTGGTAGAAGCCCTTTTCACAGCAATTTCAGCTGTGAGTCTGTTGGTAATGGGCTCCACCACCTCTGCACCAACAAGATTTGATAATATTTGAGAATTTCAGAAGTCTGTCTGGTTTAGTTGAAGAATCAGCTAAGGTAAGTTTCAGGAAGAGCATCTGGTTTCTTTCAATAAAGCAGAACAGAGAAAAAACACACAATACAAAATCATGAGAATTTGTATCCATATGACACTTTGACTCGAATACTTTTATCAGACCTACACAGAGTATATACTGTACACACTTTTTCAGCCCAGGTTTATACATTTGATACATTTGGAACTTCCACTTGTAGGTGTTTTTGTGTCTTAGCTCAACACTGTGAAACCTGTAGTTACAAACATGGAGGATGAAGACATGAAGACATATATTGTACCTCTGACCGGCCTACCTTCCAAGAGGTGAAAGATGAAACTTTTCCTTTATCGTCAACTCAGTGAATGTCTTTAAACTTTCGAAAACTGTAGCAAAGAATAAGTAAAAAAAAATATTTTCATTGGACCCACAGAAAAGTCAAAGTTGTCCATAGAAATGAATGTTGGACTTGTAATAACTAATTGAAGGATAATAATAATCAACGAAAGTGCTTAAAAGTATCAACAAATGCCTTCAAAGTACTTGACACGTACTTTGCTTTCAAAAGTGAAACATAATTAATGCTTACGTAAGATTTCTCTTGACTTCTCAGGAGTATACTAACTCCAAGGACAAGTAACATCACAAACCATTATTTAAGTGCTGATGTTGGAGCTGCAATACTACTACCAAGACAAAAAATGATACAGGTAACAGTGCTTTCAGATTTCTAAGAATTGCTAAAATAGTATGTTTACAGAGCATTCAGAGTCTCATAGAGAAAATAAGTTGAGAATATGACAAGTTCCTACCATCTCAAACACTGCCAATCTAGAACAAAAAGAAAGTACTTGAACGCCTGCAGTAATCGAACACAAACCAGAACATATCAGTGCATGACAATGAAATGTAGTCACAAAATGATTCTACCCTTTCAAGTCCCAAAAAGGACCGAGGAACTTACCGGAGGCAATACCTGGATTTCAAACAGAGTACAATGTAGCCACTGTAGGGGAGAAGATCACAGAGAGCTCTTCTCAGATTGCTCAGAGTCAGCCCCAGCACCCTGTCCTGACTGAAGCAGACAAAGTGGTCAAACAGGTAGGTAGGAATGAGTAAGGAACAGAGAGTATGGTTATTCTTGCATTGTTTGTTCGTCTGTCAAAGAAAAGAGTGCTTCTGACTTTTGTCAATGTTCATCTTTATTTTAGGAGAAGAACAAACGGTGGTATCACACTTTGCTCAAGTGTATGATGCCATGTGTGTACAGCAGACATCACCAAAGGAACAGGAGACACCTGAGTAGAGAACAAGAATATGAAAAGACTGATGAAAAAAAGCACCAGGAGAAATCCATTGAATATGCACAATCTCGTCCAGTATTTCAATAAAAAGTTTCAGTGTTGTTTTTAGTGTCGTCGTATTGCATACATTTAAAACAATGTGTCTTGTTTAATGAACAATTTCATTTACTTTCGTAAAAAGTGTTGTTTACTGTAGTCCTAGCATGGATGCAATTGTTAGAAAAAACGGGAATGAAAAACTGAATGTTTCATACAATATGGGTTTGTGTTAACCCACACACCTAAGTGAAATGTTTGATTACGTTTACAAGACATAACACATAGTTCAGTTGAGTGTGAAAGGGAACAACAGAGAAAGTCACAAACAAAACATTTGTGAAGGACTTGATGAATGTTTTTTCTTTAGAAATGACAAAAAATAAAGAATTTTTCAACAAGATGTCTTTCTATAGCGAGTTTCATTTGAGATAGTCTTTTCTTAGAAGTGCAAGAGTGGTATTCCCTACAATTTATTCCCCAATTTGATCATTCTCAGAAATTAGGAGACGGAAACCACACCTACTGTAATATTAGACCTTGTAACAAGGCAACTAGGTTTCAATGGCTTAAAAGGTGCAGAAAGAGGCTCATGTATAATGACCTCCAGTGTCCCACAGGTTTCCCAAATCATTTCTTAGAGTATGGAAAAAGAGGAAATAAAGTGTCTACAGAAAGCGTATACCCCCTTGAACTTTGATCAGTTTGTTGCGCCAGTACCAGAGTTTCATGCAATTAAATGAGGACCTCTTTCTCACACCACATATGTTATACTTTCCATGGGAAAAAAGGAAATATTACAATTGTATACATTTTCACCCACATGTTAATATTTGGTAGAAGCCCTTTTCACAGCAATTTCAGCTGTGAGTCTGTTGGTAATGGGCTCCACCACCTCTGCACCAACAAGATTTGATAATATTTGAGAATTTCAGAAGTCTGTCTGGTTTAGCTGAAGAATCAGCTAAGGTAAGTTTCAGGAAGAGCATCTGATTTCTTTCAATAAAGCAGAACAGAGAAAAAACACACAATACAAAATCATGAGAATTTGTATCCATATGACACTTTGACTCGAATACTTTTATCAGACCTACACAGAGTATATACTGTACACACTTTTTCAGCCCAGGTTTATACATTTGATACATTTGGAACTGCCACTTGTAGGTGTTTTTGTGTCTTAGCTCAACACTGTGAAACCTGTAGTTACAAACATGGAGGATGAAGACATGAAGACATATATTGTACCTCTGACCGGCCTACCTTCCAAGAGGTGAAAGATGAAACTTTTCCTTTATCGTCAACTCAGTGAATGTCTTTAAACTTTCGAAAACTGTAGCAAAGAATAAGTAAAAAAAAAAATTTTCATTGGACCCACAGAAAAGTCAAAGTTGTCCATAGAAATGCCCGTCTAAATCAGAAATCTACAGCACAAAGGCAGTGGCCTTTCGGGACATAAAAATGAAATCAGACTTAACTCAGAAGAATTGCCCTTGGTCACGGACATCTTGCTATCAGTCACTACAAAGATGTTTTCTCTCGTGCCATGGCTTGCCTGACTTGCTTCTTCAGCTGGATGGCTTCTGGTCGCTGGTCAGGATCGACAGCCAGCATGTCCTGGAGCAGTGTCCTTAGCTCCATGCTTATGGCTCTATTTACTTTCAGGGGGATGTGGAACTGCAGCCAGGGGTTCTCACGCAGGGCCTCTCCAACAGGCCCTGACAGACATATGCTCCAGTATCGGAAACACACTTTAGTTCAATTCTAAAATATTTCTCATAGGACTGAAGGAACCTTTGCCTGTTAAGAGTTAACAATTAGGTCCTCAAGAACTGTTTTACGGTTTTCCACACTCCTGGCTGGCCAAGGTCTCTTTAAGGTCTCTTAAGTGGAGGTGTAACTCATGTATCCTACATGTGATTTAGCAACATGAAAGGGAATAGCTTCTTATCGGATTATGGTCTTGGTTAACTGCCTAAGGCTGACCTAAGTGCCTAACTTTCTGACTTTCTTTATACCTTATATGTTAAGAAGCTCTTCTGACCAATCAGAAATGTATGCTTTATGTATGAACATTTTGCTCATCAAAGTGAGTGAGAGACAAGGTTAACAGAAATTAGCCACGGCAGTAAATGACAGCATATTTTTTCGTTCTTAAATGGTCTCTACCTGGCACACCTGCAGTGCAAACTGACACACACTGTTTAGAGAAACAGCTACTCTATTACTAATATTAATGAAACATTTCTTATTCTATGGAACAAAAACAAACAGTAAAACTAAAACACAGATCTCTTAGCTTCCTATTTCATGAACCAGATGACTGAATGACCAAGCCTAACTAATAGCCAGAACCCCAGTTAACCCTCCGTAACACAAAGTTTAACCACACGACAGGAACTCTTTCAAACTGAGTGAAAATCATAAATGGATCCATAACTTTACATCAATTTACTATGTTGTGCCAATACCTGCATTTACATTTAGAACGAATGATGTCATAGAACCAGCATCACACCAGTTCCAGGTGTCTCCAAGGAGACAACAGAACTTCAGTTGTGTTTGCTAAAATACACACTTTGAAACATACTGTAACACTTAGTTAACATGTCTGGTTTAGTTGAAGAATCGGCTAAGGTAAGTTTCAGGGTTTAATGGTGGGATGGCACCTGTGCTTTTTTCCCCCAACCGCTAGAATATGATTCGCACCAAACCCAAAAGAAATACTGCACAGTTCAGGAACTTCATCAACCTAGCAACTGTAAAATAAGCTTACAAACAACTGAATTGAAATGCCAAAAAGTTCAGAGAAAGGCACAAACTATGTTTACTTGGGGTTTCCAAAATTAAAGCTAACTAAAACTGTAATGATAAACAATCATGCTGCCAATGGACAGAGAAATATCATGTTTTTTGAATAATGTATTATTTGTTATATAGGAACCCAGTATAAGGGAATCCCTTGCGATCCTGTCTGCAGAGATAAAGGTAAGTATTTTTTTCTCTTTAGCTCTGTCACTCCAAGAAATATAATGAACATAAATATATTTGACAATCTTTTCATAGTAATCCAAACAACTCTGCGTGTATCTGACATTTGTAATATTTATCTACCGCAGTATAACTCTTCTGGCAAGGCGATTGCTATTGTACCTTGAAAGAAAACTGATTGGAAATGTCATGTACTCTATGGTTTCTATTGATGTCAAGTGGCAAATGTTGACTGGTGATGTTATGTGAATCTTAGGAAATGGTCATTTTTCAATCGAGTCTATGTTTCTCAGAATTTGAGACAGAGAGGTCAATCTCTGCAATCCGAGCTGAGGGCATTTCTTGGAATGGAAAGGTAAGAGCAACGTGTTCTTTGATATTCTCTTAAGACTCTTCGCCAGATTTTACGATGAAAAATGTAAATAATAATAACAAACATTATTTTATATAGTGCCTTGAAAGGTGGCTTCTTTACAGAATGACAGAACCAACTACAATAAATAATACACAAGATATGCATGATGACAATACACAGTTAGAGGAGACAGTAGATGGTCATTGTCAGTGTATTCTGAAGGTAGTTTTCCAATTTTTTGGAACAGGGTAAAAGAGGCCACCTCTACTAGAATCTTTGTCCTAACCAAAAATGTAACAAAGTATAATAATAATATTAAAAATAATAATAATAAACTTTATTTATAGAGCACCTTTCATACAAATAGTGCTTTGGTGCTTTAAAAAGCAAGCGTAAAAATAAAATATTAAAATTGAGAGATATACTTTCAGTTGTAAAGGAAAATACAGCAATACAGTAAAGCAACATACATGTCAATTAAATAAATACAAATTAGGAAAGTCGTAATAAAATAAGAACAATTAAAGAGAACTAAAAAAAGAAACAGAAATAGAAAGAACAAAGAACCACTTTAACTAAAAGCAACATTTTCAAATGTTTTTTAAAACAATGTACCGAGCTTGACTGCCTAATAAAAAGTGGAAGTGAGTTTCATAATTTAGAAGCATAAAAACAAAAAGCAGCCTCTCCACTCTTTCTGCATTTCACATGTGGTATTTGCAGTAGGCCAGTATGTGCAGATCTCAGGTCACGTATAGGAACATATGAAGACAGACATTCAGTAAGGTACAGACGTGCTAGGTCGCTTAAAGCTTTAAAAACAAGTAAAAGAACTTTCAAATTTATCCTAGATAATACAGGTGACCGGTGAAGTTTTTTCAAAACAGGAATGATATTCTCTTTCTTGTATTTGTTAGGATCTGTGCTACTGCATTTCGAACAAGTAGTAAGGGATTTATTGTTTTCTTGGGAAGCCCACAAAACCGAGCATTATAATTATATCCATATCAATGTGAGCAATGGAGAAGTCAAATTAACGTGTCTAAATATCATCTAGTTCTATCCCAGGGAAGAGGGCTGTTGCCTACACAGACGACAAGACACAAAACGCTCAACTGTGCAAAACACGCATAAGGACATCAGTCAGGAGGAACAAGGTAAAGTGTTTTTACTTCTTCACCATGGTCATGTAGTTTCACTCCAAGCACTGTCATATGAAATAACTGTGGAAACGACTTCCCCAACATTTTGGGTTGTTGCATTTTGCGTCAATGAATTTTAACCTTTTCTTTTAGACATTAAGAGGAAGGACACATTCACCCTTGGTAGAGATTCAGTTGTTCTATGAGATGTCAAGGTGAGAATTAACCACTTCAGGCATAAGTCAATCCACATGACTGAAAAAGGGGCAATGAACAGGATATGGGGATTTTGCTAGTTATAAAGTACAATAATCATCATTACATGATCTAAGACTACTGAAGTATAAGCTGTGTCCCTGACTGATTAATTAGCAAATTCATCTTTGTAGAGTGCAGCTACTATCTATTCAGTGGCATTTCCTTAAAACAACTGTATTCCCACATTCTGAATATGGAGTGAGATCATGTAAGAATGTTGGACTAGTAATAACTAATTGAAGGATAATAATAATCAACGAAAGTGCTTAAAAGTATCAACAAATGCCTTCAAAGTACTTGACACGTACTTTGCTTTCAAAAGTGAAACATAATTAATGCTTACGTAAGATTTCTCTTGACTTCTCAGGAGTATACTAACTCCAAGGACAAGTAACATCACAAACCATTATTTAAGTGCTGATGTTGGAGCTGCAATACTACTACCAAGACAAAAAATGATACAGGTAACAGTGCTTTCAGATTTCTAAGAATTGCTAAAATAGTATGTTTACAGAGCATTCAGAGTCTCATAGAGAAAATAAGTTGAGAATATGACAAGTTCCTACCATCTCAAACAATGCCAATCTAGAACAAAAAGAAAGTACTTGAACGCCTGCAGTAATCGAACACAAACCAGAACATATCAGTGCATGACAATGAAATGTAGTCACAAAATGATTCTACCCTTTCAAGTCCCAAAAAGGACCGAGGAACTTACCGGAGGCAATACCTGGATTTCAAACAGAGTACAATGTAGCCACTGTAGGGGAGAAGATCACAGAGAGCTCTTCTCAGATTGCTCAGAGTCAGCCCCAGCACCCTGTCCTGACTGAAGCAGACAAAGTGGTCAAACAGGTAGGTAGGAATGAGTAAGGAACAGAGAGTATGGTTATTCTTGCATTGTTTGTTCGTCTGTCAAAGAAAAGAGTGCTTCTGACTTTTGTCAATGTTCATCTTTATTTTAGGAGAAGAACAAACGGTGGTATCACACTTTGCTCAAGTGTATGATGCCATGTGTGTACAGCAGACATCACCAAAGGAACAGGAGACACCTGAGTAGAGAACAAGAATATGAAAAGACTGATGAAAAAAAGCACTAGGAGAAATCCATTGAATATGCACAATCTCGTACAGTATTTCAATAAAAAGTTTCAGTGTTGTTTTTAGTGTCGTCGTATTGCATACATTTAAAACAATGTGTCTTGTTTAATGAACAATTTCATTTACTTTCGTAAAAAGTGTTGTTTACTGTAGTCCTAGCATGGATGCAATTGTTAGAAAAAACGGGAATGAAAAACTGAATGTTTCATACAATATGGGTTTGTGTTAACCCACACACCTAAGTGAAATGTTTGATTACGTTTACAAGACATAACACATAGTTCAGTTGAGTGTGAAAGGGAACAACAGAGAAAGTCACAAACAAAACATTTGTGAAGGACTTGATGAATGTTTTTTCTTTAGAAATGACAAAAAATAAAGAATTTTTCAACAAGATGTCTTTCTATAGCGAGTTTCATTTGAGATAGTCTTTTCTTAGAAGTGCAAGAGTGGTATTCCCTACAATTTATTCCCCAATTTGATCATTCTCAGAAATTAGGAGACGGAAACCACACCTACTGTAATATTAGACCTTGTAACAAGGCAACTAGGTTTCAATGGCTTAAAAGGTGCAGAAAGAGGCTCATGTATAATGACCTCCAGTGTCCCACAGGTTTCCCAAATCATTTCTTAGAGTATGGAAAAAGAGGAAATAAAGTGTCTACAGAAAGCGTATACCCCCTTGAACTTTGATCAGTTTGTTGCGCCAGTACCAGAGTTTCATGCAATTAAATGAGGACCTCTTTCTCACACCACATATGTTATACTTTCCATGGGAAAAAAGGAAATATTACAATTGTATACATTTTCACCCACATGTTAATATTTGGTAGAAGCCCTTTTCACAGCAATTTCAGCTGTGAGTCTGTTGGTAATGGGCTCCACCACCTCTGCACCAACAAGATTTGATAATATTTGAGAATTTCAGAAGTCTGTCTGGTTTAGCTGAAGAATCAGCTAAGGTAAGTTTCAGGAAGAGCATCTGATTTCTTTCAATAAAGCAGAACAGAGAAAAAACACACAATACAAAATCATGAGAATTTGTATCCATATGACACTTTGACTCGAATACTTTTATCAGACCTACACAGAGTATATACTGTACACACTTTTTCAGCCCAGGTTTATACATTTGATACATTTGGAACTGCCACTTGTAGGTGTTTTTGTGTCTTAGCTCAACACTGTGAAACCTGTAGTTACAAACATGGAGGATGAAGACATGAAGACATATATTGTACCTCTGACCGGCCTACCTTCCAAGAGGTGAAAGATGAAACTTTTCCTTTATCGTCAACTCAGTGAATGTCTTTAAACTTTCGAAAACTGTAGCAAAGAATAAGTAAAAAAAAATATTTTCATTGGACCCACAGAAAAGTCAAAGTTGTCCATAGAAATGCCCGTCTAAATCAGAAATCTACAGCACAAAAGCAGTGGCCTTTCGGGACATAAAAATGAAATCAGACTTAACTCAGAAGAATTGCCCTTGGTCACGGACATCTTGCTATCAGTCACTACAAAGATGTTTTCTCTCGTGCCATGGCTTGCCTGACTTGCTTCTTCAGCTGGATGGCTTCTGGTCGCTGGTCAGGATCGACAGCCAGCATGTCCTGGAGCAGTGTCCTTAGCTCCATGCTTATGGCTCTATTTACTTTCAGGGGGATGTGGAACTGCAGCCAGGGGTTCTCACGCAGGGCCTCTCCAACAGGCCCTGACAGACATATGCTCCTGTATCGGAAACACACTTTAGTTCAATTCTAAAATATTTCTCATAGGACTGAAGGAACCTTTGCCTGCTAAGAGTTAACAATTAGGTCCTCAAGAACTGTTTTACGGTTTTCCACACTCCTGGCTGGCCAAGGTCTCTTTAAGGTCTCTTAAGTGGAGGTGTAACTCATGTATCCTACATGTGATTTAGCAACATGAAAGGGAATAGCTTCTTATCGGATTATGGTCTTGGTTAACTGCCTAAGGCTGACCTAAGTGCCTAACTTTCTGACTTTCTTTATACCTTATATGTTAAGAAGCTCTTCTGACCAATCAGAAATGTATGCTTTATGTATGAACATTTTGCTCATCAAAGTGAGTGAGAGACAAGGTTAACAGAAATTAGCCACGGCAGTAAATGACAGCATATTTTTTCGTTCTTAAATGGTCTCTACCTGGCACACCTGCAGTGCAAACTGACACACACTGTTTAGAGAAACAGCTACTCTATTACTAATATTAATGAAACATTTCTTATTCTATGGAACAAAAACAAACAGTAAAACTAAAACACAGATCTCTTAGCTTCCTATTTCATGAACCAGATGACTGAATGACCAAGCCTAACTAATAGCCAGAATCCCAGTTAACCCTCCGTAACACAAAGTTTAACCACACGACAGGAACTCTTTCAAACTGAGTGAAAATCATAAATGGATCCATAACTTTACATCAATTTACTATGTTGTGCCAATACCTGCATTTACATTTAGAACGAATGATGTCATAGAACCAGCATCACACCAGTTCCAGGTGTCTCCAAGGAGACAACAGAACTTCAGTTGTGTTTGCTAAAATACACACTTTGAAACATACTGTAACACTTAGTTAACATGTCTGGTTTAGTTGAAGAATCGGCTAAGGTAAGTTTCAGGGTTTAATGGTGGGATGGCACCTGTGCTTTTTTCCCCCAACCGCTAGAATATGATTCGCACCAAACCCAAAAGAAATACTGCACAGTTCAGGAACTTCATCAACCTAGCAACTGTAAAATAAGCTTACAAACAACTGAATTGAAATGCCAAAAAGTTCAGAGAAAGGCACAAACTATGTTTACTTGGGGTTTCCAAAATTAAAGCTAACTAAAACTGTAATGATAAACAATCATGCTGCCAATGGACAGAGAAATATCATGTTTTTTGAATAATGTATTATTTGTTATATAGGAACCCAGTATAAGGGAATCCCTTGCGATCCTGTCTGCAGAGATAAAGGTAAGTATTTTTTTCTCTTTAGCTCTGTCACTCCAAGAAATATAATGAACATAAATATATTTGACAATCTTTTCATAGTAATCCAAACAACTCTGCGTGTATCTGACATTTGTAATATTTATCTACCGCAGTATAACTCTTCTGGCAAGGCGATTGCTATTGTACCTTGAAAGAAAACTGATTGGAAATGTCATGTACTCTATGGTTTCTATTGATGTCAAGTGGCAAATGTTGACTGGTGATGTTATGTGAATCTTAGGAAATGGTCATTTTTCAATCGAGTCTATGTTTCTCAGAATTTGAGACAGAGAGGTCAATCTCTGCAATCCGAGCTGAGGGCATTTCTTGGAATGGAAAGGTAAGAGCAACGTGTTCTTTGATATTCTCTTAAGACTCTTCGCCAGATTTTACGATGAAAAATGTAAATAATAATAACAAACATTATTTTATATAGTGCCTTGAAAGGTGGCTTCTTTACAGAATGACAGAACCAACTACAATAAATAATACACAAGATATGCATGATGACAATACACAGTTAGAGGAGACAGTAGATGGTCATTGTCAGTGTATTCTGAAGGTAGTTTTCCAATTTTTTGGAACAGGGTAAAAGAGGCCACCTCTACTAGAATCTTTGTCCTAACCAAAAATGTAACAAAGTATAATAATAATATTAAAAATAATAATAATAAACTTTATTTATAGAGCACCTTTCATACAAATAGTGCTTTGGTGCTTTAAAAAGCAAGCGTAAAAATAAAATATTAAAATTGAGAGATATACTTTCAGTTGTAAAGGAAAATACAGCAATACAGTAAAGCAACATACATGTCAATTAAATAAATACAAATTAGGAAAGTCGTAATAAAATAAGAACAATTAAAGAGAACTAAAAAAAGAAACAGAAATAGAAAGAACAAAGAACCACTTTAACTAAAAGCAACATTTTCAAATGTTTTTTAAAACAATGTACCGAGCTTGACTGCCTAATAAAAAGTGGAAGTGAGTTTCATAATTTAGAAGCATAAAAACAAAAAGCAGCCTCTCCACTCTTTCTGCATTTCACATGTGGTATTTGCAGTAGGCCAGTATGTGCAGATCTCAGGTCACGTATAGGAACATATGAAGACAGACATTCAGTAAGGTACAGACGTGCTAGGTCGCTTAAAGCTTTAAAAACAAGTAAAAGAACTTTCAAATTTATCCTAGATAATACAGGTGACCGGTGAAGTTTTTTCAAAACAGGAATGATATTCTCTTTCTTGTATTTGTTAGGATCTGTGCTACTGCATTTCGAACAAGTAGTAAGGGATTTATTGTTTTCTTGGGAAGCCCACAAAACCGAGCATTATAATCATATCCACATCAATGTGAGCAATGGAGAAGTCAAATTAACGTGTCTAAATATCATCTAGTTCTATCCCAGGGAAGAGGGCTGTTGCCTACACAGACGACAAGACACAAAACGCTCAACTGTGCAAAACACGCATAAGGACATCAGTCAGGAGGAACAAGGTAAAGTGTTTTTACTTCTTCACCATGGTCATGTAGTTTCACTCCAAGCACTGTCATATGAAATAACTGTGGAAACGACTTCCCCAACATTTTGGGTTGTTGCATTTTGCTTCAATGAATTTTAACCTTTTCTTTTAGACATTAAGAGGAAGGACACATTCACCCTTGGTAGAGATTCAGTTGTTCTATGAGATGTCAAGGTGAGAATTAACCACTTCAGGCATAAGTCAATCCACATGACTGAAAAAGGGGCAATGAACAGGATATGGGGATTTTGCTAGTTATAAAGTACAATAATCATCATTACATGATCTAAGACTACTGAAGTATAAGCTGTGTCCCTGACTGATTAATTAGCAAATTCATCTTTGTAGAGTGCAGCTACTATCTATTCAGTGGCATTTCCTTAAAACAACTGTATTCCCACATTCTGAATATGGAGTGAGATCATGTAAGAATGTTGGACTTGTAATAACTAATTGAAGGATAATAATAATCAACGAAAGTGCTTAAAAGTATCAACAAATGCCTTCAAAGTACTTGACACGTACTTTGCTTTCAAAAGTGAAACATAATTAATGCTTACGTAAGATTTCTCTTGACTTCTCAGGAGTATACTAACTCCAAGGACAAGTAACATCACAAACCATTATTTAAGTGCTGATGTTGGAGCTGCAATACTACTACCAAGACAAAAAATGATACAGGTAACACTGCTTTCAGATTTCTAAGAATTGCTAAAATAGTATGTTTACAGAGCATTCAGAGTCTCATAGAGAAAATAAGTTGAGAATATGACAAGTTCCTACCATCTCAAACATGCCAATCTAGAACAAAAAGAAAGTACTTGAACGCCTGCAGTAATCGAACACAAACCAGAACATATCAGTGCATGACAATGAAATGTAGTCACAAAATGATTCTACCCTTTCAAGTCCCAAAAAGGACCGAGGAACTTACCGGAGGCGATACCTGGATTTCAAACAGAGTACAATGTAGCCACTGTAGGGGAGAAGATCACAGAGAGCTCTTCTCAGATTGCTCAGAGTCAGCCCCAGCACCCTGTCCTGACTGAAGCAGACAAAGTGGTCAAACAGGTAGGTAGAAATGAGTAAGGAACAGAGAGTATGGTTATTCTTGCATTGTTTGTTCGTCTGTCAAAGAAAAGAGTGCTTCTGACTTTTGTCAATGTTCATCTTTATTTTAGGAGAAGAACAAACGGTGGTATCACACTTTGCTCAAGTGTATGATGCCATGTGTGTACAGCAGACATCACCAAAGGAACAGGAGACACCTGAGTAGAGAACAAGAATATGAAAAGACTGATGAAAAAAAGCACCAGGAGAAATCCATTGAATATGCACAATCTCGTCCAGTATTTCAATAAAAAGTTTCAGTGTTGTTTTTAGTGTCGTCGTATTGCATACATTTAAAACAATGTGTCTTGTTTAATGAACAATTTCATTTACTTTCGTAAAAAGTGTTGTTTACTGTAGTCCTAGCATGGATGCAATTGTTAGAAAAAACGGGAATGAAAAACTGAATGTTTCATACAATATGGGTTTGTGTTAACCCACACACCTAAGTGAAATGTTTGATTACGTTTACAAGACATAACACATAGTTCAGTTGAGTGTGAAAGGGAACAACAGAGAAAGTCACAAACAAAACATTTGTGAAGGACTTGATGAATGTTTTTTCTTTAGAAATGACAAAAAATAAAGAATTTTTCAACAAGATGTCTTTCTATAGCGAGTTTCATTTGAGATAGTCTTTTCTTAGAAGTGCAAGAGTGGTATTCCCTACAATTTATTCCCCAATTTGATCATTCTCAGAAATTAGGAGACGGAAACCACACCTACTGTAATATTAGACCTTGTAACAAGGCAACTAGGTTTCAATGGCTTAAAAGGTGCAGAAAGAGGCTCATGTATAATGACCTCCAGTGTCCCACAGGTTTCCCAAATCATTTCTTAGAGTATGGAAAAAGAGGAAATAAAGTGTCTACAGAAAGCGTATACCCCCTTGAACTTTGTTCAGTTTGTTGCGCCAGTGCCAGAGTTTCATGCAATTAAATGAGGACCTCTTTCTCACACCACATATGTTATACTTTCAATGGGAAAAAAGGAAATATTACATTTTCACCCACATGTTAATATTTGGTAGAAGCCCTTTTCACAGCAATTTCAGCTGTGAGTCTGTTGGTAATGGGCTCCACCACCTCTGCACCAACAAGATTTGATAATATTTGAGAATTTCAGAAGTCTGTCTGGTTTAGCTGAAGAATCAGCTAAGGTAAGTTTCAGGAAGAGCATCTGATTTCTTTCAATAAAGCAGAACAGAGAAAAAACACACAATACAAAATCATGAGAATTTGTATCCATATGACACTTTGACTCGAATACTTTTATCAGACCTACACAGAGTATATACTGTACACACTTTTTCAGCCCAGGTTTATACATTTGGAACTGCCATTTGTAGGTGTTTTTGTGTCTTAGCTCAACACTGTGAAACCTGTAGTTACAAACATGGAGGATGAAGACATGAAGACATATATTGTACCTCTGACCGGCCTACCTTCCAAGAGGTGAAAGATGAAACTTTTCCTTTATCGTCAACTCAGTGAATGTCTTTAAACTTTCGAAAACTGTAACAAAGAATAAGTTAAAAAACTTATTTTCATTGGACCCACAGAAAAGTCAAAGTTGTCCATAGAAATGCCCGTCTAAATCAGAAATCTACAGCACAAAGGCAGTGGCCTTTCGGGACATAAAAATGAAATCAGACTTTACTCAGACGAATTGCCCTTGGTCACGGACATCTTGCTATCAGTCACTACAAAGATGTTTTCTCTCGTGCCATGGCTTGCCTGACTTGCTTCTTCTGCTGGATGGCTTCTGGTCGCTGGTCAGGATCGACAGCCAGCATGTCCTGGAGCAGTGTCCTTAGCTCCGTGCTTATGGCTCTATTTACTTTCAGGGGGATGTGGAACTGAAGCCAGGGGTTCTCATCCAGGGCCTCTCCAACAGGCCCTGACAGACATATGCTCCTGTATCGGAAACACACTTTAGTTCAATTCTAAAATATTTCTCATAGGACTGAAGGAACCTTTGCCTGTTAAGAGTTAACAATTAGGTCCTCAAGAACTGTTTTACGGTTTTCTACACTCCTGGCTGGCCAAGGTCTCTTTAAGGTCTCTTAAGTGGAGGTGTAACTCATGTATCCTACATGTGATTTAGCAACATGAAAGGGAATAGCTTCTTATCGGATTATGGTCTTGGTTAACTGCCTAAGGCTGACCTAAGTGCCTAACTTTCTGACTTTCTATATACCTTATATGTTAAGAAAATTCTTCTGACCAATCAGAAATGTATGCTTTATGTATGAACATTTTGCTCATCAAAGTGAGTGAGAGACAAGGTTAACAGAAATTAGCCACGGCAGTAAATGACAGCATATTTTTGGGTTCTTAAATGGTCTCTACCTGGCACACCTGCAGTGCAAACTGACACACACTGTTTAGAGAAACAGCTACTCTATTACTAATATTAATGAAACATTTCTTATTCTATGGAACAAAAACAAACAGTAAAACTAAAACACAGATCTCTTAGCTTCCTATTTCATGAACCAGATGACTGAATGACCAAGCCTAACTAGTAGCCAGAACCGCAGTTAACCCTCCGTAACACAAACTTTAACCACACGACAGGAACTCTTTCAAACTGAGTGAAAATCATAAATGGATCCATAACTTTACATCAATTTACTATGTTGTGCCAATACCTGCATTTACATTTAGAACGAATGATGTCATAGAACCAGCATCACACCAGTTCCAGGTGTCTCCAAGGAGACAACAGAACTTCAGTTGTGTTTGCTAAAATACACACTTTGAAACATACTGTAACACTTAGTTAACATGTCTGGTTTAGTTGAAGAATCGGCTAAGGTAAGTTTCAGGGTTTAATGGTGGGATGGCACCTGTGCTTTTTTCCCCCAACCGCTAGAATATGATTCGCACCAAACCCAAAAGAAATACTGCACAGTTCAGGAACTTCATCAACCTAGCAACTGTAAAATAAGCTTACAAACAACTGAATTGAAATGCCAAAAAGTTCAGAGAAAGGCACAAACTATGTTTACTTGGGGTTTACAAAATTAAAGCTAACTAAAACTGTAATGATAAACAATCATGCTGCCAATGGACAGAGAAATATCATGTTTTTTGAATAATGTATTATTTGTTACATAGGAACCCAGTATAAGGGAATCCCTTGCGATCCTGTCTGCAGAGAAAAAGGTAAGTATTGTTTTCTCTTTAGCTCTGTCACTCCAAGAAATATAATGAACATAAATATATTTGCCAATCTTTTCATAGTAATCCAAACAACTCTGCGTGTATCTGACATTTGTAATATTTATCTACCGCAGTATAACTCTTCTGGCAAGGCGATTGGTATTGTACCTTGAAAGAAAACTGATTGGAAATGTCATGTACTCTATGGTTTCTATTGATGTCAAGTGGCAAATGTTGACTGGTGATGTTATGTGAATCTTAGGAAATGGTCATTTTTCAATCGAGTCTATGTTTCTCAGAATTTGAGACAGAGAGGTCAATCTCTGCAATCCGAGCTGAGGGCATTTCTTGGAATGGAAAGGTAAGAGCAACGTGTTCTTTGTCATTCTCTTAAGACTCTTTGCCAGATTTTACGATGAAAAATGTAAATAATAATAACAAACATTATTTTATATAGTGCCTTGAAAGGTGGCCTCTTTACAGAATGACAAAACCAACTACAATAAATAATACACAAGATATGCATGATTACAATACACAGTTAGAGGAGACAGTAGATGGTCATTGTCAGTGTATCCTGAAGGTAGTTTTCCAATTTTTTGAAACGGGGTAAAAGAGGCCACCTCTACTAGAATCTTTGTCCTAACCAAAAATGTAACAAAGTATAATAATAATATTAAAAATAATAATGATAAACTTTATCTATAGAGCACCTTTCATACAAATAGTGCTTTGATGCTTTAAAAACCAAGCGTAAAAATAAAATATTAAAATTGAGAGATATACTTTCAGTTGTAAAGGAAAATACAGCAATACAGTAAAGCAACATACATGTCAATTAAATAAATAAAAATTAGGAAAGTCGTAATAAAATAAGAACAATTAAAGAGAACTAAAAAAAGAAACAGAAATAGAAAGAACAAAGAACCACTTTAACTAAAAGCAACATTTTCAAATGTTTTTTAAAACAATGTACCGAGCTTGACTGCCTAATAAAAAGTGGAAGTGAGTTTCATAATTTGGAAGCATAAAAACAAAAAGCAGCCTCTCCACTCTTTCTGCATTTCACATGTGGTATTTGCAGTAGGCCAGTATGTGCAGATCTCAGGTCACGTATAGGAACATATGAAGACAGACATTCAGTAAGGTACAGACGTGCTAGGTCGCTTAAAGCTTTAAAAACAAGTAAAAGAACTTTCAAATTTATCCTAGATAATACAGGTGACCAGTGAAGTTTTTTCAAAACAGGAATGATATTCTCTTTCTTGTATTTTTTAGGATCTGTGCTACTGCATTTCGAACAAGTAGTAAGGGATTTATTGTTTTCTTGGGAAGCCCACAAAACAGAGCATTATAATCATATCCACATCAATGTGAGCAATGGAGAAGTCAAATTAACGTGTCTAAATATCATCTAGTTCTATCCCAGGGAAGAGGGCTGTTGCCTACACAGACGACAAGACACAAAACGCTCAACTGTGCAAAACACGCATAAGGACATCAGTCAGGAGGAACAAGGTAAAGTGTTTTTTCTTCTTCACCATGGTCATGTAGTTTCACTCCAAGCACTGTCATATGAAATAACTGTGGAAACGACCTCCCCAACATTTTGGGTTGTTGCATTTTGCTTCAATGAATTTTAACCTTTTCTTTTAGACATTAAGAGGAAGGACACATTCACCCTTGGTAGAGATTCAGTTGTTCTATGAGATGTCAAGGTGAGAATTAACCACTTCAGGGATAAGTCAATCCACATAACTGAAAAAGGGGCAATGAACAGGATATGGGGATTTTGCTAGTTATAAAGTACAATAATCATCATTACATGATCTAAGACTACTGAAGTATAAGCTGTGTCCCTGACTGATTAATTAGCAAATTCATCTTTGTAGAGTGCAGCTACTATCTATTCATTGGCATTTCCTTAAAACAACTGTATTCCCACATTCTGAATATGGAGTGAGATCATGTAGAGAATGTTGGACTTGTAATAACTAATTGAAGGATAATAATAATCAACGAAAGTGCTTAAAAGTATCAACAAATGCCTTCAAAGTACTTGACACGTACTTTGCTTTCAAAAGTGAAACATAATTAATGCTTACGGAAGATTTCTCTTGACTTCTCAGGAGTATACTAACTCCAAGGACAAGTAACATCACAAACCATTATTTAAGTGCTGATGTTGGAGCTGCAATACTACTACCAAGACAAAAAATGATACAGGTAACACTGCTTTCAGATTTCTAAGAATTGCTAAAATAGTATGTTTACAGAGCATTCAGAGTTGAGAATATGACAAGTTCCTACCATCTCAAACACTGCCAATCTAGAACAAAAAGAAAGTACTTTAAAGCCTGCAGTAATCGAACACAAACCAGAACATATCAGTGCATGACAAGGAAATGTAGTCACAAAATGATTCTACCCTTTCAAATCCCAAAAAGGACCGAGGAACTTACCGGAGGCGATACCTGGATTTCAAACAGAGTACAATGTAGCCACTGTAGGGGAGAAGATCACAGAGAGCTCTTCTCAGATTGCTCAGAGTCAGCCCCAGCACCCTGTCCTGACTGAAGCAGACAAAGTGGTCAAACAGGTAGGTAGAAATGAGTAAGGAACAGAGAGTATGGTTATTCTTGCATTGTTTTGTTCGTCTGTCAAAGAAAAGAGTGCTTCTGACTTTTGTCAATGTTCATCTTTATTTTAGGAGAAGAACAAACGGTGGTATCACACTTTGCTCAAGTGTATGATACCATGTGTGTACAGCAGACATCACCAAAGGAACAGGAGACACCTGAGTAGAGAACAAGAATATGAAAAGACTGATGAAAAAAAGCACCAGGAGAAATCCATTGAATATGCACAATCTCGTCCAGTATTTCAATAAAAAGTTTCAGTGTTGTTTTTAGTGTCGTCGTATTGCATACATTTAAAACAATGTGTCTTGTTTAATGAACAATTTCATTTACTTTAGTAAAAAGTGTTGTTAACTGTAGTCCTAGCATGGATGCAATTGTTAGAAAAAACATGAATGAAAAACTGAATGTTTCATACAATATGGGTTTGTGTTAACCCACACACCTAAGTGAAATGTTTGATTACGTTTACAAGACATAACACATAGTTCAGTTGAGTGTGAAAGGGAACAACAGAGAAAGTCACAAACAAAACATTTGTGAAGGACTTGATGAATGTTTTTTCTTTAGAAATGACAAAAAATAAAGAATTTTTCAACAAGATGTCTTTCTATAGCGAGTTTCATTTGAGATAGTCTTTTCTTAGAAGTGCAAGAGTGGTATTCCCTACAACTTATTCCCCAATTTGATCATTCTCAGAAATTAGGAGACGGAAACCACACCTACTGTAATATTAGACCTTGTAACAAGGCAACTAGGTTTCAATGGCTTAAAAGGTGCAGAAAGAGGCTCATGTATAATGACCTCCAGTGTCCCACAGGTTTCCCAAATCATTTCTTAGAGTATGGAAAAAGAGGAAATAAAGTGTCTACAGAAAGCGTATACCCCCTTGAACTTTGTTCAGTTTGTTGCGCCAGTGCCAGAGTTTCATGCAATTAAATGAGGACCTCTTTCTCACACCACATATGTTATACTTTCAAAGGGAAAAAAGGAAATATTACAATTGTATACATTTTCACCCACATGTTAATATTTGGTAGAAGCCCTTTTCACAGCAATTTCAGCTGTGAGTCTGTTGGTAATGGGCTCCACCACCTCTGCACCAACAAGATTTGATAATATTTGAGAATTTCAGAAGTCTGTCTGGTTTAGCTGAAGAATCAGCTAAGGTAAGTTTCAGGAAGAGCATCTGATTTCTTTCAATAAAGCAGAACAGAGAAAAAACACACAATACAAAATCATGAGAATTTGTATCCATATGACACTTTGACTCGAATACTTTTATCAGACCTACACAGAGTATATACTGTACACACTTTTTCAGCCCAGGTTTATACATTTGATACATTTGGAACTGCCACTTGTAGGTGTTTTTGTGTCTTAGCTCAACACTGTGAAACCTGTAGTTACAAACATGGAGGATGAAGACATGAAGACATATATTGTACCTCTGACCGGCCTACCTTCCAAGAGGTGAAAGATGAAACTTTTCCTTTATCGTCAACTCAGTGAATGTCTTTAAACTTTCGAAAACTGTAACAAAGAATAAGTTAAAAAACTTATTTTCATTGGACCCACAGAAAAGTCAAAGTTGTCCATAGAAATGCCCGTCTAAATCAGAAATCTACAGCACAAAGGCAGTGGCCTTTCGGGACATAAAAATGAAATCAGACTTTACTCAGACGAATTGCCCTTGGTCACGGACATCTTGCTATCAGTCACTACAAAGATGTTTTCTCTAGTGCCATAGCTTGCCTGACTTGCTTCTTCTGCCGGATGGCTTCTGGTCGCTGGTCAGGATCGACAGCCAGCATGTCCTGGAGCAGTGTCCTTAGCTCCGTGCTTATGGCTCTATTTACTTTCAGGGGGATGTGGAACTGCAGCCAGGGGTTCTCATCCAGGGCCTCTCCAACAGGCCCTGACAGACATATGCTCCTGTATCGGAAACACACTTTAGTTCAATTCTAAAATATTTCTCATAGGACTGAAGGAACCTTTGCCTGTTAAGAGTTAACAATTAGGTCCTCAAGAACTGTTTTACGGTTTTCTACACTCCTGGCTGGCCAAGGTCTCTTTAAGGTCTCTTAAGTGGAGGTGTAACTCATGTATCCTACATGTGATTTAGCAACATGAAAGGGAATAGCTTCTTATCGGATTATGGTCTTGGTTAACTGCCTAAGGCTGACCTAAGTGCCTAACTTTCTGACTTTCTTTATACCTTATATGTTAAGAAGCTTCTTCTGACCAATCAGAAATGTATGCTTTATGTATGAACATTTTGCTCATCAAAGGGAGTGAGAGACAAGGTTAACAGAAATTAGCCACGGCAGTAAATGACAGCATATTTTTGGGTTCTTAAATGGTCTCTACCTGGCACACCTGCAGTGCAAACTGACACACACTGTTTAGAGAAACAGCTACTCTATTACTAATATTAATGAAACATTTCTTATTCTATGGAACAAAAACAAACAGTAAAACTAAAACACAGATCTCTTAGCTTCCTATTTCATGAACCAGATGACTGAATGACCAAGCCTAACTAGTAGCCAGAACCCCAGTTAACCCTCCGTAACACAAACTTTAACCACACGACAGGAACTCTTTCAAACTGAGTGAAAATCATAAATGGATCCATAACTTTACATCAATTTACTATGTTGTGCCAATACCTGCATTTACATTTAGAACGAATGATGTCATAGAACCAGCATCACACCAGTTCCAGGTGTCTCCAAGGAGACAACAGAACTTCAGTTGTGTTTGCTAAAATACACACTTTGAAACATACTGTAACACTTAGTTAACATGTCTGGTTTAGTTGAAGAATCGGCTAAGGTAAGTTTCAGGGTTTAATGGTGGGATGGCACCTGTGCTTTTTTCCCCCAACCGCTAGAATATGATTCGCACCAAACCCAAAAGAAATACTGCACGGTTCAGGAACTTCATCAACCTAGCAACTGTAAAATAAGCTTACAAACAACTGAATTGAAATGCCAAAAAGTTCAGAGAAAGGCACAAACTATGTTTACTTGGGGTTTACAAAATTAAAGCTAACTAAAACTGTAATGATAAACAATCATGCTGCCAATGGACAGAGAAATATCACGTTTTTTGAATAATGTATTATTTGTTATATAGGAACCCAGTATAAGGGTATCCCTTGCAATCCTGTCTGCAGAGATAAAGGTAAGTATTGTTTTCTCTTTAGCTCTGTCACTCCAAGAAATATAATGAACATAAATATATTTGCCAATCTTTTCATAGTAATCCAAACAACTCTGCGTGCATCTGACATTTGTAATATTTATCTACCGCAGTATAACTCTTCTGGCAAGGCGATTGGTATTGTACCTTGAAAGAAAACTGATTGGAAATGTCATGTACTCTATGGTTTCTATTGATGTCAAGTGGCAAATGTTGACTGGTGATGTTATGTGAATCTTAGGAAATGGTCATTTTTCAATCGAGTCTATGCTTCTCAGAATTTGAGACAGAGAGGTCAATCTCTGCAATCCGAGCTGAGGGCATTTCTTGGAATGGAAAGGTAAGAGCAACGTGTTCTTTGATATTCTCTTAAGACTCTTTGCCAGATTTGACGATGAAAAATGTAAATAATAATAACAAACATTATTTTATATAGTGCCTTGAAAGGTGGCTTCTTTACAGAATGACAAAACCAACTACAATAAATAATACACAAGATATGCATGATGACAATACACAGTTAGAGGAGACAGTAGATGGTCATTGTCAGTGTATTCTGAAGGTAGTTTTCCAATTTTTTGGAACGGGGTAAAAGAGGCCACCTCTACTAGAATCTTTGTCCTAACCAAAAATGTAACAAAGTATAATAATAATATTAAAAATAATAATAATAAACTTTATCTATAGAGCACCTTTCATACAAATAGTGCTTTGGTGCTTTAAAAACCAAGCGTAAAAATAAAATATTAAAATTGAGAGATATACTTTCAGTTGTAAAGGAAAATACAGCAATACTGTAAAGCAACATACATGTCAATTAAATAAATAAAAATTAGGAAAGTCATAATAAAATAAGAACAATTAAAGAGAACTAAAAAAAGAAACAGAAATAGAAAGAACAAAGAACCACTTTAACTAAAAGCAACATTTTCAAATGTTTTTTAAAACAATGTACCGAGCTTGACTGCCTAATAAAAAGTGGAAGTGAGTTTCATAATTTGGAAGCATAAAAACAAAAAGCAGCCTCTCCACTCTTTCTGCATTTCACATGTGGTATTTGCAGTAGGCCAGTATGTGCAGATCTCAGGTCACGTATAGGAACATATGAAGACAGACATTCAGTAAGGTACAGACGTGCTAGGTCGCTTAAAGCTTTAAAAACAAGTAAAAGAACTTTCAAATTTATCCTAGATAATACAGGTGACCAGTGAAGTTTTTTCAAAACAGGAAAGATATTCTCTTTCTTGTATTTGTTAGGATCTGTGCTACTGCATTTCGAACAAGTAGTAAGGGATTTATTGTTTTCTTGGGAAGCCCACAAAACAGAGCATTATAATCATATCCACATCAATGTGAGCAATGGAGAAGTCAAATTAACGTGTCTAAATATCATCTAGTTCTATCCCAGGGAAGAGGGCTGTTGCCTACACAGACGACAAGACACAAAACGCTCAACTGTGCAAAACACGCATAAGGACATCAGTCAGGAGGAACAAGGTAAAGTGTTTTTTCTTCTTCACCATGGTCATGTAGTTTCACTCCAAGCACTGTCATATGAAATAACTGTGGAAACGACCTCCCCAACATTTTGGGTTGTTGCATTTTGCTTCAATGAATTTTAACCTTTTCTTTTAGACATTAAGAGGAAGGACACATTCACCCTTGGTAGAGATTCAGTTGTTCTATGAGATGTCAAGGTGAGAATTAACCACTTCAGGGATAAGTCGATCCACATAACTCAAAAAGGGGCAATGAACAGGATATGGGGATTTTGCTAGTTATAAAGTACAATAATCATCATTACATGATCTAAGACTACTGAAGTATAAGCTGTGTCCCTGACTGATTAATTAGCAAATTCATCTTTGTAGAGTGCAGCTACTATCTATTCAGTGGCATTTCCTTAAAACAATTGTATTCCCACATTCTGAATATGGAGTGAGATCATGTAGAGAATGTTGGACTTGTAATAACTAATTGAAGGATAATAATAATCAACGAAAGTGCTTAAAAGTATCAACAAATGCCTTCAAAGTACTTGACACGTACTTTGCTTTCAAAAGTGAAACATAATTAAAGCTTACGTAAGATTTCTCTTGACTTCTCAGGAGTATACTAACTCCAAGGACAAGTAACATCACAAACCATTATTTAAGTGCTGATGTTGGAGCTGCAATACTACTACCAAGACAAAAAATGATACAGGTAACACTGCTTTCAGATTTCTAAGAATTGCTAAAATAGTATGTTTACAGAGCATTCAGAGTTGAGAATATGACAAGTTCCTACCATCTCAAACACTGCCAATCTAGAACAAAAAGAAAGTACTTGAACGCCTGCAGTAATCGAACACAAACCAGAACATATCAGTGCATGACAAGGAAATGTAGTCACAAAATGATTCTGCCCTTTCAAGTCCCAAAAAGGACCGAGGAACTTACCGGAGGCGATACCTGGATTTCAAACAGAGTACAATGTAGCCACTGTAGGGGAGAAGATCACAGAGAGCTCTTCTCAGATTGCTCAGAGTCAGCCCCAGCACCCTGTCCTGACTGAAGCAGACAAAGTGGTCAAACAGGTAGGTAGAAATGAGTAAGGAACAGAGAGTATGGTTATTCTTGCATTGTTTTGTTCATCTGTCAAAGAAAAGAGTGCTTCTGACTTTTGTCAATGTTCATCTTTTTTTTAGGACAAGAACAAACGGTGGTATCACACTTTGCTCAAGTGTATGATACCATGTGTGTACAGCAGACATCACCAAAGGAACAGGAGACACCTGAGTAGAGAACAAGAACATGAAAAGACTGATGAAAAACAGCACCAGGAGAAATCCATTGAATATGCACAATCTCGTCCAGTATTTCAATGAAAAGTTTCAGTGTTGTTTTTAGTGTCGTCGTATTGCATACATTTAAAACAATGTGTCTCGTTTAATGAACAATTTGATTTACTTTAGTAAAAAGTGTTGTTTACTGTAGTCCTAGCATGGATGCAATTGTTAGAAAAAACTTGAATGAAAAACTGAATGTTTCATACAATATGGGTTTGTGTTAACCCACACACCTAAGTGAAATGTTTGATTACGTTTACAAGACATAACACATAGTTCAGTTGAGTGTGAAAGGGAACAACAGAGAAAGTCACAAACAAAACATTTGTGAAGGACTTGATGAATGTTTTTTCTTTAGAAATGACAAAAAATAAAGAATTTTTCAACAAGATGTCTTTCTATAGCGAGTTTCATTTGAGATAGTCTTTTCTTAGAAGTGCAAGAGTGGTATTCCCTACAACTTATTCCCCAATTTGATCATTCTCAGAAATTAGGAGACGGAAACCACACCTACTGTAATATTAGACCTTGTAACAAGGCAACTAGGTTTCAATGGCTTAAAAGGTGCAGAAAGAGGCTCATGTATAATGACCTCCAGTGTCCCACAGGTTTCCCAAATCATTTCTTAGAGTATGGAAAAAGAGGAAATAAAGTGTCTACAGAAAGCGTATACCCCCTTGAACTTTGTTCAGTTTGTTGTGCCAGTGCCAGAGTTTCATGCAATTAAATGAGGACCTCTTTCTCACACCACATATGTTATACTTTCAAAGGGAAAAAAGGAAATATTACAATTGTATACATTTTCACCCACATGTTAATATTTGGTAGAAGCCCTTTTCACAGTAATTTCAGCTGTGAGTCTGTTGGTAATGGGCTCCACCACCTCTGAACCAACAAGATTTGATAATATTTGAGAATTTCAGAAGTCTGTCTGGTTTAGCTGAAGAATCAGCTAAGGTAAGTTTCAGGAAGAGCATCTGATTTCTTTCAATAAAGCAGAACAGAGAAAAAACACACAATACAAAATCATGAGAATTTGTATCCATATGACACTTTGACTCGAATACTTTTATCAGACCTACACAGAGTATATACTGTACACACTTTTTCAGCCCAGGTTTATACATTTGGATCTGCCATTTGTAGGTGTTTTTGTGTCTTAGCTCAACACTGTGAAACCTGTAGTTACAAACATGGAGGATGAAGACATGAAGACATATATTGTACCTCTGACCGGCCTACCTTCCAAGAGGTGAAAGATGAAACTTTTCCTTTATCGTCAACTCAGTGAATGTCTTTAAACTTTCGAAAACTGTAACAAAGAATAAGTTAAAAAACTTATTTTCATTGGACCCACAGAAAAGTCAAAGTTGTCCATAGAAATGCCCGTCTGAATCAGAAATCTACAGCACAAAGGCAGTGGCCTTTCGGGTCATAAAAATGAAATCAGACTTTACTCAGACGAATTGCCCTTGGTCACGGACATCTTGCTATCAGTCACTACAAAGATGTTTTCTCTCGTGCCATGGCTTGCCTGACTTGCTTCTTCTGCTGGATGGCTTCTGGTCGCTGGTCAGGATCGACAGCCAGCATGTCCTGGAGCAGTGTCCTTAGCTCAGTGCTTATGGCTCTATTTACTTTCAGGGGGATGTGGAACTGCAGCCAGGGGTTCTCATCCAGGGCCTCTCCAACAGGCCCTGACAGACATATGCTCCTGTATCGGAAACACACTTTAGTTCAATTCTAAAATATTTCTCATAGGACTGAAGGAACATTTGCCTGTTAAGAGTTAACAATTAGGTCCTCAAGAACTGTTTTACGGTTTTCTACACTCCTGGCTGGCCAAGGTCTCTTTAAGGTCTCTTAAGTGGAGGTGTAACTCATGTATCCTACATGTGATTTAGCAACATGAAAGGGAATAGCTTCTTATCGGATTATGGTCTTGGTTAACTGCCTAAGGCTGACCTAAGTGCCTAACTTTCTGACTTTCTTTATACCTTATATGTTAAGAAGCTTCTTCTGACCAATCAGAAATGTATGCTTTATGTATGAACATTTTGCTCATCAAAGTGAGTGAGAGACAAGGTTAACAGAAATTAGCCACGGCAGTAAATGACAGCATATTTTTGGGTTCTTAAATGGTCTCTACCTGGCACACCTGCAGTGCAAACTGACACACACTGTTTAGAGAAACAGCTACTCTATTACTAATATTAATGAAACATTTCTTATTCTATGGAACAAAAACAAACAGTAAAACTAAAACACAGATCTCTTAGCTTCCTATTTCATGAACCAGATGACTGAATGACCAAGCCTAACTAGTAGCCAGAACCCCAGTTAACCCTCCGTAACACAAAGTTTAACCACACGACGGGAACTCTTTCAAACTGAGTGAAAATCATAAATGGATCCATAACTTTACATCAATTTACTATGTTGTGCCAATACCTGCATTTACATTTAGAACGAATGATGTCATAGAACCAGCATCACACCAGTTCCAGGTGTCTCCAAGGAGACAACAGAACTTCAGTTGTGTTTGCTAAAATACACACTTTGAAACATACTGTAACACTTAGTTAACATGTCTGGTTTAGTTGAAGAATCGGCTAAGGTAAGTTTCAGGGTTTAATGGTGGGATGGCACCTGTGCTTTTTTCCCCCAACCGCTAGAATATGATTCGCACCAAACCCAAAAGAAATACTGCACAGTTCAGGAACTTCATCAACCTAGCAACTGTAAAATAAGCTTACAAACAACTGAATTGAAATGCCAAAAGGTTCAGAGAAAGGCACAAACTATGTTTACTTGGGGTTTACAAAATTAAAGCTAACTAAAACTGTAATGATAAACAATCATGCTGCCAATGGACAGAGAAATATCATGTTTTTTGAATAATGTATTATTTGTTACATAGGAACCCAGTATAAGGGAATCCCTTGCGATCCTGTCTGCAGAGATAAAGGTAAGTATTGTTTTCTCTTTAGCTCTGTCACTCCAAGAAATATAATGAACATAAATATATTTGCCAATCTTTTCATAATAATCCAAACAACTCTGCGTGTATCTGACATTTGTAATATTTATCTACCGCAGTATAACTCTTCTGGCAAGGCGATTGGTATTGTACCTTGAAAGAAAACTGATTGGAAATGTCATGTACTCTATGGTTTCTATTGATGTCAAGTGGCAAATGTTGACTTGTGATGTTATGTGAATCTTAGGAAATGGTCATTTTTCAATCGAGTCTATGTTTCTCAGAATTTGAGACAGAGAGGTCAATCTCTGCAATCCGAGCTGAGGGCATTTCTTGGAATGGAAAGGTAAGAGCAACGTGTTCTTTGATATTCTCTTAAGACTCTTCGCCAGATTTAACGATGAAAAATGTAAATAATAATAACAAACATTATTTTATATAGTGCCTTGAAAGGTGGCTTCTTTACAGAATGACAAAACCAACTACAATAAATAATACACAAGATATGCATGATGACAATACAGTTAGAGGAGACAGTAGATGGTCATTGTCAGTGTATTCTGAAGGTAGTTTTCCAATTTTTTGGAACGGGGTAAAAGAGGCCACCTCTACTAGAATCTTTGTCCTAACCAAAAATGTAACAAAGTATAATAATAATATTAAAAATAATAATAATAAACTTTATCTATAGAGCACCTTTCATACAAATAGTGCTTTGGTGCTTTAAAAACCAAGCGTAAAAATAAAATATTAAAATTGAGAGATATACTTTCAGTTGTAAAGGAAAATACAGCAATACAGTAAAGCAACATACATGTCAATTAAATAAATAAAAATTAGGAAAGTCGTAATAAAATAAGAACAATTAAAGAGAACTAAAAAAAGAAACAGAAATAGAAAGAACAAAGAACCACTTTAACTAAAAGCAACATTTTCAAATGTTTTTTAAAACAATGTACCGAGCTTGACTGCCTAATAAAAAGTGGAAGTGAGTTTCATAATTTGGAAGCATAAAAACAAAAAGCAGCCTCTCCACTCTTTCTGCATTTCACATGTGGTATTTGCAGTAGGCCAGTATGTGCAGATCTCAGGTCACGTATAGGAACATATGAAGACAGACATTCAGTAAGGTACAGACGTGCTAGGCCGCTTAAAGCTTTAAAAACAAGTAAAAGAACTTTCAAATTTATCCTAGATAATACAGGTGACCAGTGAAGTTTTTTCAAAACAGGAATGATATTCTCTTTCTTGTATTTGTTAGGATCTGTGCTACTGCATTTCGAACAAGTAGTAAGGGATTTATTGTTTTCTTGGGAAGCCCACAAAACAGAGCATTATAATCATATCCACATCAATGTGAGCAATGGAGAAGTCAAATTAACGTGTCTAAATATCATCTAGTTCTATCCCAGGGAAGAGGGCTGTTGCCTACACAGACGACAAGACACAAAACGCTCAACTGTGCAAAACACGCATAAGGACATCAGTCAGGAGGAACAAGGTAAAGTGTTTTTACTTCTTCACCATGGTCATGTTGTTTCACTCCAAGTACTGTCATATGAAATAACTGTGGAAACGACCTCCCCAACGTTTTGGGTTGTTGCATTTTGCTTCAATGAATTTTAACCTTTTCTTTTAGACATCAAGAGGAAGGACACATTCACCCTTGGTAGAGATTCAGTTGTTCTATGAGATGTCAAGGTGAGAATTAACCACTTTAGGGATAAGTCAATCCACATAACTGAAAAAGGGGCAATGAACAGGATATGGGGATTTTGCTAGTTATAAAGTACAATAATCATCATTACATGATCTAAGACTACTGAAGTATAAGCTGTGTCCCTGACTGATTAATTAGCAAATTCATCTTTGTAGAGTGCAGCTACTATCTATTCAGTGGCATTTCCTTAAAACAACTGTATTCCCACATTCTGAATATGGAGTGAGATCATGTAGAGAATGTTGGACTTGTAATAACTAATTGAAGGATAATAATAATCAACGAAAGTGCTTAAAAGTATCAACAAATGCCTTCAAAGTACTTGACACGTACTTTGCTTTCAAAAGTGAAACATAATTAAAGCTTACGTAAGATTTCTCTTGACTTCTCAGGAGTATACTAACTCCAAGGACAAGTAACATCACAAACCATTATTTAAGTGCTGATGTTGGAGCTGCAATACTACTACCAAGACAAAAAATGATACAGGTAACACTGCTTTCAGATTTCTAAGAATTGCTAAAATAGTATGTTTACAGAGCATTCAGAGTTGAGAATATGACAAGTTCCTACCATCTCAAACACTGCCAATCTAGAACAAAAAGAAAGTACTTGAACGCCTGCAGTAATCGAACACAAACCAGAACATATCAGTGCATGACAAGGAAATGTAGTCACAAAATGATTCTGCCCTTTCAAGTCCCAAAAAGGACCGAGGAACTTACCGGAGGCGATACCTGGATTTCAAACAGAGTACAATGTAGCCACTGTAGGGGAGAAGATCACAGAGAGCTCTTCTCAGATTGCTCAGAGTCAGCCCCAGCACCCTGTCCTGACTGAAGCAGACAAAGTGGTCAAACAGGTAGGTAGAAATGAGTAAGGAACAGAGAGTATGGTTATTCTTGCATTGTTTTGTTCATCTGTCAAAGAAAAGAGTGCTTCTGACTTTTGTCAATGTTCATCTTTTTTTTAGGACAAGAAAAAACGGTGGTATCACACTTTGCTCAAGTGTATGATACCATGTGTGTACAGCAGACATCACCAAAGGAACAGGAGACACCTGAGTAGAGAACAAGAACATGAAAAGACTGATGAAAAACAGCACCAGGAGAAATCCATTGAATATGCACAATCTCGTCCAGTATTTCAATGAAAAGTTTCAGTGTTGTTTTTAGTGTCGTCGTATTGCATACATTTAAAACAATGTGTCTCGTTTAATGAACAATTTGATTTACTTTAGTAAAAAGTGTTGTTTACTGTAGTCCTAGCATGGATGCAATTGTTAGAAAAAACTTGAATGAAAAACTGAATGTTTCATACAATATGGGTTTGTGTTAACCCACACACCTAAGTGAAATGTTTGATTACGTTTACAAGACATAACACATAGTTCAGTTGAGTGTGAAAGGGAACAACAGAGAAAGTCACAAACAAAACATTTGTGAAGGACTTGATGAATGTTTTTTCTTTAGAAATGACAAAAAATAAAGAATTTTTCAACAAGATGTCTTTCTATAGCGAGTTTCATTTGAGATAGTCTTTTCTTAGAAGTGCAAGAGTGGTATTCCCTACAACTTATTCCCCAATTTGATCATTCTCAGAAATTAGGAGACGGAAACCACACCTACTGTAATATTAGACCTTGTAACAAGGCAACTAGGTTTCAATGGCTTAAAAGGTGCAGAAAGAGGCTCATGTATAATGACCTCCAGTGTCCCAGAGGTTTCCCAAATCATTTCTTACGAGTATGGAAAAAGAGGAAATAAAGTGTCTACAGAAAGCGTATACCCCCTTGAACTTTGTTCAGTTTGTTGCGCCAGTGCCAGAGTTTCATGCAATTAAATGAGGACCTCTTTCTCACACCACATATGTTATACTTTCAAAGGGAAAAAAGGAAATATTACAATTGTATACATTTTCACCCACATGTTAATATTTGGTAGAAGCCCTTTTCACAGTAATTTCAGCTGTGAGTCTGTTGGTAATGGGCTCCACCACCTCTGAACCAACAAGATTTGATAATATTTGAGAATTTCAGAAGTCTGTCTGGTTTAGCTGAAGAATCAGCTAAGGTAAGTTTCAGGAAGAGCATCTGATTTCTTTCAATAAAGCAGAACAGAGAAAAAACACACAATACAAAATCATGAGAATTTGTATCCATATGACACTTTGACTCGAATACTTTTATCAGACCTACACAGAGTATATACTGTACACACTTTTTCAGCCCAGGTTTATACATTTGGATCTGCCATTTGTAGGTGTTTTTGTGTCTTAGCTCAACACTGTGAAACCTGTAGTTACAAACATGGAGGATGAAGACATGAAGACATATATTGTACCTCTGACAGGCCTACCTTCCAAGAGGTGAAAGATGAAACTTTTCCTTTATCGTCAACTCAGTGAATGTCTTTAAACTTTCGAAAACTGTAACAAAGAATAAGTTAAAAAACTTATTTTCATTGGACCCACAGAAAAGTCAAAGTTGTCCATAGAAATGCCCGTCTAAATCAGAAATCTACAGCACAAAGGCAGTGGCCTTTCGGGACATAAAAATGAAATCAGACTTTACTCAGACGAATTGCCCTTGGTCACAGACATCTTGCTATCAGTCACTACAAAGATGTTTTCTCTCGTGCCATGGCTTGCCTGACTTGCTTCTTCTGCTGGATGGCTTCTGGTCGCTGGTCAGGATCGACAGCCAGCATGTCCTGGAGCAGTGTCCTTAGCTCCGTGCTTATGGCTCTAATTACTTTCAGGGGGATGTGGAACTGCAGCCAGGGGTTCTCATCCAGGGCCTCTCCAACAGGCCCTGACAGACATATGCTCCTGTATCGGAAACACACTTTAGTTCAATTCTAAAATATTTCTCATAGGACTGAAGGAACCTTTGCCTGTTAAGAGTTAACAATTAGGTCCTCAAGAACTGTTTTACGGTTTTCTACACTCCTGGCTGGCCAAGGTCTCTTTAAGGTCTCTTAAGTGGAGGTGTAACTCATGTATCCTACATGTGATTTAGCAACATGAAAGGGAATAGCTTCTTATCGGATTATGGTCTTGGTTAACTGCCTAAGGCTGACCTAAGTGCCTAACTTTCTGACTTTCTTTATACCTTATATGTTAAGAAGCTTCTTCTGACCAATCAGAAATGTATGCTTTATGTATGAACATTTTGCTCATCAAAGTGAGTGAGAGACAAGGTTAACAGAAATTAGCCACGGCAGTAAATGACAGCATATTTTTGGGTTCTTAAATGGTCTCTACCTGGCACACCTGCAGTGCAAACTGACACACACTGTTTAGAGAAACAGCTACTCTATTACTAATATTAATTAAACATTTCTTATTCTATGGAACAAAAACAAACAGTAAAACTAAAACACAGATCTCTTAGCTTCCTATTTCATGAACCAGATGACTGAATGACCAAGCCTAACTAGTAGCCAGAACCCCAGTTAACCCTCCGTAACACAAAGTTTAACCACACGACAGGAACTCTTTCAAACTGAGTGAAAATCATAAATGGATCCATAACTTTACATCAATTTACTATGTTGTGCCAATACCTGCATTTACATTTAGAACGAATGATGTCATAGAACCAGCATCACACCAGTTCCAGGTGTCTCCAAGGAGACAACAGAACTTCAGTTGTGTTTGCTAAAATACACACTTTGAAACATACTGTAACACTTAGTTAACATGTCTGGTTTAGTTGAAGAATCGGCTAAGGTAAGTTTCAGGGTTTAATGGTGGGATGGCACCTGTGCTTTTTTCCCCCAACCGCTAGAATATGATTCGCACCAAACCCAAAAGAAATACTGCACGGTTCAGGAACTTCATCAACCTAGCAACTGTAAAATAAGCTTACAAACAACTGAATTGAAATGCCAAAAAGTTCAGAGAAAGGCACAAACTATGTTTACTTGGGGTTTACAAAATTAAAGCTAACTAAAACTGTAATGATAAACAATCATGCTGCCAATGGACAGAGAAATATCACGTTTTTTGAATAATGTATTATTTGTTATATAGGAACCCAGTATAAGGGTATCCCTTGCGATCCTGTCTGCAGAGATAAAGGTAAGTATTGTTTTCTCTTTAGCTCTGTCACTCCAAGAAATATAATGAACATAAATATATTTGCCAATCTTTTCATAGTAATCCAAACAACTCTGCGTGCATCTGACATTTGTAATATTTATCTACCGCAGTATAACTCTTCTGGCAAGGCGATTGGTATTGTACCTTGAAAGAAAACTGATTGGAAATGTCATGTACTCTATGGTTTCTATTGATGTCAAGTGGCAAATGTTGACTGGTGATGTTATGTGAATCTTAGGAAATGGTCATTTTTCAATCGAGTCTATGCTTCTCAGAATTTGAGACAGAGAGGTCAATCTCTGCAATCCGAGCTGAGGGCATTTCTTGGAATGGAAAGGTAAGAGCAACGTGTTCTTTGATATTCTCTTAAGACTCTTTGCCAGATTTGACGATGAAAAATGTAAATAATAATAACAAACATTATTTTATATAGTGCCTTGAAAGGTGGCTTCTTTACAGAATGACAAAACCAACTACAATAAATAATACACAAGATATGCATGATGACAATACACAGTTAAAGGAGACAGTAGATGGTCATGGTCAGTGTATCCTGAAGGTAGTTTTCCAATTTTTTGGAACGGGGTAAAAGAGGTCACCTCTACTAGAATCTTTGTCCTAACCAAAAATGTAACAAAGTATAATAATAATATTAAAAATAATAATAATAAACTTTATTTATAGAGCACCTTTCATACAAATAGTGCTTTGGTGCTTTAAAAACCAAGCGTAAAAATAAAATATTAAAATTGAGAGATATACTTTCAGTTGTAAAGGAAAATACAGCAATACAGTAAAGCAACATACATGTCAATTAAATAAATAAAAATTAGGAAAGTCGTAATAAAATAAGAACAATTAAAGAGAACTAAAAAAAGAAACAGAAATAGAAAGAACAAAGAACCACTTTAACTAAAAGCAACATTTTCAAATGTTTTTTAAAACAATGTACCGAGCTTGACTGCCTAATAAAAAGTGGAAGTGAGTTTCATAATTTAGAAGCATAAAAACAAAAAGCAGCCTCTCCACTCTTTCTGCATTTCACATGTGGTATTTGCAGTAGGCCAGTATGTGCAGATCTCAGGTCACGTATAGGAACATAGGAAGATAGACATTCAGTAAGGTACAGACGTGCTAGGTCGCTTAAAGCTTTAAAAACAAGTAAAAGAACTTTCAAATTTATCCTAGATAATACAGGTGACCAGTGAAGTTTTTTCAAAACAGGAATGATATTCTCTTTCTTTTATTTGTTGGGATCTGTGCTACTGCATTTCAAACAAGTAGTAAGGGATTTATTGTTTTCTTTGGAAGCCCACAAAACAGAGCATTATAATCATATCCACATCAATGTGAGCAATGGAGAAGTCAAATTAACGTGTCTAAATATCATCTAGTTCTATCCCAGGGAAGAGGGCTGTTGCCTACACAGACGACAAGACACAAAACGCTCAACTGTGCAAAACACGCATAAGGACATCAGTCAGGAGGAACAAGGTAAAGTGTTTTTTCTTCTTCACCATGGTCATGTAGTTTCACTCCAAGCACTGTCATATGAAATAACTGTGGAAACGACCTCCCCAACATTTTGGGTTGTTGCATTTTGCTTCAATGAATTTTAACCTTTTCTTTTAGACATTAAGAGGAAGGACACATTCACCCTTGGTAGAGATTCAGTTGTTCTATGAGATGTCAAGGTGAGAATTAACCACTTCAGGGATAAGTCAATCCACATAACTCAAAAAGGGGCAATGAACAGGATATGGGGATTTTGCTAGTTATAAAGTACAATAATCATCATTACATGATCTAAGACTACTGAAGTATAAGCTGTGTCCCTGACTGATTAATTAGCAAATTCATCTTTGTAGAGTGCAGCTACTATCTATTCATTGGCATTTCCTTAAAACAACTGTATTCCCACATTCTGAATATGGAGTGAGATCATGTAGAGAATGTTGGACTTGTAATAACTAATTGAAGGATAATAATAATCAACGAAAGTGCTTAAAAGTATCAACAAATGCCTTCAAAGTACTTGACACGTACTTTGCTTTCAAAAGTGAAACATAATTAATGCTTACGGAAGATTTCTCTTGACTTCTCAGGAGTATACTAACTCCAAGGACAAGTAACATCACAAACCATTATTTAAGTGCTGATGTTGGAGCTGCAATACTACTACCAAGACAAAAAATGATACAGGTAACACTGCTTTCAGATTTCTAAGAATTGCTAAAATAGTATGTTTACAGAGCATTCAGAGTTGAGAATATGACAAGTTCCTACCATCTCAAACACTGCCAATCTAGAACAAAAAGAAAGTACTTTAAAGCCTGCAGTAATCGAACACAAACCAGAACATATCAGTGCATGACAAGGAAATGTAGTCACAAAATGATTCTGCCCTTTCAAGTCCCAAAAAGGACCGAGGAACTTACCGGAGGCGATACCTGGATTTCAAACAGAGTACAATGTAGCCACTGTAGGGGAGAAGATCACAGAGAGCTCTTCTCAGATTGCTCAGAGTCAGCCCCAGCACCCTGTCCTGACTGAAGCAGACAAAGTGGTCAAACAGGTAGGTAGAAATGAGTAAGGAACAGAGAGTATGGTTATTCTTGCATTGTTTTGTTCGTCTGTCAAAGAAAAGAGTGCTTCTGACTTTTGTCAATGTTCATCTTTATTTTAGGAGAAGAACAAACGGTGGTATCACACTTTGCTCAAGTGTATGATACCATGTGTGTACAGCAGACATCACCAAAGGAACAGGAGACACCTGAGTAGAGAACAAGAATATGAAAAGACTGATGAAAAAAAGCACCAGGAGAAATCCATTGAATATGCACAATCTCGTCCAGTATTTCAATAAAAAGTTTCAGTGTTGTTTTTAGTGTCGTCGTATTGCATACATTTAAAACAATGTGTCTTGTTTAATGAATAATTTCATTTACTTTAGTAAAAAGGGTTGTTAACTGTAGTCCTAGCATGGATGCAATTGTTAGAAAAAACGAATGAAAAACTGAATGTTTCATACAATATGGGTTTGTGTTAACCCACACACCTAAGTGAAATGTTTGATTACGTTTACAAGACATAACACATAGTTCAGTTGAGTGTGAAAGGGAACAACAGAGAAAGTCACAAACAAAACATTTGTGAAGGACTTGATGAATGTTTTTTCTTTAGAAATGACAAAAAATAAAGAATTTTTCAACAAGATGTCTTTCTATAGCGAGTTTCATTTGAGATAGTCTTTTCTTAGAAGTGCAAGAGTGGTATTCCCTACAACTTATTCCCCAATTTGATCATTCTCAGAAATTAGGAGACGGAAACCACACCTACTGTAATATTAGACCTTGTAACAAGGCAACTAGGTTTCAATGGCTTAAAAGGTGCAGAAAGAGGCTCATGTATAATGACCTCCAGTGTCCCACAGGTTTCCCAAATCATTTCTTAGAGTATGGAAAAAGAGGAAATAAAGTGTCTACAGAAAGCGTATACCCCCTTGAACTTTGTTCAGTTTGTTGCGCCAGTGCCAGAGTTTCATGCAATTAAATGAGGACCTCTTTCTCACACCACATATGTTATACTTTCAATGGGAAAAAAGGAAATATTACAATTGTATACATTTTCACCCACATGTTAATATTTGGTAGAAGCCCTTTTCACAGCAATTTCAGCTGTGAGTCTGTTGGTAATGGGCTCCACCACCTCTGCACCAACAAGATTTGATAATATTTGAGAATTTCAGAAGTCTGTCTGGTTTAGCTGAAGAATCAGCTAAGGTAAGTTTCAGGAAGAGCATCTGATTTCTTTCAATAAAGCAGAACAGAGAAAAAACACACAATACAAAATCATGAGACTTTGTATCCATATGACACTTTGACTCGAATACTTTTATCAGACCTACACAGAGTATATACTGTACACACTTTTTCAGCCCAGGTTTATACATTTGATACATTTGGAACTGCCACTTGTAGGTGTTTTTGTGTCTTAGCTCAACACTGTGAAACCTGTAGTTACAAACATGGAGGATGAAGACATGAAGACATATATTGTACCTCTGACCGGCCTACCTTCCAAGAGGTGAAAGATGAAACTTTTCCTTTATCGTCAACTCAGTGAATGTCTTTAAACTTTCGAAAACTGTAACAAAGAATAAGTTAAAAAACTTATTTTCATTGGACCCACAGAAAAGTCAAAGTTGTCCATAGAAATGCCCGTCTAAATCAAAAATCTACAGCACAAAGCAGTGGCCTTTCGGGTCATAAAAATGAAATCAGACTTTACTCAGACGAATTGCCCTTGGTCACGGACATCTTGCTATCAGTCACTACAAAGATGTTTTCTCTCGTGCCATGGCTTGCCTGACTTGCTTCTTCTGCCGGATGGCTTCTGGTCGCTGGTCAGGATCGACAGCCAGCATGTCCTGGAGCAGTGTCCTTAGCTCCGTGCTTATGGCTCTATTTACTTTCAGGGGGATGTGGAACTGCAGCCAGGGGTTCTCATCCAGGGCCTCTCCAACAGGCCCTGACAGACATATGCTCCTGTATCGGAAACACACTTTAGTTCAATTCTAAAATATTTCTCATAGGACTGAAGGAACCTTTGCCTGTTAAGAGTTAACAATTAGGTCCTCAAGAACTGTTTTACGGTTTTCTACACTCCTGGCTGGCCAAGGTCTCTTAAGTGGAGGTGTAACTCATGTATCCTACATGTGATTTAGCAACATGAAAGGGAATAGCTTCTTATCGGATTATGGTCTTGGTTAACTGCCTAAGGCTGACCTAAGTGCCTAACTTTCTGACTTTCTTTATACCTTATATGTTAAGAAGCTTCTTCTGACCAATCAGAAATGTATGCTTTATGTATGAACATTTTGCTCATCAAAGTGAGTGAGAGACAAGGTTAACAGAAATTAGCCACGGCAGTAAATGACAGCATATTTTTGGGTTCTTAAATGGTCTCTACCTGGCACACCTGCAGTGCAAACTGACACACACTGCTTAGAGAAACAGCTACTCTATTACTAATATTAATGAAACGTTTCTTATTCTATGGAACAAAAACAAACAGTAAAACTAAAACAGAGATCTCTTAGCTTCCTATTTCATGAACCAGATGACTGAATGACCAAGCCTAACTAGTAGCCAGAACCCAAGTTAACCCTCCGTAACACAAAGTTTAACCACACGACAGGAACTCTTTCAAACTGAGTGAAAATCATAAATGGATCCATAACTTTACATCAATTTACTATGTTGTGCCAATACCTGCATTTACATTTAGAACGAATGATGTCATAGAACCAGCATCACACCAGTTCCAGGTGTCTCCAAGGAGACAACAGAACTTCAGTTGTGTTTGCTAAAATACACACTTTGAAACATACTGTAACACTTAGTTAACATGTCTGGTTTAGTTGAAGAATCGGCTAAGGTAAGTTTCAGGGTTTAATGGTGGGATGGCACCTGTGCTTTTTTCCCCCAACCGCTAGAATATGATTCGCACCAAACCCAAAAGAAATACTGCACAGTTCAGGAACTTCATCAACCTAGCAACTGTAAAATAAGCTTACAAACAACTGAATTGAAATGCCAAAAGGTTCAGAGAAAGGCACAAACTATGTTTACTTGGGGTTTACAAAATTAAAGCTAACTAAAACTGTAATGATAAACAATCATGCTGCCAATGGACAGAGAAATATCATGTTTTTTGAATAATGTATTATTTGTTACATAGGAACCCAGTATAAGGGAATCCCTTGCGATCCTGTCTGCAGAGATAAAGGTAAGTATTGTTTTCTCTTTAGCTCTGTCACTCCAAGAAATATAATGAACATAAATATATTTGCCAATCTTTTCATAGTAATCCAAACAACTCTGCGTATATCTGACATTTGTAATATTTATCTACCGCAGTATAACTCTTCTGGCAAGGCGATTGGTATTGTACCTTGAAAGAAAACTGATTGGAAATGTCATGTACTCTATGGTTTCTATTGATGTCAAGTGGCAAATGTTGACTGGTGATGTTATGTGAATCTTAGGAAATGGTCATTTTTCAATCGAGTCTATGTTTCTCAGAATTTGAGACAGAGAGGTCAATCTCTGCAATCCGAGCTGAGGGCATTTCTTGGAATGGAAAGGTAAGAGCAACGTGTTCTTTGATATTCTCTTAAGACTCTTCGCCAGATTTAACGATGAAAAATGTAAATAATAATAACAAACATTATTTTATATAGTGCCTTGAAAGGTGGCTTCTTTAAAGAATGACAAAACCAACTACAATAAATAATACACAAGATATGCATGATGACAATACACAGTTAGAGGAGACAGTAGATGGTCATTGTCAGTGTATTCTGAAGGTAGTTTTCCAATTTTTTGGAACGGGGTAAAAGAGGCCACCTCTACTAGAATCTTTGTCCTAACCAAAAATGTAACAAAGTATAATAATAATATTAAAAATAATAATAATAAACTTTATCTATAGAGCACCTTTCATACAAATAGTGCTTTGGTGCTTTAAAAACCAAGCGTAAAAATAAAATATTAAAATTGAGAGATATACTTTCAGTTGTAAAGGAAAATACAGCAATACAGTAAAGCAACATACATGTCAATTAAATAAATAAAAATTAGGAAAGTCGTAATAAAATAAGAACAATTAAAGAGAACTAAAAAAAGAAACAGAAATAGAAAGAACAAAGAACCACTTTAACTAAAAGCAACATTTTCAAATGTTTTTTAAAACAATGTACCGAGCTTGACTGCCTAATAAAAAGTGGAAGTGAGTGTCATAATTTGGAAGCATAAAAACAAAAAGCAACCTCTCCACTCTTTCTGCATTTCACATGTGGTATTTGCAGTAGGCCAGTATGTGCAGATCTCAGGTCACGTATAGGAACATATGAAGACAGACATTCAGTAAGGTACAGACGTGCTAGGCCGCTTAAAGCTTTAAAAACAAGTAAAAGAACTTTCAAATTTATCCTAGATAATACAGGTGACCAGTGAAGTTTTTTCAAAACAGGAATGATATTCTCTTTCTTGTATTTGTTAGGATCTGTGCTACTGCATTTCGAACAAGTAGTAAGGGATTTATTGTTTTCTTGGGAAGCCCACAAAACAGAGCATCATAATCATATCCACATCAATGTGAGCAATGGAGAAGTCAAATTAACGTGTCTAAATATCATCTAGTTCTATCCCAGGGAAGAGGGCTGTTGCCTACACAGACGACAAGACACAAAACGCTCAACTGTGCAAAACACGCATAAGGACATCAGTCAGGAGGAACAAGGTAAAGTGTTTTTTCTTCTTCACCATGGTCATGTAGTTTCACTCCAAGCACTGTCATATGAAATAACTGTGGAAACGACCTCCCCAACATTTTGGGTTGTTGCATTTTGCTTCAATGAATTTTAACCTTTTCTTTTAGACATTAAGAGGAAGGACACATTCACCCTTGGTAGAGATTCAGTTGTTCTATGAGATGTCAAGGTGAGAATTAACCACTTCAGGGATAAGTCAATCCACATAACTGAAAAAGGGGCAATGAACAGGATATGGGGATTTTGCTAGTTATAAAGTACAATAATCATCATTACATGATCTAAGACTACTGAAGTATAAGCTGTGTCCCTGACTGATTAATTAGCAAATTCATCTTTGAAGAGTGCAGCTACTATCTATTCAGTGGCATTTCCTTAAAACAATTGTATTCCCACATTCTGAATATGGAGTGAGATCATGTAGAGAATGTTGGACTTGTAATAACTAATTGAAGGATAATAATAATCAACGAAAGTGCTTAAAAGTATCAACAAATGCCTTCAAAGTACTTGACACGTACTTTGCTTTCAAAAGTGAAACATAATTAATGCTTACGTAAGATTTCTCTTGACTTCTCAGGAGTATACTAACTCCAAGGACAAGTAACATCACAAACCATTGTTTAAGTGCTGATGTTGGAGCTGCAATACTACTACCAAGACAAAAAATGATACAGGTAACACTGCTTTCAGATTTCTAAGAATTGCTAAAATAGTATGTTTACAGAGCATTCAGAGTCTCATAGAGAAAATAAGTTGAGAATATGACAAGTTCCTACCATCTCAAACACTGCCAATCTAGAACAAAAAGAAAGTACTTGAACGCCTACAGTAATCGAACACAAACCAGAACATATCAGTGCATGACAAGGAAATGTAGTCACAAAATGATTCTACCCTTTCAAGTCCCAAAAAGGACCGAGGAACTTACCGGAGGCGATACCTGGATTTCAAACAGAGTACAATGTAGCCACTGTAGGGGAGAAGATCACAGAGAGCTCTTCTCAGATTGCTCAGAGTCAGCCCCAGCACCCTGTCCTGACTGAAACAGACAAAGTGGTCAAACAGGTAGGTAGAAATGAGTAAGGAACAGAGAGTATGGTTATTCTTGCATTGTTTTGTTCGTCTGTCAATGAAAAGAGTGCTTCTGACTTTTGTCAATGTTCATCTTTATTTTAGGACAAGAACAAACGGTGGTATCACACTT
Organism: Lepisosteus oculatus; assembly: GCF_040954835.1. Lineage (NCBI taxonomy): Eukaryota > Metazoa > Chordata > Actinopteri > Semionotiformes > Lepisosteidae > Lepisosteus > Lepisosteus oculatus. The sequence goes on along the minus strand of NW_027168042.1, from coordinate 898,603 downwards.
TGCTCAAGTGTATGATACCATGTGTGTACAGCAGACATCACCAAAGGAACAGGAGACACCTGAGTAGAGAACAAGAATATGAAAAGACTGATGAAAAAAAGCACCAGGAGAAATCCATTGAATATGCACAATCTCGTCCAGTATTTCAATGAAAAGTTTCAGTGTTGTTTTTAGTGTCGTCGTATTGCATACATTTAAAACAATGTGTCTTGTTTAATGAACAATTTCATTTACTTTAGTAAAAAGTGTTGTTTACTGTAGTCCTAGCATGGATGCAATTGTCAGAAAAAACTTGAATGAAAAACTGAATGTTTCATACAATATGGGTTTGTGTTAACCCACACACCTAAGTGAAATGTTTGATTACGTTTACAAGACATAACACACAGTTCAGTTGAGTGTGAAAGGGAACAACAGAGAAAGTCACAAACAAAACATTTGTGAAGGACTTGATGAATGTTTTTTCTTTAGAAATGACAAAAAATAAAGAATTTTTCAACAAGATGTCTTTCTATAGCGAGTTTCATTTGAGATAGTCTTTTCTTAGAAGTGCAAGAGTGGTATTCCCTACAACTTATTCCCCAATTTGATCATTCTCAGAAATTAGGAGACGGAAACCACACCTACTGTAATATTAGACCTTGTAACAAGGCAACTAGGTTTCAATGGCTTAAAAGGTGCAGAAAGAGGCTCATGTATAATGACCTCCAGTGTCCCACAGGTTTCCCAAATCATTACTTAGAGTATGGAAAAAGAGGAAATAAAGTGTCTACAGAAAGCATATACCCCCTTGAACTTTGTTCAGTTTTTTTGCGCCAGTGCCAGAGTTTCATGCAATTAAATGAGGACCTCTTTCTCACACCACATATGTTATACTTTCAAAGGGAAAAAAGGAAATATTACAATTGTATACATTTTCACCCACATGTTAATATTTGGTAGAAGCCCTTTTCACAGCAATTTCAGCTGTGAGTCTGTTGGTAATGGGCTCCACCACCTCTGCACCAACAAGATTTGATAATATTTGAGAATTTCAGAAGTCTGTCTGGTTTAGCTGAAGAATCAGCTAAGGTAAGTTTCAGGAAGAGCATCTGATTTCTTTCAATAAAGCAGAACAGAGAAAAAACACACAATACAAAATCATGAGAATTTGTATCCATATGACACTTTGACTCGAATACTTTTATCAGACCTACACAGAGTATATACTGTACACACTTTTTCAGCCCAGGTTTATACATTTGGAACTGCCATTTGTAGGTGTTTTTGTGTCTTAGCTCAACACTGTGAAACCTGTAGTTACAAACATGGAGGATGAAGACATGAAGACATATATTGTACCTCTGACCGGCCTACCTTCCAAGAGGTGAAAGATGAAACTTTTCCTTTATCGTCAACTCAGTGAATGTCTTTAAACTTTCGAAAACTGTAACAAAGAATAAGTTAAAAAACTTATTTTCATTGGACCCACAGAAAAGTCAAAGTTGTCCATAGAAATGCCCGTCTTAATCAGAAATCTACAGCACAAAGGCAGTGGCCTTTCGGGACATAAAAATGAAATCAGACTTTACTCAGACGAATTGCCCTTGGTCACGGACATCTTGCTATCAGTCACTACAAAGATGTTTTCTCTCGTGCCATGGCTTGCCTGACTTGCTTCTTCTGCTGGATGGCTTCTGGTCGCTGGTCAGGATCGACAGCCAGCATGTCCTGGAGCAGTGTCCTTAGCTCAGTGCTTATGGCTCTATTTACTTTCAGGGGGATGTGGAACTGCAGCCAGGGGTTCTCATCCAGGGCCTCTCCAACAGGCCCTGACAGACATATGCTCCTGTATCGGAAACACACTTTAGTTCAATTCTAAAATATTTCTCATAGGACTGAAGGAACCTTTGCCTGTTAAGAGTTAACAATTAGGTTCTCAAGAACTGTTTTACGGTTTTCTACACTCCTGGCTGGCCAAGGTCTCTTTAAGGTCTCTTAAGTGGAGGTGTAACTCATGTATCCTACATGTGATTTAGCAACATGAAAGGGAATAGCTTCTTATCGGATTATGGTCTTGGTTAACTGCCTAAGGCTGACCTAAGTGCCTAACTTTCTGACTTTCTTTATACCTTATATGTTAAGAAGCTTCTTCTGACCAATCAGAAATGTATGCTTTATGTATGAACATTTTGCTCATCAAAGTGAGTGAGAGACAAGGTTAACAGAAATTAGCCACGGCAGTAAATGACAGCATATTTTTGGGTTCTTAAATGGTCTCTACCTGGCACACCTGCAGTGCAAACTGACACACACTGTTTAGAGAAACAGCTACTCTATTACTAATATTAATGAAACATTTCTTATTCTATGGAACAAAAACAAACAGTAAAACTAAAACACAGATCTCTTAGCTTCCTATTTCATGAACCAGATGACTGAATGACCAAGCCTAACTAGTAGCCAGAACCCCAGTTAACCCTCCGTAACACAAACTTTAACCACACGACAGGAACTCTTTCAAACTGAGTGAAAATCATAAATGGATCCATAACTTTACATCAATTTACTATGTTGTGCCAATACCTGCATTTACATTTAGAACGAATGATGTCATAGAACCAGCATCACACCAGTTCCAGGTGTCTCCAAGGAGACAACAGAACTTCAGTTGTGTTTGCTAAAATACACACTTTGAAACATACTGTAACACTTAGTTAACATGTCTGGTTTAGTTGAAGAATCGGCTAAGGTAAGTTTCAGGGTTTAATGGTGGGATGGCACCTGTGCTTTTTTCCCCCAACCGTTAGAATATGATTCGCACCAAACCCAAAAGAAATACTGCACAGTTCAGGAACTTCATCAACCTAGCAACTGTAAAATAAGCTTACAAACAACTGAATTGAAATGCCAAAAGGTTCAGAGAAAGGCACAAACTATGTTTACTTGGGGTTTACAAAATTAAAGCTAACTAAAACTGTAATGATAAACAATCATGCTGCCAATGGACAGAGAAATATCATGTTTTTTGAATAATGTATTATTTGTTACATAGGAACCCAGTATAAGGGAATCCCTTGCGATCCTGTCTGCAGAGATAAAGGTAAGTATTGTTTTCTCTTTAGCTCTGTCACTCCAAGAAATATAATGAACATAAATATATTTGCCAATCTTTTCATAGTAATCCAAACAACTCTGCGTATATCTGACATTTGTAATATTTATCTACCGCAGTATAACTCTTCTGGCAAGGCGATTGGTATTGTACCTTGAAAGAAAACTGATTGGAAATGTCATGTACTCTATGGTTTCTATTGATGTCAAGTGGCAAATGTTGACTGGTGATGTTATGTGAATCTTAGGAAATGGTCATTTTTCAATCGAGTCTATGTTTCTCAGAATTTGAGACAGAGAGGTCAATCTCTGCAATCCGAGCTGAGGGCATTTCTTGGAATGGAAAGGTAAGAGCAACGTGTTCTTTGATATTCTCTTAAGACTCTTCGCCAGATTTAACGATGAAAAATGTAAATAATAATAACAAACATTATTTTATATAGTGCCTCAAAGGTGGCTTCTTTACAGAATGACAAAACCAACTACAATAAATAATACACAAGATATGCATGATGACAATACACAGTTAGAGGAGACAGTAGATGGTCATTGTCAGTGTATTCTGAAGGTAGTTTTCCAATTTTTTGGAACGGGGTAAAAGAGGCCACCTCTACTAGAATCTTTGTCCTAACCAAAAATGTAACAAAGTATAATAATAATATTAAAAATAATAATAATAAACTTTATCTATAGAGCACCTTTCATACAAATAGTGCTTTGGTGCTTTAAAAACCAAGCGTAAAAATAAAATATTAAAATTGAGAGATATACTTTCAGTTGTAAAGGAAAATACAGCAATACAGTAAAGCAACATACATGTCAATTAAATAAATAAAAATTAGGAAAGTCGTAATAAAATAAGAACAATTAAAGAGAACTAAAAAAAGAAACAGAAATAGAAAGAACAAAGAACCACTTTAACTAAAAGCAACATTTTCAAATGTTTTTTAAAACAATGTACCGAGCTTGACTGCCTAATAAAAAGTGGAAGTGAGTTTCATAATTTGGAAGCATAAAAACAAAAAGCAACCTCTCCACTCTTTCTGCATTTCACATGTGGTATTTGCAGTAGGCCAGTATGTGCAGATCTCAGGTCACGTATAGGAACATATGAAGACAGACATTCAGTAAGGTACAGACGTGCTAGGCCGCTTAAAGCTTTAAAAACAAGTAAAAGAACTTTCAAATTTATCCTAGATAATACAGGTGACCAGTGAAGTTTTTTTCAAAACAGGAATGATATTCTATTTCTTGTATTTGTTAGGATCTGTGCTACTGCATTTCGAACAAGTAGTAGGGGATTTATTGTTTTCTTGGGAAGCCCACAAAACAGAGCATTATAATCATATCCACATCAATGTGAGCAATGGAGAAGTCAAATTAACGTGTCTAAATATCATCTAGTTCTATCCCAGGGAAGAGGGCTGTTGCCTACAAAGACGACAAGACACAAAACGCTCAACTGTGCAAAACGCGCATAAGGACATCAGTCAGGAGGAACAAGGTAAAGTGTTTTTTCTTCTTCACCATGGTCATGTAGTTTCACTCCAAGCACTGTCATATGAAATAACTGTGGAAACGACCTCCCCAACATTTTGGGTTGTTGCATTTTGCTTCAATGAATTTTAACCTTTTCTTTTAGACATTAAGAGGAAAGACACATTCACCCTTGGTAGAGATTCAGTTGTTCTATGAGATGTCAAGGTGAGAATTAACCACTTCAGGGATAAGTCAATCCACATAACTGAAAAAGGGGCAATGAACAGGATATGGGGATTTTGCTAGTTATAAAGTACAATAATCATCATTACATGATCTAAGACTACTGAAGTATAAGCTGTGTCCCTGACTGATTAATTAGCAAATTCATCTTTGAAGAGTGCAGCTACTATCTATTCAGTGGCATTTCCTTAAAACAATTGTATTCCCATATTCTGAATATGGAGTGAGATCATGTAGAGAATGTTGGACTTGTAATAACTAATTGAAGGATAATAATAATCAACGAAAGTGCTTAAAAGTATCAACAAATGCCTTCAAAGTACTTGACACGTACTTTGCTTTCAAAAGTGAAACATAATTAATGCTTACGTAAGATTTCTCTTGACTTCTCAAGAGTATACTAACTCCAAGGACAAGTAACATCACAAACCATTATTTAAGTGCTGATGTTGGAGCTGCAATACTACTACCAAGACAAAAAATGATACAGGTAACACTGCTTTCAGATTTCTAAGAATTGCTAAAATAGTATGTTTACAGAGCATTCAGAGTTGAGAATATGACAAGTTCCTACCATCTCAAACACTGCCAATCTAGAACAAAAAGAAAGTACTTGAACGCCTGCAGTAATCGAACACAAACCAGAACATATCAGTGCATGACAAGGAAATGTAGTCACAAAATGATTCTGCCCTTTCAAGTCCCAAAAAGGACCGAGGAACTTACCGGAGGCGATACCTGGATTTCAAACAGAGTACAATGTAGCCACTGTAGGGGAGAAGATCACAGAGAGCTCTTCTCAGATTGCTCAGAGTCAGCCCCAGCACCCTGTCCTGACTGAAGCAGACAAAGTGGTCAAACAGGTAGGTAGAAATGAGTAAGGAACAGAGAGTATGGTTATTCTTGCATTGTTTTGTTCATCTGTCAAAGAAAAGAGTGCTTCTGACTTTTGTCAATGTTCATCTTTTTTTTAGGAGAAGAACAAACGGTGGTATCATACTTTGCTCAAGTGTATGATACCATGTGTGTACAGCAGACATCACCAAAGGAACAGGAGACACCTGAGTAGAGAACAAGAACATGAAAAGACTGATGAAAAAAAGCACCAGGAGAAATCCATTGAATATGCACAATCTCGTCCAGTATTTCAATGAAAAGTTTCAGTGTTGTTTTTAGTGTCGTCGTATTGCATACATTTAAAACAATGTGTCTCGTTTAATGAACAATTTGATTTACTTTAGTAAAAAGTGTTGTTTACTGTAGTCCTAGCATGGATGCAATTGTTAGAAAAAACTTGAATGAAAAACTGAATGTTTCATACAATATGGGTTTGTGTTAACCCACACACCTAAGTGAAATGTTTGATTACGTTTACAAGACATAACACATAGTTCAGTTGAGTGTGAAAGGGAACAACAGAGAAAGTCACAAACAAAACATTTGTAAAGGACTTGATGAATGTTTTTTCTTTAGAAATGACAAAAAATAAAGAATTTTTCAACAAGATGTCTTTCTATAGCGAGTTTCATTTGAGATAGTCTTTTCTTAGAAGTGCAAGAGTGGTATTCCCTACAACTTATTCCCCAATTTGATCATTCTCAGAAATTAGGAGACGGAAACCACACCTACTGTAATATTAGACTTTGTAACAAGGCAACTAGGTTTCAATGGCTTAAAAGGTGCAGAAAGAGGCTCATGTATAATGACCTCCAGTGTCCCACAGGTTTCCCAAATCATTTCTTAGAGTATGGAAAAAGAGGAAATAAAGTGTCTACAGAAAGCGTATACCCCCTTGAACTTTGTTCAGTTTGTTGCGCCAGTGCCAGAGTTTCATGCAATTAAATGAGGACCTCTTTCTCACACCACATATGTTATACTTTCAAAGGGAAAAAAGGAAATATTACAATTGTATACATTTTCACCCACATGTTAATATTTGGTAGAAGCCCTTTTCACAGTAATTTCAGCTGTGAGTCTGTTGGTAATGGGCTCCACCACCTCTGAACCAACAAGATTTGATAATATTTGAGAATTTCAGAAGTCTGTCTGGTTTAGCTGAAGAATCAGCTAAGGTAAGTTTCAGGAAGAGCATCTGATTTCTTTCAATAAAGCAGAACAGAGAAAAAACACACAATACAAAATCATGAGAATTTGTATCCATATGACACTTTGACTCGAATACTTTTATCAGACCTACACAGAGTATATACTGTACACACTTTTTCAGCCCAGGTTTATACATTTGGATCTGCCATTTGTAGGTGTTTTTGTGTCTTAGCTCAACACTGTGAAACCTGTAGTTACAAACATGGAGGATGAAGACATGAAGACATATATTGTACCTCTGACCGGCCTACCTTCCAAGAGGTGAAAGATGAAACTTTTCCTTTATCGTCAACTCAGTGAATGTCTTTAAACTTTCGAAAACTGTAACAAAGAATAAGTTAAAAAACTTATTTTCATTGGACCCACAGAAAAGTCAAAGTTGTCCATAGAAATGCCCGTCTGAATCAGAAATCTACAGCACAAAGGCAGTGGCCTTTCGGGTCATAAAAATGAAATCAGACTTTACTCAGACGAATTGCCCTTGGTCACGGACATCTTGCTATCAGTCACTACAAAGATGTTTTCTCTCGTGCCATGGCTTGCCTGACGCTTCTTCTGCTGGATGGCTTCTGGTCGCTGGTCAGGATCGACAGCCAGCATGTCCTGGAGCAGTGTCCTTAGCTCAGTGCTTATGGCTCTATTTACTTTCAGGGGGATGTGGAACTGCAGCCAGGGGTTCTCATCCAGGGCCTCTCCAACAGGCCCTGACAGACATATGCTCCTGTATCGGAAACACACTTTAGTTCAATTCTAAAATATTTCTCATAGGACTGAAGGAACATTTGCCTGTTAAGAGTTAACAATTAGGTTCTCAAGAACTGTTTTACGGTTTTCTACACTCCTGGCTGGCCAAGGTCTCTTTAAGGTCTCTTAAGTGGAGGTGTAACTCATGTATCCTACATGTGATTTAGCAACATGAAAGGGAATAGCTTCTTATCGGATTATGGTCTTGGTTAACTGCCTAAGGCTGACCTAAGTGCCTAACTTTCTGACTTTCTTTATACCTTATATGTTAAGAAGCTTCTTCTGACCAATCAGAAATGTATGCTTTATGTATGAACATTTTGCTCATCAAAGTGAGTGAGAGACAAGGTTAACAGAAATTAGCCACGGCAGTAAATGACAGCATATTTTTGGGTTCTTAAATGGTCTCTACCTGGCACACCTGCAGTGCAAACTGACACACACTGTTTAGAGAAACAGCTACTCTATTACTAATATTAATGAAACATTTCTTATTCTATGGAACAAAAACAAACAGTAAAACTAAAACACAGATCTCTTAGCTTCCTATTTCATGAACCAGATGACTGAATGACCAAGCCTAACTAGTAGCCAGAACCCCAGTTAACCCTCCGTAACACAAACTTTAACCACACGACAGGAACTCTTTCAAACTGAGTGAAAATCATAAATGGATCCATAACTTTACATCAATTTACTATGTTGTGCCAATACCTGCATTTACATTTAGAACGAATGATGTCATAGAACCAGCATCACACCAGTTCCAGGTGTCTCCAAGGAGACAACAGAACTTCAGTTGTGTTTGCTAAAATACACACTTTGAAACATACTGTAACACTTAGTTAACATGTCTGGTTTAGTTGAAGAATCGGCTAAGGTAAGTTTCAGGGTTTAATGGTGGGATGGCACCTGTGCTTTTTTCCCCCAACCGTTAGAATATGATTCGCACCAAACCCAAAAGAAATACTGCACAGTTCAGGAACTTCATCAACCTAGCAACTGTAAAATAAGCTTACAAACAACTGAATTGAAATGCCAAAAGGTTCAGAGAAAGGCACAAACTATGTTTACTTGGGGTTTACAAAATTAAAGCTAACTAAAACTGTAATGATAAACAATCATGCTGCCAATGGACAGAGAAATATCATGTTTTTTGAATAATGTATTATTTGTTACATAGGAACCCAGTATAAGGGAATCCCTTGCGATCCTGTCTGCAGAGATAAAGGTAAGTATTGTTTTCTCTTTAGCTCTGTCACTCCAAGAAATATAATGAACATAAATATATTTGCCAATCTTTTCATAGTAATCCAAACAACTCTGCGTATATCTGACATTTGTAATATTTATCTACCGCAGTATAACTCTTCTGGCAAGGCGATTGGTATTGTACCTTGAAAGAAAACTGATTGGAAATGTCATGTACTCTATGGTTTCTATTGATGTCAAGTGGCAAATGTTGACTGGTGATGTTATGTGAATCTTAGGAAATGGTCATTTTTCAATCGAGTCTATGTTTCTCAGAATTTGAGACAGAGAGGTCAATCTCTGCAATCCGAGCTGAGGGCATTTCTTGGAATGGAAAGGTAAGAGCAACGTGTTCTTTGATATTCTCTTAAGACTCTTCGCCAGATTTAACGATGAAAAATGTAAATAATAATAACAAACATTATTTTATATAGTGCCTCAAAGGTGGCTTCTTTACAGAATGACAAAACCAACTACAATAAATAATACACAAGATATGCATGATGACAATACACAGTTAGAGGAGACAGTAGATGGTCATTGTCAGTGTATTCTGAAGGTAGTTTTCCAATTTTTTGGAACGGGGTAAAAGAGGCCACCTCTACTAGAATCTTTGTCCTAACCAAAAATGTAACAAAGTATAATAATAATATTAAAAATAATAATAATAAACTTTATCTATAGAGCACCTTTCATACAAATAGTGCTTTGGTGCTTTAAAAACCAAGCGTAAAAATAAAATATTAAAATTGAGAGATATACTTTCAGTTGTAAAGGAAAATACAGCAATACAGTAAAGCAACATACATGTCAATTAAATAAATAAAAATTAGGAAAGTCGTAATAAAATAAGAACAATTAAAGAGAACTAAAAAAAGAAACAGAAATAGAAAGAACAAAGAACCACTTTAACTAAAAGCAACATTTTTAAATGTTTTTTAAAACAATGTACCGAGCTTGACTGCCTAATAAAAAGTGGAAGTGAGTTTCATAATTTGGAAGCATAAAAACAAAAAGCAGCCTCTCCACTCTTTCTGCATTTCACATGTGGTATTTGCAGTAGGCCAGTATGTGCAGATCTCAGGTCACGTATAGGAACATATGAAGACAGACATTCAGTAAGTTACAGACGTGCTAGGTCGCTTAAAGCTTTAAAAACAAGTAAAAGAACTTTCAAATTTATCCTAGATAATACAGGTGACCAGTGAAGTTTTTTCAAAACAGGAATGATATTCTCTTTCTTGTATTTGTTAGGATCTGTGCTACTGCATTTCGAACAAGTAGTAAGGGATTTATTGTTTTCTTGGGAAGCCCACAAAACAGAGCATTATAATCATATCCACATCAATGTGAGCAATGGAGAAGTCAAATTAACGTGTCTAAATATCATCTAGTTCTATCCCAGGGAAGAGGGCTGTTGCCTACACAGACGACAAGACACAAAACGCTCAACTGTGCAAAACACGCATAAGGACATCAGTCAGGAGGAACAAGGTAAAGTGTTTTTACTTCTTCACCATGGTCATGTTGTTTCACTCCAAGTACTGTCATATGAAATAACTGTGGAAACAACCTCCCCAACGTTTTGGGTTGTTGCATTTTGCTTCAATGAATTTTAACCTTTTCTTTTAGACATCAAGAGGAAGGACACATTCACCCTTGGTAGAGATTCAGTTGTTCTATGAGATGTCAAGGTGAGAATTAACCACTTCAGGCATAAGTCAATCCCCATGACTGAAAAAGGGGCAATGAACAGGATATGGGGATTTTGCTAGTTATAAAGTACAATAATCATCATTACATGATCTAAGACTACTGAAGTATAAGCTGTGTCCCTGACTGATTAATTAGCAAATTCATCTTTGTAGAGTGCAGTTACTATCTATTCAGTGGCATTTCCTTTAAACAACTGTATTCCCACATTCTGAATATGGAGTGAGATCATGTAGAGAATGATGGACTTGGAAAAACTAATTGAAGGATAATAATAATCAACGAAAGTGCTTAAAAGTATCAACAAATGCCTTATAAGTACTTGACACGTACTTTGCTTTCAAAAGTGAAACATAATTAATGCTTACGTAAGATTTCTCTTGACTTCTCAGGAGTATACTAACTCCAAGGACAAGTAACATCACAAACCATTATTTAAGTGCTGATGTTGGAGCTGCAATACTACTACCAAGACAAAAAATGATACAGGTAACACTGCTTTCAGATTTCTAAGAATTGCTAAAATAGTATGTTTACAGAGCATTCAGAGTCTCATAGAGAAAATAAGTTGAGAATATGACAAGTTCCTACCATCTCAAACACTGCCAGTCTAGAACAAAAAGAAAGTACTTGAATGCCTGTAGTAATCGAACACAAACCAGAACATATCAGTGCATGACAAGGAAATGTAGTCACAAAATGATTCTACCCTTTCAAGTCCCAAAAAGGACCGAGGAACTTACCGGAGGCGATACCTGGATTTCAAACAGAGTACAATGTAGCCACTGTAGGGGAGAAGATCACAGAGAGCTCTTCTCAGATTGCTCAGAGTCAGCCCCAGCACCCTGTCCTGACTGAAGCAGACAAAGTGGTCAAACAGGTAGGTAGAAATGAGTAAGGAACAGAGAGTATGGTTATTCTTGCATTGTTTTGTTCGTCTGTCAAAGAAAAGAGTGCTTCTGACTTTTGTCAATGTTCATCTTTATTTTAGGAGAAGAACAAACGGTGGTATCACACTTTGCTCAAGTGTATGATACCATGTGTGTACAGCAGACATCACCAAAGGAACAGGAGACACCTGAGTAGAGAACAAGAATATGAAAAGACTGATGAAAAAAAGCACCAGGAGAAATCCATTGAATATGCACAATCTCGTCCAGTATTTCAATGAAAAGTTTCAGTGTTGTTTTTAGTGTCGTCGTATTGCATACATTTAAAACAATGTGTCTTGTTCAATGAACAATTTGATTTACTTTAGTAAAAAGTGTTGTTTACTGTAGTCCTAGCATGGATGCAATTGTTAGAAAAAACGTGAATGAAAAACTGAATGTTTCATACAAAATGGGTTTGTGTTAACCCACACACCTAAGTGAAATGTTTGATTACGTTTACAAGACATAACACATACTTCAGTTGAGTGTGAAAGGGAACAACAGAGAAAGTCACAAACAAAACATTTGTGAAGGACTTGATGAATGTTTTTTCTTTAGAAATGACAAAAAATAAAGAATTTTTCAACAAGATGTCTTTCTATAGCGAGTTTCATTTGAGATAGTCTTTTCTTAGAAGTGCAAGAGTGGTATTCCCTACAACTTATTCCCCAATTTGATCATTCTCAGAAATTAGGAGACGGAAACCACACCTACTGTAATATTAGACCTTGTAACAAGGCAACTAGGTTTCAATGGCTTAAAAGGTGCAGAAAGAGGCTCATGTATAATGACCTCCAGTGTCCCACAGGTTTCCCAAATCATTTCTTAGAGTATGGAAAAAGAGGAAATAAAGTGTCTACAGAAAGCGTATACCCCCTTGAACTTTGTTCAGTTTGTTGCGCCAGTGCCAGAGTTTCATGCAATTAAATGAGGACCTCTTTCTCACACCACATATGTTATACTTTCAATGGGAAAAAATTAAATATTACAATTGTATACATTTTAAAGCCATGTGTTCATATTTGGTAGAAGCCCTAACAACACCTAAAAAACACCAAACAACGGGTGGAGGACCGAATTAGGGCAATACCCACTATTGATAAACATACAGAAAACAATATTAAAGTACTGGCTTTAATATTAGCCAGACACAGCTGGATGAGCTCTACCAGCCAGGACAGGAGGCTCTACTGTACACAGAGAGGGGAGAACAAGCTACCCAGCCGTGTGGAATGCTACAGAACCCTAAACAGACAAAACATACTACCCGAATATTTGACCAAGATATCCAGACACAGCTGGATGAGCTCCACCAGTCAGGACAGGCTAATAAGATACACTCCACAGACATTCACAACAGTGACATATCATACACACTTGAATTACTTATCTAGTCTCTCGAAACAAAATTTCGAGAAAAAACACATTGCCCAACGTTAGAAAGCACCTTGCATTACATTGCTTGAAAAACAATTTTATTTCGAAGGAATTATGGATCGGGAATTCTTCGAGGAAGTCGGGGTCACACAGCATGCCGCCCCATATATCAGGGAGCACATTGGATCAAGGCACAGTCTCTTTCAAGACAACGATCCGAAACACACAGCAGCAAGGGCGAGGCTTATAGCAGAACGAGTGAACTGGGTGAAAACTCCAGCCGAATCTCCAGATTTAAATCCAATAAGGATGGTATGGAATTAGCCAGCACACCTCACCGTGCCAGGCAACCTCTAGGTCACACATCTGCCAACGCACCTCACCGTGCCCAGCCACCACTGCGTCACACAGCTGCCAGCACACCTCACCGTGCCCGGCCACCACTTCATCATACAACTGCCAGTACAGTACAGTACAGTAGGTACTTACAGTACAGTACAGTACAGTAGGTACTTACATTAGTACTTCTCACGTTAAAAAAGTTAGGTGTTAGCATAAACTATTAGTAAATAAAAAATATTAAACTTAGCACTGTAATAAATTATGCTAATATTAAATTCGATTCTGCTCTGAGAATGTAGCGGGAAGGAAAAATGCCAGTGGTCTTTTCACTGATGAACTTGTGCCTGATGAACACCACTGCGTCACACCACACAGCTGCGAGTGCACCTCACCGTACCCAGCCACCACTGCGTCACACAGCTGCCAGCACACCTCACCGTGCCCTGCCACCACTTCATCATACAACTGCCAGTACACCTGACCGTGCAAGGCCACCACTGCGTCACACAGCCACCAGCGCACCTCACCGTGCCAGGCCACCACTGAGTCACGCCACACAGCCACCAGCGCACCTCACCGTGCCAGGCCACCACTGCGTCACACATTTGCCAACGCACCTCACCGTGCCAGGCCACCACTACGTCAAACCACACAGCCGCCAGAGCACCTCACTGTGCCAGGCCACCACTGCGTCACACAGCTGCCAGCACACCTCACCGTACCAGGCCACAACTGTGTCACACAGATGCCAGCACACCTCACCGAGCCCGGCCACAGCTGCATCACACAGCTGCCAGCGCACCTCACCGTACCCTGCCACAGCTGCGTCATACAGCTGCCAGCGCACCTCACCGTGCCAGGCCACCACTGCGTCACACCACACAGCTGCCAGCGCACCTCACCGTGCCAGACCACCACTGCGTCACACCACACAGCTGCCAGCGCACCTCAAAGTACCTGGCCACCAGTGCATCACACCACACAGCTGCCAGCGCAGCTCACCATGCCAGGCCAGCACTGAGTCACACCATACAGCTGCCAGCGCACCTCACCGTGCCAGGCCACCACTGCGTCACACAGCTGCCAGCACACCTCACAGTGCCAGGCCACCACTGCGTCACACAGCTGCCAGCACACCTCACAGTGCCAGGCCACCACTGCGTCAAACCACACAGGTGCCAGTGCACCTCACTGTGCCTAGCAGCCACTGCATCACACAGCTGAAAGCACAACTCACCGTGCCAGGACACCACTGTGTCACACCACACAGCTGCCAGTGCACCTCACCATGCCAGGCCACCACTGCGTCACACCACACAGCTGCCAGCACACCTCACCATGCCAGGCACACACAGAGTCACACCACACATCTGCCAGCACACCTCACCGTGCCGGGCCACCACTGCGTCACACCACACAGCTGCCAGTGCACCTCACCGTGCCAGGCCAGCACTGAGTCACGCCACACAGCCACCAGCGCACCTCACCGTGTCAGGCCACCACTGCGTCACACCACACTGCCACCAGCGCACCTCACCGTGCCAGGCCACCACTGAGTCACGCCACACAGCCACCAGCGCACCTCACCATGCCAGGCCAGCACTGAGTCACGCCACACAGCCACCAGCGCACCTCACCGTGCCAGGCCACCACTGCGTCACACATCTGCCAAAACACCTCACTGAACCCTGCTACAGCTGCGTCACACATCTACCAGCGCACCTCACCATGCCCAGCCACCACTGCATCACACAGCTGCAAGCGCACCTCAAAGTTCCCGGCCACTACTGAATCACACCACACAGGTGGCAGCGCACCGTACCAGACCACCACTGCGTCACACAGGTGCCAGCACACCTCACCGAGCACGGCCACAGCTGCATCACGCAGCTGCCAGCGCACCTCACCGTATTCTGCCACAGCTGCGTCACACAGCTGCCAGTGCACCTCACCATGCCAGGCCACCACTGCGTCACACCACACAGCTGCCAGCACACCTCACCATGCCAGGCACACACAGAGTCACACCACACATCTGCCAGCGCACCTCACCATGCCGGTCCACCACTGCGTCACACCACACAGCCACCAGCGCACCTCACCGTGCCAGGCCACCACTGAGTCACATTACACAGCCACCAGCGCACCTCACCGTGCCAGGCCAGCACTGAGTCACACCACACAGCCGCCAGCGCACCTCACTGTGCCAGGCCACCACTGCGTCACACAGCTGCCAGCGCACCTCACCGTGCCAGGCCACCACTGCGTCACACAGCTGCCAGCACACCTCACCGTGCAAGGCCACCACTGCGTCACACAGCTGCCAGCACACCTCACAGTGCCAGGCCACCACTGCGTCAAACCACACAGGTGCCAGTGCACCTCACTGTGCCTAGCAGCCACTGCATCACACAGCTGAAAGCACAACTCACCGTGCCAGGACACCACTGTGTCACACCACACAGCTGCCAGTGCACCTCACCATGCCAGGCCACCACTGCGTCACACCACACAGCTGCCAGCACACCTCACCATGAGAGGCACACACAGAGTCACACCACACATCTGCCAGCACACCTCACCGTGCCGGGCCACCACTGCGTCACACCACACAGCTGCCAGTGCACCTCACCGTGCCAGGCCAGCACTGAGTCACGCCACACAGCCACCAGCGCACCTCACCGTGTCAGGCCACCACTGCGTCACACCACACTGCCACCAGCGCACCTCACCGTGCCAGGCCACCACTGAGTCACGCCACACAGCCACCAGCGCACCTCACCGTGCCAGGCCAGCACTGAGTCACGCCACACAGCCACCAGCGCACCTCACTGTGCCAGGCCACCACTGCGTCACACATCTGCCAACGCACCTCACTGAACCCTGCCACAGCTGCGTCACACATCTACCAGCGCACCTCACCATGCCCAGCCACCACTGCATCACACAGCTGCAAGCGCACCTCAAAGTTCCCGGCCACTACTGAATCACACCACACAGGTGGCAGCGCACCGTACCAGACAACCACTGCGTCACACAGGTGCCAGCACACCTCACCGAGCACGGCCACAGCTGCATCACGCAGCTGCCAGCGCACCTCACCGTATTCTGCCACAGCTGCGTCACACAGCTGCCAGCGCACCTCACCGTGCCAGGCCACTACTACGTCACACATCTGCCAACGCACCTCACCGTGCCCAGCCACCACTGCGTCACACAGCTGCCAGCACACCTCACCGTGCCCGGCCACCACTTCATCATACAACTGCCAGTACACCTGACCGTGCAAGGCCACCACTGCGTCACACAGCTGAAAGCACACCTCACCGTGCCAGGCCACCACTGCGTCACACAGCTGCCAGCGCACCTCACCGTGCCAGGCCCCCACTGCGTCACACAGCTGCCAGCACACCTCACAGTGCCAGGCCACCACTGCGTCAAACCACACAGGTGCCAGTGCACCTCACTGTGCCTAGCAGCCACTGCATCACACAGCTGAAAGCCCAACTCACCGTGCCAGGACACCACTGTGTCACACCACACAGCTGCCAGTGCACCTCACCATGCCAGGCCACCACTGCGTCACACCACACAGCTGCCAGCACACCTCACCATGCCAGGCACACACAGAGTCACACCACACATCTGCCAGCGCACCTCACCATACCGGTCCACCACTGCGTCACACCACACAGCAGCCAGTGCACCTCAGCGTGCCAGGCCGCCACTGAGTCACACCACACAGCCACCAGCGCACCTCACCGTGCCAGGCCACCACTGAGTCACATTACACAGCCACCAGCGCACCTCACCGTGCCGGGCCACCACTGAGTCACACCACACAGCCGCCAGCGCACCTCACTGTGCCAGGCCACCACTGCGTCACACAGCTGAAAGCGCACCTCACCGTGCCAAGCCACCACTGCATCACACAGCTGCCAGCACACCTCACCGTACCAGGCCACAACTGCGTCACACAGCTGCCAGCACACCTCACCGAGCACGGCCACAGCTGCGTCACACAGCTGCCAGCGCACCTCAACGTACCCAGCCACCACTGCGTCACACAGCTGCCAGCACACCTCACCGTGCCCGGCCACCACTTCATCATACAACTGCCAGCATACCTGACCCTGCAAGAACACCACTGTGTCACACAGCTGCCAGCGCACCTCACCGTGCCAGGCCACCACTGCGTCACACAGCTGCCAGCACACCTCACAGTGCCAGGCCACCACTGCGTCAAACCACACAGGTGCCAGTGCACCTCACTGTGCCTAGCAGCCACTGCATCACACAGCTGAAAGCACAACTCACCGTGCCAGGACACCACTGTGTCACACCACACAGCTGCCAGTGCACCTCAGCGTGCCAGGCCACCACTACGTCAAACCACACAGCCGCCAGCGCACCTCACCGTGCCAGGCCAGCACTGAGTCACGCCACACAGCCACCAGCGCACCTCACCGTGCCAGGCCACCACTACGTCAAACCACACAGCCGCCAGTGCACCTCAAAGTGCCCAGCCACCACTGCGTCACACAGCTGCCAGCGCACCTCACCATAACAGGCCACCACTACGTCAAACCACACAGCCGCCAGTGCACCTCACCGTGCCAGGCCACCACTGAGTCACACCACACAGCCGCCAGCGCACCTCACTGTGCCAGGCCACCACTGCGTCACACAGCTGAAAGCGCTCCTCACCGTGCCAAGCCACCACTGCATCACACAGCTGCCAGCACACCTCACCGTACCAGGCCACAACTGTGTCACACAGCTGCCAGCGCACCTCATCGGGCCCGGCCACAGCTGCGTCATACAGCTGCCAGCGCACCTCACCTCACCTCACCGTGCCAGGCCACCACTTCATCATAGAATTGCCAGCGCACCTCAAAGTACCCGGCCACCAATGCGTCACACCACACAGCTGCCAGCGTACCTCACCGTGCCAGGCCAGCACTGAGTCACACCACACAGCTGCCAGCGCACCTCACCATGCCAGGCCACCACTGTGTCACACCACACAGCTGCCAGTGCACCTCACCGTGACAGGCCACCACTGCGTCACACAGCTGCCAGCGCACCTGAGCGTGCAAGGCCACCAGTGCATCACACAGCTGCCAGCGCACCTCACCGTGCCAGGCCACCACTGCGTCACACCACACAGCTGCCAGCGCTCCTAACCGTGCCAGGCCACCACTGCGTCAGACCACACACAGCTGAAAGCGCACCTCACCGTGCCAAGCCACCACTGCGTCAAACAGCTGCCAGCACACCTCACCGTGCCAGGCCACCACTGCGTCAGACCACACACAGCTGAAAGCCCACCTCAACGTGCCAGGCCACCACTGCATCCCACAGCTGCCAGCACACCTCATGCCTTGTTATGTGAAACTTTAATTCTCTTTTTAGGATTTTTTGAACATGGTCTTTTTTTCCCCCAATCAGAGGCTCACCACAATTCACGCTCAACCACATCACAGATCTACTACACACACCTCAGGATGGTGACGTCACTGCCTTTCATATGGAAACATTTTGACACCGCGCTCAACAATCTTAGGAAGATCACAAAACAAGCCTGCTAGCCTGGATTTTACCTAAAAAAATCACGCCCGAGAAAGTGAAGTACTGTAGCATTAACTAGCAAAGGTGTATTGCAGACATAGGCATAGTACGTAATACAGGCTTTATGAACTCTAATAATATTGTTTCGGCAGTGAATCCTTCTTCAGCTGTGAGGGTCTTCAGCTCATAATGAAACACTTGGAGTTTGCAATGTACGGCGCTCTGAACGAGTTCAACTTTAATGCAGGAAAAATGGATTTCCCAGAAGCTATACTGATTCTTATGGAAGCCCGTTTCCGCCAGGGAGTAGAAAAAATGCGCCCTGGTATTCTCTGGGATGCAGTGCAGTTAAAACTGTTCACTGTTACTGACCATACTGCCTGCCTGCGGGCACTTTTCCTTTCCGTGGGGGAGGGTGGACTGTCTTTCATTAGAAGGTTAGCCTATTCTACTCGGAGAATGTAGAGGGGGTGGAAAGTGCCCGCGGTCATTTAATTAGTATTACAATTCGCACTGATTCCCCTGCGAAGACATGGACATAAGAATATTCGTGCGTGGTCAAAAAATGCCATAAAAACGACAAAATGAAGGCTGTGAAAACATTCACAATGTGCTGTATACACAAAGCACGTGTTCTCACAGCTCGAGGAGGTTTCGTGAAAACTTTATATCGTCACACAAAATAAAGTTTTTTTGTTTACAAAGACGATTACAAAGAATGTGGACCAGGGTAATACTTTGAGTTTACAGCTTGTCCAAGGTCATTCATTATTAATACTATTAGGGATATCTTCGGTAAAGACTGACAGCAGGAACATTCCTGTTCTTTACTCAGCAGCTTATTAAAAACAGGGTGTTCAAAACGTTTTTTTTTACCCAGAAGAGTGACACAGCTTCGCGTTGTGAATCTGTTATTCCGTATTTACAAAGAAAGTGGAATACAGTAATACTACCTGCTATATAGATACATATTTTTAGATATTCAGATCCTTAAATTAATATCATTATTCATTTCTTTAGATACGTGATTCCATACTATATTCCCTATTACAAAACCAATAATTCCAGTCCTGAAATCTGATTGGCTGACACACATTCGAAGAACATACTGTAACACTTAGTTAACATGTCTGGTTTAGTTGAAGAATCGGCTAAGGTAAGTTTCAGGGTTTAATGGTGGGATGGCACCTGTGCTTTTTCCCCCCAACCGTTAGAATATGATTTGCACAAAACCCAAAAGAAATACTGCACAGTTCAAGAACCTAGCAACTGTAAAATAAGCTTAAAAACAACTGAACTGAAATGCAAAAAAGTTCAGAGAAAGGCACAAAATATGTTTACTTGGGGTTTAAAAAATTAAAACTAACTAAAACATTCCAAACAGAAGCCGGCCTACCTTCTTTTCTTTGTACCTGATAAAGATGAGGATGGCTTTAAAGATACAGCTAAACTTTTGCAGAACCATTCAAGCGCATTGTTACTGTTTGCTGTAGAAGCCAAAAATATGAGAATCTCAAAATCTAAAAATCCCATGGCGTCAGAATGTACAACTTTAAAAAAATAAATAATAATAATAAACATTAATTTATATAGCGCCTTGAAAGGTGGCGTCTTAATAGAATGACAAAACCAACAACAATAAATAATACACAAGATATGCATGCTGACAATACACAGTTAGAGGAGACAGTAGATGGCGGTAATAAACACAGTGAGAGCAGAAGGATAAAGAACAGGGGTGAGTTTCCCGAAAACAACTAATCTTAGAGACTTTCAAGCAACTTTACGATGTACGTATGTACGTATGTAAACAATCGATTGACAATTCTTTCATTATATGGTGTCGGTTTTGGTCCTTCAGTGGGATGAAATAAAGTTGTGAAAAGGAATATGAAGTAAACTTGACATCATAGTTTAAGCAAAAGCATATAGATAGGCACAAAAAGGGACCTTATTGTTTCTAAGAGCAAAGAAAAGAAATGACTGACATGCCGTAAAAGAAAACCAAGATTAACTGCGTGGACAGTGTATGCGTCCCGCACGACGTCCTTGATTTAAAGCAATATTTTTTGGCGCGCTGCCATAGTTAAGAATCAATATTTCATGAGAAAAAACTGTTATTTATAGTTATTGGGTGTACTGGAACTCAATGGAAACATTAACTACTAAGCTTGGCATGTGTCACTCAACAAATACAGGACCTATAATCAAATTTAAAAACAAGCAGATCTAAGCTTTACCGTCAACAATCACGACAGAACATCAAACGGTGTTGAACTACGCGGTATCGACCGCGGGTTTGGGTACGGAATGGAGCAGGCGTGGGACTCAGGACTGGGGCTGAACAACACATTTATTAACTCGAATCGGGAAAGGTACACACACAGGGACAGGGGTTACAGCGCTGCACCTTCACTAACACACACACACACCTGAAGGGAAGAGACTGTATCCCAGCCTCCGTCCCGCTATACAGTCCGGTAGAACCCAGGTGCTGTTCTCAGCCCGCCTTGCGTGCGCAGGACTAAAGCGCCCTGCGTGGCGCTACATTATAAATACATGTTAGGCCCAATGATTTCACTAAAATAAAGCATTGCTGCACTTCATACTGAAAATAATATCATCTAGTCAAGTATAAAAATGAATATGAAATATACCCAGGATGACTCATAAATTCATGAGTATAAATAAATGTTCTTTTTTCGAATTTCCTCCGACACAGTACAACACAATATCAAAGTCCTTCATATAAACTCTTAGTGTCCTGTATTCCCAGAGGATGCCCCTGCCGTGAAGTGACTGTGCTCTGTCTGGCGATCTCTGGCGCTCAGGGTGGGCAGGAGGAGGCCAGTTTAAGAAGCACTTAGTGATGAACGAGCGGGTCGGGGAGCACGTAGATGACGAAGGATTTAACGTGCTACTTCAGTTACGATGGGTTTTGGGAAACACTCGTCAATTAACGATCGAGCTTAAGAGCGAGTTTACGATGTTCTTAGCGCTACGAGCTTTCGGGAAACAGAATCATAATATCTAGAAGGATTACCATATATCAAAATAGAAAGAATGATATATGATATATACAAGTAATTATATCATATCATATATTATTAACACCATACCCACCATCTATGTACATTCACATGACCACACATATCAGATCAATATCAAATCAATCACAATGATTAGAATGCGCGCAGAAATCGCCCCTTTCTCTTCCCATCTTTCAGCACATTATACGTCCTCTCCACGATACAAGCCGATATCCGTTATCTTACTCTACAATGCACCTTTTCCCGTGTTGTACGTTCACATTTGGTTCATAAAATCGACACACCTGAAATACTAAATAAGAAAGAAAACAATTATAACACAACGGATGACAGAGCCTCTAGAACAGAAAACCCGTTGGCGTCACACACGCTGAATGTCTCTCTCTCTCCTGCTCAGCAAAACACAACATGTGGGTCAACACCGTGTGAGGCATTAAACATCACCTTCGTGCATTACCGCGATTCATCTGGCACACAACTGTACCACTACTGAAATAATATATATAATGTCGCCACTCGAATCTGTAATGAAAATAAAATTAAAAATGCCGCTGGCGTCTCACCCGACTGGCGGCCACAGCGCGTCTGAGGGCTCCCCAGAGAAACGAGCCGCCTGTGACCCCAGGGGCACCTTCACAAACCCCAAGGGCTGTCGCAAAGCCAACTCCATACAGAAAAACGGAACTCATCTGGGGGAAGTTCACAAAATAAAATAATAAAATAAAAGATGACATCATATAACCACGGCTCAACGCAGCTGGCTACACGTGTGAGAAGGTGCAGTACTTGAAGTGCGCTGGGCAAACTTCCGAGGTCAAATTCTTCAGCACGGTTGTACCTTTAAAGCGGAGACGACGGCACCGAAATGTTTTGGCGCGCCTTCTCTTTAAAGCCCTGGCCAAACATGAAGACAGTACGTACAGTTATAATTCAAACGGAATTAAAATCTACACATCCCAGTTACCATGGTGGTGCTTGTGATCATTGCGTTTAACCAACGAAACAGGGCGAAAAATCAGTCACATGACTTTGGGGCAGAGTTTCGAAAGCTTAACCTATCAGCAACAAAGCGAAATTTACACGATAGGCTACCTCAAACTGTCAGTTACACGACTGTGTATGTCGCTTAAGCCACTCCTATTTGGCATTTTAGTTATGGAGGCGAGAAGACGCCCCCCCCCCCCCTCTGGGTGCCTGATTTGCCGCCATCTTTAACCGCTTCGTGTCCAAATCGCAGTAGCTACGCGTACGAAATAAAGTTCATCCCAGCTACAAAACATATATATTTTTGTGGTAAGAGGGAGCAAAACATCAGTATTTACTGCTATTAATTAGTGTACGATTTATAGTTGAAATCTGAGCCTAAATATAAAGTTAAAATCTCGACAAAGCAATGTAGGAAATACAGAGAAAATAAATCCTTTCTGACATCTATAATCAGTTTCGATCAAGGTCTCTAAAACGAACAAGAAAAAGAGGATTTTCGGAGGGCAATTACGCTGTATTTATATAGAATAAGTGATTTATGAGCAATCTAATTTCTTGTTCGTTTAAAACAGTGAAATGTCAGCTGCAAAAGATCGCCCCAGAAACAGCACTCTCTCTGCCTGTCATAGACGTTCAGGAAAGGCTGAATGAAGTCATGGTGATCAATAATAACAGTTGTAGGACAAGAAACAAAAGATAGTGAAAACTTAAGATTTTTAAGGCTAAAACTCAAATTCATTCTACAAATTAAGGCAAATGAAAATTCAGGACGTTAAAGTGCTAGAGGTGTAAAAAAATACAAAAATGCACATGAGCAAAAAGTTTTAGAAATGGAGCAAACAGAATAAAAGCCATGCCTATAGTGCAGAAGAGGGATGCAGGAACACTTGCTTAGATATACAACAACATTACTTTATTAACCCTTTACAATTTCTTGCATTAGTAATTATCTTTTCGCATACCCCAGCTTGCTCTCCATGAGATACACAGACACACAGATGAAAGAGATAGGGAGAGAGCCTGTGGTCAGAGTACAGGGTCAGCCATTGTACAGCGCCCCTGGAGCAGTTGGGGTTAAGGGCCTTGCTCAGCAGCCCAACGGAGTAGGATTCTTCTGCTGGGTGCGGGATTTATTGTTAAATTATTACTTTAAATAAATACTTTGAGTTACTGAAACAGCCCGCTAATAAAATGTCGCAATTTTGTTCTCGTTTGGAAGAGAGAATCAAAAATGAGACATAATGATGGTTTCCAGCTTAGACCTTTAAAGGTACCCCCATCACGGAAGAATTTGACCTCGGAACGTTTACCCAGCGTAATATTGTATTTCATTTCACTTTGACCGATTGTCTTTAAATCAATTGTTGTCAGAATATCCCCACCTCCAAACAAGAACAAAATTGCAACGATTTTATTAACTGGCTGTTTCAGTAACTTAAAGTACATATTTAAAGTAATAATTTAACAAGATATGTATATGTTGTGAATGTCTGTAGATTGTATCTTATGATTTAAATACTTTTATTTTTTCACAATCTGGCAATGCCAGACAGAATTCAAATGGCCTTGCAGATCAGAAAATCAAGGAACAAAACAATTATTGCGCCCAGCTCCTCAATGGGATAGCTTTAACTTGCTAATGCGTTGGTGTAACAGTCCGGGTGTGGCAAGCTTCTAATGTCTCCAGACTTCGCGAAAGGAACCCGTCTTTCATAGGCACTCTTTCCCCTAGTTTAACAGTCTGTCCAGAAACAAAACATTCCTGTTAAACAAGAGGAATGTAAAACAAATTGTACAAAAGTAAAAAACAATTACTTTTTGACAATGAAAACTGGTGTGTATCTCTCTCTTTGCTGGCGCGCGGGCGCGGTGGGGTGCTGTACCACCCGCACAGAACATTAAAGTGTCCCTTTCCATTCAATGGGTGTCTGAGTTGCTGTGTCCTATCTTCTGACAGTCGCTGTTGTGAATGTCTGCAGAGTGTATCTTATTTTTAGCATTGTATAGGATTGTAATAGGTTTATTCCATGCTGAAAAAAAGAAGAAAGAATACACATTCCATAGGAATCAGTGCCTTTATATAGCGCCTTTAAAGGTGGCTTCTCAAAGCGCCTTACGGGATAAAAACAACAAAAACAAAAACAATATTGTTTTCCATTGCACTTTGACAGATCATCTTTAAATCAATTGTTGATTTAAAGTTTGACAGTAAATGTTTATATTGTAAAGCGTACAGCCGCCATTTCTTTCTAAAAATTAAAAAAATTGTTTGCGCAGTCTAAGAGGGGGGGGGGTCTGCTGACAATCCCCCATACACTCAAGTGAAATATTAATAACCCCAATGTAAACAGCGTATTTACAATTTGTTGATAATAAAAATGTTCTCTAAGACTTTGTGATACTTTACCCAGGGAGCTGTGTAAGCATGCGTGGTGACTATTCATTGTTATTAAAAAATGACTTAGATTCGAACATGTTGTGATATTTAGAAATATAAAAAGTCAATTAATTGTCCATAATATTGCTATTTTATTTTTTCAAAGAAATGCTTGTTAAAAGAAAAGTCATGGCACAGGCTGGATTTGAACAGCCAACCTCTCACTTACAAGTTAAGCACATGAATAGAATTATATCATTATTAATTTCTTTAGATATGCGATTCCATATTATATTCCCTATTAATCAAATTCTAAAAGTATGCTTGTTTGCTCCTGTATTGAGCGTATTTGCAGAAAAGCTTAAAACTACCACTTTTTATACATACGTTATTTCACATGTTAGTTAAAGACTTCGATGCTTAATATTGTTTAGGGAGAAATGGAATACTGGTGTGTATTTTTGTACCGAGACCAGCCATATACAGTTTACATACTGTAATACTGTATATTTATGTTCCAAAATTAATATCGTTTATGGCCTTCACACGCGTTATGCTCCTATTTTTTTTGGATTATTAAATTGACCTTATACGTTTTGGATTATGTTTAACCTTCTTCAATTTCTTTCATTTCTTCAACCATATTTTGAGATGATTACGTTTACAGAAGCAAATATTATTCAGTGCTTTTTCTTCACTCCTTTAATCAAACCCACATTTCTATAAGGAGGGCCATTGTGAAACTCCCCAAAGTGAGCTGAATTAATCTTTTATTCTTCACACCTGCGAAGTCATTCCTTCATTGTGTAATATGAAGGCCTTTCATTATTCACATATACTACAACATCTGAAAATAATAGGTCTTGAAATAGTTGAATGAAAGAAAATCCTGAATAACTCCTCCAAATGCGTGTTACACTTTCATCAAGTACACACACTTTGAATGTGATGAACTATAAAAAGTTATTTTAACCATACCCAATGGAGCTCGGGAGTGCGATTGCATACACAATCATGTTTTCAAAAGAAAGAAAATCCTGAATAACTCCTCCAAATGCGTGTTACACTTTCATCAAGTACACACACTTTGAATGTGATGAACTATAAAAAGTTATTTTAACCATACCCAATGGAGCTCGGGAGTGCGATTGCATACACAATCATGTTTTCAGTGTTTGGACATCAGCCGTACATCAGAACAATCATTTCTCTAACACAGCTCCATATTGAGTGACATCCCTCCAAAAACACAAAGTCACTTTCCCTTAGCAATTATTGCATGGACTTAGATTATCTGCCTTCTGCATCAAGCCCTGTAGGATATACTGTACAAAGCCAAGCTTTGGGATAGTGCTTTGTTTGGATCCTTGTCCTTATCCTTTTGGATCCCAGGCTGCTCATTTGCAAATGTGTTTTGACATTAATTATAGTGACTATAGCAATGAGGTGGCACTGTGGTTCACAGAGCTGGGGTCCTGGGTTCAATTCCTGGGGTGCAGTCTGGATGGAATTGTATGTTCTCCCTTCATTTGTGTGGATTTCTTCCAGGTGCTCCAGTTTCTTCCCACAGTCCAAAGACATACAGTACTAGTAGGTTAAGGTGGAACTACAGTCCCAATTTTGCAGACACAAAATTATTTAATTTCAGTCACAAAATAAAATCATTGACATTATAGAAAAAACTTTACAAACTCAAAATTGAGCACAAAATCATGAACTTTATGAAAGTACTGTAAGTTACGCCATGTTGTAACAAATTCGCATTCAAGTTCCACACAAATTGCGATGTGATGCAGCCTTTCCTGCTCACTAATCACTGTAATGACTAATGCAATGTGATGTAGGAGAGAAAAGGTATAGGTTATGCAGCAAACATTTCACAGCAAAAAACGTTCCATTCCAAGGTTCTTTATGCAGAGTTAACAATATAATATTATTTATTGGCAAAAATGTAAAAAAGAGTAATATTTCCATTGGATTAAATGAGATGTATTCACAAGCCTGCTCCTTTACAATGTCATAGGGCCACATCAGATTACAGGAAGTTTTGCTGCCTCGTTCTGAATCGCAGAACATGGTAATTCTTTAACCTTGAAATGTAGTCTATTTTGTGATGTAAATTTGAGGTTTTACAAGTTATTGTGTGTTCCCCTTTAATTGGCTTCTGGGAAAACTGGCCTCAACACTGTATTGGATTAGGCACTTAGAAAACAGATTCATGCGTGGACCACAGCAATGTCCCTTTACTGAGAGCCAGCAATCAACGGATGTGTCTGATCGTGAATGGTTTTCCCTGTTGTTTGTTGTATTACTCGGTGTTGCATTTTAAGCTGTGCATGAGGCAGGACCCGGAGGCTGCTACTTCTGCTGGGATTGAGGAAGAGCTGAGCGCCATCTAAGGCAAAGACACTGCGTTCCACTTTATCAGGTGCCTGGAGTGTAAGAGCTGCAGACAATATTGAGTCACATTAATCCCAACATATTTCAAATATTATGAAAATTAAATAAATTAAATCAAATAACTTTCATTAAAAAAATGAATCACTCTTTACCTTGCTTTTTCAGTTGTTTTTAAGGAAAATTGATGCCGAGAATGTGTGAATACTACTTTTTGATGGTTCCAAGGCCAATGTGACCTGTTCTATTGCCTGCTAATTGTACGTTCCAGGTTGAAAAATTATTTTTAGGAGGTCAAGGTGTATGAATGATAAGAACAGCTTGAAATTTATTTTCACGGTCGACACACATTTTCGCAAGGGAAAAAAGCTGAAATAACCACAGTTACGCAAACACCAGTCCACCAAAAAAAAAATCATTTTATTAAAACAAGGTAACATTTTTTTTATCATCATACGGATGAACTGTGCTAAATATATTTCTAAAAAGAAAAAGCAGGACGTGAGTCGTGAGCCAAGATCATGACTCTTTTGCTGTTCTTCACATCAGTTTTCATCTGCGAGGAGGAGGAGGAGGGCGGCTCCTGATGTGCTGACACTTGGGGATGTGCCTCTGTGCCGGCCTGGGGGCAAAGCGCCGGCCGCAGTGAGGGCAGGGCACGTAGTCGGGGTTTGGATTTGCGGGGGGCTGGGGCAGGTTCACAACCTTCCCTCCTTGCGTGATCACCTGCTGCACCTCCCTGGCCTGTTTGATGCTCCGAATGAAATCCTCGTGCTTCTGCCTCCAGTTGTTCTTTCTCAGCTGGGAACAGGAAATGAAACCAATAAAACAGCTTCCAGAAAAAGTCCAGACTAGCACTGCGTACACAGTCTGGTTGCAAACCATTCACAAGGCAAGAAAATATCAATACAGTAATAACTTAGCTTTCTGGGGCTACCTTTCAGGTCATTGGGTAGAGAGTACAATTTATGTAGTTATGGTTTTGTTTCCCGTGAGTGCTATTTGCTTGATATCTCATGTAGATTTTTACAACAGAATTCAGAAGTCACTTAGACCCATTTATTCTGACTGGCAAATATGCCTTTGCGGCAATTTTTCAGAAGTGTACTTCATAAAACACTTATTTATTGTTTACATTGATTTATAAGCTGAGTCTGACTCTAGGAGAAAACAAGGGAAGCTTGGAAAGAGTTTAAGGATAGCCCTTACCATGATTGGCGGTTTAACCTTCTTCTTATGGATGTATGTCTCCAGTTCTGTTCCCTTGGCCCTGTGCTTGAAAGAGTCAAAAACCTTCCTCTTTGAATTCTGAAGCTTCTTGCAGATCTTGCTGTGTTTCTCCAGCCTCTCTACAGCAAACTTCCTGTGACACAGTTCACAGGGCACCAGCTGAGGGTTTCCACTCTGGCTATTCTCATATGGAAATTGCTCAGCGGTAGGGCAGATCAAACTTGTAGGGGACAAATATCTGTTTTCCACTGACAGAGTTTGTTCATCCAGACATGCGGTGTTATTTCTGAAGTGGGCCTGCGCGGCCTGTGCCTCTGACACGTCGCTTTCAGGGAGCCTTGCTTTCTTGAGATACTTTCTCCTTCCACAGGGGACGTCTTCTAGCCCACGGCTGCAAGGGCTCACTTGACGTCTCTCCTGATGGGAAAGCGCAGAGGGAAAGTGCGATTCTGCGCATCCGCCGTCTTCCATTGGAGAACCATAATCAAGGTTGTCTCCTCTGATAGGAAGGGCTTTCCTTGGAGTGAAGGCTTTTTGCTTCTCCATTCTGCAGGTCAGAAGAGGCACGGCCTTAGAGCGGTGGTTGGCCCACGGTCCTCTGGGGCGAAGCTCGCTCTGCCTCGCCTGGAGTGTCTTCCTTCGGGTCAGGAGTCCTCTATTTACCCTTCCGGCCACCTCTCTGGAGTCTTCCATCTCTCTCTGAACCATCCTCAGCTCCTCCTGAGCTCTGAAGAGCTTCGCCTGCATCATGGCCTCCTTCTGGCGAATCTCGTCCTTCATCATGGCCTCCTTCCGGCGCATCTCATCCTGCAGGCTGGCCTCCCTCCGGCGATGCTCCTCCTTCAGCGCGGCCTCTGCCTCGGCCACTTTTCGTAGCTCCTCTTGCAACTGAAAGTGCTCCTTCCCATTGGCATGAGAAGGGCATTGCCCTGGAGGGGTCGCCACCATGGGGAGGACAGTCCTGTCCTTAGGTTTGCGTACTCTTGAGCCCCTCCTGCCCGGCCTCTCGCAGGGCCTCTCATGACCATCCTGAGGCGGGGTGGGGGCAAACAAGGAATCACTCTGTGCTTCCGGGCGGTCCACAGCCCGAACCTCACCAGGGCCGGAGACTTTCCTGTTACCCATAGGCTTCAGGGGGTAAGACCGATCATACCCCACAATGTTCTTCTCGGGGCCCTGTTGGGCTTGGAAGCGATAGCTGTTCCCCGTCTTCTTCTCCGCAGTGTATTTGACATATTGGAAACATTTTCTCATCTTCTGTACAGCTGCCTCCTGCCGCCGATTGTACATGGCGATCATTTTTTTCTCCTTTTCCTGCATCAGTTTCTCTTGGAAGGTGTCCTTCAGAAGCTGTATCTTGGGAGGCGGGCAGTACGTGGAGATCAGATCCTGTCGCCTTAAGGGCGCGGGTCGATTCGAGTCTGTGTCCTTCGGGGAGGGGACAGAGCACCAGGCTTAGGACTGGGCTCCATTGGCAAATGAGATATGAGCTTTGTTTCCCAGGTATCTGGAAAAGGCAAAAATGGCAAATAAATGATATCCTGCACAGTCTAGTATGGTCTAATAGAAAAGAATAAAAAAAACAATTCAGGAAATACACAACTTTTTAATATTAAACCTAATGGTGTTGAATGCTGCATGCTGACTCAGTAGGAGACAGATCCTAAACATAAACATTATAATAAACATTTGTTTCCCAAATAACATTCTCAATGTTCAGAATGCTTAAAGTCATGAGCTTTTTTAAAAATGTTTAACTGAAACCTGGAAATGTACTATTTCATTTCAAAGCTTGTATTATATCTATGATATACATGTTTTTTATATAAAATTAACCCATTATGCAACAGGGGTTTGAGCAAAAGTCACTGTGAATAAGGGAATTTATCAATATTAATTAGCCGTTTCACTACATTATAGATAGCTGAAGGATTATGATACAGTATATCGATTTCGCTACAAATTGACAAGCATATTTGATGACACTTACCAAACAAGTTTTAAACAGCGGAGAAATAGTTCACCACGACGATAGCAATGCAATGTTTGACTGCATCTCCCTATGTGATATACAGTGCCTTGCGAAAGTATTCGGCCCCCTTGAACTTTTCAACCTTTTGCCACATTTCAGGCTTCAAACATAAAGATATAAATTTTTTATTTTATGTGAAGAATCACCAACAAGTGGGACACAATTGTGAAGTGGAACGAAATCTATTGGATTTTTGAAACTTTTTTAACTAATAAAAAAATGAAAAGTGGGGCGTGCAAAATTATTCGGCCCCTTTGCGTTAATACTTTGTAGAGCCACCTTTTGCTGCGATTACAGCTGCAAGTCGCTTGGGGTATGTCTCTATCAGTTTTGCACATCGAGAGACTGAAATTCTTGCCCATTCTTCCTTGCAAAACAGCTCGAGCTCAGTGAGGTTGGATGGAGAGCGTTTGTGAACAGCAGTTTTCAGCTCTTTCCACAGATTCTCGATTGGATTCAGGTCTGGACTTTGACTTGGCCATTCAAACACCTGGATACGTTTATTTGTGAACCATTCCTTTGTAGATTTTGCTGTATGTTTGGGATCATTGTCTTGTTGAAAGATAAATCACCGTCCCAGTTTCAGGTCTTTTGCAGACTCCAACAGGTTTTCATCCAGAATGGTCCTGTATTTGGCTGCATCCATCTTCCCCTCAATTTTAACCATCTTCCCTGTCCCTGCTGAAGAAAAGCAGGCCCAAACCATGATGCTGCCACCACCATGTTTGACAGTGGGGATGGTGTGTTGAGGGTGATGACCTGTGTTGCTTTTACGCCAAACATATCGTTTTGCATTGTGGCCAAAAAGTTCGATTTTGGTTTCATCTGACCAGAGCACCTTCTTCCACATATTTGGGGTGTCTCCCAGGTGGCTTGTGGCAAACTTTAGACGAGACTTTTTATGGATATCTTTGAGAAATGGCTTTCTTCTTGCCACTCTTCCATAAAGGCCAGATTTGTGCAGTGTAAGACTGATTGTTGTCCTATGGACAGACTCTCCCACCTCAGCTGTAGTTCTCTGCAGTTCATCCAGAGTGATCATGGGCCGCTTGGCTGCATCTCTGATCAGTCTTCTCCTTGTCTGAGCTGAAAGTTTAGAGGGACGGCCAGGTCTTGGTAGATTTGCAGTGGTCTGATACTCCTTCCATTTCAAGATGATCGCTTGCACAGTGCTCCTTGGGATGTTTGAAGCTTGGGAAATCTTTTTGTATCCAAATCTGGCTTTAAACTTCTCCACAACAGTATTACGGACCTGCCTGGTGTGTTCCTTGGTCTTCATGATGCTCTCTGCGCTTTCAACAGAACCTTGAGACTATCACAGAGCAGGTGCATTTATACAGAGACTTGATTACACACAGGTGGATTCTATTTATCACCATCAGTCATTTAGGACAACATTGGATCATTCAGAGATCCTCGCTGAACTTCTGGAGTGAGTTTGCTGCACTGAAAGTAAAGGGGCCGAATAATTTTGCACGCCCCACTTTTCATTTTTTTATTAGTTAAAAAAGTTTCAAAAATCCAATAGATTTCGTTCCACTTCACAATTGTGTCCCACTTGTTGGTGATTCTTCACATAAAATAAAAAATTTATATCTTTATGTTTGAAGCCTGAAATGTGGCAAAAGGTTGAAAAGTTCAAGGGGGCCGAATACTTTCGCAAGGCACTGTATCTGTATTTGGGTATATACAGATCACGTAATTCAGGGAGCAATGTTACGTCAGGTCACCAACCATTATTTCGACGCTCATATGTCATAGAGCTCCTTAGGATGTTTGTATAATCTTTATCCAAATTTTCATATGGCCGCAGTTACGGCGTTTATTTTACAGTTAATGTAACAGGGTGTCATTATATTTTTCTGTCTTTATGGTGGCAGACCACTTAACTAAATCTGAGTAGGCAGTTTCTACAAATGGGTCAGATAAAATATTAAATATACAGTAAAAGCTCACACCTATTCATACCCTTTATGTACTGTATATCTTCAATTACGTATACTGTATAATACGATAACTACCATTACAAAATGTCTCCCTTTTGATTTGAAGTGGTTCTTTTAAATAAGTAAATTGCAATCACTTAGCCTACATCTGAGCTCCTATTTCATCGCGATGACGGACTGAGACTCCAGTCGGATTTGTGAGAAGGGGTGTGCCTGTTTTAAAACCGATTCATAAGTCTTAAACACATGGACGTAGATAGCACAGTATGTGTTATATAATTTATCTTTTTATTTTATTTAAATTTAAGTATCACATACACATTTTCAAAGTAACTGTACCCCTTTTAATTATGATCCCCATCGCTCACAGCTCCGAAGGTGAGACGAGGGCTACTTCAGATGGGATTTCCAATATTTCTCTCTTAGCTTGTATACCGGTGGAAAGGAGAGGGCTCTTAAAACGTGTTGATAGTAAGATTGGGATGTATTTGCAGTCTAGATATAGTTTTTTTAATGTTCGGAGCCGCCACAGATTCATTTTCTTACGACTGCTTTTCTGGATGACAATGACAATGCAAACGATGGTGTTAAGGCGAGGCTGTGCCTTAAGGCTCCTCTGCTTACAATGTTCAGCGCGTAAATCGCAAACTAGCGCCTTCCCTTACGATGAAAATGCAGAAAATAAGACCACGAGATTTAAACCTACGGCTTACACTAAAACCGTATCTTTAGCAAAACTGGCGAAACAATGTGTTTTATCATTGAAAAAGTACTGGAAAATAATTAAAGGTTATCACAATAAACAGAGGTTACTGATCTACTACTGTACACTGTGACCAAAAATGAGAGTCCCCCGATCCTCTCAGCCTTCATGCTTTGGTCTGGGCCTGGCCGTTTTTTTTAAGATAATGGGGTCAAGTTAAGAAATTATGCAAGTTTCTAATCAAATCCAAGGGCGCCTCGATCTCCTAAACATCTTTAGAAGGCCGACGGACCACACTGCACGGTCCGGGTCCGGGCCCTGACCCGGTTCTGGATAATGCCAGCTTAAAGTGAAAAATTCTACTGTACATATTATGTTTCTTATTATGGTATATATGTATAATATGGCACGACCGCTTCACGAAGCTAGAAAGAAAGTTATCCGCCATTTTTATTTTACCTGCAATTGAATTTGCGATTAAAATCATTATTAATACCCCAGCTGCTAAATTACTTACCTAAAAGCGTTCAGATACAAAAGCACTTGAGCTGTAATGTTTGTATACTGTTGGCCCGATGACCTACTTCGTGTGTGGTCTGACGCAGTGGTGGCAGCTGTGTGATGCAGTGGTGGCTGGGCATGGTGAGGTGCGCTGGTAGATGTGTGACGCAGCTGTGGTCTGGTACGGTGAGGTGTGCTGGCAGCTGTGTGACGCAGTGGTGGCCTGGCACGGTGAAGTACGCTTGCAGCTGTGTTGTGTGACGCAGTGGTTATCTGGCATGGTGAGGTGCGATGGCAGCTGTGTGACGCAGTGGTGGTCTAGCACTGTGAGGTGCGCTGGTATCTGTGTGGTGTGACGCAGTGGTGGCCGGGCACGGTGAGGTGCGCTGGCATCTGTGTGACGCAGTGGTGGCCTTGCATGGTCAGGTGCGCTGGCAGCTGTATGATGAAGAGGTGGCCGGGTACGGTGAGGTGCACTTGCAGCTGTGTGGTGTGATGCAGTTGTGGCCGGGCAGGGTGAGTTTCGCTGGTAGCTGGGTGACGCATTGGTGGCCTGGAACGGTGAGGTGCGCTGCCAGCTGTGTGGTGTGACGCAGTGGTGGCCTGGCACGGTGAGGTGTGCTTGCAGCTGTGTGACGCAGTGGTGGCCTGGTACGGTGAGGTGCGCTGGCAGTTGTGTGATGCAGTGGTGGCCGGGCACAGTGAGGTGCACTCGCAGCTGTGTGGTGTGACGCAGTGGTGGCCGGGCAGGGTGAGTTTCGCTGGTAGCTGGGTGACGCATTGGTGGCCTGGAACGGTGAGGTGCGCTGCCAGCTGTGTGGTGTGACGCAGTGGTGGCCTGGCACGGTGAGGTGTGCTTGCAGCTGTGTGACGCAGTGGTGGCCTGGTACGGTGAGGTGCGCTGGCAGTTGTGTGATGCAGTGGTGGCCTGGTACGGTGAGGTGCACTCGCAGCTGTGTGGTGTGACGCAGTGGTGTTCATCAGGCACAAGTTCATCAGTGAAAAGACCACTGGCATTTTTCTTCCCCCTACATTCTCAGAGCAGAATCGAATTTAATATTAGCATAATTTATTACAGTGCTAAGTTTAATATTATTTATTACTAATAGTTTATGCTAACACCTAACTTTTTTAACGCGAGAAGTACTAATGTAAGTACCTACTGTACTGTACTTAAGTACTACCATAAGAAGTACTGCTGCATGTAACAAAAAAAAAGGAGTGGTGAAACAGCCCTAATCATACAGTATCAGTATCAAAAGACATTGTATCAGTATCAGTTCTTGCTTTGTGCTGGGTTTAGCAGTTTTCCAAACATAGTCTTTCAGCGAATGCCATACCATCTCTATTGGATTTAAATCTGGAGATTCGGCTGGAGTTTTCACCCAGTTCACTCGATCTTCTGTAAGCCTCGCCCTTGCTGCTTTGTGTTTCGGATCGTTGTCTTGAAAGAGACGGTGCCTTGATCCAATGTGCTCCCTGATATATGGGGCGGCATGCTGTGTGACCACGACTTCCTCGAAGAATTCCCGATCCATAATTCCTTCGAAATAAAATTGTTTTTCAAGCAATGTAATGCAAGGTGCTTTCTAACGTTGGGCAATGTGTTTTTTCTCGAAATTTTGTTTCGAGAGACTAGATAAGTAATTCAAGTGTTTATGATATGTCGCTGTTGTGAATGTCTGTGGAGTGTATCTTATTAGCCTGTCCTGACTGGTGGAGCTCATCCAGCTGTGTCTGGATATTTTGGTCAAATATTCGGGTAGTATGTTTTGTCTGTTTAGGGTTCTGTAGCATTCCACACGGCTGGGCAGCTTGAACCCCCCTCCCTCCCCTCTCTGTGTACAGTAGAGCCTCCAGTCCTGGCTGGTAGAGCTCATCCAGCTGTGTCTGGCTAATATTAAAGCCAGTACTTTAATATTGTTTTATGTATGTTTATCAATAGTGGGTACTGCCCTAATTCGGTCCTGCACCCGTTGTTAGGTGTTTTTTAGGTGTTGTTAGGGCTTCTACCAAATATGAACACATGGCTTTAAAATGTATACAATTCTAATATTTCCTTTTTTCCCATTGAAAGTATAACATATGTGGTGTGAGAAAGAGGTCCTCATTTAAGTGCATAAAACTCAGGCACTGGCGCAACAAACTGAACAAAGTTCAAGGGGGTATACGCTTTCTGTAGACAC
The DNA here is from genome assembly GCF_040954835.1 of Lepisosteus oculatus. Classification (NCBI taxonomy): domain Eukaryota; kingdom Metazoa; phylum Chordata; class Actinopteri; order Semionotiformes; family Lepisosteidae; genus Lepisosteus; species Lepisosteus oculatus. The sequence goes on along the minus strand of NW_027168042.1, from coordinate 862,343 downwards.
TTTATTTCCTCTTTTTCCATACTTTAAGAAATGATTTGGGAAACCTGTGGGACACTGGAGGTCATTATACATGAGCCTCTTTATGCACCTTTTAAGCCATTGAAACCTAGTTGCCTTGTTAAAAGGTCTAATATTACAGTAGGTGTGGTTTCTGTCTCCTAATTTCTGAGAATGATCAAATTGGGGAATAAGTTGTAGGGAATACCACTCTTGCACTTCTAAGAAAAGACTATCTCAAATGAAACTCGCTATAGAAAGACATCTTGTTGAAAAATTCTTTATTTTTTGTAATTGCTAAAGAAAAAACATTCATCAAGTCCTTCACAAATGTTTTGTTTGTGACATTCTCTGTCGTTCCCTTTCACACTCAACTGAACTATGTGTTATGTCTTGTAAACGTAATCAAACATTTCACTTAGGTGTGTGGGTTAACAAAAACCCATATTGTATGAAACATTCAGTTTTTCATTCACGTTTTTTCTAACAATTGCATCCATGCTAGGACTACAGTAAACAACACTTTTTACTAAAGTAAATGAAATTGTTCATTAAACAAGACACATTGTTTTAAATGTATGCAATACGACGACACTAAAAACAACACTGAAACTTTTCATTGAAATACTGGACGAGATTGTGCATATTCAATGGATTTCTCCTGGTGCTTTTTTTCATCAGTCTTTTCATATTCTTGTTCTCTACTCAGGTGTCTCCTGTTCCTTTGGTGATGTCTGCTGTACACACATGGCATCATACACTTGAGCAAAGTGTGATACCACCGTTTGTTCTTCTCCTAAAATAAAGATGAACATTGACAAAAGTCAGAAGCACTCTTTTCTTTGACAGACGAACAAAACAATGCAAGAATAACCATACTCTGTTCCTTACTCATTTCTACCTACCTGTTTGACAACTTTGTCTGCTTCAGTCAGTACAGGGTGCTGGGGCTGACTCTGAGCAATCTGAGAAGAGCTCTCTATAATCTTCTCCCCTACATTGGCTACATTGTGCTGTGTTTGAAATCCAGGGATCGCCTCCGGTAAGTTCCTCGGTCCTTTTTGGGACTTGAAAGGGTAGAATCATTTTGTGACTACATTTCATTGTCATGCACTGATATGTTCTGGTTTGTGTTCGATTACTGCAGGCGTTCAAGTACTTTCTTTTTGTTCTAGATTGGCAGTGTTTGAGATGGTAGGAACTTGTCATATTCTCAACTTATTTTCTCTATGAGACTCTGTGCTCTGTAAGCATACTATTTTAGCAATTCTTAGAGTTCTGATAGCAGTATTACCTGTATCATTTTTTGTCTTGGTAGTAGTATTGCAGCTCCAACATCAGCACTTAAATAATGGTTTTTGATGTTACTTGTCCTTGGAGTTAGTATACTCCTGAGAAGTCAAGAGAAATCTTACGTAAGCATTAATTATGTTTCACTTTTGAAAGCAAAGTACGTGTCAAGTACTTTGAAGGCATTTGTTGATACTTTTAAGCACTTTCGTTGATTATTATTATCCTTCAATTAGTTATTACAAGTCCAACATTCTCTACATGATCTCACTCCATATTCAGAATGTGGGAATACAGTTGTTTTAAGGAAATGCCACTGAATAGATAGTAGCTGCACTCTACAAAGATGAATTTGCTAATTAATCAGTCAGGGACACAGCTTATACTTCAGTAGTCTTAGATCATGTAATGATGATTATTGTACTTTATAACTAGCAAAATCCCCATATCCTGTTCATTGCCCATTTTTCAGTCATGTGGATTGACTTATGCCTGAAGTGGTTAATTCTCACCTTGACATCTCATAGAACAACTGAATCTCTACCAAGGGTGAATGTGTCCTTCCTCTTAATGTCTAAAAGAAAAGGTTAAAATTCATTGAAGCAAAATGCAACAACCCAAAATGTTGGGGAGGTCGTTTCCACAGTTATTTCAAATGACAGTACTTGGAGTGAAACTACATGACCATGGTGAAGAAGTAAAAACACTTTACCTTTTTCCTCCTGACTGATGTCCTTATGCGTGTTTTGCACAGTTGAGCGTTTTGTGTCTTGTCGTCTGTGTAGGCAACAGCCCTCTTCCCTGGGATAGAACTAGATGATATTTAGACACGTTAATTTGACTTCTCCATTGCTCACATTGATGTGGATATGATAATAATGCTCTGTTTTGTGGGCTTCCCAAGAAAACAATAAATCCCTTACTACTTGTTCGAAATGCAGTAGCACAGATCCTAACAAATACAAGAAAGAGAATATCATTCCTGTTTTGAAAAAACTTCACTGGTCACCTGTATTATCTAGGATACATTTGAAAGTTTTTTTTACTTGTTTTTAAAGCTTTAAGCGACCTAGCACGTCTGTACCTTACTGAATGTCTGTCTTCATATGTTCCTATACGTGACCTGAGATCTGCACATACTGGCCTACTGCAAATACCACATGTGAAATGCAGAAAGAGTGGAGAGGCTGCTTTTTGTTTTTATGCTTCTAAATTATGAAACTCACTTCCACTTTTTATTAGGCAGTCAAGCTCGGTACATTGTTTTAAAAAACATTTGAAAATGTTGCTTTTAGTTAAAGTGGTTCTTTGTTCTTTCTATTTCTGTTTCTTTTTTTAGTTCTCTTTAATTGTTCTTATTTTATTACGACTTTCCTAATTTGTATTTATTTAATTGACATGTATGTTGCTTTACTGTATTGCTGTATTTTCCTTTACAACTGAAAGTACATCTCTCAATTTTAATATTTTATTTTACGCTTGGTTTATAAAGCACCAAAGCACTATTTGTATGAAAGGTGCTCTATAAATAAAGTTTATTATTATTATTTTTAATATTATTATTATACTTTGTTACATTTTTGGTTAGGACAAAGATTCTAGTAGAGGTGGCCTCTTTTACCCTGTTCCAAAAAATTGGAAAACTACCTTCAGAATACACTGACAATGACCATCTACTGTCTCCTCTAACTGTGTATTGTCATCATGCATATCTTGTGTATTATTTATTGTAGTTGGTTTTGTCATTGTGTAAAGAAGCCACCTTTCAAGGCACTATATAAATAATGTTTGTTATTATTATTTACATTTTTCATCGTAAAATCTGGCGAAGAGTCTTAAGAGAATATCAAAGAACACGTTGCTCTTACCTTTCCATTCCAAGAAATGCCCTCAGCTCAGATTGCAGAGATTGACCTCTCTGTCTCAAATTCTGAGAAACATAGACTCCATTGAAAAATGACCATTTCCTAAGATTCACATAACATCACCAGTCAACATTTGCCACTTGACATCAATAGAAACCATAGAGTACATGACATTTCCAATCAGTTTTCTTTCAAGGTACAATAGCAATCGCCTTGCCAGAAGAGTTATACTGCGGTAGATAAATATTACAAATGTCAGATACACGCAGAGTTGTTTGGATTACTATGAAAAGATTGGCAAATATATTTATGTTCATTATATTTCTTGGAGTGACAGAGCTAAAGAGAAAAAAATACTTACCTTTATCTCTGCAGACAGGATTGCAAGGGATTCCCTTATACTGGGTTCCTATATAACAAATAATACATTATTCAAAAAACATGATATTTCTCTGTCCATTGGCAGCATGATTGTTTATCATTACAGTTTTAGTTAGCTTTAATTTTGTAAACCCCAAGTAAACATAGTTCGTGCCTTTCTCTGAACTTTTTGGCATTTCAATTCAGTTGTTTGTAAGCTTATTTTACAGTTGCTAGGTTGATGAAGTTCCTGAACTGTGCAGTATTTCTTTTGGGTTTGGTGCGAATCATATTCTAGCGGTTGGGGGAAAAAAGCACAGGTGCCATCCCACCATTAAACCCTGAAACTTACCTTAGCCGATTCTTCAACTAAACCAGACATGTTAACTAAGTGTTACAGTATGTTTCAAAGTGTGTATTTTAGCAAACACAACTGAAGTTCTGTTGTCTCCTTGGAGACACCTGGAACTGGTGTGATGCTGGTTCTATGACATCATTCGTTCTAAATGTAAATGCAGGTATTGGCACAACATAGTAAATTGATGTAAAGTTATGGATCCATTTATGATTTTCACTCAGTTTGAAAGAGTTCCTGTCGTGTGGTTAAACTTTGTGTTACGGAGGGTTAACTGGGGTTCTGGCTACTAGTTAGGCTTGGTCATTCAGTCATCTGGTTCATGAAATAGGAAGCTAAGAGATCTGTGTTTTAGTTTTACTGTTTGTTTTTGTTCCATAGAATAAGAAATGTTTCATTAATATTAGTAATAGAGTAGCTGTTTCTCTAAACAGTGTGTGTCAGTTTGCACTGCAGGTGTGCCAGGTAGAGACCATTTAAGAACCCAAAAATATGCTGTCATTTACTGCCGTGGCTAATTTCTGTTAACCTTGTCTCTCACTCACTTTGATGAGCAAAATGTTCATACATAAAGCATACATTTCTGATTGGTCAGAAGAAGCTTCTTAACATATAAGGTATAAAGAAAGTCAGAAAGTTAGGCACTTAGGTCAGCCTTAGGCAGTTAACCAAGACCATAATCCGATAAGAAGCTATTCCCTTTCATGTTGCTAAATCACATGTAGGATACATGAGTTACACCTCCACTTAAGAGACCTTAAAGAGACCTTGGCCAGCCAGGAGTGTAGAAAACCGTAAAACAGTACTTGAGGACCTAATTGTTAACTCTTAACAGGCAAAGGTTCCTTCAGTCCTATGAGAAATATTTTAGAATTGAACTAAAGTGTGTTTCCGATACAGGAGCATATGTCTGTCAGGGTCTGTTGGAGAGGCCCTGCGTGAGAACCCCTGGCTGCAGTTCCACATCCCCCTGAAAGTAAATAGAGCCATAAGCACGGAGCTAAGGACACTGCTCCAGGACATGCTGGCTGTCGATCCTGACCAGCGACCAGAAGACATCCAGCTGGAGAAGCAAGTCAGGCAAGCCATGGCACGAGAGAAAACATCTTTGTAGTGACTGATAGCAAGATGTCCGTTACCAAGGGCAATTCGTCTGAGTAAAGTCTGATTTCATTTTTATGTCCCGAAAGGCCACTGCCTTTGTGCTGTAGATTTCTGATTTAGACGGGCATTTCTATGGACAACTTTGACTTTTCTGTGGGTCCAATGAAAATAAGTTTTTTAACTTATTCTTTGTTACAGTTTTCGAAAGTTTAAAGACATTCACTGAGTTGACGATAAAGGAAAAGTTTCATCTTTCACCTCTTCGATGGTAGGCTGGTCAGAGGTATATGTGTCTACATGTCTTCATTCTCCATGTTTGTAAGTATGGAGATTTTGTATTGTGTGCTTTTGCACTGTTCTGCTTTATTGAAAGAAATCAGATGCTCTTCCTGAAGTCTGAATTTTTGGTGGGGGATTTAAAAACTTTTTTACAATTTTAACTGTTTCAAAACATTTTAAGGTATAATACCATTCATCTTGCCAGAAAATATATACTCCAGTAGATTAAACGTAGAAATGTCAGATGCATGTAGAGTTTGTTTATACAGATGCAGCCATTCAGAGTTCGCGGTACAAACCCGTACCACTGGCATCTACGCCCTACCGCGGTACGTGATTGGCTGGCCAAAATGACCGACGGGCACTCGTGGTGCGTTGGTCGGTCGTGGAAGGATCTAATCATATAATGTCTTTACTGTGAATTTTTTTATCCGCTTAGTATTGAGTATTTATATGGAATTGTACCACTGTAGGGAAATTTTAGTAGCTGAGCATAAAAAGAATAGGAGCATAACGCATGTGAAGGCCATAAACAATATAAATTTTGGAACATAAACATATTATATAAACTGTATATGGCTGGTCTCGGTACATTAAAGAAAAAATACACAGCAGTTTTCCGTTTCTCCCTAAACATTTTAAGCATCAAAATTTTCAAAAACGGTCCCCAAATATGCGATTGCTGTATAGAATGAATTTTAATTTAAAAATATTATTTAACACGAAAATTAAGCTTTTTACGTTCCTCCGCCTGAGAATATAGTCCCTTGTTGCTGCGCAACGCAGAAACACAGCCACGAGTAACTAGCAAAGAGAGGACACTAGCTAGCCAATATGATAAAGGAATAAACTACTTTTTTTATTTCTTCAGCACATTTATTTGAACATTTCCATCAATTCTACAAGCACTGAAAAACTGTCCAATCCCTAGTTCGTGAGGAATTTTCTTTTACCATAACAGACATAAAAACTTCCTTGCTTTTAACAGAGCATTTCATAATTTCTAACAACGCAAATGATTTACACTGCGACACTTATCATTCAACGAGAGCTCAAAATATCACAAGTATCCTCAAGAATGCAACAGACAGCAGCAAAAGATACATGAGAATCCAAGGTTTTTTATCTACGCTAAGACGTAGTCTTAAAGATTTCTTTATCAAACAGTGAAGTCAAAATTCCGGTGTGTGCGTATATCAGAGAATATAGCACTCCTTCGAATGTGTTTCAGCCAATCAGATTTTAGGACCGGAATTATTGGTTTTGTAATAGGGAATATAGTATGGAATCACGTATCTAAAGACATGAATAATGATATTAATTAGGATCTGAATATCTAAAAACGTGTCACACAATGTGCCACAAAAGTTTCACACAACAAGGCAAGACTGTGAAAGGTCAATAGGCCTGACTAGTGTGCACAACACGGTGCAGTGTGCTGGCAGCTGTGTGTTGTGACGCAGTGGTGGCCTGGCACGGTATAGTGCGCTGGTAGCTGTGTGATGCAGCTGTGGCCTGGCACGGTGAGGTGCGCTGGCAGCTGTGTGATGCAGTGGTAGCAGGGCACAGTGAGGTGCACTGGTAGCTGTGTGGTGTGATGCAGTGGTGGCCTGGCACGGTAAGGTGCGCTGGCAGCTGTGTGATGCAGTGGTGGCCTGGCACAGTGAGGTGCGCTGGCAGCTGTGTGATGCAGTGGTGGCCTGGTACGGTGAGGTGCACTGGCAGATGCGTGACGCAGTGGTGGCCTGGCACAGTGAGGTGCGCTGGCAGCTGTGTGGTTTGACGCAGTGGTGGGCTGGCACGGTGAGGTGCGCTGGCAGTGGTTTAGTGTGACGCAGTGGTGGCCTGGTACGGTGAGGTGCGCTGGCAGCTTTGTGATGGAGTGGTGGCCTGGCACGGTGAGGTGCGCTGGCAGCTGTGTGGTGTGACACAGTGGTGGCCTGGCACGGTGAGGTGCGCTTGCACCTCTGTGACGCAGTGGTGGCCTGGCACAGTGAGGTGCGCTGGCAGCTGTGTGATGCAGTGGTGGGCTGGCACGGTGAGGTACGCTGGCAGCTGTGTGATGCAGTGGTGGCCTGGCACAGTGTGGTGTGCTGGCAGATGTGTGGTATGACACACTGGTGGCCTTTCATGGTCAGGTGCGTTGGCAGTTGTGTAGTGTGAGGCAGTGGTGGCCTGGCACGGTGAAGTGCACTGGCAGCTGTGTAGTATGTCGCAGTGGTGGGCTGGCATGGTGAGGTACGCTGGCAGGTGTGTGACGCTGTGGTGCCTGGTACGGTGAGGTATGCTGGCAGCTGTGTGACGCAGTGGTGGCTGGGCACAGTGAGGTGCACTGGCAATTGTGTGTGTGACGTAGTGGTGGCCTGGCACGGTGGGTGCGTTGGCAGTTGTGTAGTGTGACGCATTGGTGGCCTGGCACGGTAAGGTGCGCTGGCAGTTGTGTAGTGTAACTCAGTGGTGGCCTGACACAGTGAGGTGCGCTTGCAGCTGTGGGATGCATTGGTGGCTGGGCACAGTGAGGTGCACTGGCAATTGTGTGTGTGACGCAGTGGTGGCCTGGTACGGTGAGGTGCACTGGCAGCTGTGTGGTGTGACGCAGTGGTGGCCTGGTACGGTGAGGTGTGCTGGCAGCTGTGTGGTGTGATGCAGTGGTGGCCGGGTACAGTGAGGTGCACTGGCAGCTGTGTGGTGTGATGCAGTGGTGGCCTGGCACGGTGAGGTGCACTGGCAGCTGTGTGATATGTCATGCAGTGGTGGCATGGCACTGTGAGTTGCACTGGCAATTGTGTGGTGTGAGGCAGTGGTTGCCTGGCACGTTGAGGTGCGCTGGCAGCTGTGTGATGCAGTGGTGGCCTGGTACGGTGAGGTGCGCTGGCAGCTGTGTGATGCATTGGTTGCCTGGCACAGTGTGGTGTGCTGACAGCTGTGTGGTATGACGCAGTGGTGGCTTTGCATGGTGAGGTGCGCTGGCAGGTGTGTGACGCTGTGGTGCCTGGTACGGTGAGGTATGCTGGCAGCTGTGTGACGCAGTGGTGGCCTGGCACAGTGTGGTGTGCTGGCAACTGTGTGGTATGACGCTGTGGTGGCTTTGCACGGTGAGGTGCGTTGGCAGTTGTGTAGTGTGACGCAGTGGTGGGCTGGCATGGTGAGCTGCGCTGGAAACTGTATGACACAATGGTGGCCGGGCATGGTGAGCTGCACTGCCAGCTGTGTGGTGTGACGCATTGGTGGTCTGGCACGGTGAGGTGCGCTGGCAGCTTTGTGATGGAGTGGTTGCCTGGCACAGTGAGGTGCACTGGCAGCTGTGTGGTGTGAAGCAGAGGTGGCCTGGCACGGTGAGGAGCGCTTGCAGCTCTCTGACGCAGTGGTGGCCTGGCACAGTGAGGTGCGCTGGCAGCTGTGTGATTCAGTGTTGGCTGGGCACACTGAGGTGCGCTGCCAGCTGTGTAGTGTGTCGCAGTGGTGGGCTGGCATGGTGAGGTGCACTGGGAACTGTATAACGCAGTGGTGGTCTGGTACGGTGATGTGTGCTGGCAGCTGTGGGACGCAGTGGTGGCCTGGCACGGTGAGGTGCTCTGGCGGGTGTGTGATGCAGTTGTGGCCGGGTACGGTGAGGTGCACTGGCAGCTGTGTGATATGTTATGCAGTGGTGGCCTGGCACTGTGAGGTGCGCTGGCAGTTGTGTAGTGTGACGCATTGGTGGCCTGGCACGGTAAGGTGCGCTGGCAGTTGTGTAGTGTGACGCAGTGGTGGGCTGGCAAGGTGAGGTGAGCTGGCAGTTGTGTAGTGCGATGCAGTGGTGGCCTGACAGAGTGAGGTGCGCTTGCAGCTGTGTGATGCATTGGTGGCTGGGCACAGTGAGGTGCGCTGGCAATTGTGTGTGTGACGCAGTGGTGGCCTTTCATGGTGAGGTGCATTGGCAGTTGTGTAGTGTGACAAAGTGGTGGCCTGATACGGTGAGGTGCACTTGCAGCTGTGTGGTTTGACGCAGTGTGGGCTGGCATGGTGAGGTGCGCTGGCAGCTGTGTGGTGTGACCCAGTGGTGGCCTGGTATGGTGAGGTGCACTCGTAGATGTGTGATATGTGATGCAGTGGTGGCCTGGCACTGCGTGGTGCACTGGCAGTTGTGTGATGGATTGGTGGCTTGGCACAGTGAGGTGCACTGGCAATTGTGTGGTGTGACGCAGTGGTGGCCTGGCACGGTGAGATGCGCTGGCAGCTGTGTGATTCAGTGGTAGAACGATCACAGTGAGGTGCACTGGCAACTGTGTGGTGTGAGATAGTGCTGGCCTGGCACGTTGAGGAGCGCTGGCAGCTGTGTGACGCAGTGGTTGTCTGGCACGGTGAGGTGCGATGGCAGCTGTGTGACGCAGTGGTGGCCTAGCTCGGTGAGGTGCGCTGGGAACTGTGTGGTGTGACTCAGTGGTGGCCCGGCACGGCGAGGTGCGCTGGTATCTGTGTGACGCACTGGTGGCCTGGCACAGTGTGGTGCGCTGGCAGGTGTGTGGTATGACGTAGTGGTGGCCTGGCACAGTGAGATGCACTGGGAGTTGTGTGACGCAGTGGTGGCCTGGCACAGTGAGGTGAGCTGGCAGCTGTGGTATGACATAGTGGTGGCCTGGCATGCTGAGGTGCACTGGCAGCTGTGTGATGCAGTGTTGGTCTAGTACAGTGAGGTGCGCTGGTAGCTGTGTGACGCAGCTGTGGCTGGGCACGGTGAGGTGCGCTGGGAGTTGTGTGACGCAGTGGTGGCCTGGTACGGTGAGGTGTGCTGGTATCTATGTGATGCAGTGGTGGCCTGGCATGGTGAGGTGCGCTGGCAGCTGTGTGACGCAGTGGTGGCTTGGCACGGTGAGGTGCGCTGGCAGCTGTGTGACGCAGTGGTGGCCTGGCACAGTGAGGTGAGCTGGCAGGTGTGTGGTATGACGCAGTGGTGGCCTGGCACTTTGAGGTGCGCTGGGAGTTGTGTGACGCAGTGGTGGCCTGACACGGTTAGGTGCGCTGGGAGCTGTGTGACGCAGTGGTGGCCCAGCACGGTGAGGTGCGCTGGCAGCTGTGTGGTGTGACGCAGTGGTGGCCCGGCACGGTGAGGTGCGCTGGCAGCTGTGTGGTGTGACGCAGCTGTGGCCGGGCACGGTGAGGAGCGCTGGCAGCTGTGTGACGCAGTGGTGGCTTGGCACGGTGAGGTGCGCTGGCAGCTGTGTGGTTTGACGCAGTGGTGGGCTGGCACGGTGAGGTGCGCTGGCAGCTGTGTGGTTTGACGCAGTGGTGGGCTGGCACGGTGAGGTGCGCTGGCAGTGGTTTAGTGTGACGCAGTGGTGGCCTGGTACGGTGAGGTGCGCTGGCAGCTTTGTGATGGAGTGGTGGCCTGGCACGGTGAGGTGCGCTGGCAGCTGTGTGGTGTGACACAGTGGTGGCCTGGCACGGTGAGGTGCGCTTGCACCTCTGTGACGCAGTGGTGGCCTGGCACAGTGAGGTGCGCTGGCAGCTGTGTGATGCAGTGGTGGGCTGGCACGGTGAGGTACGCTGGCAGCTGTGTGATGCAGTGGTGGCCTGGCACAGTGAGGTGAGCTGGCAGGTGTGTGGTATGACGCAGTGGTGGCCTGGCACTTTGAGGTGCGCTGGGAGTTGTGTGACGCAGTGGTGAACTGACACGGTTAGGTGCGCTGGGAGCTGTGTGACGCAGTGGTGGCCCAGCACGGTGAGGTGCGCTGGCAGCTGTGTGGTGTGACGCAGTGGTGGCCCGGCACGGTGAGGTGCGCTGGCAGCTGTGTGGTGTGACGCAGCTGTGGCCGGGCACGGTGAGGAGCGCTGGCAGCTGTGTGACGCAGTGGTTGTCTGGCACGGTGAGGTGCGATGGCAGCTGTGTGACGCAGTGGTGGCCTAGCACGGTGAGATGCGCTGGCAGGTGTGTGGTATGACGTAGTGGTGGCCTGACACAGTGAGATGCGCTGGGAGTTGTGTGACGCAGTGGTGGCCTGGCACAGTGAGGTGAGCTGGCAGCTGTGGTATGACATAGTGGTGGCCTGGCATGCTGAGGTGCACTGGCAGCTGTGTGATGCAGCTGTGGCTGGGCACAGTGAGGTGCGCTGGTAGCTGTGTGACGCAGCTGTGGCTGGGCACGGTGAGGTGCGCTGGCAGCTGTGTGATGTAGTGGTGGCCTGGCACGGTGAGGTGCGCTGGCAGCTGTGTGGTGTGACGCAGTGGTGGCCTGGTACGGTGAGGTGTGCTGGAAGCTGTGTGGTGTGACGCAGTGGTGGTCTGGCACGTTGAGGTGCGCTGGGAGTTGTGTGACGCAGTGGTGGCCTGACACGGTTAGGTGCGCTGGCAGCTGTATGATGCAGTGGTTGTCTGGCACGGTGAGGTGCGATGGAAGCTGTGTGGTTTGATGCAGTGGTGGCCTGACACGGTGAGGTGTGCTGGGAGCTGTGTGACGCAGTGGTGGCCCAGCACGGTGAGGTGCGCTGGCAGCTGTGTGGTGTGACGCAGTGGTGGCCGGGCACGGTGAGGTGCGCTGGCAGCTGTGTGATGTAGTGGTGGCCTGGTACGGTGAGGTGTGCTGGTATCTATGTGATGCAGTGGTGGCCTGGCATGGTGAGGTGCGCTGGGAGTTGTGTGACGCAGTGGTGGCTTGGCACTGTGAGGTGCGCTGGCAGCTGTGTGGTGTGACGCAGTGGTGGCCTGGTACGGTGAGGTGTGCTGGAAGCTGTGTGGTGTGACGCAGTGGTGGTCTGGCACGTTGAGGTGCGCTGGCAGCTGTGTGGTGTGACGCAGTGGTGGCCGGGCACGGTGAGGAGCGCTGCCAGCTGTGTGACGCAGTGGTTGTCTGGCACGGTGAGGTGCGATGGCAGCTGTGTGACGCAGTGGTGGCCTGGCACGGTGAGGTGCGCTGGGAACTGTGTGGTGTGACGCAGTGGTGGCCGGGCACGGTGAGGTGCGCTGGGAGTTGTGTGACGCAGTGGTGGCCTGGCACGGTGAGGTGTGCTGGCATCTGTGTGACGCAGTGGTGGCCTAGCACGGTGAGGTGCACTGCCAGCTGTGTGGTGTGACGCAGTGGTGTTCATCAGGCACAAGTTCATCAGTGAAAAGACCACTGGCATTTTTCCTTCCCCCTACATTCTCAGAACAGAATCGAATTTAATATTAGCATAATTTATTACAGTGCTAAGTTTAATATTATTTATTACTAATAGTTTATGCTAAAACCTAACTTTCTTAACGCGAGAAGTACTAATGTAAGTACCTACTGTACTGTACTTATGTACTACCATAAGAAGTACTGCTGTATGCAACAAAAAAGGAGGAGTGGTGAAACAGCCCTACACATACAGTGTCAGTATGAACAGAGATTGTATCAGTATCAGTTCTTGCTTTGTGCTGGGTTTAGCAGTTTTCCAAACATAGTCTTTCAGCTAATGCCATACCATCTCTATTGGATTTAAATCTGGAGATTCGACTGGAGTTTTCATCCAGTTAACTCGTTCTTCTATAAGCCTCACCCTTGCTGCTTTGTGTTTCGGATCGTTGTCTTGAAAGAGACGGTGCATTGATCCAATGTGCTCCCTGATATATGGGGCGGCATGCTGTGTGACCACGACTTCCTCGAAGAATTCACGATCTATAAATCTTCGAAATAAAATTATTTTTCAAGCAATATTATGCAAGATGCTTTCTAACATTGGGCAATGTGTTTTTTCTCGAAATTTTGTTTCGAGAGACTAGACAAGTTATTCAAGTGTTTATGATATGTCACTGTTGTGAATGTCTGTGGAGTGTATCTTATTAGCCTGTCCTGACTGGTGGAGCTCATCCAGCTGTGTCTGGATATCTTGGTTAAATATTCAGCTAGTGTGTACTGTGTTTAGGGTTCTGTAGCATTCCACAGGACTGGGCAGCTTGTTCTCCCCTCCCACCCCTCTCTGTGTACAGTAGAGCCTCCTGTCCTGGCTGGTAGAGCTCATCCAGCTGTGTCTGGCTAATATTAAAGCCAGTACTTTAATATTGTTTTATGTATGTTTATCAATAGTGGGTACTGCCCTAATTCGGTCCTGCACCCGTTGTTAGGTGTTTTTTAGGTGTTGTTAGGGCTTCTACCAAATATGAACACATGGCTTTAAAATGTATACAATTCTAATATTTCCTTTTTTCCCATTGAAAGTATAACATATGTGGTGTGAGAAAGAGGTCCTCATTTAAGTGCATAAAACTCAGGCACTGGCGCAACAAACTGAACAAAGTTCAAGGGGGTATACGCTTTCTGTAGACACTTTATTTCCTCTTTTTCCATACTTTAAGAAATGATTTGGGAAACCTGTGGGACACTGGAGGTCATTATACATGAGCCTCTTTATGCACCTTTTAAGCCATTGAAACCTAGTTGCCTTGTTACAAGGTCTAATATTACAGTAGGTGTGGTTTCCGTCTCCTAATTTCTGAGAATGATCAAATTGGGGAATAAATTGTAGGGAATACCACTCTTGCACTTCTAAGAAAAGACTATCTCAAATGAAACTCGCTATAGAAAGACATCTTGTTGAAAAATTCTTTATTTTTTGTCATTTCTAAAGAAAAAACATTCATCAAGTCCTTCACAAATGTTTTGTTTGTGACTTTCTCTGTTGTTCCCTTTCACACTCAACTGAACTATGTGTTATGTCTTGTAAACGTAATCAAACATTTCACTTAGGTGTGTGGGTTAACACAAACCCATATTGTATGAAACATTCAGTTTTTCATTCAAGTTTTTTCTAACAATTGCATCCATGCTAGGACTACAGTAAACAACACATTTTACTAAAGTAAATGAAATTGTTCATTAAACAAGACACATTGTTTTAAATGTATGCAATACGATGACACTAAAAACAACACTGAAACTTTTCATTGAAATACTGTACGAGATTTCTCCTGGTGCTTTCTTTCATCAGTCTATTCATATTCTTGTTCTCTACTCAGGTGTCTCCTGTTCCTTTGGTGATGTCTACTGTACACACATGGTATCATACACTTGAGCAAAGTGTGATACCACCGTTTGTTCTTCTCCTATATTAAAGATGAACATTGACAAAAGTCAGAAGCACTCTTTTCTTTGACAGACGAACAAACAATGCAAGAATAACCATACTCTCTGTTCCTTACTCATTTCTACCTACCTGTTTGACCACTTTGTCTGCTTCAGTCAGGACAGGGTGCTGGGGCTGACTCTGAGCAATCTGAGAAGAGCTCGCTGTGATCTTCTCCCCTACAGTGGCTACTGTACTCTGTTTGAAATCCAGGTTTCGCCTCCGGTAAGTTCCTCGGTCCTTTTTGGGACTTGAAAGGGTAGAATCATTTTGTGACTACATTTCATTGTCATGCACTGATATGTTCTGGTTTGTGTTCGATTACTGCAGGCGTTCAAGTGCTTTCTTTTTGTTCTAGATTGGCAGTGTTTGAGATGGTAGGAACTTGTCGTTTTCTCAACTTATTTTCTCTATGAGACTCTGAATGCTCTGTAAACATACTATTTTAGCAATTCTAAGAAATCTGAAAGCAGTGTTACCTGTATCATTTTTTGTCTTGGTAATAGTATTGCAGCTCCAACATCAGCACTTAAATAATGGTTTGTGATGTTACTTGTCCTTGGAGTATACTCCTGAGAAGTCAAGAGAAATCTTACGTAAGCATTAATTATGTTTCACTTTTGAAAGCAAAGTACGTGTCAAGTACTTTGAAGGCATTTGTTGATACTTTTAAGCACTTTCGTTGATTATTATTATCCTTCAATTAGTTATTACAAGTCCAACATTCTCTTCATTATCTCACTCCATATTCAGAATGTGGGAATACAGTTGTTTTAAGGAAATGCCACTGAATAGATAGTAGCTGCACTCTACAAAGATGAATTTGCTAATTAATCAGTCAGGGACACAGCTTATACTTCAGTAGTCTTAGATCATTTAATGATGATTATTGTAGTTTATAACTAGAAAAATCCCCATATCCTGTTCATTGCCCCTTTTTCAGTCATGTGAATTGAATTATGCCTGAAGTGGTTAATTCTCACCTTGACATCTCATAGAACAACTGAATCTCTACCAAGGGTGAATGTGTCCTTCCTCTTAATGTCTAAGTCGTCTTGTCTTGTCGTCTGTGAGGGCAACAGCCCTCTTCCCTGGGATAGAACTAGATGATATTTAGACACGTTAATTTGACTTCTCCATTGCTCACATTGATGTGGATATGATTGTAATGCTCCGTTTTGTGGGCTTCCCAAGAAAACAATAAATCCCTTACTACTTGTTCGAAATGCAGTAGCTCAGATCCTAACAAAGTTATTTCTCCAATGTTTAGGAGGATATCGCCATAATAAAGGCATGCTTATCATATGCTAAAAGAATAGCTTATAACAGGAAAGGCAAAGTCTGTTTTTTTAAAAAAGCTCCTTTAAAGCCTGTGCCCCAGAAGGTCCATTTATGTTGAGCTGTGAAAGTGCTTTACAATAAAAACCTTGTGTAAATGGTTAAAAGCAAGATCCAGGGACCAAAGGTGAAACTGTTATACCTAATGATTAAATACTTGATGAGACATTTTTTTACTGCATTGTTTATGTATGATCTGTGTATCTCAGCTGAAAAGCTGAGATAAAATAAGATGTATGCATCTAAATAACTGGACCTCAAATAGCAGACCTTATGAGCAATACTGTGTGTATTTATTTAAAATATTTACAGCTCCAACTTTTTACAGAAAGTTGTTGGGGGAAAAAAACCTCACTCGCACCAAACAAATTAATACAGATGCAGCCATTCAAAATGCGCAGGCGATACCGCATTATTTTCCGGTACGCTGTACGCAATCTACCGCAAGCTACCGGTAAATACCGCGAGTTACCAGTAAATACCGCGAGTTACCGTAAATTCTCCTATAATACGACAAGCAAAATAATAGTATCCGGAATTTCCGCAAGGTGGAGCTAATAAAGCTCAACCTCTCATGTTTGAGCTGTCGCCATCAAAGTCTTTAACGAAGATATTACTAATAGTATTAATAATGAATGACCTTGGACAAGCTGTAAGTGTAAACTCAAAGTATTGCCCTGGTCCACATTCTTTTTTTCATTGACCGTCTTTGTAAAAGACGCATTTTTTTCCAGTCATGCAAACTACAGTAATTTTTGAGAATCGATTCACCATGCCTTTCACATGCTCATAAAAGAGATTGATTTAGGAAAATAAACATATTACCGTATGCAAACTGTACTGTATACAGTATGTATATGTATATTTAATGTCTTAACTGTGCCCGTTTAAGTATTGAATTTTTATATGGAATTTTACAACTGAAGGGAAATCTTAGTGCATGAGCATAAAAAGAATAGGAGCATACTGCAACGCGTGTGAAGGCCATAAACGATATTAATTTTGGAACATAAACATACAGTATATGGCTGGTCTCGGTACTTTAAAGAAAACATACACGAAACATGGTTTCATTATGACCAGAATCGGTCTTGAGATATTTTTAACTTGATTTATAGTTTTTGAGAGGTATGTCTTAACACTGATACTACAGTACATAAATACTGCTCACGTATATGTTTATAGGTTTACATTATGCATTTCATACGGTCAAATTAGTGATAGTGAAAACTTAAGATTTTTAAGGCTAAAAGTCAAATTCATTCTACAAATTAAGGCAAATGAAAATTCAGGACGTTAAAGTGCTAGAGGTGTAAAAAAATACAAAAATGCACATGAGCAAAAAGTTTTAGAAATGGAGCACACAGAAAAAAAGCCATGCCTATAGTGCAGAAGAAGGATGCAGGAACACTTGCTTAGATATACAAAAAAATCACAAAAAGGTGTATGTTACAAAAGAACATGCAAACATGTTCATCATGTACATCAATTTCCCTTCGCGATCAATAAAGTCTTATCTATAAACATGAAACAGAGTGAGGAATCAGAAAATTAGCATGCATAAAAAACAGCAATTCTGTCAATGAGCCCTAAATAATTAATAGCAACCATGGTTTCATGGAGGGCTTCTCAGATAGTTGGGCATTCAGGTAGATTGCCAGGTGAAAGGATTTGTAAACATACTTTGTTAAAGCAAGTCAGTTTTTTCCGCAACACATAAAATACATTTTTCCAAGAAAGTTTAGCCTTTGTCACTAATGAAACCACTAAATAAAGACATAAATATAGAAATCATAAGATTGAACTGTGCTAAGTGTATATATCACTCCAAGAAATATAATGAACATAAATATATTTTGCCAATCTTTTCATAGTAATCCAAACAACTCAGGGAGTGTCCAAGGAGACAACAGAACTTCAGTTGTGTTTGCTAAAATACACACTTTGAAACATACTGTAACACTTAGTTAACATGTCTGGTTTAGTTGAAGAAGCGGCTAAGGTAAGTTTCAGGGTTTAATGGTGGGATGGCACCTGTGCTTTTTTCCCCCAACCGCTAGAATATGATTCGCACCAAACCCAAAAGAAATACTGCACAGTTCAGGAACTTCATCAACCTAGCAACTGTAAAATAAGCTTACAAACAACTGAATTGAAATGCCAAAAAGTTCAGAGAAAGGCACAAACTATGTTTACTTGGGGTTTCCAAAATTAAAGCTAACTAAAACTGTAATGATAAACAATCATGCTGCCAATGGACAGAGAAATATCATGTTTTTTGAATAATGTATTATTTGTTATATAGGAACCCAGTATAAGGGAATCCCTTGCGATCCTGTCTGCAGAGATAAAGGTAAGTATTTTTTTCTCTTTAGCTCTGTCACTCCAAGAAATATAATGAACATAAATATATTTGACAATCTTTTCATAGTAATCCAAACAACTCTGCGTGTATCTGACATTTGTAATATTTATCTACCGCAGTATAACTCTTCTGGCAAGGCGATTGCTATTGTACCTTGAAAGAAAACTGATTGGAAATGTCATGTAAACAATTTGTAAACTCAAAGTATTGCCCTGGTCTATGTTTCTCAGAATTTGAGACAGAGAGGTAAATCTCTGCAATCCGAGCTGAGGGCATTTCTTGGAATGGAAAGGTAAGAGCAACGTTTTCTTTGATATTCTCTTAAGACTCTTCGCCAGATTTCACGATGAAAAATGTAAATAATAAAAACAAACATTATTTTATATAGTGCCTTGAAAGGTGGCTTCTTTACAGAATGACAAAACCAACAACAATAAATAATACACAAGATATGCATGATGACAATACACAGTTAGAGGAGACAGTAACTGGTCATTGTCAGTGTATTCTGAAGGTAGTTTTCCAATTTTTTGGAACGGGGTAAAAGAGGCCACCTCTACTAGAATCTTTGTCCTAACCAAAAATGTAAGAAAGTATAATAATAAAATTAAAAAGAATAATAATAAACTTTATTTATAGAGCACCTTTCATACAAATAGTGCTTTGTTGCTTTAAAAACCAAGCGTAAAAATAAAATATTAAAATTGAGAGATATACTTTCAGTTGTAAAGGAAAATACAGCAATACAGTAAAGCAACATACATGTCAATTAAATAAATACAAATTAGGAAAGTCGTAATAAAATAAGAACAATTAAAGAGAACTAAAACAAGAAACAGAAATAGAAAGAACAAAGAACCACTTTAACTAAAAGCAACATTTACAAATGTTTTTTAAAACAATGTACCGAGCTTGACTGCCTAATAAAAAGTGGAAGTGAGTTTCATAATTTAGAAGCATAAAAACGAAAAGCAGCCACTCCACTCTTTCTGCATTTCACATGTGGTATTTGCAGTAGGCCAGTATGTGCAGATCTCAGGTCACGTATAGGAACATATGAAGACAGACATTCAGTAAGGTACAGACGTGCTAGGTCGCTTAAAGCTTTAAAAACAAGTAAAAGAACTTTCAAATTTATCCTAGATAATACAGGTGACCGGTGAAGTTTTTTCAAAACAGGAATGATATTCTCTTTCTTGTATTTGTTAGGATCTGTGCTACTGCATTTCGAACAAGTAGTAAGGGATTTATTGTTTTCTTGGGAAGCCCACAAAACAGAGCATTATTATCATATCCACATCAATGTGAGCAATGGAGAAGTCAAATTAACGTGTCTAAATATCATCTAGTTCTATCCCAGGGAAGAGGGCTGTTGCCTACACAGACGACAAGACACAAAACGCTCAACTGTGCAAAACACGCATAAGGACATCAGTCAGGAGGAAAAAGGTAAAGTGTTTTTACTTCTTCACCATGGTCATGTAGTTTCACTCCAAGCACTGTCATTTGAAATAACTGTGGAAACGACCTCCCCAACATTTTGGGTTGTTGCATTTTGCTTCAATGAATTTTAACCTTTTCTTTTAGACATTAAGAGGAAGGACACATTCACCCTTGGTAGAGATTCAGTTGTTCTATGAGATGTCAAGGTGAGAATTAACCACTTCAGGCATAAGTCAATCCACATGACTGAAAAATGGGCAATGAACAGGATATGGGGATTTTGCTAGTTATAAAGTACAATAATCATCATTACATGATCTAAGACTACTGAAGTATAAGCTGTGTCCCTGACTGATTAATTAGCAAATTCATCTTTGTAGAGTGCAGCTACTATCTATTCAGTGGCATTTCCTTAAAACAACTGTATTCCCACATTCTGAATATGGAGTGAAATCATGTAAGAATGTTGGACTTGTAATAACTAATTGAAGGATAATAATAATCAACGAAAGTGCTTAAAAGTATCAACAAATGCCTTCAAAGTACTTGACACGTACTTTGCTTTCAAAAGTGAAACATAATTAATGCTTACGTCAGATTTCTCTTGACTTCTCAGGAGAATACTAACTCCAAGGACAAGTAACATCACAAACCATTATTTAAGTGCTGATGTTGGAGCTGCAATACTACTACCAAGACAAAAAATGATACAGGTAACACTGCTTTCAGATTTCTAAGAATTGCTAAAATAGTATGTTTACAGAGCATTCAGAGTCTCATAGAGAAAATAAGTTGAGAATATGACAAGTTCCTAGCATCTCAAACACTGCCAATCTAGAACAAAAAGAAAGTACTTGAACGCCTGCAGTAATCGAACACAAACCAGAACATATCAGTGCATGACAATGAAATGTAGTCACAAAATGATTCTACCCTTTCAAGTCCCAAAAAGGATCGAGGAACTTACCGGAGGCGATACCTGGATTTCAAACAGAGTACAATGTAGCCACTGTAGGGGAGAAGATCACAGAGAGCTCTTCTCAGATTGCTCAGAGTCAGCCCCAGCACCCTGTCCTGACTGAAGCAGACAAAGTGGTCAAACAGGTAGGTAGAAATGAGTAAGGAACAGAGAGTATGGTTATTCTTGCATTGTTTGTTCGTCTGTCAAAGAAAAGAGTGCTTCTGACTTTTGTCAATGTTCATCTTTATTTTAGGAGAAGAACAAACGGTGGTATCACACTTTGCTCAAGTGTATGATGCCATGTGTGTACAGCAGACATCACCAAAGGAACAGGAGACACCTGAGTAGAGAACAAGAATATGAAAAGACTGATGAAAAAAAGCACCAGGAGAAATCCATTGAATATGCACAATCTCGTACAGTATTTCAATAAAAAGTTTCAGTGTTGTTTTTAGTGTCGTCGTATTGCATACATTTAAAACAATGTGTCTTGTTTAATGAACAATTTCATTTACTTTCGTAAAAAGTGTTGTTTACTGTAGTCCTAGCATGGATGCAATTGTTAGAAAAACGGGAATGAAAAACTGAATGTTTCATACAATATGGGTTTGTGTTAACCCACACACCTAAGTGAAATGTTTGATTACGTTTACAAGACATAACACATAGTTCAGTTGAGTGTGAAAGGGAACAACACAGAAAGTCACAAACAAAATATTTGTGAAGGACTTGATGAATGTTTTTTCTTTAGAAATTACAAAAAATAAAGAATTTTTCAACAAGATGTCTTTCTATAGCGAGTTTCATTTGAGATAGTCTTTTCTTAGAAGTGCAAGAGTGGTATTCCCTACAATTTATTCCCCAATTTGATCATTCTCAGAAATTAGGAGACGGAAACCACACCTACTGTAATATTAGACCTTGTAACAAGGCAACTAGGTTTCAATGGCTTAAAAAGTGCAGAAAGAGGCTCATGTATAATGACCTCCAGTGTCCCACAGGTTTCCCAAATCATTTCTTAGAGTATGGAAAAAGAGGAAATAAAGTGTCTACAGAAAGCGTATACCCCCTTGAACTTTGATCAGTTTGTTGCGCCAGTGCCAGAGTTTCATGCAATTAAATGAGGACCTCTTTCTCACACCACATATGTTATACTTTCAATGGGAAAAAAGGAAATATTACAATTGTATACATTTTCACCCACATGTTAATATTTGGTAGAAGCCCTTTTCACAGCAATTTCAGCTGTGAGTCTGTTGGTAATGGGCTCCACCACCTCTGCACCAACAAGATTTGATAATATTTGAGAATTTCAGAAGTCTGTCTGGTTTAGCTGAAGAATCAGCTAAGGTAAGTTTCAGGAAGAGCATCTGATTTCTTTCAATAAAGCAGAACAGAGAAAAAACACACAATACAAAATCATGAGAATTTGTATCCATATGACACTTTGACTCAAATACTTTTATCAGACCTACACAGAGTATATACTGTACACACTTTTTCAGCCCAGGTTTATACATTTGATACATTTGGAACTGCCACTTGTAGGTGTTTTTGTGTCTTAGCTCAACACTGTGAAACCTGTAGTTACAAACATGGAGGATGAAGACATGAAGATATATATTGTACCTCTGACCGGCCTACCTTCGAAGAGGTGAAAGATGAAACTTTTTCTTTATCGTCAACTCAGTGAATGTCTTTAAACTATCGAAAACTGTAGCAAAGAATAAGTAAAAAAAAATATTTTCATTGGACCCACAGAAAAGTCAAAGTTGTCCATAGAAATGCCCGTCTAAATCAGAAATCTACAGCACAAAGGCAGTGGCCTTTCGGGACATAAAAATGAAATCAGACTTAACTCAGAAGAACTGCCCTTGGTCACGGACATCTTGCTATCAGTCACTACAAAGATGTTTTCTCTCGTGCCATGGCTTGCCTGACTTGCTTCTTCAGCTGGATGGCTCCTGGTCGCTGGTCAGGATCGACAGCCAGCATGTCCTGGAGCAGTGTCCTTAGCTCCATGCTTATGGCTCTATTTACTTTCAGGGGGATGTGGAACTGCAGCCAGGGGTTCTCACGCAGGGCCTCTCCAACAGGCCCTGACAGACATATG
This sequence comes from Lepisosteus oculatus, assembly GCF_040954835.1. Lineage (NCBI taxonomy): Eukaryota > Metazoa > Chordata > Actinopteri > Semionotiformes > Lepisosteidae > Lepisosteus > Lepisosteus oculatus. The sequence continues at coordinate 839,811 of NW_027168042.1, read as the reverse complement.
CTCCTGTATCGGAAACACACTTTAGTTCAATTCTAAAATATTTCTCATAGGACTGAAGGAACCTTTGCCTGTTAAGAGTTAACAATTAGGTCCTCAAGAACTGTTTTACGGTTTTCCACACTCCTGGCTGGCCAAGGTCTCTTTAAGGTCTCTTAAGTGGAGGTGTAACTCATGTATCCTACATGTGATTTAGCAACATGAAAGGGAATAGCTTCTTATTGGATTATGGTCTTGGTTAACTGCCTAAGGCTGACCTAAGTGCCTAACTTTCTGACTTTCTTTATACCTTATATGTTAAGAAGCTTCTTCTGACCAATCAGAAATGTATGCTTTATGTATGAACATTTTGCTCATCAAAGTGAGTGAGAGACAAGGTTAACAGAAATTAGCCACGGCAGTAAATGACAGCATATTTTTGGGTTCTTAAATGGTCTCTACCTGGCACACCTGCAGTGCAAACTGACACACACTGTTTAGAGAAACAGCTACTCTATTACTAATATTAATGAAACATTTCTTATTCTATGGAACAAAAACAAACAGTAAAACTAAAACACAGATCTCTTAGCTTCCTATTTCATGAACCAGATGACTGAATGACCAAGCCTAACTAGTAGCCAGAACCCCAGTTAACCCTCCGTAACACAAAGTTTAACCACACGACAGGAACTCTTTCAAACTGAGTGAAAATCATAAATGGATCCATAACTTTACATCAATTTACTATGTTGTGCCAATACCTGCATTTACATTTAGAACGAATGATGTCATAGAACCTGCATCACACCCGTTCCAGGTGTCTCCAAGAAGACAACAGAACTTCAGTTGTGTTTGGTAAAATACACACTTTGAAACATACTGTAACACTTAGTTAACATGTCTGGTTTAGTTGAAGAATCGGCTAAGGTAAGTTTCAGGGTTTAATGGTGGGATGGCACCTGTGCTTTTTTCCCCCAACCGCTAGAATATGATTCGCACCAAACCCAAAAGAAATACTGCACAGTTCAGGAACTTCATCAACCTAGCAATTGTAAAATAAGCTTACAAACAACTGAATTGAAATGCCAAAAAGTTCAGAGAAAGGCACAAACTATGTTTACTATTGTTTCCCAAATTAAAGCTAACTAAAACTGTAATGATAAACAATCATGCTGCCAATGGACAGAGAAATATCATGTTTTTTCAATAATGTATTATTTGTTATATAGGAACCCAGTATAAGGGAATCCCTTGCGATCCTGTCTGCAGAGCTAAAGGTAATTAATTTTTTCTCTTTAGCTCTGTCACTCCAAGAAATATAATGAACATAAATATATTTGACAATCTTTTCATAGTAATCCAAACAACTCTGCGTGTATCTGACATTTGTAATATTTATCTACCGCAGTATAACTCTTCTGGCAAGGCGATTGCTATTGTACCTTGAAAGAAAACTGATTGGAAAAGTCATGTACTCTATGGTTTCTATTGATGTCAAGTGGCAAATGTTGACTGGTGATGTTATGTGAATCTTAGGAAATGGTCATTTTTCAATCGAGTCTATGTTTCTCAGAATTTGAGACAGAGAGGTCAATCTCTGCAATCCGAGCTGAGGGCATTTCTTGGAATGGAAAGGTAAGAGCAACGTGTTCTTTGATATTCTCTTAAGACTCTTCGCCAGATTTTACGATGAAAAATGTAAATAATAATAACAAACATTATTTTATATAGTGCCTTGAAAGGTGGCTTCTTTACAGAATGACAGAACCAACTACAATAAATAATACACAAGATATGCATGATGACAATACACAGTTAGAGGAGACAGTAGATGGTCCCTGTCAGTGTATTCTGAAGGTAGTTTCCAATTTCTTGGAAAAGGGTAAAAGAGGCCACCTCTACTAGAATCTTTGTACTAACCAAAAATGTAACAAAGTATAATAATAATATTAAAAAGAATAATAATAAACTTTATTTATAGAGCACCTTTCATACAAATAGTGCTTTGGTGCTTTAAAAAGCAAGCGTAAAAATAAAATATTAAAATTGAGAGATATACTTTCAGTTGTAAAGGAAAATACAGCAATACAGTAAAGCAACATACATGTCAATTAAATAAATACAAATTAGGAAAGTCGTAATAAAATAAGAACAATTAAAGAGAACTAAAAAAAGAAACAGAAATAGAAAGAACAAAGAACCACTTTAACTAAAAGCAACATTTTCAAATGTTTTTTAAAACAATGTACCGAGCTTGACTGCCTAATAAAAAGTGGAAGTGAGTTTCATAATTTAGAAGCATAAAAACAAAAAGCAGCCTCTCCACTCTTTCTGCATTTCACATGTGCTATTTGCAGTAGGCCAGTATGTGCAGATCTCAGGTCACGTATAGGAACATATGAAGACAGACATTCAGTAAGGTACAGACGTGCTAGGTCGCTTAAAGCTTTAAAAACAAGTAAAAGAACTTTCAAATTTATCCTAGATAATACAGGTGACCAGTGAAGTTTTTTCAAAACAGGAATGCTATTCTCTTTCTTGTATTTGTTAGGATCTGTGCTACTGCATTTCGAACAAGTAGTAAGGGATTTATTGTTTTCTTGGGAAGCCCACAAAACCGAGCATTATAATCATATCCACATCAATGTGAGCAATGGAGAAGTCAAATTAACGTGTCTAAATATCATCTAGTTCTATCCCAGGGAAGAGGGCTGTTGCCTACACAGACGACAAGACACAAAACGCTCAACTGTGCAAAACACGCATAAGGACATCAGTCAGGAGGAACAAGGTAAAGTGTTTTTACTTCTTCACCATGGTCATGTAGTTTCACTCCAAGCACTGTCATATGAAATAACTGTGGAAACGACTTCCCCAACATTTTGGGTTGTTGCATTTTGCTTCAATGAATTTTAACCTTTTCTTTTAGACATTAAGAGGAAGGACACATTCACCCTTGGTAGAGATTCAGTTGTTCTATGAGATGTCAAGGTGAGAATTAACCACTTCAGGCATAAGTCAATCCACATGACTGAAAAATGGGCAATGAACAGGATATGGGGATTTTGCTAGTTATAAAGTACAATAATCATCATTACATGATCTAAGACTACTGAAGTATAAGCTGTGTCCCTGACTGATTAATTAGCAAATTCATCTTTGTAGAGTGCAGCTACTATCTATTCAGTGGCATTTCCTTAAAACAACTGTATTCCCACATTCTGAATATGGAGTGAAATCATGTAAGAATGTTGGACTTGTAATAACTAATTGAAGGATAATAATAATCAACGAAAGTGCTTAAAAGTATCAACAAATGCCTTCAAAGTACTTGACACGTACTTTGCTTTCAAAAGTGAAACATAATTAATGCTTACGTCAGATTTCTCTTGACTTCTCAGGAGAATACTAACTCCAAGGACAAGTAACATCACAAACCATTATTTAAGTGCTGATGTTGGAGCTGCAATACTACTACCAAGACAAAAAATGATACAGGTAACACTGCTTTCAGATTTCTAAGAATTGCTAAAATAGTATGTTTACAGAGCATTCAGAGTCTCATAGAGAAAATAAGTTGAGAATATGACAAGTTCCTAGCATCTCAAACACTGCCAATCTAGAACAAAAAGAAAGTACTTGAACGCCTGCAGTAATCGAACACAAACCAGAACATATCAGTGCATGACAATGAAATGTAGTCACAAAATGATTCTACCCTTTCAAGTCCCAAAAAGGATCGAGGAACTTACCGGAGGCGATACCTGGATTTCAAACAGAGTACAATGTAGCCACTGTAGGGGAGAAGATCACAGAGAGCTCTTCTCAGATTGCTCAGAGTCAGCCCCAGCACCCTGTCCTGACTGAAGCAGACAAAGTGGTCAAACAGGTAGGTAGAAATGAGTAAGGAACAGAGAGTATGGTTATTCTTGCATTGTTTGTTCGTCTGTCAAAGAAAAGAGTGCTTCTGACTTTTGTCAATGTTCATCTTTATTTTAGGAGAAGAACAAACGGTGGTATCACACTTTGCTCAAGTGTATGATGCCATGTGTGTACAGCAGACATCACCAAAGGAACAGGAGACACCTGAGTAGAGAACAAGAATATGAAAAGACTGATGAAAAAAAGCACCAGGAGAAATCCATTGAATATGCACAATCTCGTACAGTATTTCAATAAAAAGTTTCAGTGTTGTTTTTAGTGTCGTCGTATTGCATACATTTAAAACAATGTGTCTTGTTTAATGAACAATTTCATTTACTTTCGTAAAAAGTGTTGTTTACTGTAGTCCTAGCATGGATGCAATTGTTAGAAAAACGGGAATGAAAAACTGAATGTTTCATACAATATGGGTTTGTGTTAACCCACACACCTAAGTGAAATGTTTGATTACGTTTACAAGACATAACACATAGTTCAGTTGAGTGTGAAAGGGAACAACACAGAAAGTCACAAACAAAATATTTGTGAAGGACTTGATGAATGTTTTTTCTTTAGAAATTACAAAAAATAAAGAATTTTTCAACAAGATGTCTTTCTATAGCGAGTTTCATTTGAGATAGTCTTTTCTTAGAAGTGCAAGAGTGGTATTCCCTACAATTTATTCCCCAATTTGATCATTCTCAGAAATTAGGAGACGGAAACCACACCTACTGTAATATTAGACCTTGTAACAAGGCAACTAGGTTTCAATGGCTTAAAAAGTGCAGAAAGAGGCTCATGTATAATGACCTCCAGTGTCCCACAGGTTTCCCAAATCATTTCTTAGAGTATGGAAAAAGAGGAAATAAAGTGTCTACAGAAAGCGTATACCCCCTTGAACTTTGATCAGTTTGTTGCGCCAGTGCCAGAGTTTCATGCAATTAAATGAGGACCTCTTTCTCACACCACATATGTTATACTTTCAATGGGAAAAAAGGAAATATTACAATTGTATACATTTTCACCCACATGTTAATATTTGGTAGAAGCCCTTTTCACAGCAATTTCAGCTGTGAGTCTGTTGGTAATGGGCTCCACCACCTCTGCACCAATAAGATTTGATAATATTTGAGAATTTCAGAAGTCTGTCTGGTTTAGCTGAAGAATCAGCTAAGGTAAGTTTCAGGAAGAGCATCTGATTTCTTTCAATAAAGCAGAACAGAGAAAAAACACACAATACAAAATCATGAGAATTTGTATCCATATGACACTTTGACTCGAATACTTTTATCAGACCTACACAGAGTATATACTGTACACACTTTTTCAGCCCAGGTTTATACATTTGATACATTTGGAACTGCCACTTGTAGGTGTTTTTGTGTCTTAGCTCAACACTGTGAAACCTGTAGTTACAAACATGGAGGATGAAGACATGAAGATATATATTGTACCTCTGACCGGCCTACCTTCGAAGAGGTGAAAGATGAAACTTTTTCTTTATCGTCAACTCAGTGAATGTCTTTAAACTATCGAAAACTGTAGCAAAGAATAAGTAAAAAAAAATATTTTCATTGGACCCACAGAAAAGTCAAAGTTGTCCATAGAAATGCCCGTCTAAATCAGAAATCTACAGCACAAAGGCAGTGGCCTTTCGGGACATAAAAATGAAATCAGACTTAACTCAGAAGAACTGCCCTTGGTCACGGACATCTTGCTATCAGTCACTACAAAGATGTTTTCTCTCGTGCCATGGCTTGCCTGACTTGCTTCTTCAGCTGGATGGCTCCTGGTCGCTGGTCAGGATCGACAGCCAGCATGTCCTGGAGCAGTGTCCTTAGCTCCATGCTTATGGCTCTATTTACTTTCAGGGGGATGTGGAACTGCAGCCAGGGGTTCTCACGCAGGGCCTCTCCAACAGGCCCTGACAGACATATGCTCCTGTATCGGAAACACACTTTAGTTCAATTCTAAAATATTTCTCATAGGACTGAAGGAACCTTTGCCTGTTAAGAGTTAACAATTAGGTCCTCAAGAACTGTTTTACGGTTTTCCACACTCCTGGCTGGCCAAGGTCTCTTTAAGGTCTCTTAAGTGGAGGTGTAACTCATGTATCCTACATGTGATTTAGCAACATGAAAGGGAATAGCTTCTTATTGGATTATGGTCTTGGTTAACTGCCTAAGGCTGACCTAAGTGCCTAACTTTCTGACTTTCTTTATACCTTATATGTTAAGAAGCTTCTTCTGACCAATCAGAAATGTATGCTTTATGTATGAACATTTTGCTCATCAAAGTGAGTGAGAGACAAGGTTAACAGAAATTAGCCACGGCAGTAAATGACAGCATATTTTTGGGTTCTTAAATGGTCTCTACCTGGCACACCTGCAGTGCAAACTGACACACACTGTTTAGAGAAACAGCTACTCTATTACTAATATTAATGAAACATTTCTTATTCTATGGAACAAAAACAAACAGTAAAACTAAAACACAGATCTCTTAGCTTCCTATTTCATGAACCAGATGACTGAATGACCAAGCCTAACTAGTAGCCAGAACCCCAGTTAACCCTCCGTAACACAAAGTTTAACCACACGACAGGAACTCTTTCAAACTGAGTGAAAATCATAAATGGATCCATAACTTTACATCAATTTACTATGTTGTGCCAATACCTGCATTTACATTTAGAACGAATGATGTCATAGAACCTGCATCACACCCGTTCCAGGTGTCTCCAAGGAGACAACAGAACTTCAGTTGTGTTTGGTAAAATACACACTTTGAAACATACTGTAACACTTAGTTAACATGTCTGGTTTAGTTGAAGAATCGGCTAAGGTAAGTTTCAGGGTTTAATGGTGGGATGGCACCTGTGCTTTTTTCCCCCAACCGCTAGAATATGATTCGCACCAAACCCAAAAGAAATACTGCACAGTTCAGGAACTTCATCAACCTAGCAATTGTAAAATAAGCTTACAAACAACTGAATTGAAATGCCAAAAAGTTCAGAGAAAGGCACAAACTATGTTTACTTGGGGTTTCCCAAATTAAAGCTAACTAAAACTGTAATGATAAACAATCATGCTGCCAATGGACAGAGAAATATCATGTTTTTTCAATAATGTATTATTTGTTATATAGGAACCCAGTATAAGGGAATCCCTTGCGATCCTGTCTGCAGAGCTAAAGGTAATTAATTTTTTCTCTTTAGCTCTGTCACTCCAAGAAATATAATGAACATAAATATATTTGACAATCTTTTCATAGTAATCCAAACAACTCTGCGTGTATCTGACATTTGTAATATTTATCTACCGCAGTATAACTCTTCTGTCAAGGCGATTGCCTTTGTACCTTGAAAGAAAACTGATTGGAAATGTCATGTACTCTATGGTTTCTATTGATGTCAAGTGGCAAATGTTGACTGGTGATGTTATGTGAATCTTAGGAAATGGTCATTTTTCAATCGAGTCTATGTTTCTCAGAATTGGAGACAGAGAGGTCAATCTCTGCAATCCGAGCTGAGGGCATTTGAGGGAAAGGTAAGAGCAACGTGTTCTTTGATATTCTCTTAAGACTCTGCGCCAGATTTTACGATGAAAAATGTAAATAATAATAACAAACATTATTTTATATAGTGCTTTGAAAGGTGGCTTCTTTACAGAATGACAGAACCAACTACAATAAATAATACACAAGATATGCATGATGACAATACACAGTTAGAGGAGACAGTAGATGGTCATTGTCAGTGCATTTTGAAGGTAGTTTTCCAATTTTTTGGAACAGGGTAAAAGAGGCCACGTCTACTAGAATCTTTGTCCTAACCAAAAATGTAACAAAGTATAATAATAATATTAAAAATAATAATAATAAACTTTATTTATAGAGCACCTTTCATACAAATAGTGCTTTGGTGCTTTAGAAAGCAAGCGTAAAAATAAAATATTAAAATTGAGAGATATACTTTCAGTTGTAAAGGAAAATACAGCAATACAGTAAAGCAACATACATGTCAATTAAATAAATACAAATTAGGAAAGTCGTAATAAAATAAGAACAATTAAAGAGAACTAAAACAAGAAACAGAAATAGAAAGAACAAAGAACCACTTTAACTAATAGCAACATTTTCAAATGTTTTTTAAAACAATGTACCGAGCTTGACTGCCTAATAAAAAGTGGAAGTGAGTTTCATAATTTAGAAGCATAAAAACAAAAAGCAGCCTCTCCACTCTTTCTGCATTTCACATGTGGTATTTGCAGTAGGCCAGTATGTGCAGATCTCAGGTCACGTATAGGAACATATGAAGACAGACATTCAGTAAGGTACAGACGTGCTAGGTCGCTTAAAGCTTTCAAAACAAGTAAAAGAACTTTCAAATTTATCCTAGATAATACAGGTGACCAGTGAAGTTTTTTCAAAACAGGAATGCTATTCTCTTTCTTGTATTTGTTAGGATCTGTGCTACTGCATTTCGAACAAGTAGTAAGGGATTTATTGTTTTCTTGGGAAGCCCACAAAACCGAGCATTATAATCATATCCACATCAATGTGAGCAATGGAGAAGTCAAATTAACGTGTCTAAATATCATCTAGTTCTATTCCAGGGAAGAGGGCTGTTGCCTACACAGACGACAAGACACAAAACGCTCAACTGTGCAAAACACGCATAAGGACATCAGTCAGGAGGAACAAGGTAAAGTGTTTTTACTTCTTCACCATGGTCATGTAGTTTCACTCCAAGCACTGTCATATGAAATAACTGTGGAAACGACTTCCCCAACATTTTGGGTTGTTGCATTTTGCTTCAATGAATTTTAACCTTTTCTTTTAGACATTAAGAGGAAGGACACATTCACCCTTGGTAGAGATTCAGTTGTTCTATGAGATGTCAAGGTGAGAATTAACCACTTCAGGCATAAGTCAATCCACATGACTGAAAAAGGGGCAATGAACAGGATATGGGGATTTTGCTAGTTATAAAGTACAATAATCATCATTACATGATCTAAGACTACTGAAGTATAAGCTGTGTCCCTGACTGATTAATTAGCAAATTCATCTTTGTAGAGTGCAGCTACTATCTATTCAGTGGCATTTCCTTAAAACAATTGTATTCCCACATTCTGAATATGGAGTGAGATCATGTAAGAATGTTGGACTTGTAATAACTAATTGAAGGATAATAATAATCAACGAAAGTGCTTAAAAGTATCAACAAATGCCTTCAAAGTACTTGACACGTACTTTGCTTTCAAAAGTGAAACATAATTAATGCTTACGTAAGATTTCTCTTGACTTCTCAGGAGTATACTAACTCCAAGGACAAGTAACATCACAAACCATTATTTAAGTGCTGATGCTGGAGCTGCAATACTACTACCAAGACAAAAAATGATACAGGTAACACTGCTTTCAGATTTCTAAGAATTGCTAAAATAGTATGTTTACAGAGCATTCAGAGTCTCATAGAGAAAATAAGTTGAGAATATGACAAGTTCCTACCATCTCAAACACTGCCAATCTAGAACAAAACGAAAGTACTTGAACGCCTGCAGTAATCGAACACAAACCAGAACATATCAGTGCATGACAATGAAATGTAGTCACAAAATGATTCTACCCTTTCAAGTCCCAAAAAGGACCGAGGAACTTACCGGAGGCGATACCTGGATTTCAAACAGAGTACAATGTAGCCACTGTAGGGGAGAAGATCACAGAGAGCTCTTCTCAGATTGCTCAGAGTCAGCCCCAGCACCCTGTCCTGACTGAAGCAGACAAAGTGGTCAAACAGGTAGGTAGAAATGAGTAAGGAACAGAGAGTATGTTTATTCTTGCATTGTTTGTTCGTCTGTCAAAGAAAAGAGTGCTTCTGACTTTTGTCAATGTTCATCTTTAATTTAGGAGAAGAACAAACGGTGGTATCACACTTTGCTCAAGTGTATGATGCCATGTGTGTACAGCAGACATCACCAAAGGAACAGGAGACACCTGAGTAGAGAACAAGAATATGAAAAGACTGATGAAAAAAAGCACCAGGAGAAATCCATTGAATATGCACAATCTCGTACAGTATTTCAATAAAAAGTTTCAGTGTTGTTTTTAGTGTCGTCGTATTGCATACATTTAAAACAATGTGTCTTGTTTAATGAACAATTTCATTTACTTTCGTAAAAAGTGTTGTTTACTGTAGTCCTAGCATGGATGCAATTGTTAGAAAAACGGGAATGAAAAACTGAATGTTTCATACAATATGGGTTTGTGTTAACCCACACACCTAAGTGAAATGTTTGATTACGTTTACAAGACATAACACATAGTTCAGTTGAGTGTGAAAGGGAACAACAGAGAAAGTCACAAACAAAACATTTGTGAAGGACTTGATGAATTTTTTTTCTTTAGAAATGACAAAAAATAAAGAATTTTTCAACAAGATGTCTTTCTATAGCGAGTTTCATTTGAGATAGTCTTTTCTTAGAAGTGCAAGAGTGGTATTCCCTACAATTTATTCCCCAATTTGATCATTCTCAGAAATTAGGAGACGGAAACCACACCTACTGTAATATTAGACCTTGTAACAAGGCAACTAGGTTTCAATGGCTTAAAAGGTGCAGAAAGAGGCTCATGTATAATGACCTCCAGTGTCCCACAGGTTTCCCAAATCATTTCTTAGAGTATGGAAAAAGAGGAAATAAAGTGTCTACAGAAAGCGTATACCCCCTTGAACTTTGATCAGTTTGTTGCACCAGTGCCAGAGTTTCATGCAATTAAATGAGGACCTCTTTCTCACACCACATATGTTATACTTTCAATGGGAAAAAAGGAAATATTACAATTGTATACATTTTCACCCACATGTTAATATTTGGTAGAAGCCCTTTTCACAGCAATTTCAGCTGTGAGTCTGTTGGTAATGGGCTCCACCACCTCTGCACCAACAAGATTTGATAATATTTGAGAATTTCAGAAGTCTGTCTGGTTTAGCTGAAGAATCAGCTAAGGTAAGTTTCAGGAAGAGCATCTGATTTCTTTCAATAAAGCAGAACAGAGAAAAAACACACAATACAAAATCATGAGAATTTGTATCCATATGACACTTTGACTCGAATACTTTTATCAGACCTACACAGAGTATATACTGTACACACTTTTTCAGCCCAGGTTTATACATTTGATACATTTGGAACTGCCACTTGTAGGTGTTTTTGTGTCTTAGCTCAACACTGTGAAACCTGTAGTTACAAACATGGAGGATGAAGACATGAAGACATATATTGTACCTCTGACCGGCCTACCTTCGAAGAGATGAAAGATGAAACTTTTCCTTTATCGTCAACTCAGTGAATGTCTTTAAACTTTCGAAAACTGTAGCAAAGAATAAGTAAAAAAAAATATTTTCATTGGACCCACAGAAAAGTCAAAGTTGTCCATAGAAATGCCCGTCTAAATCAGAAATCTACAGCACAAAGGCAGTGGCCTTTCGGGACATAAAAATGAAATCAGACTTAACTCAGAAGAATTGCCCTTGGTCACGGACATCTTGCTATCAGTCACTACAAAGATGTTTTCTCTCGTGCCATGGCTTGCCTGACTTGCTTCTTCAGCTGGATGGCTTCTGGTCGCTGGTCAGGATCGACAGCCAGCATGTCCTGGAGCACTGTCCTTAGCTCCATGCTTATGGCTCTATTTACTTTCAGGGGGATGTGGAACTGCAGCCAGGGGTTCTCACGCAGGGCCTCTCCAACAGGCCCTGACAGACATATGCTCCTGTATCGGAAACACACTTTAGTTCAATTCTAAAATATTTCTCATAGGACTGAAGGAACCTTTGCCTGTTAAGAGTTAACAATTAGGTCCTCAAGAACTGTTTTACGGTTTTCCACACTCCTGGCTGGCCAAGGTCTCTTTAAGGTCTCTTAAGTGGAGGTGTAACTCATGTATCCTACATGTGATTTAGCAACATGAAAGGGAATAGCTTCTTATCGGATTATGGTCTTGGTTAACTGCCTAAGGCTGACCTAAGTGCCTAACTTTCTGACTTTCTTTATATCTTATATGTTAAGAAGCGTCTTCTGACCAATCAGAAATGTATGCTTTATGTATGAACATTTTGCTCATCAAAGTGAGTGAGAGACAAGGTTAACAGAAATTAGCCACGGCAGTAAATGACAGCATATTTTTTCGTTCTTAAATGGTCTCTACCTGGCACACCTGCAGTGCAAACTGACACACACTGTTTAGAGAAACAGCTACTCTATTACTAATATTAATGAAACATTTCTTATTTATGGAACAAAAACAAACAGTAAAACTAAAACACAGATCTCTTAGCTTCCTATTTCATGAACCAGATGACTGAATGACCAAGCCTAACTAGTAGCCAGAACCCCAGTTAACCCTCCGTAACACAAAGTTTAACTACACGACAGGAACTCTTTTAAACTGAGTGAAAATCATAAATGGATCCATAACTTTACATCAATTTACTATGTTGTGCCAATACCTGTATTTACATTTAGAACGAATGATGTCATAGAACCAGCATCACACCAGTTCCAGGTGTCTCCAAGGAGACAACAGAACTTCAGTTGTGTTTGCTAAAATACACACTTTGAAACATACTGTAACACTTAGTTAACATGTCTGGTTTAGTTGAAGAATCGGCTAAGGTAAGTTTCAGGGTTAAATGGTGGGATGGCACCTGTGCTTTTTTCCCCCAACCGCTAGAATATGATTCGCACCAAACCCAAAAGAAATACTGCACAGTTCAGGAACTTCATCAACCTAGCAACTGTAAAATAAGCTTACAAACAACTGAATTGAAATGCCAAAAAGTTCAGAGAAAGGCACAAACTATGTTTCCTTGGGGTTTCCAAAATTAAAGCTAACTAAAACTGTAATGATAAATAATCATGCTGCCAATGGACAGAGAAATATCATGTTTTTTGAATAATGTATTATTTGTTATATAGGAACCCAGTATAAGGGAATCCCTTGCGATCCTGTCTGCAGAGATAAAGGTAAGTATTTTTTTCTCTTTAGCTCTGTCACTCCAAGAAATATAATGAACATAAATATATTTGACAATCTTTTCATAGTAATCCAAACAACTCTGCGTGTATCTGACATTTGTAATATTTATCTACCGCAGTATAACTCTTCTGGCAAGGCGATTGCTATTGTACCTTGAAAGAAAACTGATTGGAAATGTCATGTACTCTATGGTTTCTATTGATGTCAAGTGGCAAATGTTGACTGGTGATGTTATGTGAATCTTAGGAAATGGTCATTTTTCAATCGAGTCTATGTTTCTCAGAATTTGAGACAGAGAGGTCAATCTCTGCAATCCGAGCTGAGGGCATTTCTTGGAATGGAAAGGTAAGAGCAACGTGTTCTTTGATATTCTCTTAAGACTCTTCGCCAGATTTTACGATGAAAAATGTAAATAATAATAACAAACATTATTTTATATAGTGCCTTGAAAGGTGGCTTCTTTACAGAATGACAGAACCAACTACAATAAATAATACACAAGATATGCATGATGACAATACACAGTTAGAGGAGACAGTAGATGGTCATTGTCAGTGTATCCTGAAGGTAGTTTTCCAATTTTTTGGAACAGGGTAAAAGAGGCCACCTCTACTAGAATCTTTGTCCTAACCAAAAATGTAACAAAGCATAATAATAATATTAAAAAGAATAATAATAAACTTTATTTATAGAGCACCTTTCATACAAATAGTGCTTTGGTGCTTTAAAAAGCAAGCGTAAAAATAAAATATTAAAATTGAGAGATATACTTTCAGTTGTAAAGGAAAATACAGCAATACAGTAAAGCAACATACATGTCAATTAAATAAATACAAATTAGGAAAGTCGTAATAAAATAAGAACAATTAAAGAGAACTAAAAAAAGAAACAGAAATAGAAAGAACAAAGAACCACTTTAACTAAAAGCAACATTTTCAAATGTTTTTTAAAACAATGTACCGAGCTTGACTGCCGAATAAAAAGTGGAAGTGAGTTTCATAATTTAGAAGCATAAAAACAAAAAGCAGCCTCTCCACTCTTTCTGCATTTCACATGTGGTATTTGCAGTAGGCCAGTATGTGCAGATCTCAGGTCACGTATAGGAACATATGAAGACAGACATTCAGTAAGGTACAGACGTGCTAGGTCGCTTAAAGCTTAAAAAACAAGTAAAATAACTTTTAAATTTATCCTAGATAATACAGGTGACCGGTGAAGTTTTTTCAAAACAGGAATGATATTCTCTTTCTTGTATTTGTTAGGATCTGTGCTACTGCATTTCGAACAAGTAGTAAGGGATTTATTGTTTTCTTGGGAAGCCCACAAAACCGAGCATTATAATCATATCCACATCAATGTGAGCAATGGAGAAGTCAAATTAACGTGTCTAAATATCATCTAGTTCTATCCCAGGGAAGAGGGCTGTTGCCTACACAGACGACAAGACACAAAACGCTCAACTGTGCAAAACACGCATAAGGACATCAGTCAGGAGGAACAAGGTAAAGTGTTTTTACTTCTTCACCATGGTCATGTAGTTTCACTCCAAGCACTGTCATATGAAATAACTGTGGAAACGACTTCCCCAACATTTTGGGTTGTTGCATTTTGCTTCAATGAATTTTAACCTTTTCTTTTAGACATTAAGAGGAAGGACACATTCACCCTTGGTAGAGATTCAGTTGTTCTATGAGATGTCAAGGTGAGAATTAACCACTTCAGGCATAAGTCAATCCACATGACTGAAAAAGGGGCAATGAACAGGATATGGGGATTTTGCTAGTTATAAAGTACAATAATCATCATTACGTGATCTAAGACTACTGAAGTATAAGCTGTGTCCCTGACTGATTAATTAGCAAATTCATCTTTGTAGAGTGCAGCTACTATCTATTCAGTGGCATTTCCTTAAAACAACTGTATTCCCACATTCTGAATATGGAGTGAGATCATGTAGAGAATGTTGGACTTGTAATAACTAATTGAAGGATAATACTCAACAAAAGTGCTTAAAAGTATCAACAAATGCCTTCAAAGTACTTGACACGTACTTTGCTTTCAAAAGTGAAACATAATTAATGCTTACGTAAGATTTCTCTTGACTTCTCAGGAGTATACTAACTCCAAGGACAAGTAACATCACAAACCATTATTTAAGTGCTGATGTTGGAGCTGCAATACTACTACCAAGACAAAAAATGATACAGGTAACACTGCTTTCAGATTTCTAAGAATTGCTAAAATAGTATGTTTACAGAGCATTCAGAGTCTCATAGAGAAAATAAGTTGAGAATATGACAAGTTCCTACCATCTCAAACACTGCCAATCTAGAACAAAAAGAAAGTACTTGAACGCCTGCAGTAATCGAACACAAACCAGAACATATCAGTGCATGACAATGAAATGTAGTCACAAAATGATTCTACCCTTTCAAGTCCCAAAAAGGACCGAGGAACTTACCGGAGGCGATACCTGGATTTCAAACAGAGTACAATGTAGCCACTGTAGGGGAGAAGATCACAGAGAGCTCTTCTCAGATTGCTCAGAGTCAGCCCCAGCACCCTGTCCTGACTGAAGCAGACAAAGTGGTCAAACAGGTAGGTAGAAATGAGTAAGGAACAGAGAGTATGGTTATTCTTGCATTGTTTGTTCGTCTGTCAAAGAAAAGAGTGCTTCTGACTTTTGTCAATGTTCATCTTTATTTTAGGAGAAGAACAAACGGTGGTATCACACTTTGCTCAAGTGTATGATGCCATGTGTGTACAGCAGACATCACCAAAGGAACAGGAGACACCTGAGTAGAGAACAAGAATATGAAAAGACTGATGAAAAAAAGCACCAGGAGAAATCCATTGAATATGCACAATCTCGTACAGTATTTCAATAAAAAGTTTCAGTGTTGTTTTTAGTGTCGTCGTATTGCATACATTTAAAACAATTTGTCTTGTTTAATGAACAATTTCATTTACTTTCGTAAAAAGTGTTGTTTACTGTAGTCCTAGCATGGATGCAATTGTTAGAAAAAACGGGAATGAAAAACTGAATGTTTCATACAATATGGGTTTGTGTTAACCCACAAACCTAAGTGAAATGTTTGATTACGTTTACAAGACATAACACATAGTTCAGTTGAGTGTGAAAGGGAACAACAGAGAAAGTCAAAAACAAAACATTTGTGAAGGACTTGATGAATGTTTTTTCTTTAGAAATGACAAAAAATAAAGAATTTTTCAACAAGATGTCTTTCTATAGCGAGTTTCATTTGAGATAGTCTTCTCTTAGAAGTGCAAGAGTGGTATTCCCTACAATTTATTCCCCAGTTTGATCATTCTCAGAAATTAGGAGATGGAAACCACACCTACTGTAATATTAGACCTTGTAACAAGGCAACTAGGTTTCAATGGCTTAAAAGGTGCAGAAAGAGGCTCATGTATAATGACCTCCAGTGTCCCACAGGTTTCCCAAATCATTTCTTAGAGTATGGAAAAAGAGGAAATAAAGTGTCTACAGAAAGCGTATACCCCCTTGAACTTTGATCAGTTTGTTGCGCCAGTGCCAGAGTTTCATGCAATTAAATGAGGACCTCTTTCTCACACCACATATGTTATACTTTCAATGGGAAAAAAGGAAATATTACAATTGTATACATTTTCACCCACATGTTAATATTTGGTAGAAGCCCTTTTCACAGCAATTTCAGCTGTGAGTCTGTTGGTAATGGGCTCCACCACCTCTGCACCAACAAGATTTGATAATATTTGAGAATTTCAGAAGTCTGTCTGGTTAAGCTGAAGAATCAGCTAAGGTAAGTTTCAGGAAGAGCATCTGATTTCTTTCAATAAAGCAGAACAGAGAAAAAACTCACAATACAAAATCATGAGAATTTGTATCCATATGACACTTTGACTCGAATACTTTTATCAGACCTACACAGAGTATATACTGTACACACTTTTTCAGCCCAGGTTTATACATTTGATACATTTGGAACTGCCACTTGTAGGTGTTTTTGTGTCTTAGCTCAACACTGTGAAACCTGTAGTTACAAACATGGAGGATGAAGACATGAAGACATATATTGTACCTCTGACCGGCCTACCTTCGAAGAGGTGAAAGATGAAACTTTTCCTTTATCGTCAACTCAGTGAATGTCTTTAAACTTTCAAAAACTGTAGCAAAGAATAAGTAAAAAAAAATATTTTCATTGGACCCACAGAAAAGTCAAAGTTGTCCATAGAAATGCCCGTCTAAATCAGAAATCTACAGCACAAAGGCAGTGGCCTTTCGGGACATAAAAATGAAATCAGACTTAGCTCAGAAGAATTGCCCTTAGTCACGGACATCTTGCTATCAGTCACTACAAAGATGTTTTCTCTCGTGCCATGACTTGCCTGACTTGCTTCTTCAGCTGGATGGCTTCTGGTCGCTGGTCAGGATCGACAGCCAGCATGTCCTGGAGCACTGTCCTTAGCTCCATGCTTATGGCTCTATTTACTTTCAGGGGGATGTGGAACTGCAGCCAGGGGTTCTCACGCAGGGCCTCTCCAACAGGCCCTGACAGACATATGCTCCTGTATCGGAAACACACTTTAGTTCAATTCTAAAATATTTCTCATAGGACTGAAGGAACCTTTGCCTGTTAAGAGTTAACAATTAGGTCCTCAAGAACTGTTTTACGGTTTTCCACACTCCTGGCTGGCCAAGGTCTCTTTAAGGTCTCTTAAGTGGAGGTGTAACTCATGTATCCTACATGTGATTTAGCAACATGAAAGGGAATAGCTTCTTATCGGATTATGGTCTTGGTTAACTGCCTAAGGCTGACCTAAGTGCCTAACTTTCTGACTTTCTTTATATCTTATATGTTAAGAAGCTTCTTCTGACCAATCAGAAATGTATGCTTTATGTATGAACATTTTGCTCATCAAAGTGAGTGAGAGACAAGGTTAACAGAAATTAGCCACGGCAGTAAATGGCAGCATATTTTTTTGTTCTTAAATGGTCTCTACCTGGCACACCTGCAGTGCAAACTGACACACACTGTTTAGAGAAACAGCTACTCTATTACTAATATTAATGAAACATTTCTTATTCTATGGAACAAAAACAAACAGTAAAACTAAAACACAGATCTCTTAGCTTCCTATTTCATGAACCAGATGACTGAATGACCAAGCCTAACTAATAGCCAGAACCCCAGTTAACCCTCTGTAACACAAAGTTTAACCACACGACAGGAACTCTTTCAAACTGAGTGAAAATCATTAATGGATCCATAACTTTACATCAATTTACTATGTTGTGCCAATACCTGCATTTACATTTAGAACGAATGATGTCATAGAACCAGCATCACACCAGTTCCAGGTGTCTCCAAGGAGACAACAGAACTTCAGTTGTGTTTGCTAAAATACACACTTTGAAACATACTGTAACACTTAGTTAACATGTCTGGTTTAGTTGAAGAATCGGCTAAGGTAAGTTTCAGGGTTTAATGGTGGGATGGCACCTGTGCTTTTTTCCCCCAACCGCTAGAATATGATTCGCACCAAACCCAAAAGAAATACTGCACAGTTCAGGAACTTCATCAACCTAGCAACTGTAAAATAAGCTTACAAACAACTGAATTGAAATGCCAAAAAGTTCAGAGAAAGGCACAAACTATGTTTACTTGGGGTTTACAAAATTAAAGCTAACTAAAACTGTAATGATAAACAATCATGCTGCCAATGGACAGAGAAATATCATGTTTTTTGAATAATGTATTATTTGTTATATAGGAACCCAGTATAAGGGAATCCCTTGCGATCCTGTCTGCAGAGATAAAGGTAAGTATTTTTTTCTCTTTAGCTCTGTCACTCCAAGAAATATAATGAACATAAATATATTTGACAATCTTTTCATAGTAATCCAAACAACTCTGCGTGTATCTGACATTTGTAATATTTATCTACCGCAGTATAACTATTCTGGCAAGGCGATTGCTATTGTACCTTGAAAGAAAACTGATTGGAAATGTCATGTACTCTATGGTTTCTATTGATGTCAAGTGGCAAATGTTGACTGGTGATGTTATGTGAATCTTAGGAAATGGTCATTTTTCAATCGAGTCTATGTTTCTCAGAATTTGAGACAGAGAGGTCAATCTCTGCAATCCGAGCTGAGGGCATTTCTTGGAATGGAAAGGTAAGAGCACCGTGTTCTTTGATATTCTCTTAAGACTCTTCGCCAGATTTTACGATGAAAAATGTAAATAATAATAACAAACATTATTTTATATAGTGCCTTGAAAGGTGGCTTCTTTACAGAATGACAGAACCAACTACAATAAATAATACACAAGATATGCATGATGACAATACACAGTTAGAGGAGACAGTAGATGGTCATTGTCAGTGTATTCTGAAGGTAGTTTTCCAATTTCTTGGAACAGGGTAAAAGAGGCCACCTCTACTAGAATCTTTGTCCTAACCAAAAATGTAACAAAGTATAATAATAATATTAAAAAGAATAATAATAAACTTTATTTATAGAGCACCTTTCATACAAATAGTGCTTTGGTGCTTTAAAAAGCAAGCGTAAAAATAAAATATTAAAATTGAGAGATATACTTTCAGTTGTAAAGGAAAATACAGCAATACAGTAAAGCAACATACATGTCAATTAAATAAATACAAATTAGGAAAGTCGTAATAAAATAAGAACAATTAAAGAGAACTAAAAAAAGAAACAGAAATAGAAAGAACAAAGAACCACTTTAACTAAAAGCAACATTTTCAAATGTTTTTTAAAACAATGTACCGAGCTTGACTGCCTAATAAAAAGTGGAAGTGAGTTTCATAATTTAGAAGCATAAAAACAAAAAGCAGCCTCTCCACTCTTTCTGCATTTCACATGTGGTATTTGCAGTAGGCCAGTATGTGCAGATCTCAGGTCACGTATAGGAACATATGAAGACAGACATTCAGTAAGGTACAGACGTGCTAGGTCGCTTAAAGCTTTAAAAACAAGTAAAAGAACTTTCAAATTTATCCTAGATAATACAGGTGACCGGTGAAGTTTTTTCAAAACAGGAATGATATTCTCTTTCTTGTATTTGTTAGGATCTGTGCTACTGCATTTCGAACAAGTAGTAAGGGATTTATTGTTTTCTTGGGAAGCCCACAAAACCGAGCATTATAATCATATCCACATCAATGTGAGCAATGGAGAAGTCAAATTAACGTGTCTAAATATCATCTAGTTCTATTCCAGGGAAGAGGGCTGTTGCCTACACAGACGACAAGACACAAAACGCTCAACTGTGCAAAACACGCATAAGGACATCAGTCAGGAGGAACAAGGTAAAGTGTTTTTACTTCTTCACCATGGTCATGTAGTTTCACTCCAAGCACTGTCATATGAAATAACTGTGGAAACGACTTCCCCAACATTTTGGGTTGTTGCATTTTGCTTCAATGAATTTTAACCTTTTCTTTTAGACATTAAGAGGAAGGACACATTCACCCTTGGTAGAGATTCAGTTGTTCTATGAGATGTCAAGGTGAGAATTAACCACTTCAGGCATAAGTCAATCCACATGACTGAAAAAGGGGCAATGAACAGGATATGGGGATTTTGCTAGTTATAAAGTACAATAATCATCATTACATGATCTAAGACTACTGAAGTATAAGCTGTGTCCCTGACTGATTAATTAGCAAATTCATCTTTGTAGAGTGCAGCTACTATCTATTCAGTGGCATTTCCTTAAAACAATTGTATTCCCACATTCTGAATATGGAGTGAGATCATGTAAGAATGTTGGACTTGTAATAACTAATTGAAGGATAATAATAATCAACGAAAGTGCTTAAAAGTATCAACAAATGCCTTCAAAGTACTTGACACGTACTTTGCTTTCAAAAGTGAAACATAATTAATGCTTACGTAAGATTTCTCTTGACTTCTCAGGAGTATACTAACTCCAAGGACAAGTAACATCACAAACCATTATTTAAGTGCTGATGCTGGAGCTGCAATACTACTACCAAGACAAAAAATGATACAGGTAACACTGCTTTCAGATTTCTAAGAATTGCTAAAATAGTATGTTTACAGAGCATTCAGAGTCTCATAGAGAAAATAAGTTGAGAATATGACAAGTTCCTACCATCTCAAACACTGCCAATCTAGAACAAAACGAAAGTACTTGAACGCCTGCAGTAATCGAACACAAACCAGAACATATCAGTGCATGACAATGAAATGTAGTCACAAAATGATTCTACCCTTTCAAGTCCCAAAAAGGACCGAGGAACTTACCGGAGGCGATACCTGGATTTCAAACAGAGTACAATGTAGC
This sequence comes from Lepisosteus oculatus, assembly GCF_040954835.1. NCBI lineage: Eukaryota > Metazoa > Chordata > Actinopteri > Semionotiformes > Lepisosteidae > Lepisosteus > Lepisosteus oculatus. Next base: position 818,527 of record NW_027168042.1, on the reverse strand, counting down.
CACTGTAGGGGAGAAGATCACAGAGAGCTCTTCTCAGATTGCTCAGAGTCAGCCCCAGCACCCTGTCCTGACTGAAGCAGACAAAGTGGTCAAACAGGTAGGTAGAAATGAGTAAGGAACAGAGAGTATGTTTATTCTTGCATTGTTTGTTCGTCTGTCAAAGAAAAGAGTGCTTCTGACTTTTGTCAATGTTCATCTTTAATTTAGGAGAAGAACAAACGGTGGTATCACACTTTGCTCAAGTGTATGATGCCATGTGTGTACAGCAGACATCACCAAAGGAACAGGAGACACCTGAGTAGAGAACAAGAATATGAAAAGACTGATGAAAAAAAGCACCAGGAGAAATCCATTGAATATGCACAATCTCGTACAGTATTTCAATAAAAAGTTTCAGTGTTGTTTTTAGTGTCGTCGTATTGCATACATTTAAAACAATGTGTCTTGTTTAATGAACAATTTCATTTACTTTCGTAAAAAGTGTTGTTTACTGTAGTCCTAGCATGGATGCAATTGTTAGAAAAACGGGAATGAAAAACTGAATGTTTCATACAATATGGGTTTGTGTTAACCCACACACCTAAGTGAAATGTTTGATTACGTTTACAAGACATAACACATAGTTCAGTTGAGTGTGAAAGGGAACAACAGAGAAAGTCACAAACAAAACATTTGTGAAGGACTTGATGAATTTTTTTTCTTTAGAAATGACAAAAAATAAAGAATTTTTCAACAAGATGTCTTTCTATAGCGAGTTTCATTTGAGATAGTCTTTTCTTAGAAGTGCAAGAGTGGTATTCCCTACAATTTATTCCCCAATTTGATCATTCTCAGAAATTAGGAGACGGAAACCACACCTACTGTAATATTAGACCTTGTAACAAGGCAACTAGGTTTCAATGGCTTAAAAGGTGCAGAAAGAGGCTCATGTATAATGACCTCCAGTGTCCCACAGGTTTCCCAAATCATTTCTTAGAGTATGGAAAAAGAGGAAATAAAGTGTCTACAGAAAGCGTATACCCCCTTGAACTTTGATCAGTTTGTTGCACCAGTGCCAGAGTTTCATGCAATTAAATGAGGACCTCTTTCTCACACCACATATGTTATACTTTCAATGGGAAAAAAGGAAATATTACAATTGTATACATTTTCACCCACATGTTAATATTTGGTAGAAGCCCTTTTCACAGCAATTTCAGCTGTGAGTCTGTTGGTAATGGGCTCCACCACCTCTGCACCAACAAGATTTGATAATATTTGAGAATTTCAGAAGTCTGTCTGGTTTAGCTGAAGAATCAGCTAAGGTAAGTTTCAGGAAGAGCATCTGATTTCTTTCAATAAAGCAGAACAGAGAAAAAACACACAATACAAAATCATGAGAATTTGTATCCATATGACACTTTGACTCGAATACTTTTATCAGACCTACACAGAGTATATACTGTACACACTTTTTCAGCCCAGGTTTATACATTTGATACATTTGGAACTGCCACTTGTAGGTGTTTTTGTGTCTTAGCTCAACACTGTGAAACCTGTAGTTACAAACATGGAGGATGAAGACATGAAGACATATATTGTACCTCTGACCGGCCTACCTTCGAAGAGATGAAAGATGAAACTTTTCCTTTATCGTCAACTCAGTGAATGTCTTTAAACTTTCGAAAACTGTAGCAAAGAATAAGTAAAAAAAAATATTTTCATTGGACCCACAGAAAAGTCAAAGTTGTCCATAGAAATGCCCGTCTAAATCAGAAATCTACAGCACAAAGGCAGTGGCCTTTCGGGACATAAAAATGAAATCAGACTTAACTCAGAAGAATTGCCCTTGGTCACGGACATCTTGCTATCAGTCACTACAAAGATGTTTTCTCTCGTGCCATGGCTTGCCTGACTTGCTTCTTCAGCTGGATGGCTTCTGGTCGCTGGTCAGGATCGACAGCCAGCATGTCCTGGAGCACTGTCCTTAGCTCCATGCTTATGGCTCTATTTACTTTCAGGGGGATGTGGAACTGCAGCCAGGGGTTCTCACGCAGGGCCTCTCCAACAGGCCCTGACAGACATATGCTCCTGTATCGGAAACACACTTTAGTTCAATTCTAAAATATTTCTCATAGGACTGAAGGAACCTTTGCCTGTTAAGAGTTAACAATTAGGTCCTCAAGAACTGTTTTACGGTTTTCCACACTCCTGGCTGGCCAAGGTCTCTTTAAGGTCTCTTAAGTGGAGGTGTAACTCATGTATCCTACATGTGATTTAGCAACATGAAAGGGAATAGCTTCTTATCGGATTATGGTCTTGGTTAACTGCCTAAGGCTGACCTAAGTGCCTAACTTTCTGACTTTCTTTATATCTTATATGTTAAGAAGCGTCTTCTGACCAATCAGAAATGTATGCTTTATGTATGAACATTTTGCTCATCAAAGTGAGTGAGAGACAAGGTTAACAGAAATTAGCCACGGCAGTAAATGACAGCATATTTTTTCGTTCTTAAATGGTCTCTACCTGGCACACCTGCAGTGCAAACTGACACACACTGTTTAGAGAAACAGCTACTCTATTACTAATATTAATGAAACATTTCTTATTTATGGAACAAAAACAAACAGTAAAACTAAAACACAGATCTCTTAGCTTCCTATTTCATGAACCAGATGACTGAATGACCAAGCCTAACTAGTAGCCAGAACCCCAGTTAACCCTCCGTAACACAAAGTTTAACTACACGACAGGAACTCTTTTAAACTGAGTGAAAATCATAAATGGATCCATAACTTTACATCAATTTACTATGTTGTGCCAATACCTGTATTTACATTTAGAACGAATGATGTCATAGAACCAGCATCACACCAGTTCCAGGTGTCTCCAAGGAGACAACAGAACTTCAGTTGTGTTTGCTAAAATACACACTTTGAAACATACTGTAACACTTAGTTAACATGTCTGGTTTAGTTGAAGAATCGGCTAAGGTAAGTTTCAGGGTTAAATGGTGGGATGGCACCTGTGCTTTTTTCCCCCAACCGCTAGAATATGATTCGCACCAAACCCAAAAGAAATACTGCACAGTTCAGGAACTTCATCAACCTAGCAACTGTAAAATAAGCTTACAAACAACTGAATTGAAATGCCAAAAAGTTCAGAGAAAGGCACAAACTATGTTTCCTTGGGGTTTCCAAAATTAAAGCTAACTAAAACTGTAATGATAAATAATCATGCTGCCAATGGACAGAGAAATATCATGTTTTTTGAATAATGTATTATTTGTTATATAGGAACCCAGTATAAGGGAATCCCTTGCGATCCTGTCTGCAGAGATAAAGGTAAGTATTTTTTTCTCTTTAGCTCTGTCACTCCAAGAAATATAATGAACATAAATATATTTGACAATCTTTTCATAGTAATCCAAACAACTCTGCGTGTATCTGACATTTGTAATATTTATCTACCGCAGTATAACTCTTCTGGCAAGGCGATTGCTATTGTACCTTGAAAGAAAACTGATTGGAAATGTCATGTACTCTATGGTTTCTATTGATGTCAAGTGGCAAATGTTGACTGGTGATGTTATGTGAATCTTAGGAAATGGTCATTTTTCAATCGAGTCTATGTTTCTCAGAATTTGAGACAGAGAGGTCAATCTCTGCAATCCGAGCTGAGGGCATTTCTTGGAATGGAAAGGTAAGAGCAACGTGTTCTTTGATATTCTCTTAAGACTCTTCGCCAGATTTTACGATGAAAAATGTAAATAATAATAACAAACATTATTTTATATAGTGCCTTGAAAGGTGGCTTCTTTACAGAATGACAGAACCAACTACAATAAATAATACACAAGATATGCATGATGACAATACACAGTTAGAGGAGACAGTAGATGGTCATTGTCAGTGTATCCTGAAGGTAGTTTTCCAATTTTTTGGAACAGGGTAAAAGAGGCCACCTCTACTAGAATCTTTGTCCTAACCAAAAATGTAACAAAGTATAATAATAATATTAAAAAGAATAATAATAAACTTTATTTATAGAGCACCTTTCATACAAATAGTGCTTTGGTGCTTTAAAAAGCAAGCGTAAAAATAAAATATTAAAATTGAGAGATATACTTTCAGTTGTAAAGGAAAATACAGCAATACAGTAAAGCAACATACATGTCAATTAAATAAATACAAATTAGGAAAGTCGTAATAAAATAAGAACAATTAAAGAGAACTAAAAAAAGAAACAGAAATAGAAAGAACAAAGAACCACTTTAACTAAAAGCAACATTTTCAAATGTTTTTTAAAACAATGTACCGAGCTTGACTGCCTAATAAAAAGTGGAAGTGAGTTTCATAATTTAGAAGCATAAAAACAAAAAGCAGCCTCTCCACTCTTTCTGCATTTCACATGTGGTATTTGCAGTAGGCCAGTATGTGCAGATCTCAGGTCACGTATAGGAACATATGAAGACAGACATTCAGTAAGGTACAGACGTGCTAGGTCGCTTAAAGCTTAAAAAACAAGTAAAATAACTTTTAAATTTATCCTAGATAATACAGGTGACCGGTGAAGTTTTTTCAAAACAGGAATGATATTCTCTTTCTTGTATTTGTTAGGATCTGTGCTACTGCATTTCGAACAAGTAGTAAGGGATTTATTGTTTTCTTGGGAAGCCCACAAAACCGAGCATTATAATCATATCCACATCAATGTGAGCAATGGAGAAGTCAAATTAACGTGTCTAAATATCATCTAGTTCTATCCCAGGGAAGAGGGCTGTTGCCTACACAGACGACAAGACACAAAACGCTCAACTGTGCAAAACACGCATAAGGACATCAGTCAGGAGGAACAAGGTAAAGTGTTTTTACTTCTTCACCATGGTCATGTAGTTTCACTCCAAGCACTGTCATATGAAATAACTGTGGAAACGACTTCCCCAACATTTTGGGTTGTTGCATTTTGCTTCAATGAATTTTAACCTTTTCTTTTAGACATTAAGAGGAAGGACACATTCACCCTTGGTAGAGATTCAGTTGTTCTATGAGATGTCAAGGTGAGAATTAACCACTTCAGGCATAAGTCAATCCACATGACTGAAAAAGGGGCAATGAACAGGATATGGGGATTTTGCTAGTTATAAAGTACAATAATCATCATTACGTGATCTAAGACTACTGAAGTATAAGCTGTGTCCCTGACTGATTAATTAGCAAATTCATCTTTGTAGAGTGCAGCTACTATCTATTCAGTGGCATTTCCTTAAAACAACTGTATTCCCACATTCTGAATATGGAGTGAGATCATGTAAGAATGTTGGACTTGTAATAACTAATTGAAGGATAATACTCAACAAAAGTGCTTAAAAGTATCAACAAATGCCTTCAAAGTACTTGACACGTACTTTGCTTTCAAAAGTGAAACATAATTAATGCTTACGTAAGATTTCTCTTGACTTCTCAGGAGTATACTAACTCCAAGGACAAGTAACATCACAAACCATTATTTAAGTGCTGATGTTGGAGCTGCAATACTACTACCAAGACAAAAAATGATACAGGTAACACTGCTTTCAGATTTCTAAGAATTGCTAAAATAGTATGTTTACAGAGCATTCAGAGTCTCATAGAGAAAATAAGTTGAGAATATGACAAGTTCCTACCATCTCAAACACTGCCAATCTAGAACAAAAAGAAAGTACTTGAACGCCTGCAGTAATCGAACACAAACCAGAACATATCAGTGCATGACAATGAAATGTAGTCACAAAATGATTCTACCCTTTCAAGTCCCAAAAAGGACCGAGGAACTTACCGGAGGCGATACCTGGATTTCAAACAGAGTACAATGTAGCCACTGTAGGGGAGAAGATCACAGAGAGCTCTTCTCAGATTGCTCAGAGTCAGCCCCAGCACCCTGTCCTGACTGAAGCAGACAAAGTGGTCAAACAGGTAGGTAGAAATGAGTAAGGAACAGAGAGTATGGTTATTCTTGCATTGTTTGTTCGTCTGTCAAAGAAAAGAGTGCTTCTGACTTTTGTCAATGTTCATCTTTATTTTAGGAGAAGAACAAACGGTGGTATCACACTTTGCTCAAGTGTATGATGCCATGTGTGTACAGCAGACATCACCAAAGGAACAGGAGACACCTGAGTAGAGAACAAGAATATGAAAAGACTGATGAAAAAAAGCACCAGGAGAAATCCATTGAATATGCACAATCTCGTACAGTATTTCAATAAAAAGTTTCAGTGTTGTTTTTAGTGTCGTCGTATTGCATACATTTAAAACAATTTGTCTTGTTTAATGAACAATTTCATTTACTTTCGTAAAAAGTGTTGTTTACTGTAGTCCTAGCATGGATGCAATTGTTAGAAAAAACGGGAATGAAAAACTGAATGTTTCATACAATATGGGTTTGTGTTAACCCACAAACCTAAGTGAAATGTTTGATTACGTTTACAAGACATAACACATAGTTCAGTTGAGTGTGAAAGGGAACAACAGAGAAAGTCAAAAACAAAACATTTGTGAAGGACTTGATGAATGTTTTTTCTTTAGAAATTACAAAAAATAAATAATTTTTCAACAAGATGTCTTTCTATAGCGAGTTTCATTTGAGATAGTCTTCTCTTAGAAGTGCAAGAGTGGTATTCCCTACAATTTATTCCCCAGTTTGATCATTCTCAGAAATTAGGAGATGGAAACCACACCTACTGTAATATTAGACCTTGTAACAAGGCAACTAGGTTTCAATGGCTTAAAAGGTGCAGAAAGAGGCTCATGTATAATGACCTCCAGTGTCCCACAGGTTTCCCAAATCATTTCTTAGAGTATGGAAAAAGAGGAAATAAAGTGTCTACAGAAAGCGTATACCCCCTTGAACTTTGATCAGTTTGTTGCGCCAGTGCCAGAGTTTCATGCAATTAAATGAGGACCTCTTTCTCACACCACATATGTTATACTTTCAATGGGAAAAAAGGAAATATTACAATTGTATACATTTTCACCCACATGTTAATATTTGGTAGAAGCCCTTTTCACAGCAATTTCAGCTGTGAGTCTGTTGGTAATGGGCTCCACCACCTCTGCACCAACAAGATTTGATAATATTTGAGAATTTCAGAAGTCTGTCTGGTTAAGCTGAAGAATCAGCTAAGGTAAGTTTCAGGAAGAGCATCTGATTTCTTTCAATAAAGCAGAACAGAGAAAAAACTCACAATACAAAATCATGAGAATTTGTATCCATATGACACTTTGACTCGAATACTTTTATCAGACCTACACAGAGTATATACTGTACACACTTTTTCAGCCCAGGTTTATACATTTGATACATTTGGAACTGCCACTTGTAGGTGTTTTTGTGTCTTAGCTCAACACTGTGAAACCTGTAGTTACAAACATGGAGGATGAAGACATGAAGACATATATTGTACCTCTGACCGGCCTACCTTCGAAGAGGTGAAAGATGAAACTTTTCCTTTATCGTCAACTCAGTGAATGTCTTTAAACTTTCAAAAACTGTAGCAAAGAATAAGTAAAAAAAAATATTTTCATTGGACCCACAGAAAAGTCAAAGTTGTCCATAGAAATGCCCGTCTAAATCAGAAATCTACAGCACAAAGGCAGTGGCCTTTCGGGACATAAAAATGAAATCAGACTTAGCTCAGAAGAATTGCCCTTAGTCACGGACATCTTGCTATCAGTCACTACAAAGATGTTTTCTCTCGTGCCATGGCTTGCCTGACTTGCTTCTTCAGCTGGATGGCTTCTGGTCGCTGGTCAGGATCGACAGCCAGCATGTCCTGGAGCACTGTCCTTAGCTCCATGCTTATGGCTCTATTTACTTTCAGGGGGATGTGGAACTGCAGCCAGGGGTTCTCACGCAGGGCCTCTCCAACAGGCCCTGACAGACATATGCTCCTGTATCGGAAACACACTTTAGTTCAATTCTAAAATATTTCTCATAGGACTGAAGGAACCTTTGCCTGTTAAGAGTTAACAATTAGGTCCTCAAGAACTGTTTTACGGTTTTCCACACTCCTGGCTGGCCAAGGTCTCTTTAAGGTCTCTTAAGTGGAGGTGTAACTCATGTATCCTACATGTGATTTAGCAACATGAAAGGGAATAGCTTCTTATCGGATTATGGTCTTGGTTAACTGCCTAAGGCTGACCTAAGTGCCTAACTTTCTGACTTTCTTTATATCTTATATGTTAAGAAGCTTCTTCTGACCAATCAGAAATGTATGCTTTATGTATGAACATTTTGCTCATCAAAGTGAGTGAGAGACAAGGTTAACAGAAATTAGCCACGGCAGTAAATGGCAGCATATTTTTTTGTTCTTAAATGGTCTCTACCTGGCACACCTGCAGTGCAAACTGACACACACTGTTTAGAGAAACAGCTACTCTATTACTAATATTAATGAAACATTTCTTATTCTATGGAACAAAAACAAACAGTAAAACTAAAACACAGATCTCTTAGCTTCCTATTTCATGAACCAGATGACTGAATGACCAAGCCTAACTAATAGCCAGAACCCCAGTTAACCCTCTGTAACACAAAGTTTAACCACACGACAGGAACTCTTTCAAACTGAGTGAAAATCATTAATGGATCCATAACTTTACATCAATTTACTATGTTGTGCCAATACCTGCATTTACATTTAGAACGAATGATGTCATAGAACCAGCATCACACCAGTTCCAGGTGTCTCCAAGGAGACAACAGAACTTCAGTTGTGTTTGCTAAAATACACACTTTGAAACATACTGTAACACTTAGTTAACATGTCTGGTTTAGTTGAAGAATCGGCTAAGGTAAGTTTCAGGGTTTAATGGTGGGATGGCACCTGTGCTTTTTTCCCCCAACCGCTAGAATATGATTCGCACCAAACCCAAAAGAAATACTGCACAGTTCAGGAACTTCATCAACCTAGCAACTGTAAAATAAGCTTACAAACAACTGAATTGAAATGCCAAAAAGTTCAGAGAAAGGCACAAACTATGTTTACTTGGGGTTTACAAAATTAAAGCTAACTAAAACTGTAATGATAAACAATCATGCTGCCAATGGACAGAGAAATATCATGTTTTTTGAATAATGTATTATTTGTTATATAGGAACCCAGTATAAGGGAATCCCTTGCGATCCTGTCTGCAGAGATAAAGGTAAGTATTTTTTTCTCTTTAGCTCTGTCACTCCAAGAAATATAATGAACATAAATATATTTGACAATCTTTTCATAGTAATCCAAACAACTCTGCGTGTATCTGACATTTGTAATATTTATCTACCGCAGTATAACTCTTCTGGCAAGGCGATTGCTATTGTACCTTGAAAGAAAACTGATTGGAAATGTCATGTACTCTATGGTTTCTATTGATGTCAAGTGGCAAATGTTGACTGGTGATGTTATGTGAATCTTAGGAAATGGTCATTTTTCAATCGAGTCTATGTTTCTCAGAATTTGAGACAGAGAGGTCAATCTCTGCAATCCGAGCTGAGGGCATTTCTTGGAATGGAAAGGTAAGAGCACCGTGTTCTTTGATATTCTCTTAAGACTCTTCGCCAGATTTTACGATGAAAAATGTAAATAATAATAACAAACATTATTTTATATAGTGCCTTGAAAGGTGGCTTCTTTACAGAATGACAGAACCAACTACAATAAATAATACACAAGATATGCATGATGACAATACACAGTTAGAGGAGACAGTAGATGGTCATTGTCAGTGTATTCTGAAGGTAGTTTTCCAATTTCTTGGAACAGGGTAAAAGAGGCCACCTCTACTAGAATCTTTGTCCTAACCAAAAATGTAACAAAGTATAATAATAATATTAAAAAGAATAATAATAAACTTTATTTATAGAGCACCTTTCATACAAATAGTGCTTTGGTGCTTTAAAAAGCAAGCGTAAAAATAAAATATTAAAATTGAGAGATATACTTTCAGTTGTAAAGGAAAATACAGCAATACAGTAAAGCAACATACATGTCAATTAAATAAATACAAATTAGGAAAGTCGTAATAAAATAAGAACAATTAAAGAGAACTAAAAAAAGAAACAGAAATAGAAAGAACAAAGAACCACTTTAACTAAAAGCAACATTTTCAAATGTTTTTTAAAACAATGTACCGAGCTTGACTGCCTAATAAAAAGTGGAAGTGAGTTTCATAATTTAGAAGCATAAAAACAAAAAGCAGCCTCTCCACTCTTTCTGCATTTCACATGTGGTATTTGCAGTAGGCCAGTATGTGCAGATCTCAGGTCACGTATAGGAACATATGAAGACAGACATTCAGTAAGGTACAGACGTGCTAGGTCGCTTAAAGCTTTAAAAACAAGTAAAAGAACTTTCAAATTTATCCTAGATAATACAGGTGACCGGTGAAGTTTTTTCAAAACAGGAATGATATTCTCTTTCTTGTATTTGTTAGGATCTGTGCTACTGCATTTCGAACAAGTAGTAAGGGATTTATTGTTTTCTTGGGAAGCCCACAAAACCGAGCATTATAATCATATCCACATCAATGTGAGCAATGGAGAAGTCAAATTAACGTGTCTAAATATCATCTAGTTCTATCCCAGGGAAGAGGGCTGTTGCCTACACAGACGACAAGACACAAAACGCTCAACTGTGCAAAACACGCATAAGGACATCAGTCAGGAGGAACAAGGTAAAGTGTTTTTACTTCTTCACCATGGTCATGTAGTTTCACTCCAAGCACTGTCACATGAAATAACTGTGGAAACGACTTCCCCAACATTTTGGGTTGTTGCATTTTGCTTCAATGAATTTTAACCTTTTCTTTTAGACATTAAGAGGAAGGACACATTCACCCTTGGTAGAGATTCAGTTGTTCTATGAGATGTCAAGGTCAGAATTAACCACTTCAGGGATAAGTCAATCCACATGACTGAAAAAGGGGCAATGAACAGGATATGGGGATTTTGCTAGTTATAAAGTACAATAATCATCATTACATGATCTAAGACTACTGTAGTATAAGCTGTGTCCCTGACTGATTAATTAGCAAATTCATCTTTGTAGAGTGCAGCTACTATCTATTCAGTGGCATTTCCTTAAAACAACTGTATTCCCACATTCTGAATATGGAGTGAGATCATGTAAGAATGTTGGACTTGTAATAACTAATTGAAGGATAATAATAATCAACGAAAGTGCTTAAAAGTATCAACAAATGCCTTCAAAGTACTTGACACGTACTTTGCTTTCAAAAGTGAAACATAATTAATGCTTACGTAAGATTTCTCTTGACTTCTCAGGAGTATACTAACTCCAAGGACAAGTAACATCACAAACCATTATTTAAGTGCTGATGTTGGAGCTGCAATACTACTACCAAGACAAAAAATGATACAGGTAACACTGCTTTCAGATTTCTAAGAATTGCTAAAATAGTATGTTTACAGAACATTCAGAGTCTCATAGAGAAAATAAGTTGAGAATATGACAAGTTCCTACCATCTCAAACACTGCCAATCCAGAACAAAAAGAAAGTACTTGAACGCCTGCAGTAATCGAACACAAACCAGAACATATCAGTGCATGACAATGAAATGTAGTCACAAAATGATTCTACCCTTTCAAGTCCCAAAAAGGACCGAGGAACTTACCGGAGGTGATACCTGGATTTCAAACAGAGTACAATGTAGCCACTGTAGGGGAGAAGATCACAGAGAGCTCTTCTCAGATTGCTCAGAGTCAGCCCCAGCACCCTGTCCTGACTGAAGCAGACAAAGTGGTCAAACAGGTAGGTAGAAATGAGTAAGGAACAGAGAGTATGGTTATTCTTGCATTGCTTGTTCGTCTGTCAAAGAAAAGAGTGCTTCTGACTTTTGTCAATGTTCATCTTTATTTTAGGGGAAGAACAAACGGTGGTATCACACTTTGCTCAAGTGTATGATGCCATGTGTGTACAGCAGACATCACCAAAGGAACAGGAGACACCTGAGTAGAGAACAAGAATATGAAAAGACTGATGAAAAAAAGCACCAGGAGAAATCCATTGAATATGCACAATCTCGTCCAGTATTCCAATGAAGTTTCATTGAAACTGCTGTTTCAATGAAAAGTGTTGTTTTTAGTGTCGTCGTATTGCATATATTTAAAACAATGTGTCTTGTTTAATGAACAATTTCATTTACTTTCGTAAAAAGTGTTGTTTACTGTAGTCCTAGCATGGATGCAATTGTTAAAAAAAACGGGAATGAAAAACTGAATGTTTCATACAATATGGGTTTGTGTTAACCCACACACCTAAGTGAAATGTTTGATTACGTTTACAAGACATAACACATAGTTCAGTTGAGTGTGAAAGGGAACAACAGAGAAAGTCACAAACAAAACATTCGTGAAGGACTTGATGAATGTTTTTTCTTTAGAAATTACAAAAAAATAAAGAATTTTTCAACAAGATGTCTTTCTATAGCGAGTTTCATTTGAGATAGTCTTTTCTTAGAAGTGCAAGAGTGGTATTCCCTACAACTTATTCCCCAATTTGATCATTCTCAGAAATTAGGAGACAGAAACCACACCTACTGTAATATTAGACCTTGTAACAAGGCAACTAGGTTTCAATGGCTTAAAAGGTGCAGAAAGAGGCTCATGTATAATGACCTCCAGTGTCCCACAGGTTTCCTAAATCATTTCTTAGAGTATGGAAAAAGAGGAAATAAAGTGTCTACAGAAAGCGTATACCCCCTTGAACTTTGATCAGTTTGTTGCGCCAGTGCCAGAGTTTCATGCAATTAAATGAGGACCTCTTTCTCACACCACATATGTTATACTTTCAATGGGAAAAAAGGAAATATTACAATTGTATACATTTTCACCCACATGTTAATATTTGGTAGAAGCCCTTTTCACAGCAATTTCAGCTGTGAGTCTGTTGGTAATGAACTCCACCACCTCTGCACCAACAAGATTTGATAATATTTGAGAATTTCAGAAGTCTGTCTGGTTTACCTGAAGAATCAGCTAAGGTAAGTTTCAGGAAGAGCATCTGATTTCTTTCAATAAAGCAGAACAGAGAAAAAACTCACAATACAAAATCATGAGAATTTGTATCCATATGACACTTTGACTCGAATACTTTTATCAGACCTACACAGAGTATATACTGTACACACTTTTTCAGCCCAGGTTTATACATTTGATACATTTGGAACTGCCACTTGTAGGTGTTTTTGTGTCTTAGCTCAACACTGTGAAACCTGTAGTTACAAACATGGAGGATGAAGACATGAAGACATATATTGTACCTCTGACCGGCCTACCTTCGAAGAGGTGAAAGATGAAACTTTTCCTTTATCGTCAACTCAGTGAATGTCTTTAAACTTTCGAAAACTGTAGCAAAGAATAAGTAAAAAAAAATATTTTCATTGGACCCACAGAAAAGTCAAAGTTGTCCATAGAAATGCCCGTCAAAATCAGAAATCTACAGCACAAAGGCAGTGGCCTTTCGGGACATAAAAATGAAATCAGACTTAGCTCAGAAGAATTGCCCTTAGTCACGGACATCTTGCTATCAGTCACTACAAAGATGTTTTCTCTCGTGCCATGGCTTGCCTGACTTGCTTCTTCAGCTGGATGGCTTCTGGTCGCTGGTCAGGATCGACAGCCAGCATGTCCTGGAGCACTGTCCTTAGCTCCATGCTTATGGCTCTATTTACTTTCAGGGGGATGTGGAACTGCAGCCAGGGGTTCTCACGCAGGGCCTCTCCAACAGGCCCTGACAGACATATGCTCCTGTATCGGAAACACACTTTAGTTCAATTCTAAAATATTTCTCATAGGACTGAAGGAACCTTTGCCTGTTAAGAGTTAACAATTAGGTCCTCAAGAACTGTTTTACGGTTTTCCACACTCCTGGCTGGCCAAGGTCTCTTTAAGGTCTCTTAAGTGGAGGTGTAACTCATGTATCCTACATGTGATTTAGCAACATGAAAGGGAATAGCTTCTTATCGGATTATGGTCTTGGTTAACTGCCTAAGGCTGACCTAAGTGCCTAACTTTCTGACTTTCTTTATACCTTATATGTTAAGAAGCTTCTTCTGACCAATCAGAAATGTATGCTTTATGTATGAACATTTTGCTCATCAAAGTGAGTGAGAGACAAGGTTAACAGAAATTAGCCACGGCAGTAAATGACAGCATATTTTTGGGTTCTTAAATGGTCTCTACCTGGCACACCTGCAGTGCAAACTGACACACACTGTTTAGAGAAACAGTTACTCTATTACTAATATTAATGAAACATTTCTTATTCTATGGAACAAAAACAAACAGTAAAACTAAAACACAGATCTCTTAGCTTCCTATTTCATGAACCAGATGACTGAATGACCAAGCCTAACTAGTAGCCAGAACCCCAGTTAACCCTCCGTAACACAAAGTTTAACCACACGACAGGAACTCTTTCAAACTGAGTGAAAATCATAAATGGATCCATAACTTTACATCAATTTACTATGTTGTGCCAATACCTGCATTTACATTTAGAACGAATGATGTCATAGAACCAGCATCACACCAGTTCCAGGTGTCTCCAAGGAGACAACAGAACTTCAGTTGTGTTTGCTAAAATACACACTTTGAAACATACTGTAACACTTAGTTAACATGTCTGGTTTAGTTGAAGAATCGGCTAAGGTAAGTTTCAGGGTTTAATGGTGGGATGGCACCTGTGCTTTTTTCCCCCAACCGCTAGAATATGATTCGCACCAAACCCAAAAGAAATACTGCACAGTTCAGGAACTTCATCAACCTAGCAACTGTAAAATAAGCTTACAAACAACTGAATTGAAATGCCAAAAAGTTCAGAGAAAGGCACAAACTATGTTTCCTTGGGGTTTACAAAATTAAAGCTAACTAAAACTGTAATGATAAACAATCATGCTGCCAATGGACAGAGAAATATAATGTTTTTTGAATAATGTATTATTTGTTATATAGGAACCCAGTATAAGGGAATCCCTTGCGATCCTGTCTGCAGAGATAAAGGTAAGTATTTTTTTCTCTTTAGCTCTGTCACTCCAAGAAATATAATGAACATAAATATATTTGACAATCTTTTCATAGTAATCCAAACAACTCTGCGTGTATCTGACATTTGTAATATTTATCTACCGCAGTATAACTCTTCTGGCAAGGCGATTGCTATTGTACCTTGAAAGAAAACTGATTGGAAATGTCATGTACTCTATGGTTTCTATTGATGTCAAGTGGCAAATGTTGACTGTTGATGTTATGTGAATCTTAGGAAATGGTCATTTTTCAATCGAGTCTATGTTTCTCAGAATTTGAGACAGAGAGGTCAATCTCTGCAATCCGAGCTGAGGACATTTCTTGGAATGGAAAGGTAAGAGCAACGTGTTCTTTGATATTCTCTTAAGACTCTTCGCCAGATTTTACGATGAAAAATGTAAATAATAATAACAAACATTATTTTATATAGTGCCTTGAAAGGTGGCTTCTTTACAGAATGACAAAACCAACTACAATAAATAATACACAAGATATGCATGATGACAATACACAGTTAGAGGAGACAGTAGATGGTCATTGTCAGTGTATTCTGAAGGTAGTTTTCCAATTTTTTGGAACGGGGTAAAAGAGGCCTCCTCTACTAGAATCTTTGTCCTAACCAAAAATGTAACAAAGTATAATAATAATATTAAAAAGAATAATAATGCACTTTATTTATAGAGCACCTTTCATACAAATAGTGCTTTGGTGCTTTAAAAACCAAGCGTAATAATAAAATATTAAAATTGAGAGATATACTTTCAGTTGTAAAGGAAAATACAGCAATACAGTAAAGCAACATACATCTTCTTCTTCTTCTTCTTTTTCACAGCCTTAGTCCCAGACTGTCCTGGGGTCAGCTGCTTTGGTTGCTCTTCTCCATTTGTCTCTGTCGAGCACATCTTCCTCACTCACTTCACATACCTCCATATCTTTTCTCACACAATCTATCCATCTCTTTCTAGGCCTGCCTCTTCCTCTGTTACCTTCCACCTCAAATTCCATTACCCTCTTTGTTACTTCCTCAACGTCCCTCCTCATGATATGTCCATACCTCCGTGACCTCGCCTCTCGCATCTTCTCAACCACATCCACCACCCTATATCGTCTACGGATTTCTTCATTTCTGATCTTATCCTTCATTGAAATCTGCAGAATCCATCTCAACATCCTCATTTCAGTTCTTCTCATCAAGTTCTCTTCCCTCTTTCCAACTGCCAAGCATTCAGCTCCATATAGTAGTACAGGTCTAATCACAGTCTTGTACATTTTGTACTTTAACTTTCTGGGAATTTTCCTGTCACAGATTATTCCAGTTATTTCTCTCCACTTGTTCCATCCAGCTTTCACTCTTTGTTTTACTGCCTCCAGTGTTTCTCCTCCCTTTACCAGTTTTGATCCAAGGTATTTAAAGTCATCAACTTGTTTCAGTTTTCCTCCATTTGTCTCCTCAACATTGGTCATAGTATCTCTTCTTTTCTCCATTACCATTATTTCAGATTTTTCTGCATTCATTTTCAGTCCACCCTTTTCCAGACTCCTCTGCCATTTGAACACTTTCTCCTGTAGTTCTACTTCTGAGTCTGCCATCAGTGCCACATCATCAGCAAAGATGAGTTCCCAAGGCACTTCTGTTCTTACTTCCTCTGTCAGTGTGTCAATAATGTTTATGAAAAGGAAAGGACTTAGTGCTGATCCTTGGTGTACTCCAACTGTGATTTCAAACTCTTTTGTCTCTCCCTGTTGTGTTATCATCTTCGTAGTTGCATCTCTATAGGTTGCTTGAACCAACTTCACCATGCTTTCTGGTACTCCTTTCTTCCTCAAGCACCAATACACCACCTCTCTGGGCACACGGTCATATGCCTTCTCCAAGTCCAGAAAGGCCACATACAGCTTTTTCCCTTTCTCTAGTGTCTTCTCCTGTAACCGTCTCATCACAAAAATGGCATCTGTTGTGCTTTTCCCCGCTGAGAATCCAAATTGTGAGTTGTGGATCCTGATTATCTTCCTGAGTCTCTTGTCCAGAATTTTTTCCAGGATTTTCAATCCATGTTCCAGAAGTTTTATTCCTCTATAGTTTTTACACTCCATTGGGTCTCCTTTCTCCTTGTAGATGGCAACCATACTGCTTTTTGTCCATTCTTCTGGAATTCTCTCTTCCTTTGCAATATTGTTTAGCAATCTCGTCAGCCACTGAATCCCCTCTCCATCGAGGTTCTTAAAGTGTTCTGCTGCTATTCCTGATGGTCCAGTTGCTTTGCCCACTTTCATCTCTTTGATAGCTTCTGTCACTTCCTTTACTGAAATTTCTTGGATTGGTCCACACACTACGTCTGCCTCCACTAGGTTCTCCCTCTCATTTTCTACATTTAACATATTTTTGAAGTACTCCAGCCATCTTTGCTTGATCTGTTCTTCTTTAATCAAGACTCTGCCTTCTCCATCCTTGAGTACCGCCACCCGGATAATATCTTTTTTCTGTCTCGCTCTATGTTCAGCAATCTTGTAGATTTGGTCCTCTCCTTCCTTTGTTTCAAGTTTCTCATACCATTCTTTCCAGGCTCTTTCCTTTGCTCTTGCTACACTTCTTTTTGCTACCTTCTTTAGTCTCTTATATTCTTGTAATTCTCTAGTGCCATCTTTCAGTGCCTTGTATGCTTTTTTCTTTTCCTTCAGTGTTTCCTGAACTTCCATATCCCACCACCACTCTTCATTTTCCCTCGGTCTGCCTCCTCTTGTCTTTCCACAAACCCTGGTAGCAGCCTCTTCTAGGATGTGGCTCATCTCAGTCCACTCTTCTTCAACTGAAGGCTCCTCTGTTTCCTCTGTGTTGTTTTTCATTTCTTTCACCAGCCTGTTGAAATCTACTTTGTTTTCTCTCAGTTTCCACACTTTTGTTTGTGCTGGGTGTTTCCTCTGCCTTATTCTTCGCTCCTTCAATATTGTGATGTCCATCACCAGTAGCCTGTGTTGTCTGGTAACAGCCTCATAGGGCAGGACATTAGCATCTTGGACTTTCGCTCTATCAATTCTTCTCACTAATATGTAATCTATTTGGGTATCATGGCCTCCACTCCTGTATGTCACCTTTTGCTCATAATTTTTCGTGAACCCTGTGTTCACTGCAAACAATTCAAGAGCTTGGAGTGTTTCTAGTAGCCTTCCTCCTTCTTCATTTCTCTCTCCTAGCCCTCTCTGACCATGTTCATCTGGATAATCTGGGCATTTCTCTCCTAAATGTGCATTGAAGTCTCCTCCAATTACCACCATTTCATTTCCTGGGATTCTGCTAACCACTTCTTCGAGATCTTCCAAAAAGCTATCCTTTTCCTCCTGTGGTCTTCCTACCTGTGGTGCATATACAGAGATGATATTCCATAACCCACTCTCAAAAGCCACCTGTACATTGATAATCCTGTCTGAGTGTCTAACCACCCTCACTATCTTGTCTGCTAGGTCTTTGCACACTATCACACCCACACCATTCATTTTGGTACTCTTTCCAGCATATAGAATCTTGTATCCCTCCCTAGGTGTCTTGAGCTGTTTCCTTTCCACTGGGTTTCTTGCACACACAAGATCTCCACTTTTCTCCTTGCCATAGTTTCAACCAATTCTCTCCCTCTCCCTGTCATGGTCCGAACTCTCATTGACTTAACATTCCTTCCAGGCCCCTTCACCTTGTTTCTTTTCTGTAGCCCCCACTCTACAGTTTTCCCCACAGTAGCATAATTTCCATTAGTACCCTGTTGGGACACAGCACTAATGGCGGACGTTGTTAACCCGGGCCCCGGCCGATCCGATGTGCTTTGTGTTCTTTGCAACCACGGTTTTGGCAAGATGGTTTTACGTTGGATGCCCTTCCTGACACAACCCTTTTAGTCGCCTCTGACGACAGGCAGGGATACCCAGGAGGTATTCTGATCCCCCTCCAGAGGGATTAAAGCAACATACATGTCAATTAAATAAATAAAAATTAGGAAAGTCGTAATAAAATAAGAACAATTAAAGAGAACTAAAAAAAGAAACAGAAATAGAAAGAACAAAGAACCACTTTAACTAAAAGCAACATTTTCAAATGTTTTTTAAAACAATATACCGAGCTTGACTGCCTAATAAAAAGTGGAAGTGAGTTTCATAAGTTAGAAGCATAAAAACAAAAAGCAGCCTCTCCACTCTTTCTGCATTTCACATGTGGTATTTGCAGTAGGCCAGTATGTGCAGATCTCAGGTCACGTATAGGAACATATGAAGACAGACATTCAGTAAGGTACAGACGTGCTAGGTCGCTTAAAGCTTTAAAAACAAGTAAAAGAACTTTCAAATTTATCCTAGATAATACAGGTGACCAGTGAAGTTTTTTCAAAACAGGAATGATATTCTCTTTCTTGTATTTGTTAGGATCTGTGCTACTGCATTTCGAACAAGTAGTAAGGGATTTATTGTTTTCTTGGGAAGCCCACAAAACAGAGCATTATAATCATATCCACATCAATGTGAGCAATGGAGAAGTCAAATTAACGTGTCTAAATATCATCTAGTTCTATCCCAGGGAAGAGGGCTGTTGCCTACACAGACGACAAGACACAAAACGCTCAACTGTGCAAAACACGCATAAGGACATCAGTCAGGAGGAACAAGGTAAAGTGTTTTTTCTTCTTCACCATGGTCATGTAGTTTCACTCCAAGCACTGTCATATGAAATAACTGTGGAAACGACCTCCCCAACATTTTGGGTTGTTGCATTTTGCTTCAATGAATTTTAACCTTTTCTTTTAGACATTAAGAGGAAGGACACATTCACCCTTGGTAGAGATTCAGTTGTTCTATGAGATGTCAAGGTCAGAATTAACCACTTCAGGGATAAGTCAATCCACATGACTGAAAAAGGGGCAATGAACAGGATATGGGGATTTTGCTAGTTATAAAGTACAATAATCATCATTACATGATCTAAGACTACTGAAGTATAAGCTGTGTCCCTGACTGATTAATTAGCAAATTCATCTTTGTAGAGTGCAGCTACTATCTATTCAGTGGCATTTCCTTAAAACAATTGTATTCCCACATTCTGAATATGGAGTGAGATCATGTAGAGAATGTTGGACTTGTAATAACTAATTGAAGGATAATAATAATCAACGAAAGTGCTTAAAAGTATCAACAAATGCCTTCAAAGTACTTGACACGTACTTTGCTTTCAAAAGTGAAACATAATTAATGCTTACGTAAGATTTCTCTTGACTTCTCAGGAGTATACTAACTCCAAGGACAAGTAACATCACAAACCATTATTTAAGTGCTGATGTTGGAGCTGCAATACTACTACCAAGACAAAAAAATGATACAGGTAACACTGCTTTCAGATTTCTAAGAATTGCTAAAATAGTATGTTTACAGAGCATTCAGAGTTGAGAATATGACAAGTTCCTACCATCTCAAACACTGCCAATCTAGAACAAAAAGAAAGTACTTGAACGCCTGCAGTAATCGAACACAAACCAGAACATATCAGTGCATGACAAAGAAATGTAGTCACAAAATGATTCTACCCTTTCAAGTCCCAAAAAGGACCGAGGAACTTACCGGAGGCGATACCTGGATTTCAAACAGAGTACAATGTAGCCACTGTAGGGGAGAAGATCACAGAGAGCTCTTCTCAGATTGCTCAGAGTCAGCCCCAGCACCCTGTCCTGACTGAAGCAGACAAAGTGGTCAAACAGGCAGGTAGAAATGAGTAAGGAACAGAGAGTATGGTTATTCTTGCATTGTTTTGTTCGTCTGTCAAAGAAAAGAGTGCTTCTGACTTTTGTCAATGTTCATCTTTATTTTAGGAGAAGAACAAACGGTGGTATCACACTTTGCTCAAGTGTATGATACCATATGTGTACAGCAGACATCACCAAAGGAACAGGAGACACCTGAGTAGAGAACAAGAATATGAAAAGACTGATGAAAAAAAGCACCAGGAGAAATCCATTGAATATGCACAATCTCGTCCAGTATTTCAATGAAAAGTTTCAGTGTTGTTTTTAGTGTCGTCGTATTGCATACATTTAAAACAATGTGTCTTGTTTAATGAACAATTTGATTTACTTTAGTAAAAAGTGTTGTTTACTGTAGTCCTAGCATGGATGCAATTGTTAGAAAAAACTTGAATGAAAAACTGAATGTTTCATACAATATGGGTTTGTGTTAACCCACACACCTAAGTGAAATGTTTGATTACGTTTACAAGACATAACACATAGTTCAGTTGAGTGTGAAAGGAAACAACAGAGAAAGTCACAAACAAAACATTTGTGAAGGACTTGATGAATGTTTTTTCTTTAGAAATGACAAAAAATAAAGAATTTTTCAACAAGATGTCTTTCTATAGCGAGTTTCATTTGAGATAGTCTTTTCTTAGAAGTGCAAGAGTGGTATTCCCTACAACTTATTCCCCAATTTGATCATTCTCAGAAATTAGGAGACGGAAACCACACCTACTGTAATATTAGACCTTGTAACAAGGCAACTAGGTTTCAATGGCTTAAAAGGTGCAGAAAGAGGCTCATGTATAATGACCTCCAGTGTCCCACAGGTTTCCCAAATTATTTTTTAGAGTATGGAAAAAGAGGAAATAAAGTGTCTACAGAAAGCGTATACCCCCTTGAACTTTGTTCAGTTTGTTGCGCCAGTGCCAGAGTTTCATGCAATTAAATGAGGACCTCTTTCTCACACCACATATGTTATACTTTCAAAGGGAAAAAAGGAAATATTACAATTGTATACATTTTCACCCACATGTTAATATTTGGTAGAAGCCCTTTTCACAGCAATTTCAGCTGTGAGTCTGTTGGTAATGGGCTCCACCACCTCTGCACCAACAAGATTTGATAATATTTGAGAATTTCAGAAGTCTGTCTGGTTTAGCTGAAGAATCAGCTAAGGTAAGTTTCAGGAAGAGCATCTGATTTCTTTCAATAAAGCAGAACAGAGAAAAAACACACAATACAAAATCATGAGAATTTGTATCCATATGACACTTTGACTTGAATACTTTTATCAGACCTACACAGAGTATATACTGTACACACTTTTTCAGCCCAGGTTTATACATTTGGATCTGCCATTTGTAGGTGTTTTTGTGTCTTAGCTCAACACTGTGAAACCTGTAGTTACAAACATGGAGGATGAAGACATGAAGACATATATTGTACCTCTGACCGGCCTACCTTCCAAGAGGTGAAAGATGAAACTTTTCCTTTATCGTCAACTCAGTGAATGTCTTTAAACTTTCAAAAACTGTAACAAAGAATAAGTTAAAAAACTTATTTTCATTGGACCCACAGAAAAGTCAAAGTTGTCCATAGAAATGCCCGTCTAAATCAGAAATCTACAGCACAAAGGCAGTGGCCTTTCGGGACATAAAAATGAAATCAGACTTTACTCACGACGAATTGCCCTTGGTCACGGACATCTTGCTATCAGTCACTACAAAGATGTTTTCTCTCGTGCCATGGCTTGCCTGACTTACTTCTTCTGCTGGATGGCTTCTGGTCGCTGGTCAGGATCGACAGCCAGCATGTCCTGGAGCAGTGTCCTTAGCTCCGTGCTTATGGCTCTATTTACTTTCAGGGGGATGTGGAACTGCAGCCAGGGGTTCTCATCCAGGGCCTCTCCAACAGGCCCTGACAGACATATGCTCCTGTGTCGGAAACACACTTTAGTTCAATTCTAAAATATTTCTCATAGGACTGAAGGAACCTTTGCCTGTTAAGAGTTAACAATTAGGTCCTCAAGAACTGTTTTACGGTTTTCTACACTCCTGGCTGGCCAAGGTCTCTTTAAGGTCTCTTAAGTGGAGGTGTAACTCATGTATCCTACATGTTGTAGCGGTGAGGCTTATTAATAAGGCAGAATTAAGTGTTTCTGAGCTTTCCCAAATTAGGCCTCATTTCTCTGTTCATCTCTGTGGTGCAGCCACAGAGAAAGAATTCATGCAAGCTGATTTAAGATGTTTTCTTGTGATAAGAAACCAGCTCCCAAAGGGGGATGCACTTAGCTAAGCCTGGCTATCATGATCAATGGTCATCCATTGGCGCCTATCTGTCTAGGGAGTGCGAGTTGGACATCTGGATTGCATTCCTAAGTGTCAGGAGTAAGTGACTCATATCTCACCTTGATCAACCAATCAGGGACTGGTAGGGCCGAGTAACCCACGTGGGACTCTGATGCCCATGGAACTTTCAGCCAATCAATGAGCTGAAGTTCCTCCAGGTAAAAACAGGCAACACAGAGATTCAACAAGATTCAGAAGGGATTCTGGAGAGGATTCTGTGGACTGTTCTAAAGGGAATTCAAAGGAGAATTCCAGGGCAGGACGGCCCAGGAGCAGAAGGCTCCCAAGGGCAGGACATCCTCGCAGCGTGCCTCCTGACCATCCTGAGACTCAGCCCGGACAACCACGGAACGGCCAGTGTGTCCGAGTGCCAGAACTTTCCTTTGTTCTAAGAGTCTAGAGTGGAGGTTGCCAGAGAGTAACCAGCAGCAGGCCTCGTGAACAGGTCGGAACTGTGGACAGCTGAATCACTATTCAGAACTAGCTCTTCATCAGGAACGAACCGGTCCTCTTCCTGACTTGCTGGGACCCACAGTCATCTTTTCTCCTGTGCACAAACTTTGCTAGATAAAGCCAACAGTGAACATCAGCAGCGCACCGTCGCAAGCCGCACAGCACAGCCTGGCACCGAGCCAGAGAGCGCGGATTGGACAGCAACAGCCTGCAACTGTTTCTTTGTGCCCGCAGGAGATCTGAATCCCCAAAGATTGGATGAGTATTCAACTTCAATGCATTACAGCTCAAGAATTCAATTGTATCCCAACCAGTTGATATCAATTTAATTCCTAAGAGTTATGTACTTGTTTCGAGTATCTAATGTAGAAGTTATAACCAAGTTCATTTATGAAACGGTCTTAATGAATGATATACTGAACGTATTTCCTCTTGATGTGTAACTCTTTGTAACTGACCGAATATATATCTTTTGTATTCTGATAACCTTCTCGATAAGATCTGTTAGGTTATATGCATATTCTATGTATTAATAAATGTATCCTCGTGTATTAGTACCTGTGTGTGTGCGTTGTTTGAGTTATATCGCATGGTTGGATTCTAAAGCCACCAAAAGAATCAACTTTGTGATTTACTGCTACAATTAATAATTGTCTCAGTAAATGCCCAAACCCTACAGAACTGGTGCCTTCAGAGAGCCACTATGATTACATATTTGGCGTCCCTGAACCGGTTTTCCCTACATTATTTGGCGTCCCTGAGTCGGCTTAATCTACAATGTGATTTAGCAACATGAAAGGGAATAGCTTCTTATCGGATTATGGTCTTGGTTAACTGCCTAAGGCTGACCTAAGTGCCTAACTTTCTGACTTTCTTTATACCTTATATGTTAAGAAGCTTCTTCTGACCAATCAGAAATGTATGCTTTATGTATGAACATTTTGCTCATCAAAGTGAGTGAGAGACAAGGTTAACAGAAATTAGCCACGGCAGTAAATGACAGCATATTTTTGGGTTCTTAAATGGTCTCTACCTGGCACACCTGCAGTGCAAACTGACACACACTGTTTAGAGAAACAGCTACTCTATTACTAATATTAATGAAACATTTCTTATTCTATGGAACAAAAACAAACAGTAAAACTAAAACACAGATCTCTTAGCTTCCTATTTCATGAACCAGATGACTGAATGACCAAGCCTAACTAGTAGCCAGAACCCCAGTTAACCCTCCGTAACACAAAGTTTAACCACACGACAGGAACTCTTTCAAACTGAGTGAAAATCATAAATGGATCCATAACTTTACATCAATTTACTATGTTGTGCCAATACCTGCATTTACATTTAGAACGAATGATGTCATAGAACCTGCATCACACCCGTTCCAGGTGTCTCCAAGGAGACAACAGAACTTCAGTTGTGTTTGGTAAAATACACACTTTGAAACATACTGTAACACTTAGTTAACATGTCTGGTTTAGTTGAAGAATCGGCTAAGTTAAGTTTCAGGGTTTAATGGTGGGATGGCACCTGTGCTTTTTTCCCCCAACCGCTAGAATATGATTCGCACCAAACCCAAAAGAAATACTGCACAGTTCAGGAACTTCATCAACCTAGCAATTGTAAAATAAGCTTACAAACAACTGAATTGAAATGCCAAAAAGTTCAGAGAAAGGCACAAACTATGTTTACTTGGGGTTTCCCAAATTAAAGCTAACTAAAACTGTAATGATAAACAATCATGCTGCCAATGGACAGAGAAATATCATGTTTTTTCAATAATGTATTATTTGTTATATAGGAACCCAGTATAAGGGAATCCCTTGCGATCCTGTCTGCAGAGCTAAAGGTAATTAATTTTTTCTCTTTAGCTCTGTCACTCCAAGAAATATAATGAACATAAATATATTTGCCAATCTTTTCATAGTAATCCAAACAACTCTGCGTGTATCTGACATTTGTAATATTTATCTACCGCAGTATAACTCTTCTGGCAAGGCGATTGCCTTTGTACCTTGAAAGAAAACTGATTGGAAATGTCATGTACTCTATGGTTTCTATTGATGTCAAGTGGCAAATGTTGACTGGTGATGTTATGTGAATCTTAGGAAATGGTCATTTTTCAATCGAGTCTATGTTTCTCAGAATTTGAGACAGAGAGGTCAATCTCTGCAATCCGAGCTGAGGGCATTTCTTGGAATGGAAAGGTAAGAGCAACGTGTTCTTTGATATTCTCTTAAGACTCTTCGCCAGTTATAACGATGAAAAATGTAAATAATAATAACAAACATTATTTTATATAGTGCCTTGAAAGGTGGCTTCTTTACAGAATGACAAAACCAACTACAATAAATAATACACAAGATATGCATGATGACAATACACAGTTAGAGGAGACAGTAGATGGTCATTGTCAGTGTATTCTGAAGGTAGTTTTCCAATTTTTTGGAACGGGGTAAAAGAGGCCACCTCTACTAGAATCTTTGTCCTAACCAAAAATGTAACAAAGTATAATACTAATATTAAAAATAATAATAATAAACTTTATCTATAGAGCACCTTTCATACAAATAGTGCGTTGGTGCTTTAAAAACCAAGCGTAAAAATAAAATATTAAAATTGAGAGATATACTTTCAGTTGTAAAGGAAAATACAGCAATACAGTAAAGCAACATACATGTCAATTAAATAAATAAAAATTAGGAAAGTCGTAATAAAATAAGAACAATTAAAGAGAACTAAAAAAAGAAACAGAAATAGAAAGAACAAAGAACCACTTTAACTAAAAGCAACATTTTCAAATGTTTTTTAAAACAATGTACCGAGCTTGACTGCCTAATAAAAAGTGGAAGTGAGTTTCATAATTTTGAAGCATAAAAACAAAAAGCAGCCTCTCCACTCTTTCTGCATTTCACATGTGGTATTTGCAGTAGGCCAGTATGTGCAGATCTCAGGTCACGTATACGAACATATGAAGACAGACATTCACTAAGGTACAGACGTGCTAGGTCGCTTAAAGCTTTAAAAACAAGTAAAAGAACTTTCAAATTTATCCTAGATAATACAGGTGACCAGTGAAGTTTTTTCAAAATAGGAATGATATTCTCTTTCTTGTATTTGTTAGGATCTGTGCTACTGCATTTCGAACAAGTAGTAAGGGATTTATTGTTTTCTTGGGAAGCCACAAAACAGAGCATTATAATCATATCCACATCAATGTGAGCAATGGAGAAGTCAAATTAACGTGTCTAAATATCATCTAGTTCTATCCCAGGGAAGAGGGCTGTTGCCTACACAGACGACAAGACACAAAACGCTCAACTGTGCAAAACACGCATAAGGACATCAGTCAGGAGGAACAAGGTAAAGTGTTTTTTCTTCTTCACCATGGTCATGTAGTTTCACTCCAAGCACTGTCATATGAAATAACTGTGGAAACGACCTCCCCAACATTTTGGGTTGTTGCATTTTGCTTCAATTAATTTTAACCTTTTCTTTTAGACATTAAGAGGAAAGACACATTCACCCTTGGTACAGATTCAGTTGTTCTATGAGATGTCAAGGTGAGAATTAACCACTTCAGGGATAAGTCAATCCACATAACTGAAAAAGGGGCAATGAACAGGATCTGGGGATTTTGCTAGTTATTAAGTACAATAATCATCATTACATGATCTAAGACTACTGAAGTATAAGCTGTGTCCCTGACTGATTAATTAGCAAATTCATCTTCGTAGAGTGCAGCTACTATCTATTCAGTGGCATTTCCTTAAAACAATTGTATTCCCACATTCTGAATATGGAGTGAGATCATGTAGAGAATGTTGGACTTGTAATAACTAATTGAAGGATAATAATAATCAACGAAAGTGCTTAAAAGTATCAACAAATGCCTTCAAAGTACTTGACACGTACTTTGCTTTCAAAAGTGAAACATAATTAATGCTTACGTAAGATTTCTCTTGACTTCTCAGGAGTATACTAACTCCAAGGACAAGTAACATCACAAACCATTATTTAAGTGCTGATGTTGGAGCTGCAATACTACTACCAAGACAAAAAATGATACAGGTAACACTGCTTTCAGATTTCTAAGAATTGCTAAAATAGTATGTTTACAGAGCATTCAGAGTTGAGAATATGACAAGTTCCTACCATCTCAAACACTGCCAATCTAGAACAAAAAGAAAGTACTTGAACGCCTGCAGTAATCGAACACATACCAGAACATATCAGTGCATGACAAGGAAATGTAGTCACAAAATGATTCTACCCTTTCAAGTCCCAAAAAGGACCGAGGAACTTACCGGAGGCGATACCTGGATTTCAAACAGAGTACAATGTAGCCACTGTAGGGGAGAAGATCACAGAGAGCTCTTCTCAGATTGCTCAGAGTCAGCCCCAGCACCCTGTCCTGACTGAAGCAGACAAAGTGGTCAAACAGGCAGGTAGAAATGAGTAAGGAACAGAGAGTATGGTTATTCTTGCATTGTTTTGTTCGTCTGTCAAAGAAAAGAGTGCTTCTGACTTTTGTCAATGTTCATCTTTATTTTAGGAGAAGAACAAACGGTGGTATCACACTTTGCTCAAGTGTATGATACCATGTGTGTACAGCAGACATCACCAAAGGAACAGGAGACACCTGAGTAGAGAACAAGAATATGAAAAGACTGATGAAAAAAAGCACCAGGAGAAATCCATTGAATATGCACAATCTCGTCCAGTATTTCAATGAAAAGTTTCAGTGTTGTTTTTAGTGTCGTCGTATTGCATACATTTAAAACAATGTGTCTTGTTTAATGAACAATTTGATTTACTTTAGTAAAAAGTGTTGTTTACTGTAGTCCTAGCATGGATGCAATTGTTAGAAAAAACTTGAATGAAAAACTGAATGTTTCATACAATATGGGTTTGTGTTAACCCACACACCTAAGTGAAATGTTTGATTACGTTTACAAGACATAACACATAGTTCAGTTGAGTGTGAAAGGGAACAACAGAGAAAGTCACAAACAAAACATTTGTGAAGGACTTGATGAATGTTTTTTCTTTAGAAATGACAAAAAATAAAGAATTTTTCAACAAGATGTCTTTCTATAGCGAGTTTCATTTGAGATAGTCTTTTCTTAGAAGTGCAAGAGTGGTATTCCCTACAACTTATTCCCCAATTTGATCATTCTCAGAAATTAGGAGACGGAAACCACACCTACTGTAATATTAGACCTTGTAACAAGGCAACTAGGTTTCAATGGCTTAAAAGGTGCAGAAAGAGGCTCATGTATAATGACCTCCAGTGTCCCACAGGTTTCCCAAATCATTTCTTAGAGTATGGAAAAAGAGGAAATAAAGTGTCTACAGAAAGCGTATACCCCCTTGAACTTTGTTCAGTTTGTTGCGCCAGTGCAATTAAATGAGGACCTCTATCTCACACCACATATGTTATACTTTCAATGGGAAAAAAGGAAATATTACAATTGTATACATTTTCACCCACATGTTAATATTTGGTAGAAGCCCTTTTCACAGCAATTTCAGCTGTGAGTCTGTTGGTAATGGGCTCCACCACCTCTGCACCAACAAGATTTGATAATATTTGAGAATTTCAGAAGTCTGTCTGGTTTAGCTGAAGAATCAGCTAAGGTAAGTTTCAGGAAGAGCATCTGATTTCTTTCAATAAAGCAGAACAGAGAAAAAACACACAATACAAAATCATGAGAATTTGTATCCATATGACACTTTGACTTGAATACTTTTATCAGACCTACACAGAGTATATACTGTACACACTTTTTCAGCCCAGGTTTATACATTTGGATCTGCCATTTGTAGGTGTTTTTGTGTCTTAGCTCAACACTGTGAAACCTGTAGTTACAAACATGGAGGATGAAGACATGAAGACATATATTGTACCTCTGACCGGCCTACCTTCCAAGAGGTGAAAGATGAAACTTTTCCTTTATCGTCAACTCAGTGAATGTCTTTAAACTTTCAAAAACTGTAACAAAGAATAAGTTAAAAAACTTATTTTCATTGGACCCACAGAAAAGTCAAAGTTGTCCATAGAAATGCCCGTCTAAATCAGAAATCTACAGCACAAAGGCAGTGGCCTTTCGGGACATAAAAATGAAATCAGACTTTACTCACGACGAATTGCCCTTGGTCACGGACATCTTGCTATCAGTCACTACAAAGATGTTTTCTCTCGTGCCATGGCTTGCCTGACTTACTTCTTCTGCTGGATGGCTTCTGGTCGCTGGTCAGGATCGACAGCCAGCATGTCCTGGAGCAGTGTCCTTAGCTCCGTGCTTATGGCTCTATTTACTTTCAGGGGGATGTGGAACTGCAGCCAGGGGTTCTCATCCAGGGCCTCTCCAACAGGCCCTGACAGACATATGCTCCTGTGTCGGAAACACACTTTAGTTCAATTCTAAAATATTTCTCATAGGACTGAAGGAACCTTTGCCTGTTAAGAGTTAACAATTAGGTCCTCAAGAACTGTTTTACGGTTTTCTACACTCCTGGCTGGCCAAGGTCTCTTTAAGGTCTCTTAAGTGGAGGTGTAACTCATGTATCCTACATGTTGTAGCGGTGAGGCTTATTAATAAGGCAGAATTAAGTGTTTCTGAGCTTTCCCAAATTAGGCCTCATTTCTCTGTTCATCTCTGTGGTGCAGCCACAGAGAAAGAATTCATGCAAGCTGATTTAAGATGTTTTCTTGTGATAAGAAACCAGCTCCCAAAGGGGGATGCACTTAGCTAAGCCTGGCTATCATGATCAATGGTCATCCATTGGCGCCTATCTGTCTAGGGAGTGCGAGTTGGACATCTGGATTGCATTCCTAAGTGTCAGGAGTAAGTGACTCATATCTCACCTTGATCAACCAATCAGGGACTGGTAGGGCCGAGTAACCCACGTGGGACTCTGATGCCCATGGAACTTTCAGCCAATCAATGAGCTGAAGTTCCTCCAGGTAAAAACAGGCAACACAGAGATTCAACAAGATTCAGAAGGGATTCTGGAGAGGATTCTGTGGACTGTTCTAAAGGGAATTCAAAGGAGAATTCCAGGGCAGGACGGCCCAGGAGCAGAAGGCTCCCAAGGGCAGGACATCCTCGCAGCGCGCCTCCTGACCATCCTGAGACTCAGCCCGGACAACCACGGAACGGCCAGTGTGTCCGAGTGCCAGAACTTTCCTTTGTTCTAAGAGTCTAGAGTGGAGGTTGCCAGAGAGTAACCAGCAGCAGGCCTCGTGAACAGGTCGGAACTGTGGACAGCTGAATCACTATTCAGAACTAGCTCTTCATCAGGAACGAACCGGTCCTCTTCCTGACTTGCTGGGACCCACAGTCATCTTTTCTCCTGTGCACAAACTTTGCTAGATAAAGCCAACAGTGAACATCAGCAGCGCACCGTCGCAAGCCGCACAGCACAGCCTGGCACCGAGCCAGAGAGCGCGGATTGGACAGCAACAGCCTGCAACTGTTTCTTTGTGCCCGCAGGAGATCTGAATCCCCAAAGATTGGATGAGTATTCAACTTCAATGCATTACAGCTCAAGAATTCAATTGTTATCCCAACCAGTTGATATCAATTTAATTCCTAAGAGTTATGTACTTGTTTCGAGTATCTAATGTAGAAGTTATAACCAAGTTCATTTATGAAACGGTCTTAATGAATGATATACTGAACGTATTTCCTCTTGATGTGTAACTCTTTGTAACTGACCGAATATATATCTTTTGTATTCTGATAACCTTCTCGATAAGATCTGTTAGGTTATATGCATATTCTATGTATTAATAAATGTATCCTCGTGTATTAGTACCTGTGTGTGTGCGTTGTTTGAGTTATATCGCATGGTTGGATTCTAAAGCCACCAAAAGAATCAACTTTGTGATTTACTGCTACAATTAATAATTGTCTCAGTAAATGCCCAAACCCTACAGAACTGGTGCCTTCAGAGAGCCACTATGATTACATATTTGGCGTCCCTGAACCGGTTTTCCCTACATTATTTGGCGTCCCTGGCACGGGCGTGGCAAGACTGAAATGAGTCAACCAAGCGAATAATTCATATAAAACGCCACGGGTTTCATACACGACAATACAGTGTGCTGAAAGCCGAAAGGAAAAAAAGTTCCCCTTGCTCTTTAAGCAGTGCTTGATTGTTTTGTGATCTTTTGCGATCTACCGGGTTGATTGCATACTTGATCTTGTGGTTTTCTGTGGTAAAATTGTGATTTCGTACTTAAAAGTAATACTCTTTAAGTTAACGATGGTTGCTAAAAGGTCTGAATTCGAGTCGCTATTAAGCACTCTCTCTAGCAGCGACAGGTCTGACCACGATCTCTTCCATATCTCCGTCAGCGGAGAAGCTAGGAGAATAAATCTCCATTCTCTGAGAGAGCTAGCGAA
Organism: Lepisosteus oculatus; assembly: GCF_040954835.1. NCBI lineage: Eukaryota > Metazoa > Chordata > Actinopteri > Semionotiformes > Lepisosteidae > Lepisosteus > Lepisosteus oculatus. Next base: position 786,501 of record NW_027168042.1, on the reverse strand, counting down.
GGACATAGAGAGATTTGACCCCGCAGTGTCAGAGAATAATATCGAGAGTTATATTCAGGACCTCAGGTATAACCTGCAGTACCTGCCAAACGCCACAGAACAGGAGAAAGTGTTTCTGGTCAGGACAACTACCAGCAGAACTGTACATGAGTGGATGGCTAGGCAGATGAAAGAAGTCTGTAATGACTTTGAGCAGCTATGTCAAGCACTTATCGAAGAATACAGTGCGTTTATTGACCCGACTGCTGCGATAGCCGCCGCTCTTAACATTAAGCACGAGAGAGCAGAGTCCCCTCGCGAATATTACGAGAGACTTAGACGAACTTATTTTGCTGGGCGAAATGATGAGGGTTGCGAAGAGAACACACATTTCAAGGGTTTATTCATTGCGAATCTCCACCCGTCAGTCAGAAAGATGATCTTAATGCATACAGATGCACAGACCATGAAAATGACTGACATTAAGAGATTCGTGCAGAAAGCCTGGGAGTATGATGTCCAAAGTCGCTCTGAGCAAAAAGCTGTTAAAGCGACTGTGTTCGCCGTCAGAGCCAGGAGGGTTAATTCCCCCCTGCTCGAAGGAGCACAGGCTCCTGAGCTGGCTAAGCCCCGTTCCAAAGCACTCACACTGGACCACACCCAGCGTCCTAAGTGCCATGAGAACACCAGGGGAGGGAAAGGGCTAGATAAAGCTGAACAAAAGGATTCAGTAGCCGCCCGCCTGGCCAGGCTTGAACAAGCTTTATTAGGACAGGGACAACCGCTCCCCACGGCTGCCGGAAGCGTGAATGAGCTGATACTCTCCACTGGAGGAGGCGGAGACCCGCCCCCTCTCCCTCCCTCAGTCTATCTGATTGAGCGGAAGGGTTCCTGCCTGGATAAGGTCAGCCACTCCCAAGTGAGTGCTGACTCCACCCCTGAAGTCACAGAGCAGGCAGTAAAACGCAGAGGAAAAGCAAGAAGCTTTTACCTCAAGGCTGCCATGGGAGATGTCTTACCCAGTGAGACACTGATTGACACTGAGGTTGAAAGGTGTTTGATGTCACACGGCAAGCTCAAACGGGTAGAAAAAGAAAAGGGCATGCGACTCAGAGAGGAACCTTTGGTGGATCACCAGAAAGGCAAGGTGTGGAAACAGGTCAAGGCTCCTAAGCCTTCTGTACAGAAGGAAAGGGGGGCTAAGAGGCAGACTGTGCTCACACAGTGCCCACCGAACACAGAAGCCTATGTGGAGATTCCTTCTGTTCCCTCTGGACAAGAAATAAAAATATTTCCTTGTTCCCCAGATATACAGGGAAGTCGTGTCCCGGCTGAGGTCCCAACAGCCTCCATGCCACAGGAGCGGTGCTCCAAGCAGCAGCCTGATCCACCAGGTAAAGCACACACCTTTTACATCCCTAAAGAGGAGCAGATCTCCCCACCTGGCGATGAAAAGGAGCTTTCCCTGTACACCCTGGCACCCAAGAGGGGTCAGGACCACCACCCCGCAGTGGTGGAAGGGATCCAGATGGAAGGAGAGCAGGTTGGTGATGTAGCCCTCACCCTTAGCCCTGAGAGGTCCTCTATTAGTGAGGATCTGCTTGAGCAGCTGTCGCAGGGCCACCGCCAGGTGCCCCTGGTGCAACATTCACAGGTTAGACAGGAGGTCCAGCTGGACGCTGAGACTACTGCGCTGTGGACACACCTGATCCCAGATGCCAATTCCCTCTGCTGTGACCCAGGGAACCTGCAGTCAGGTAACATTATTTCTCACAACTACCAGGTAGTAAGTGATACTGACCTGATTGTTCCTGCCTCAACGGCAGGGTTGCCTACACACCCAGTCCCCCAGAAGGGACAGGGAATGAAAGCCGAGCCGGTTTTCTTACAGCCACCAGCTCAGTCTGTCAGTCTGAGTCTGACCAACAGTGGTTCAGCCAGACTGGAGCTGGATGGTAAAGCCACCCGCCTGCCAGTGCAGGACATCGCAAAGAGAGGTGTCAGAATCCCCGCCTGCACTGACATGGGCCTGGTGAGTGATAGTGAGTTCAAAGACAGTGAACTAGCTATCCCAGTGCTGGGGCAGCTCCCTGAACCCCTAGCGAGGGAAGGGGGGAGCGAGCAGGTGTCCTACACCCACGCCCAGCGAACGATTGTAAACATGCCGATAGAGGGATTCCTCAATCAGGAAGTGTGCAGGGTGGACCTGAACAGTGAGAATCGGATAACAATCCCAGATCACTCAGGTGCTCCAGATGACCACTCAGCCGAGGGTCAGGCATGCTCCACCGCTGCACCGCCCCCTGCAGGGTTCCTAGAGCACAGGCATGAACAAATCGAAAAAGCAGATGCCCTGGAAACGGAGGAGCAGCATCAGCCGCTGCGTCAGATCTCCCCAGATTTCCAGGATGTTGGTGCCCAAGATGCCACAGGGCATACTGAGAAAGACACCATGTACACGCTGCGCCAGCTTAGAAAGGCAACAGTCACTCAGAAGGAGATGACTGGGATCAGCCACCCGAAAAGACTTTTGGGAGGACTGACTGCTGCCGCCACTGTTGCACGTTTGCTTTTTCTGGTAGGTTTGTGTGCTACTGGCACTCTCACCCTGACTGCCCCAAGAAGGCAGGTGTCAGAGATGCCAGAGGGTAGTGACAGACTGTATCAACAGCAGCAAAAGTTGGAAAGTTTAGGGGAAACCCTACAGGCAACTTCCTATGCAACAGGGTTAAACCTTATTCCCCAACCAGTGGACATGATTGTTGGTGTTATACAGTGGGTTTATGCTTGTGTGCAACAGGCCAGAATGTTGACACAAGACCTGTTAAGGGAGTTTAGTGCCACTGTAGCCAGTCTAACCACGGCACAATTCCCAACCCACTTGATTCCACTCTTCGCAGTAGAGGAGTATGTGACATTAACCCCATCGCTCATAGCTCACCCAGAAGGCAATCCAAGATTGAATTCGGTTCCAAATCTTGAGATGGGGATGGCTACCAAAGCTATCCATTGGCTGTGTCTAAACGATTCACCAATGAAGGGTGTAAAGCTACTAACGAGCAGAGGGAGGTTAATGAACCCCATGAAGAGCAGGTGGGAAGTAAATGGCTCGTCAGCACACCACATTTAACAGACACTGTGACTTGTGACAGGCATGATATAGCTACCGCAATGCAGCTTCCTAATCAAACAGTTTCCTGCAAGTTCCCGAGGAGGCCACAGTGCTCTTGAACTTAACACTGTACTGTCTGAAGACCAAACTTGAGGTCATGGATGCCTTCAGGTGCCACACTATTGAATTGGATAGAAATCCAAGAAACAGTAAGCCCTGAAGAGGTACAGGTAGTTAGTTTGCTTTAATGGAACAAACCTCCAAATCACCCTAGCAGATACCCAACACAGGTGTTGTGGTTTATCGGGGGCTGGGAACAGGAACTGTTGTTATTGTAACACTACTGCCGAGTAGCCGGATCATGACTGACAGTGTACTCTGAATGCTGTACTCTCGCATCAAGATGTACTCTGGGTAGCATGAATGAGTCAAAGGTAGCATGTCAAAAGAAAGGAAGTGACTTCTCCCCAAATATCTACTACAGAGGTATCAGATATTGACAGTGAACTTCCTGATGTGTAATTCCTAGACTTAGATAATGTCTCCTACCGTGTTTATACATACTCCAGATGTTATTCATCCTGTTTGTATCCAATGCTGGTTCCGGTATGAATTCTCGAGGAGTAATGTAGACATTTAAGATTAATGTTCTAATGGCAAGGGACATCACTTAACTCTGTTTTGTTTTGAAGGCAACAATGCCTCGGGACCTCGTGGCCTTCAAAAAGGGGGGATATGTAGCGGTGAGGCTTATTAATAAGGCAGAATTAAGTGTTTCTGAGCTTTCCCAAATTAGGCCTCATTTCTTTGTTCATCTCTGTGGTGCAGCCACAGAGAAAGAATTCATGCAAGCTGATTTAAGATGTTTTCTTGTGATAAGAAACCAGCTCCCAAAGGGGGATGCACTTAGCTAAGCCTGGCTATCATGATCAATGGTCATCCATTGGCGCCTATCTGTCTAGGGAGTGCGAGTTGGACATCTGGATTGCATTCCTAAGTGTCAGGAGTAAGTGATTCATATCTCACCTTGATCAACCAATCAGGGACTGGTAGGGCCGAGTAACCCACGTGGGACTCTGATGCCCATGGAACTTTCAGCCAATCAATGAGCTGAAGTTCCTCCAGGTAAAAACAGGCAACACAGAGATTCAACAAGATTCAGAAGGGATTCTGGAGAGGATTCTGTGGACTGTTCTAAAGGGAATTCAAAGGAGAATTCCAGGGCAGGACGGCCCAGGAGCAGAAGGCTCCCAAGGGCAGGACATCCTCGCAGCGCGCCTCCTGACCATCCTGAGACTCAGCCCGGACAACCACGGAACGGCCAGTGTGTCCGAGTGCCAGAACTTTCCTTTGTTCTAAGAGTCTAGAGTAGAGGTTGCCAGAGAGTAACCAGCAGCAGGCCTCGTGAACAGGTCGGAACTGTGGACAGCTGAATCACTATTCAGAACTAGCTCTTCATCAGGAACGAACCGGTCCTCTTCCTGACTTGCTGGGACCCACAGTCATCTTTTCTCCTGTGCACAAACTTTGCTAGTTAAAGCCAACAGTGAACATCAGCAGCGCACCGTCGCAAGCCGCACAGCACAGCCTGGCACCGAGCCAGAGAGCGCGGATTGGACAGCAACAGCCTGCAACTGTTTCTTTGTGCCCGCAGGAGATCTGAATCCCCAAAGATAGGATGAGTATTCAACTTCAATGCATTACAGCTCAAGAATTCAATTGTTATCCCAACCAGTTGATATCAATTTAATTCCTAAGAGTTATGTACTTGTTTCGAGTATCTAATGTAGAAGTTATAACCAAGTTCATTTATGAAACGGTCTTAATGAATGATATACTGAACGTATTTCCTCTTGATGTGTAACTCTTTGTAACTGACCGAATATATATCTTTTGTATTCTGATAACCTTCTCGATAAGATCTGTTAGGTTATATGCATATTCTATGTATTAATAAATGTATCCTCGTGTATTAGTACCTGTGTGTGTGCGTTGTTTGAGTTATATCGCATGGTTGGATTCTAAAGCCACCAAAAGAATCAACTTTGTGATTTACTGCTACAATTAATAATTGTCTCAGTAAATGCCCAAACCCTACAGAACTGGTGCCTTCAGAGAGCCACTATGATTACATATTTGGCGTCCCTGAACCGGTTTTCCCTACATTATTTGGCGTCCCTGAGTCGGCTTAATCTACAATGTGATTTAGCAACATGAAAGGGAATAGCTTCTTATCGGATTATGGTCTTGGTTAACTGCCTAAGGCTGACCTAAGTGCCTAACTTTCTGACTTTCTTTATACCTTATATGTTAAGAAGCTTCTTCTGACCAATCAGAAATGTATGCTTTATGTATGAACATTTTGCTCATCAAAGTGAGTGAGAGACAAGGTTAACAGAAATTAGCCACGGCAGTAAATGACAGCATATTTTTGGGTTCTTAAATGGTCTCTACCTGGCACACCTGCAGTGCAAACTGACACACACTGTTTAGAGAAACAGCTACCCTATTACCAATATTAATGAAACATTTCTTATTCTATGGAACAAAAACAAACAGTAAAACTAAAACACAGATCTCTTAGCTTCCTATTTCATGAACCAGATGACTGAATGACCAAGCCTAACTAGTAGCCAGAACCCCAGTTAACCCTCCGTAACACAAAGTTTAACCACACGACAGGAACTCTTTCAAACTGAGTGAAAATCATAAATGGATCCATAACTTTACATCAATTTACTATGTTGTGCCAATACCTGCATTTACATTTAGAACGAATGATGTCATAGAACCAGCATCACACCAGTTCCAGGTGTCTCCAAGGAGACAACAGAACTTCAGTTGTGTTTGCTAAAATACACACTTTGAAACATACTGTAACACTTAGTTAACATGTCTGGTTTAGTTGAAGAATCGGCTAAGGTAAGTTTCAGGGTTTAATGGTGGGATGGCACCTGTGCTTTTTTCCCCCAACCGCTAGAATATGATTCGCACCAAACCCAAAAGAAATACTGCACAGTTCAGGAACTTCATCAACGTAGCAACTGTAAAATAAGCTTACAAACAACTGAATTGAAATGCCAAAAAGTTCAGAGAAAGGCACAAACTATGTTTACTTGGGGTTTACAAAATTAAAGCTAACTAAAACTGTAATGATAAACAATCATGCTGCCAATGGACAGAGAAATATCATGTTTTTTGAATAATGTATTATTTGTTATATAGGAACCCAGTAAAAGGGAATCCCTTGCGATCCTGTCTGCAGAGATAAAGGTAAGTATTGTTTTCTCTTTAGCTCTGTCACTCCAAGAAATATAATGAACATAAATATATTTGCCAATCTTTTCATAGTAATCCAAACAACTCTGCGTGTATCTGACATTTGTAATATTTATCTACCGCAGTATAACTCTTCTGGCAAGGCGATTGCCTTTGTACCTTGAAAGAAAACTGATTGGAAATGTCATGTACTCTATGGTTTCTATTGATGTCAAGTGGCAAATGTTGACTGGTGATGTTATGTGAATCTTAGGAAATGGTCATTTTTCAATCGAGTCTATGTTTCTCAGAATTTGAGACAGAGAGGTCAATCTCTGCAATCCGAGCTGAGGGCATTTCTTGGAATGGAAAGGTAAGAGCAACGTGTTCTTTGATATTCTCTTAAGACTCTTCGCCAGTTTTAACGATGAAAAATGTAAATAATAATAACAAACATTATTTTATATAGTGCCTTGAAAGGTGGCTTCTTTACAGAATGACAAAACCAACTACAATAAATAATACACAAGATATGCATGATGACAATACACAGTTAGAGGAGACAGTAGATGGTCATTGTCAGTGTATTCTGAAGGTAGTTTTCCAATTTTTTGGAACGAGGTAAAAGAGGCCACCTCTACTAGAATCTTTGTCCTAACCAAAAATGTAACAAAGTATAATACTAATATTAAAAATAATAATAATAAACTTTATCTATAGAGCACCTTTCATACAAATAGTGCGTTGGTGCTTTAAAAACCAAGCGTAAAAATAAAATATTAAAATTGAGAGATATACTTTCAGTTGTAAAGGAAAATACAGCAATACAGTAAAGCAACATACATGTCAATTAAATAAATAAAAATTAGGAAAGTCGTAATAAAATAAGAACAATTAAAGAGAACTAAAAAAAGAAACAGAAATAGAAAGAACAAAGAACCACTTTAACTAAAAGCAACATTTTCAAATGTTTTTTTAAACAATGTACCGAGCTTGACTGCCTAATAAAAAGTGGAAGTGAGTTTCATAATTTAGAAGCATAAAAACAAAAAGCAGCCTCTCCACTCTTTCTGCATTTCACATGTGGTATTTGCAGTAGGCCAGTATGTGCAGATCTCAGGTCACGTATAGGAACATATGAAGACAGACATTCAGTAAGGTACAGACGTGCTAGGTCGCTTAAAGCTTTAAAAACAAGTAAAAGAACTTTCAAATTTATCCTAGATAATACAGGTGACCAGTGAAGTTTTTTCAAAACAGGAATGATATTCTCTTTCTTGTATTTGTTAGGATCTGTGCTACTGCATTTCGAACAAGTAGTAAGGGATTTATTGTTTTCTTGGGAAGCCCACAAAACAGAGCATTATAATCATATCCACATCAATGTGAGCAATGGAGAAGTCAAATTAACGTGTCTAAATATCATCTAGTTCTATCCCAGGGAAGAGGGCTGTTGCCTACACAGACGACAAGACACAAAACGCTCAACTGTGCAAAACATGCATAAGGACATCAGTCAGGAGGAACAAGGTAAAGTGTTTTTTCTTCTTCACCATGGTCATGTAGTTTCACTCCAAGCACTGTCATATGAAATAACTGTGGAAACGACCTCCCCAACATTTTGGGTTGTTGCATTTTGCTTCAATGAATTTTAACCTTTTCTTTTAGACATTAAGAGGAAGGACACATTCACCCTTGGTAGAGATTCAGTTGTTCTATGAGATGTCAAGGTGAGAATTAACCACTTCAGGGATAAGTCAATCCACATGACTGAAAAAGGGGCAATGAACAGGATATGGGGATTTTGCTAGTTATAAAGTACAATAATCATCATTACATGATCTAAGACTACTGAAGTATAAGCTGTGTCCCTGACTGATTAATTAGCAAATTCATCTTTGTAGAGTGCAGCTACTATCTATTCAGTGGCATTTCCTTAAAACAATTGTATTCCCACATTCTGAATATGGAGTGAGATCATGTAGAGAATGTTGGACTTGTAATAACTAATTGAAGGATAATAATAATCAACGAAAGTGCTTAAAAGTATCAACAAATGCCTTCAAAGTACTTGACACGTACTTTGCTTTCAAAAGTGAAACATAATTAATGCTTACGTAAGATTTCTCTTGACTTCTCAGGAGTATACTAACTCCAAGGACAAGTAACATCACAAACCATTATTTAAGTGCTGATGTTGGAGCTGCAATACTACTACCAAGACAAAAAATGATACAGGTAACACTGCTTTCAGATTTCTAAGAATTGCTAAAATAGTATGTTTACAGAGCATTCAGAGTTGAGAATATGACAAGTTCCTACCATCTCAAACACTGCCAATCTAGAACAAAAAGAAAGTACTTGAACGCCTGCAGTAATCGAACACAAACCAGAACATATCAGTGCATGACAAGGAAATGTAGTCACAAAATGATTCTACCCTTTCAAGTCCCAAAAAGGACCGAGGAACTTACCGGAGGCGATACCTGGATTTCAAACAGAGTACAATGTAGCCACTGTAGGGGAGAAGATCACAGAGAGCTCTTCTCAGATTGCTCAGAGTCAGCCCCAGCACCCTGTCCTGACTGAAGCAGACAAAGTGGTCAAACAGGCAGGTAGAAATGAGTAAGGAACAGAGAGTATGGTTATTCTTGCATTGTTTTGTTCGTCTGTCAAAGAAAAGAGTGCTTCTGACTTTTGTCAATGTTCATCTTTATTTTAGGAGAAGAACAAACGGTGGTATCACACTTTGCTCAAGTGTATGATACCATGTGTGTACAGCAGACATCACCAAAGGAACAGGAGACACCTGAGTAGAGAACAAGAATATGAAAAGACTGATGAAAAAAAGCACCAGGAGAAATCCATTGAATATGCACAATCTCGTCCAGTATTTCAATGAAAAGTTTCAGTGTTGTTTTTAGTGTCGTCGTATTGCATACATTTAAAACAATGTTTCTTGTTTAATGAACAATTTGATTTACTTTAGTAAAAAGTGTTGTTTACTGTAGTCCTAGCATGGATGCAATTGTTAGAAAACACTTGAATGAAAAACTGAATGTTTCATACAATATGGGTTTGTGTTAACCCACACACCTAAGTGAAATGTTTGATTACGTTTACAAGACATAACACATAGTTCAGATGAGTGTGAAAGGGAACAACAGAGAAAGTCACAAACAAAACATTTGTGAAGGACTTGATGAATGTTTTTCTTTAGAAATGACAAAAAATAAAGAATTTTTCAACAAGATGTCTTTCTATAGCGAGTTTCATTTGAGATAGTCTTTTCTTAGAAGTGCAAGAGTGGTATTCCCTACAACTTATTCCCCAATTTGATCATTCTCAGAAATTAGGAGACGGAAACCACACCTACTGTAATATTAGACCTTGTAACAAGGCAACTAGGTTTCAATGGCTTAAAAGGTGCAGAAAGAGGCTCATGTATAATGACCTCCAGTGTCCCACAGGTTTCCCAAATCATTTCTTAGAGTATGGAAAAAGAGGAAATAAAGTGTCTACAGAAAGCGTATACCCCCTTGAACTTTGTTCAGTTTGTTGCGCCAGTGCCAGAGTTTCATGCAATTAAATGAGGACCTCTTTCTCACACCACATATGTTATACTTTCAAAGGGAAAAAAGGAAATATTACAATTGTATACATTTTCACCCACATGTTAATATTTGGTAGAAGCCCTTTTCACAGCAATTTCAGCTGTGAGTCTGTTGGTAATGGGCTCCACCACCTCTGCACCAACAAGATTTGATAATATTTGAGAATTTCAGAAGTCTGTCTGGTTTAGCTGAAGAATCAGCTAAGGTAAGTTTCAGGAAGAGCATCTGATTTCTTTCAATAAAGCAGAACAGAGAAAAAACACACAATACAAAATCATGAGAATTTGTATCCATATGACACTTTGACTTGAATACTTTTATCAGACCTACACAGAGTATATACTGTACACACTATTTCAGCCCAGGTTTATATATTTGGATCTGCCATTTGTAGGTGTTTTTGTGTCTTAGCTCAACACTGTGAAACCTGTAGTTACAAACATGGAGGATGAAGACATGAAGACATATATTGTACCTCTGACCGGCCTACCTTCCAAGAGGTGAAAGATGAAACTTTTCCTTTATCGTCAACTCAGTGAATGTCTTTAAACTTTCGAAAACTGTAACAAAGAATAAGTTAAAAAACTTATTTTCATTGGACCCACAGAAAAGTCAAAGTTGTCCATAGAAATGCCCGTCTAAATCAGAAATCTACAGCACAAAGGCAGTGGCCTTTCGGGACATAAAAATGAAATCAGACTTTACTCACGACGAATTGCCCTTGGTCACGGACATCTTGCTATCAGTCACTACAAAGATGTTTTCTCTCGTGCCATGGCTTGCCTGACTTGCTTCTTCAGCTGGATGGCTTCTGGTCGCTGGTCAGGATCGACAGCCAGCATGTCCTGGAGCACTGTCCTTAGCTCCATGCTTATGGCTCTGTTTACTTTCAGGGGGATGTGGAACTGCAGCCAGGGGTTCTCACGCAGGGCCTCTCCAACAGGCCCTGACAGACATATGCTCCTGTATCGGAAACACACTTTAGTTCAATTCTAAAATATTTCTCATAGGACTGAAGGAACCTTTGCCTGTTAAGAGTTAACAATTAGGTCCTCAAGAACTGTTTTACGGTTTTCCACACTCCTGGCTGGCCAAGGTCTCTTTAAGGTCTCTTAAGTGGAGGTGTAACTCATGTATCCTACATGTGATTTAGCAACATGAAAGGGAATAGCTTCTTATCGGATTATGGTCTTGGTTAACTGCCTAAGGCTGACCTAAGTGCCTAACTTTCTGACTTTCTTTATACCTTATATGTTAAGAAGCTTCTTCTGACCAATCAGAAATGTATGCTTTATGTATGAACATTTTGCTCATCAAAGTGAGTGAGAGACAAGGTTAACAGAAATTAGCCACGGCAGTAAATGACAGCATATTTTTGGGTTCTTAAATGGTCTCTACCTGGCACACCTGCAGTGCAAACTGACACACACTGTTTAGAGAAACAGTTACTCTATTACTAATATTAATGAAACATTTCTTATTCTATGGAACAAAAACAAACAGTAAAACTAAAACACAGATCTCTTAGCTTCCTATTTCATGAACCAGATGACTGAATGACCAAGCCTAACTAGTAGCCAGAACCCCAGTTAACCCTCCGTAACACAAAGTTTAACCACACGACAGGAACTCTTTCAAACTGAGTGAAAATCATAAATGGATCCATAACTTTACATCAATTTACTATGTTGTGCCAATACCTGCATTTACATTTAGAACGAATGATGTCATAGAACCAGCATCACACCAGTTCCAGGTGTCTCCAAGGAGACAACAGAACTTCAGTTGTGTTTGCTAAAATACACACTTTGAAACATACTGTAACACTTAGTTAACATGTCTGGTTTAGTTGAAGAATCGGCTAAGGTAAGTTTCAGGGTTTAATGGTGGGATGGCACCTGTGCTTTTTTCCCCCAACCGCTAGAATATGATTCGCACCAAACCCAAAAGAAATACTGCACAGTTCAGGAACTTCATCAACGTAGCAACTGTAAAATAAGCTTACAAACAACTGAATTGAAATGCCAAAAAGTTCAGAGAAAGGCACAAACTATGTTTACTTGGGGTTTACAAAATTAAAGCTAACTAAAACTGTAATGATAAACAATCATGCTGCCAATGGACAGAGAAATATCATGTTTTTTGAATAATGTATTATTTGTTATATAGGAACCCAGTAAAAGGGAATCCCTTGCGATCCTGTCTGCAGAGATAAAGGTAAGTATTGTTTTCTCTTTAGCTCTGTCACTCCAAGAAATATAATGAACATAAATATATTTGCCAATCTTTTCATAGTAATCCAAACAACTCTGCGTGTATCTGACATTTGTAATATTTATCTACCGCAGTATAACTCTTCTGGCAAGGCGATTGGTATTGTACCTTGAAAGAAAACTGATTGGAAATGTCATGTACTCTATGGTTTCTATTGATGTCAAGTGGCAAATGTTGACTGGTGATGTTATGTGAATCTTAGGAAATGGTCATTTTTCAATCGAGTCTATGTTTCTCAGAATTTGAGACAGAGAGGTCAATCTCTGCAATCCGAGCTGAGGGCATTTCTTGGAATGGAAAGGTAAGAGCAACGTGTTCTTTGATATTCTCTTAAGACTCTTCGCCAGTTTTAACGATGAAAAATGTAAATAATAATAACAAACATTATTTTATATAGTGCCTTGAAAGGTGGCTTCTTTACAGAATGACAAAACCAACTACAATAAATAATACACAAGATATGCATGATGACAATACACAGTTAGAGGAGACAGTAGATGGTCATTGTCAGTGTATTCTGAAGGTAGTTTTCCAATTTTTTGGAACGAGGTAAAAGAGGCCACCTCTACTAGAATCTTTGTCCTAACCAAAAATGTAACAAAGTATAATACTAATATTAAAAATAATAATAATAAACTTTATCTATAGAGCACCTTTCATACAAATAGTGCGTTGGTGCTTTAAAAACCAAGCGTAAAAATAAAATATTAAAATTGAGAGATATACTTTCAGTTGTAAAGGAAAATACAGCAATACAGTAAAGCAACATACATGTCAATTAAATAAATAAAAATTAGGAAAGTCGTAATAAAATAAGAACAATTAAAGAGAACTAAAAAAAGAAACAGAAATAGAAAGAACAAAGAACCACTTTAACTAAAAGCAACATTTTCAAATGTTTTTTTAAACAATGTACCGAGCTTGACTGCCTAATAAAAAGTGGAAGTGAGTTTCATAATTTAGAAGCATAAAAACAAAAAGCAGCCTCTCCACTCTTTCTGCATTTCACATGTGGTATTTGCAGTAGGCCAGTATGTGCAGATCTCAGGTCACGTATAGGAACATATGAAGACAGACATTCAGTAAGGTACAGACGTGCTAGGTCGCTTAAAGCTTTAAAAACAAGTAAAAGAACTTTCAAATTTATCCTAGATAATACAGGTGACCAGTGAAGTTTTTTCAAAACAGGAATGATATTCTCTTTCTTGTATTTGTTAGGATCTGTGCTACTGCATTTCGAACAAGTAGTAAGGGATTTATTGTTTTCTTGGGAAGCCCACAAAACAGAGCATTATAATCATATCCACATCAATGTGAGCAATGGAGAAGTCAAATTAACGTGTCTAAATATCATCTAGTTCTATCCCAGGGAAGAGGGCTGTTGCCTACACAGACGACAAGACACAAAACGCTCAACTGTGCAAAACATGCATAAGGACATCAGTCAGGAGGAACAAGGTAAAGTGTTTTTTCTTCTTCACCATGGTCATGTAGTTTCACTCCAAGCACTGTCATATGAAATAACTGTGGAAACGACCTCCCCAACATTTTGGGTTGTTGCATTTTGCTTCAATGAATTTTAACCTTTTCTTTTAGACATTAAGAGGAAGGACACATTCACCCTTGGTAGAGATTCAGTTGTTCTATGAGATGTCAAGGTGAGAATTAACCACTTCAGGGATAAGTCAATCCACATGACTGAAAAAGGGGCAATGAACAGGATCTGGGGATTTTGCTAGTTATAAAGTACAATAATCATCATTACATGATCTAAGACTACTGAAGTATAAGCTGTGTCCCTGACTGATTAATTAGCAAATTCATCTTTGTAGAGTGCAGCTACTATCTATTCAGTGGCATTTCCTTAAAACAATTGTATTCCCACATTCTGAATATGGAGTGAGATCATGTAGAGAATGTTGGACTTGTAATAACTAATTGAAGGATAATAATAATCAACGAAAGTGCTTAAAAGTATCAACAAATGCCTTCAAAGTACTTGACACGTACTTTGCTTTCAAAAGTGAAACATAATTAATGCTTACGTAAGATTTCTCTTGACTTCTCAGGAGTATACTAACTCCAAGGACAAGTAACATCACAAACCATTATTTAAGTGCTGATGTTGGAGCTGCAATACTACTACCAAGACAAAAAATGATACAGGTAACACTGCTTTCAGATTTCTAAGAATTGCTAAAATAGTATGTTTACAGAGCATTCAGAGTTGAGAATATGACAAGTTCCTACCATCTCAAACACTGCCAATCTAGAACAAAAAGAAAGTACTTGAACGCCTGCAGTAATCGAACACAAACCAGAACATATCAGTGCATGACAAGGAAATGTAGTCACAAAATGATTCTACCCTTTCAAGTCCCAAAAAGGACCGAGGAACTTACCGGAGGCGATACCTGGATTTCAAACAGAGTACAATGTAGCCACTGTAGGGGAGAAGATCACAGAGAGCTCTTCTCAGATTGCTCAGAGTCAGCCCCAGCACCCTGTCCTGACTGAAGCAGACAAAGTGGTCAAACAGGCAGGTAGAAATGAGTAAGGAACAGAGAGTATGGTTATTCTTGCATTGTTTTGTTCGTCTGTCAAAGAAAAGAGTGCTTCTGACTTTTGTCAATGTTCATCTTTATTTTAGGAGAAGAACAAACGGTGGTATCACACTTTGCTCAAGTGTATGATACCATGTGTGTACAGCAGACATCACCAAAGGAACAGGAGACACCTGAGTAGAGAACAAGAATATGAAAAGACTGATGAAAAAAAGCACCAGGAGAAATCCATTGAATATGCACAATCTCGTCCAGTATTTCAATGAAAAGTTTCAGTGTTGTTTTTAGTGTCGTCGTATTGCATACATTTAAAACAATGTTTCTTGTTTAATGAACAATTTGATTTACTTTAGTAAAAAGTGTTGTTTACTGTAGTCCTAGCATGGATGCAATTGTTAGAAAACACTTGAATGAAAAACTGAATGTTTCATACAATATGGGTTTGTGTTAACCCACACACCTAAGTGAAATGTTTGATTACGTTTACAAGACATAACACATAGTTCAGATGAGTGTGAAAGGGAACAACAGAGAAAGTCACAAACAAAACATTTGTGAAGGACTTGATGAATGTTTTTCTTTAGAAATGACAAAAAATAAAGAATTTTTCAACAAGATGTCTTTCTATAGCGAGTTTCATTTGAGATAGTCTTTTCTTAGAAGTGCAAGAGTGGTATTCCCTACAACTTATTCCCCAATTTGATCATTCTCAGAAATTAGGAGACGGAAACCACACCTACTGTAATATTAGACCTTGTAACAAGGCAACTAGGTTTCAATGGCTTAAAAGGTGCAGAAAGAGGCTCATGTATAATGACCTCCAGTGTCCCACAGGTTTCCCAAATCATTTCTTAGAGTATGGAAAAAGAGGAAATAAAGTGTCTACAGAAAGCGTATACCCCCTTGAACTTTGTTCAGTTTGTTGCGCCAGTGCCAGAGTTTCATGCAATTAAATGAGGACCTCTTTCTCACACCACATATGTTATACTTTCAAAGGGAAAAAAGGAAATATTACAATTGTATACATTTTCACCCACATGTTAATATTTGGTAGAAGCCCTTTTCACAGCAATTTCAGCTGTGAGTCTGTTGGTAATGGGCTCCACCACCTCTGCACCAACAAGATTTGATAATATTTGAGAATTTCAGAAGTCTGTCTGGTTTAGCTGAAGAATCAGCTAAGGTAAGTTTCAGGAAGAGCATCTGATTTCTTTCAATAAAGCAGAACAGAGAAAAAACACACAATACAAAATCATGAGAATTTGTATCCATATGACACTTTGACTTGAATACTTTTATCAGACCTACACAGAGTATATACTGTACACACTATTTCAGCCCAGGTTTATATATTTGGATCTGCCATTTGTAGGTGTTTTTGTGTCTTAGCTCAACACTGTGAAACCTGTAGTTACAAACATGGAGGATGAAGACATGAAGACATATATTGTACCTCTGACCGGCCTACCTTCCAAGAGGTGAAAGATAAAACTTTTCCTTTATCGTCAACTCAGTGAATGTCTTTAAACTTTCGAAAACTGTAACAAAGAATAAGTTAAAAAACTTATTTTCATTGGACCCACAGAAAAGTCAAAGTTGTCCATAGAAATGCCCGTCTAAATCAGAAATCTACAGCACAAAGGCAGTGGCCTTTCGGGACATAAAAATGAAATCAGACTTTACTCACGACGAATTGCCCTTGGTCACGGACATCTTGCTATCAGTCACTACAAAGATGTTTTCTCTCGTGCCATGGCTTGCCTGACTTGCTTCTTCAGCTGGATGGCTTCTGGTCGCTGGTCAGGATCGACAGCCAGCATGTCCTGGAGCACTGTCCTTAGCTCCATGCTTATGGCTCTGTTTACTTTCAGGGGGATGTGGAACTGCAGCCAGGGGTTCTCACGCAGGGCCTCTCCAACAGGCCCTGACAGACATATGCTCCTGTATCGGAAACACACTTTAGTTCAATTCTAAAATATTTCTCATAGGACTGAAGGAACCTTTGCCTGTTAAGAGTTAACAATTAGGTCCTCAAGAACTGTTTTACGGTTTTCCACACTCCTGGCTGGCCAAGGTCTCTTTAAGGTCTCTTAAGTGGAGGTGTAACTCATGTATCCTACATGTGATTTAGCAACATGAAAGGGAATAGCTTCTTATCGGATTATGGTCTTGGTTAACTGCCTAAGGCTGACCTAAGTGCCTAACTTTCTGACTTTCTTTATACCTTATATGTTAAGAAGCTTCTTCTGACCAATCAGAAATGTATGCTTTATGTATGAACATTTTGCTCATCAAAGTGAGTGAGAGACAAGGTTAACAGAAATTAGCCACGGCAGTAAATGACAGCATATTTTTGGGTTCTTAAATGGTCTCTACCTGGCACACCTGCAGTGCAAACTGACACACACTGTTTAGAGAAACAGTTACTCTATTACTAATATTAATGAAACATTTCTTATTCTATGGAACAAAAACAAACAGTAAAACTAAAACACAGATCTCTTAGCTTCCTATTTCATGAACCAGATGACTGAATGACCAAGCCTAACTAGTAGCCAGAACCCCAGTTAACCCTCCGTAACACAAAGTTTAACCACACGACAGGAACTCTTTCAAACTGAGTGAAAATCATAAATGGATCCATAACTTTACATCAATTTACTATGTTGTGCCAATACCTGCATTTACATTTAGAACGAATGATGTCATAGAACCAGCATCACACCAGTTCCAGGTGTCTCCAAGGAGACAACAGAACTTCAGTTGTGTTTGCTAAAATACACACTTTGAAACATACTGTAACACTTAGTTAACATGTCTGGTTTAGTTGAAGAATCGGCTAAGGTAAGTTTCAGGGTTTAATGGTGGGATGGCACCTGTGCTTTTTTCCCCCAACCGCTAGAATATGATTCGCACCAAACCCAAAAGAAATACTGCACAGTTCAGGAACTTCATCAACCTAGCAACTGTAAAATAAGCTTACAAACAACTGAATTGAAATGCCAAAAAGTTCAGAGAAAGGCACAAACTATGTTTACTTGGGGTTTACAAAATTAAAGCTAACTAAAACTGTAATGATAAACAATCATGCTGCCAATGGACAGAGAAATATCATGTTTTTTGAATAATGTATTATTTGTTATATAGGAACCCAGTATAAGGGAATCCCTTGCAATCCTGTCTGCAGAGATAAAGGTAAGTATTGTTTTCTCTTTAGCTCTGTCACTCCAAGAAATATAATGAACATAAATATATTTGACAATCTTTTCATAGTAATCCAAACAACTCTGCGTGCATCTGACATTTGTAATATTTATCTACCGCAGTATAACTCTCCTGGCAAGGTGATTGGTATTGTACCTTGAAAGAAAACTGATTGGAAATGTCATGTACTCTATGGTTTCTATTGATGTCAAGTGGCAAATGTTGACTGGTGATGTTATGTGAATCTTAGGAAATGGTCATTTTTCAATCGAGTCTATGTTTCTCAGAATTTGAGACAGAGAGGTCAATCTCTACAATCCGAGCTGAGGGCATTTCTTGGAATGGAAAGGTAAGAGCAACGTGTTCTTTGTTATTCTCTTAAGACTCTTCGCCAGATTTTACGATGAAAAATGTAAATAATAATAACAAACATTATTTTATATAGTGCCTTGAAAGGTGGCTTCTTTACAGAATGACAAAACCAACTACAATAAATAAAACACAAGATATGCATGATGACAATACACAGTTAGAGGAGACAGTAGATGGTCATTGTCAGTGTATTCTGAAGGTAGTTTTCCAATTTTTTGGAATGGGGTAAAAGAGGCCACCTCTACTAGAATCTTTGTCCTAACCAAAAATGTAACAAAGTATAATAATAATATTAAAAATAATAATGATAAACTTAATCTATAGAGCACCTTTCATACAAATAGTGCTTTGGTGCTTTAAAAACCAAGCGTAAAAATAAAATATTAAAATTGAGAGATATACTTTCAGTTGTAAAGGAAAATACAGCAATACAGTAAAGCAACATACATGTCAATTAAATAAATAAAAATTAGGAAAGTCGTAATAAAGTAAGAACAATTAAAGAGAACTAAAAAAAGAAACAGAAATAGAAAGAACAAAGAACCACTTTAACTAAAAGCAACATTTTCAAATGTTTTTTAAAACAATGTACCGAGCTTGACTGCCTAATAAAAAGTGGAAGTGAGTTTCATAATTTAGAAGCATAAAAACAAAAAGCAGCCTCTCCACTCTTTCTGCATTTCACATGTGGTATTTGCAGTAGGCCAGTATGTGCAGATCTCAGGTCACGTATAGGAACATATGAAGACAGACATTCAGTAAGGTACAGACGTGCTAGGTCGCTTAAAGCTTTAAAAACAAGTAAAAGAACTTTCAAATTTATCCTAGATAATACAGGTGACCGGTGAAGTTTTTTCAAAACAGGAATGATATTCTCTTTCTTGTATTTGTTAGGATCTGTGCTACTGCATTTCGAACAAGTAGTAAGGGATTTATTGTTTTCTTGGGAAGCCCACAAAACAGAGCATTATAATCATATCCACATCAATGTGAGCAATGGAGAAGTCAAATTAACGTGTCTAAATATCATCTAGTTCTATCCCAGGGAAGAGGGCTGTTGCCTACACAGACGACAAGACACAAAACGCTGAACTGTGCAAAACATGCATAAGGACATCAGTCAGGAGGAACAAGGTAAAGTGTTTTTTCTTCTTCACCATGGTCATCTAGTTTCACTCCAAGCACTGTCATATGAAATAACTGTGGAAACGACCTCCCCAACATTTTGGGTTGTTGCATTTTGCTTCAATGAATTTTAACCTTTTCTTTTAGACATTAAGAGGAAGGACACATTCACCCTTGGTAGAGATTCAGTTGTTCTATGAGATGTCAAGGTGAGAATTAACCACTTCAGGCATAAGTCAATCCACATGACTGAAAAAGGGGCAATGAACAGGATATGGGGATTTTGCTAGTTATAAAGTACAATAATCATCATTACATGATCTAAGACTACTGAAGTATAAGCTGTGTCCCTGACTGATTAATTAGCAAATTCATCTTTGTAGAGTGCAGCTACTATCTATTCAGTGGCATTTCCTTAAAACAATTGTATTCCCACATTCTGAATATGGAGTGAGATCATGTAGAGAATGTTGGACTTGTAATAACTAATTGAAGGATAATAACAATCAACGAAAGTGCTTAAAAGTATCAACAAATGCCTTCAAAGTACTTGACACAGACTTTGCTTTCAAAAGTGAAACATAATTAATGCTTACGTAAGATTTCTCTTGACTTCTCAGGAGTATACTAACTCCAAGGACAAGTATCATCACAAACCATTATTTAAGTGCTGATGTTGGAGCTGCAATACTACTACCAAGACAAAAAATGATACAGGTAACACTGCTTTCAGATTTCTAAGAATTGCTAAAATAGTATGTTTGCAGAGCATTCAGAGTTGAGAATATGACAAGTTCCTACCATCTCAAACACTGCCAATCTAGAACAAAAAGAAAGTACTTGAACGCCTGCAGTAATCGAACACAAACCAGAACATATCAGTGCATGACAAGGAAATGTAGTCACAAAATGATTCTACCCTTTCAAGTCCCAAAAAGGACCGAGGAACTTACCGGAGGCGATACCTGGATTTCAAACAGAGTACAATGTAGCCACTGTAGGGGAGAAGATCACAGAGAGCTCTTCTCAGATTGCTCAGAGTCAGCCCCAGCACCCTGTCCTGACTGAAGCAGACAAAGTGGTCAAACAGGTAGGTAGAAATGAGTAAGGAACAGAGAGTATGGTTATTCTTGCATTGTTTTGTTCGTCTGTCAAAGAAAAGAGTGCTTCTGACTTTTGTCAATGTTCATCTATATTTTAGGAGAAGAACAAACGGTGGTATCACACTTTGCTCAAGTGTATGATACCATGTGTGTACAGCAGACATCACCAAAGGAACAGGAGACACCTGAGTAGAGAACAAGAATATGAAAAGACTGATGAAAAAAAGCACCAGGAGAAATCCATTGAATATGCACAATCTCGTACAGTATTTCAATGAAAAGTTTCAGTGTTGTTTTTAGTGTCGTTGTATTGCATACATTTAAAACAATGTGTCTTGTTTAATGAACAATTTCATTTACTTTAGTAAAAAGTGTTGTTTACTGTAGTCCTAGCATGGATGCAATTGTTAGAAAAAACTTGAATGAAAAACTGAATGTTTCATACAATATGGGTTTGTGTTAACCCACACACCTAAGTGAAATGTTTGATTACGTTTACAAGACATAACACATAGTTCAGTTGAGTGTGAAAGGGAACAACAGAGAAAGTCACAAACAAAACATGTGTGAAGGACTTGATGAATGTTTTTTCTTTAGAAATGACAAAAAATAAAGAATTTTTCAACAAGATGTCTTTCTATAGCGAGTTTCATTTGAGATAGTCTTTTCTTAGAAGTGCAAGAGTGGTATCCCCTACAACTTATTCCCCAATTTGATCATTCTCAGAAATTAGGAGACGGAAACCACACCTACTGTAATATTAGACCTTGTAACAAGGCAACTAGGTTTCAATGGCTTAAAAGGTGCAGAAAGAGGCTCATGTATAATGACCTCCAGTGTCCCACAGGTTTCCCAAATCATTTCTTAGAGTATGGAAAAAGAGGAAATAAAGTGTCTACAGAAAGCGTATACCCCCTTGAACTTTGTTCAGTTTGTTGCGCCAGTGCCAGAGTTTCATGCAATTAAATGAGGACCTCTATCTCACACCACATATGTTATACTTTCAATGGGAAAAAAGGAAATATTACAATTGTATACATTTTCACCCACATGTTAATACTTGGTAGAAGCCCTTTTCACAGCAATTTCAGCTGTGAGTCTGTTGGTAATGCGCTCCACCACCTCTGCACCAACAAGATTTGATAATATTTGAGAATTTCAGAAGTCTGTCTGGTTTAGCTGAAGAATCAGCTAAGGTAAGTTTCAGGAAGAGCATCTGATTTCTTTCAATAAAGCAGAACAGAGAAAAAACACACAATACAAAATCATGAGAATTTGTATCCATATGACACTTTGACTCGAATACTTTTATCAGACCTACACAGAGTATATACTGTACACACTTTTTCAGCCCAGGTTTATACATTTGGAACTGCCATTTGTAGGTGTTTTTGTGTCTTAGCTCAACTCTGTGAAACCTGTAGTTACAAACATGGAGGATGAAGACATGAAGATATATATTGTACCTCTGACCGGCCTACCTTCCAAGAGGTGAAAGATGAAACTTTTCCTTTATCGTCAACTCAGTGAATGTCTTTAAACTTTCGAAAACTGTAACAAAGAATAAGTTAAAAAACGTATTTTCATTGGACACACAGAAAAGTCAAAGTTGTCCATAGAAATGCCCGTCTAAATCAAAATCTACAGCACAAAGGCAGTGGCCTTTCGGGACATAAAAATGAAATCAGACTTTACTCAGACGAATTGCCCTTGGTCACGGACATCTTGCAATCAGTCACTACAAAGATGTTTTCTCTCGTGCCATGGCTTGCCTGACTTGCTTCTTCTGATGGATGGCTTCTGGTCGTTGGTCAGGATCGACAGCCAGCATGTCCTGGAGCAGTGTCCTTAGCTCAGTGCTTATGGCTCTATTTACTTTCAGGAGGATGTGGAACTGCAGCCAGGGGTTCTCATCCAGGGCCTATCCAACAGGCCCTGACAGACATATGCTCCTGTATCGGAAACACACTTTAGTTCAATTCTAAAATATTTCTCATAGGACTGAAGGAACCTTCACCTGTTAAGAGTTAACAATTAGGCCCTCAAGAACTGTTTTATGGTTTTCTACACTCCTGGCTGGCCAAGGTCTCTTTAAGGTCTCTTAAGTGGAGGTGTAACTCATGTATCCTACATGTGATTTAGCAACATGAAAGGGAATAGCTTCTTATCGGATTATGGTCTTGGTTAACTGCCTAAGGCTGACCTAAGTGCCTAACTTTCTGACTTTCTTTATACCTTATATGTTAAGAAGCTTCTTCTGACCAATCAGAAATGTATGCTTTATGTATGAACATTTTGCTCATCAAAGTGAGTGAGAGACAAGGTTAACAGAAATTAGCCACGGCAGTAAATGACAGCATATTTTTGGGTTCTTAAATGGTCTCTACCTGGCACACCTGCAGTGCAAACTGACACACACTGTTTAGAGAAACAGCTACTCTATTACTAATATTAATGAAACATTTCTTATTTTATGGAACAAAAACAAACAGTAAAACTAAAACACAGATCTCTTAGCTTCCTATTTCATGAACCAGATGACTGAATGACCAAGCCAGAACCCCAGTTAACCCTCCGTAACACAAACTTTAACCACACGACAGGAACTCTTTCAAACTGAGTGAAAATCATAAATGGATCCATAACTTTACATCAATTTACTATGTTGTGCCAATACCTGCATTTACATTTAGAACGAATGATGTCATAGAACCAGCATCACACCAGTTCCAGGTGTCTCCAAGGAGACAACAGAACGTCAGTTGTGTTTGCTAAAATACACACTTTGAAACATACTGTAACACTTAGTTAACATGTCTGGTTTAGTTGAAGAATCGGCTAAGGTAAGTTTCAGGGTTTAATGGTGGGATGGCACCTGTGCTTTTTTCCCCCAACCGCTAGAATATGATTCGCACCAAACCCAAAAGAAATACTGCACAGTTCAGGAACTTCATCAACCTAGCAACTGTAAAATAAGCTTACAAACAACTGAATTGAAATGCCAAAAAGTTCAGAGAAAGGCACAAACTATGTTTACTTGGGGTTTACAAAATTAAAGCTAACTAAAACTGTAATGATAAACAATCATGCTGCCAATGGACAGAGAAATATCATGTTTTTTGAATAATGTATTATTTGTTACATAGGAACCCAGTATAAGGGAATCCCTTGCGATCCTGTCTGCAGAGATAAAGGTAAGTATTTTTTTCTCTTTAGCTCTGTCACTCCAAGAAATATAATGAACATAAATATATTTGCCAATCTTTTCATAGTAATCCAAACAACTCTGCGTGCATCTGACATTTGTAATATTTATCTACCGCAGTATAACTCTTCTGGCAAGGTGATTGGTATTGTACCTTGAAAGAAAACTGATTGGAAATGTCATGTACTCTATGGTTTCTATTGATGTCAAGTGGCAAATGTTGACTGGTGATGTTATGTGAATCTTAGGAAATGGTCATTTTTCAATCGAGTCTATGTTTCTCAGAATTTGAGACAGAGAGGTCAATCTCTACAATCCGAGCTGAGGGCATTTCTTGGAATGGAAAGGTAAGAGCAACGTGTTCTTTGTTATTCTCTTAAGACTCTTCGCCAGATTTTACGATGAAAAATGTAAATAATAATAACAAACATTATTTTATATAGTGCCTTGAAAGGTGGCTTCTTTACAGAATGACAAAACCAACTACAATAAATAATACACAAGATATGCATGATGACAATACACAGTTAGAGGAGACAGTAGATGGTCATTGTCAGTGTATTCTGAAGGTAGTTTTCCAATTTTTTGGAATGGGGTAAAAGAGGCCACCTCTACTAGAATCTTTGTCCTAACCAAAAATGTAACAAAGTATAATAATAATATTAAAAATAATAATGATAAACTTTATCTATAGAGCACCTTTCATACAAATAGTGCTTTGGTGCTTTAAAAACCAAGCGTAAAAATAAAATATTAAAATTGAGAGATATACTTTCAGTTGTAAAGGAAAATACAGCAATACAGTAAAGCAACATACATGTCAATTAAATAAATAAAAATTAGGAAAGTCGTAATAAAATAAGAACAATTAAAGAGAACTAAAAAAAGAAACAGAAATAGAAAGAACAAAGAACCACTTTAACTAAAAGCAACATTTTCAAATGTTTTTTAAAACAATGTACCGAGCTTGACTGCCTAATAAAAAGTGGAAGTGAGTTTCATAATTTAGAAGCATAAAAACAAAAAGCAGCCTCTCCACTCTTTCTGCATTTCACATGTGGTATTTGCAGTAGGCCAGTATGTGCAGATCTCAGGTCACGTATAGGAACATATGAAGACAGACATTCAGTAAGGTACAGACGTGCTAGGTCGCTTAAAACTTTAAAAACAAGTAAAAGAACTTTCAAATTTATCCTAGATAATACAGGTGACCAGTGAAGTTTTTTCAAAACAGGAATGATATTCTCTTTCTTGTATTTGTTAGGATCTGTGCTACTGCATTTCGAACAAGTAGTAAGGGATTTATTGTTTTCTTGGGAAGCCCACAAAACAGAGCATTATAATCATATCCACATCAATGTGAGCAATGGAGAAGTCAAATTAACGTGTCTAAATATCATCTAGTTCTATCCCAGGGAAGAGGGCTGTTGCCTACACAGACGACAAGACACAAAACGCTGAACTGTGCAAAACATGCATAAGGACATCAGTCAGGAGGAACAAGGTAAAGTGTTTTTTCTTCTTCACCACGGTCATCTAGTTTCACTCCAAGCACTGTCATATGAAATAACTGTGGAAACGACCTCCCCAACATTTTGGGTTGTTGCATTTTGCTTCAATGAATTTTAACCTTTTCTTTTAGACATTAAGAGGAAGGACACATTCACCCTTGGTAGAGATTCAGTTGTTCTATGAGATGTCAAGGTGAGAATTAACCACTTCAGGCATAAGTCAATCCACATGACTGAAAAAGGGGCAATGAACAGGATATGGGGATTTTGCTAGTTATAAAGTACAATAATCATCATTACATGATCTAAGACTACTGAAGTATAAGCTGTGTCCCTGACTGATTAATTAGCAAATTCATCTTTGTAGAGTGCAGCTACTATCTATTCAGTGGCATTTCCTTAAAACAATTGTATTCCCACATTCTGAATATGGAGTGAGATCATGTAGAGAATGTTGGACTTGTAATAACTAATTGAAGGATAATAACAATCAACGAAAGTGCTTAAAAGTATCAACAAATGCCTTCAAAGTACTTGACACGGACTTTGCTTTCAAAAGTGAAACATAATTAATGCTTAAGTACGATTTCTCTTGACTTCTCAGGAGTATACTAACTCCAAGGACAAGTAACATCACAAACCATTATTTAAGTGCTGATGTTGGAGCTGCAATACTACTACCAAGACAAAAAATGATACAGGTAACACTGCTTTCAGATTTCTAAGAATTGCTAAAATAGTATGTTTACAGAGCATTCAGAGTTGAGAATATGACAAGTTCCTACCATCTCAAACACTGCCAATCTAGAACAAAAAGAAAGTACTTGAACGCCTGCAGTAATCGAACACAAACCAGAACATATCAGTGCATGACAAGGAAATGTAGTCACAAAATGATTCTACCCTTTCAAGTCCCAAAAAGGACCGAGGAACTTACCGGAGGCGATACCTGGATTTCAAACAGAGAACAATGTAGCCACTGTAGGGGAGAAGATCACAGAGAGCTCTTCTCAGATTGCTCAGAGTCAGCCCCAGCACCCTGTCCTGACTGAAGCAGACAAAGTGGTCAAACAGGTAGGTAGAAATGAGTAAGGAACAGAGAGTATGGTTATTCTTGCATTGTTTTGTTCGTCTGTCAAAGAAAAGAGTGCTTCTGACTTTTGTCAATGTTCATCTTTATTTTAGGAGAAGAACAAACGGTGGTATCACACTTTGCTCAAGTGTATGATACCATGTGTGTACAGCAGACATCACCAAAGGAACAGGAGACACCTGAGTAGAGAACAAGAATATGAAAAGACTGATGAAAAAAAGCACCAGGAGAAATCCATTGAATATGCACAATCTCGTCCAGTATTTCAATGAAGTTTCAGTGTTGTTTTTAGTGTCGTCGTATTGCATACATTTAAAACAATGTGTCTTGTTTAATGAACAATTTCATTTACTTTAGTAAAAAGTGTTGTTTACTGTAGTCCTAGCATGGATGCAATTGTTACAAAAAACGTGAATGAAAAACTGAATGTTTCATACAATATGGGTTTGTGTTAACCCACACACCTAAGTGAGATGTTTGATTACGTTTACAAGACATAACACATAGTTCAGTTGAGTGTGAAAGGGAACAACAGAGAAAGTCACAAACAAAACATTTGTGAAGGACTTGATGAATGTTTTTTCTTTAGAAATGACAAAAAATAAAGAATTTTTCAACAAGATGTCTTTCTATAGCGAGTTTCATTTGAGATAGTCTTTTCTTAGAAGTGCAAGAGTGGTATTCCCTACAACTTATTCCCCAATTTGATCATTCTCAGAAATTAGGAGACGGAAACCACACCTACTGTAATATTAGACCTTGTAACAAGGCAACTAGGTTTCAATGGCTTAAAAGGTGCAGAAAGAGGCTCATGTATAATGACCTCCAGTGTCCAACAGGTTTCCCAAATCATTTCTTAGAGTATGGAAAAAGAGGAAATAAAGTGTCTACAGAAAGCGTATACCCCCTTGAACTTTGTTCAGTTTGTTGCGCCAGTGCAATTAAATGAGGACCTCTATCTCACACCACATATGTTATACTTTCAATGGGAAAAAAGGAAATATTACAATTGTATACATTTTCACCCACATGTTAATATTTGGTAGAAGCCCTTTTCACAGCAATTTCAGCTGTGAGTCTGTTGGTAATGGGCTCCACCACCTCTGCACCAACAAGATTTGATAATATTTGAGAATTTCAGAAGTCTGTCTGGTTTAGCTGAAGAATCAGCTAAGGTAAGTTTCAGGAAGAGCATCTGATTTCTTTCGATAAAGCAGAACAGAGAAAAAACACACAATACAAAATCATGAGAATTTGTATCCATATGACACTTTGACTCGAATACTTTTATCAGACCTACACAGAGTATATACTGTACACACTTTTTCAGCCCAGGTTTATACATTTGATACATTTGGAACTGCCATTTGTAGGTGTTTTTGTGTCTTAGCTCAACACTGTGAAACCTGTAGTTACAAACATGGAGGATGAAGACATGAAGACATATATTGTACCTCTGACCGGCCTACCTTCCAAGAGGTGAAAGATGAAACTTTTCCTTTATCGTCAACTCAGTGAATGTCTTTAAACTTTTGAAAACTGTAACAAAGAATAAGTTAAAAAACTTATTTTCATTGGACCCACAGAAAAGTCAAAGTTGTCCATAGAAATGCCCGTCTAAATCAGAAATCTACAGCACAAAGGCAGTGGCCTTTCGGGACATAAAAATGAAATCAGACTTTACTCAGACGAATTGCCCTTGGTCACGGACATCTTGCTATCAGTCACTACAAAGATGTTTTCTCTCGTGCCATGGCTTGCCTGACTTGCTTCTTCTGCCGGATGGCTTCTGGTCGCTGGTCAGGATCGACAGCCAGCATGTCCTGGAGCAGTGTCCTTAGCTCTGTGCTTATGGCTCTATTTACTTTCAGGGGGATGTGGAACTGCAGCCAGGGGTTCTCATCCAGGGCCTCTCCAACAGGCCCTGACAGACATATGCTCCTGTATCCGAAACACACTTTAGTTCAATTCTAAAATATTTCTCATAGGACTGAAGGAACTGTTGCCTGTTAAGAGTTAACAAATAGGTCCTCAAGAACTGTTTTACGGTTTTCTACACTCCTGGCTGGCCAAGGTCTCTTTAAGGTCTCTTAAGTGGAGGTGTAACTCATGTATCCTACATGTGATTTAGCAACATGAAAGGGAATAGCTTCTTATCGGATTATGGTCTTGGTTAACTGCCTAAGGCTGACCTAAGTGCCTAACTTTCTGACTTTCTTTATACCTTATATGTTAAGAAGCTTCTTCTGACCAATCAGAAATGTATGCTTTATGTATGAACATTTTGCTCATCAAAGTGAGTGAGAGACAAGGTTAACAGAAATTAGCCACGGCAGTAAATGACAGCATATTTTTGGGTTCTTAAATGGTCTCTACCTGGCACACCTGCAGTGCAAACTGACACACACTGTTTAGAGAAACAGCTACTCTATTACTAATATTAATGAAACATTTCTTATTCTATGGAACAAAAACAAACAGTAAAACTAAAACACAGATCTCTTAGCTTCCTATTTCATGAACCAGATGACTGAATGACCAAGCCTAACTAGTAGCCAGAACCCCAGTTAACCCTCCGTAACACAAAGTTTAACCACACGACAGGAACTCTTTCAAACTGAGTGAAAATCATAAATGGATCCATAACTTTACATCAATTTACTATGTTGTGCCAATACCTGCATTTACATTTAGAACGAATGATGTCATAG
Organism: Lepisosteus oculatus; assembly: GCF_040954835.1. NCBI lineage: Eukaryota > Metazoa > Chordata > Actinopteri > Semionotiformes > Lepisosteidae > Lepisosteus > Lepisosteus oculatus. The sequence goes on along the minus strand of NW_027168042.1, from coordinate 757,376 downwards.
AACCAGCATCACACCAGTTCCAGGTGTCTCCAAGGAGACAACAGAACTTCAGTTGTTTTTGCTAAAATACACACTTTGAAACATACTGTAACACTTAGTTAACATGTCTGGTTTAGTTGAAGAATCGGCTAAGGTAAGTTTCAGGGTTTAATGGTGGGATGGCACCTGTGCTTTTTTCCCCCAACCGCTAGAATATGATTCGCACCAAACCCAAAAGAAATACTGCACAGTTCAGGAACTTCATCAACCTAGTAACTGTAAAATAAGCTTACAAACAACTGAATTGAAATGCCAAAAAGTTCAGAGAAAGGCACAAACTATGTTTACTTGGGGTTTACAAAATTAAAGCTAACTAAAACTGTAATGATAAACAATCATGCTGCCAATGGACAGAGAAATATCATGTTTTTTGAATAATGTATTATTTGTTATATAGGAACCCAGTATAAGGGAATCCCTTGCGATCCTGTCTGCAGAGATAAAGGTAAGTATTTTTTTCTCTTTAGCTCTGTCACTCCAAGAAATATAATGAACATAAATATATTTGCCAATCTTTTCATAGTAATCCAAACAACTCTGCGTGCATCTGACATTTGTAATATTTATCTACCGCAGTATAACTCTTCTGGCAAGGCGATTGGTATTGTACCTTGAAAGAAAACTGATTGGAAATGTCATGTACTCTATGGTTTCTATTGATGTCAAGTGGCAAATGTTGACTGGTGATGTTATGTGAATCTTAGGAAATGGTCATTTTTCAATCGAGTCTATGTTTCTCAGAATTTGAGACAGAGAGGTCAATCTCTGCAATCCGAGCTGAGGGCATTTCTTGGAATGGAAAGGTAAGAGCAACGTGTTCTTTGATATTCTCTTAAGACTCTTCGCCAGATTTTACGATAAAAAATGTAAACAATAATAACAAACATTATTTTATATAGTGCCTTGAAAGGTGGCTTCTTTACAGAATGACAAAACCAACTACAATAAATAATACACAAGAATGCATGATGACAATACACAGTTAGAGGAGACAGTAGATGGTCATTGTCAGTGTATTCTGAAGGTAGTTTTCCAATTTTTTGGAACGGGGTAAAAGAGGCCACCTCTACTAGAATCTTTGTCCTAACCAAAAATGTAACAAAGTATAATAATAATATTAAAAATAATAATGATAAACTTTATCTATAGAGCACCTTTCATACAAATAGTGCTTTGGTGCTTTAAAAACCAAGCGTAAAAATAAAATATTAAAATTGAGAGATATACTTTCAGTTGTAAAGGAAAATACAGCAATACAGTAAAGCAACATACATGTCAATTAAATAAATAAAAATTAGGAAAGTTGTAATAAAATAAGAACAATTAAAGAGAACTAAAAAAAGAAACAGAAATAGAAAGAACAAAGAACCACTTTAACTAAAAGCAACATTTTCAAATGTTTTTTAAAACAATGTACCGAGCTTGACTGCCTAATAAAAAGTGGAAGTGAGTTTCATAATTTAGAAGCATAAAAACAAAAAGCAGCCTCTCCACTCTTTCTGCATTTCACATGTGGTATTTGCAGTAGGCCAGTATGTGCAGATCTCAGGTCACGTATAGGAACATATGAAGACAGACATTCAGTAAGGTACAGACGTGCTAGGTCGCTTAAAGCTTTAAAAACAAGTAAAAGAACTTTCAAATTTACCCTAGATAATACAGGTGACCAGTGAAGTTTTTTCAAAACGAGAATGATATTCTCTTTCTTGTATTTGTTAGGATCTGTGCTACTGCATTTCGAACAAGTAGTAAGGGATTTATTGTTTTCTTGGGAAGCCCACAAAACAGAGCATTATAATCATATCCACATCAATGTGAGCAATGGAGAAGTCAAATTAACGTGTCTAAATATCATCTAGTTCTATCCCAGGGAAGAGGGCTGTTGCCTACACAGACGACAAGACACAAAACGCTCAACTGTGCAAAACACGCATAAGGACATCAGTCAGGAGGAACAAGGTAAAGTGTTTTTACTTCTTCACCATGGTCATGTAGTTTCACTCCAAGCACTGTCTTATGAAATAACTGTGGAAACAACCTCCCCAACATTTTGGGTTGTTGCATTTTGCTTCAATGAATTTTAACCTTTTCTTTTAGACATTAAGAGGAAGGACACATTCACCCTTGGTAGAGATTCAGTTGTTCTACGAGATGTCAAGGTGAGAATTAACCACTTCAGGCATAAGTCAATCCACATGACCGGAAATGGGGCAATGAACAGGATATGGGGATTTTGCTAGTTATAAAGTACAATAATCATCATTACATGATCTAAGACTACTGAAGTATAAGCTGTGTCCCTGACTGATTAATTAGCAAATTCATCTTCATAGAGTGGAGCTACACTGAATATGGAGTGAGATCATGTAGGGAATGTTGGACTTGTAATAACTAATTGAAGGATAATAATAATCAACGAAAGTGCTTAAAAGTATCAACAAATGCCTTCAAAGTACTTGACACGGACTTTGCTTTCAAAAGTGAAACATAATTAATGCTTACGTAAGATTTCTCTTGACTTCTCAGGAGTATACTAACTCCAAGGACAAGTAACATCACAAACCATTATTTAAGTGCTGATGTTGGAGCTGCAATACTACTACCAAGACAAAAAATGATACAGGTAACACTGCTTTCAGATTTCTAAGAATTGCTAAAATAGTATGTTTACAGAGCATTCAGAGTCTCATAGAGAAAATAAGTTGAGAATATGACAAGCTCCTACCATCTCAAACACTGCCAATCTAGAACAAAAAGAAAGTACTTGAACGCCTGCAGTAATCGAACACAAACCAGAACATATCAGTGCATGACAATGAAATGTAGTCACAAAATGATTCTACCCTTTCAAGTCCCAAAAAAGACCGAGGAACTTACCGGAGGAGATACCTGGATTTCAAACAGAGTACAATGTAGCCACTGTAGGGGAGAAGATCACAGAGAGCTCTTCTCAGATTGCTCAGAGTCAGCCCCAGCACCCTGTCCTGACTGAAGCAGACAAAGTGGTCAAACAGGTAGGTAGAAATGAGTAAGGAACAGAGAGTATGGTTATTCTTGCATTGTTTTGTTCGTCTGTCAAAGAAAAGAGTGCTTCTGACTTTTGTCAATGTTCATCTTTATTTTAGGAGAAGAACAAACGGTGGTATCACACTTTGCTCAAGTGTATGATACCATGTGTGTACAGCAGACATCACCAAAGGAACAGGAGACACCTGAGTAGAGAACAAGAATATGAAAAGACTGATGAAAAAAGGCACCAGGAGAAATCCATTGAATATGCACAATCTCGTCCAGTATTTCAATGAAAAGTTTCAGTGGTGTTTTTAGTGTCGTCGTATTGCATACATTTAAAACAATGTGTCTTGTTTAATGAACAATTTCATTTACTTTAGTAAAAAGTGTTGTTTACTGTAGTCCTAGCATGGATGCAATTGTTAGAAAACACGTGAATGAAAAACTGAATGTTTCATATAATATGGGTTGGTGTTAACCCACACACCTAAGTGAAATGTTTGATTACGTTTACAAGACATAACACATAGTTCAGTTGAGTGTGAAAGGGAACAACAGAGAAAGTCACAAACAAAACATTTGTGAAGGACTTGATGAATGTTTTTTCTTTAGAAATGACAAAAAATAAAGAATTTTTCAACAAGATGTCTTTCTATAGCGAGTTTCATTTGAGATAGTCTTTTCTTAGAAGTGCAAGAGTGGTATTCCCTACAACTTATTCCCCAATTTGATCATTCTCAGAAATTAGGAGACGGAAACCACACCTACTGTAATATTAGACCTTGTAACAAGGCAAATAGGTTTCAATGGCTTAAAAGGTGCAGAAAGAGGCTCATGTATAATGACCTCCAGTGTCCCACAGGTTTCCCAAATCATTTCTTAGAGTATGGAAAAAGAGGAAATAAAGTGTCTACAGAAAGCGTATACCCCCTTGAACTTTGTTCAGTTTGTTGCGCCAGTGCCAGAGTTTCATGCAATTAAATGAGGACCTCTTTCTCACACCACATATGTTATACTTTCAATGGGAAAAAAGGAAATATTACAATTGTATACATTTTAAAGCCATGTGTTCATATTTGGTAGAAGCCCTAACAACACCTAAAAAACACCTAACAACGGGTGCAGGACCGAATTAGGGCAGTACCCACTATTGATAAACATACAGAAAACAATATTAAAGTACTGGCTTTAATATTAGCCAGACACAGCTGGATGAGCTCTACCAGCCAGGACAGGAGGCTCTACTGTACACAGAGAGGGGTGGGAGGGGGGAACAAGCTGCCCAGCCGTGTGGAATGCTACAGAACCCTAAACAGACAAAACATACTACCCGAATATTTGACCAAGATATCCAGACACAGCTGGATGAGCTCCACCAGTCAGGACAGGATAATAAGATACACTCCACAGACATTCACAACAGTGACATATCAAAAACACTTGAATTACTTATCTAGTCTCTCGAAACAAAATTTCGAGAAAAAACACATTGCCCAACGTTAGAAAGCACCTTGCATTACATTGCTTGAAAAACAATTTTATTTCGAAGGAATTATGGATCGGGAATTCTTCGAGGAAGTCGGGGTCACACAGCATGCCGCCCCATATATCAGGGAGCACATCGGATCAAGGCACCGTCTCTTTCAACACAACAATCCGAAACACACAGCAGCAAGGGCGAGGCTTATAGCAGAACTAGTGAACTGGGTGAAAACTCCAGCCGAATCTCCAGATTTAAATCCAATAGAGATGGTATGGCATTAGCTGAAGGACTATGTTTGGAAAACTCCTAAACCAAGCACAAAGCAAGAACTGATACTGATACAATGTCTGTTGATACTGATACTGTATGAGTAGGGCTGTTTCACCACTCCTTTTTTTTTTGCATACAGCAGTACTTCTTATGGTAGTACTTAAGTACAGTACAGTAGGTACTTACATTAGTACTTCTCACGTTAAAAAAGTTAGGTGTTAGCATAAACTATTAGTAAATAAAAAATATTAAACTTAGCACTGTAATAAATTATGCTAATATTAAATTCGATTCTGCTCTGAGAATGTAGGGGGAAGGAAAAATGCCAGTGGTCTTTTCACTGATGAACTTGTGCCTGATGAACACCACTGCGTCACACCACACAGCTGCGAGTGCACCTCACTGTGCCCGGCCACCACTGCATCACACAACTGCCAGCGCACCTCACCGTGCCAGGCCACCACTGCGTCACAACACACAGCTGGCAGCGCACCTCACTGTGCCAGGCCACCACTGCGTCACACAGCTGCAAGCACACCTCACCGTGCCAGGCCACCACTGCGTCACACAGCTGCCAGCGCACCTCACCGTGCCAGGCCAACACTGCGTCACAACACACAGCTGCCAGCGCACCTCACCATGCCAGGCCACCACTGCGTCACACCACACAGCTGCCAGCGCACCTCAAAGTACCCGGCCACCAGTGCGTCACACCACACAGCTGCCAGCGCAGCTCACCATGCCAGGCCAGCACTGAGTCACACCATACAGCTGCCAGCGCACCTCACCGTGCCAGGCCACCACTGCGTCACACCACACAGCCGCCAGCGCACCTCACTGTGCCAGGCCGCCACTGCGTCACACAGCTGAAAGCGCACCTCACCGTGCCAAGCCACCACTGCGTCACACAGCCACCAGCGCACCTCACCGTGCCAGGCCACCACTGCGTCACACATCTGCCAACGCACCTCACTGAACCCTGCCACAGCTGCGTCACACAGCTGCCAGCACACCTCACCGTGCCCGGCCACCACTGCGTCACACAGCTGCCAGCGCACCTCAGCGTGCCAGGCCACCACTGCGTCACACAGCTGCCAGCGCACCTCAGCGTGCCAGGCCACCACTGCGTCACACAGCTGCCAGCACACCTCACAGTGCCAGGCCACCACTGCGTCAAACCACACAGGTGCCAGTGCACCTCACTGTGCCCAGCAGCCACTGCATCACACAGCTGAAAGCACAACTCACCGTGCCAGGACACCACTGTGTCACACCACACAGCTGCCAGTGCACCTCAACATGCCAGGCCACCACTGCGTCACACCACACAGCTGCCAGCACACCTCACCATGCTAGGCACCCACAGAGTCACACCACACATCTGCCAGCGCACCTCACCGTGCCAGGCCACCACTACGTCACACATCTGCCAACGCACCTCACCGTGCCCAGCCACCACTGCGTCACACAGCTGCCAGCACACCTCACCGTGCCCGGCCACCACTGCGTCACACAGCTGCCAGCGCACCTCACCGTGCCAGGCCACAACTGCATCCCACAGCTGCCAGCACACCTCACCATGCCAGGCCACCACTGCGTCACACCACACAGCTGCCAGCGCACCTCAAAGTACCCGGCCACCAGTGCGTCACACCTCATGCCTTGTTATGTGAAACTTTAATTCTCTTTTTAGGATTTTTTGAACATGGTCTTTTTCCCCCCAATCAGAGGCTCACCACAATTCACGCTCAACCACATCACAGATCTACTACACACACCTCAGGATGGTGACGTCACTGCCTTTCATATGGAAACATTTTGACACCGCGCTCAACAATCTTAGGAAGATCACAAAACAAGCCTGCTAGCCTGGATTTTACCTAAAAAAATCACGCCCGAGAAAGTGAAGTACTGTAGCATTAACTAGCAAAGGTGTATTGCAGACATAGGCATAGTACGTAATACAGGCTTTATGAACTCTAATAATATTGTTTCGGCTGTGAATCCTTCTTCAGCTGTGAGGGTCTTCAGCTCATAATGAAACACTTGGAGTTTGCAATGTACGGCGCTCTGAACGAGTTCAACTTTAATGCAGGAAAAATGGATTTCCCAGAAGCTATACTGATTCTTATGGAAGCCCGTTTCCGCCAGGGAGTAGAAAAAATGCGCCCTGGTATTCTCTGGGATGCAGTGCAGTTAAAACTGTTCACTGTTACTGACCATACTGCCTGCCTGCGGGCACTTTTCCTTTCCGTGGGGGAGGGTGGACTGTCTTTCATTAGAAGGTTAGCCTATTCTACTCGGAGAATGTAGAGGGGGTGGAAAGTGCCCGCGGTCATTTAATTAGTATTACAATTCGCACTGATTCCCCTGCGAAGATATGGACATAAGAATATTCGTGCGTGGTCAAAAAATGCCATAAAAACGACAAAGTGAAGGCTGTGAAAACATTCACAATGTGCTGTATACACAAAGCACGTGTTCTCACAACTCGAGGAGGTTTCGTGAAAACTTTATATCGTCACACAAAATAAAGTTTTTTTGTTTACAAAGACGATTACAAAGAATGTGGACCAGGGTAAAACTTTGAGTTTACAGCTTGTCCAAGGTCATTCATTATTAATACTATTAGGGATATCTTCGGTAAAGACTGACAGCAGGAACATTCCTGTTCTTTACTCAGCAGCTTATTAAAAACAGGGTGTTCAAAACGTTTTTTTTACCCAGAAGAGTGACACAGCTTCGCGTTGTGAATCTGTTATTCCGTATTTACAAAGAAAGTGGAATACAGTAATACTACCTGCTATATAGATACATATTTTTAGATATTCAGATCCTTAAATTGATATCATTATTCATTTCTTTAGATACGTGATTCCATACTATATTCCCTATTACAAAACCAATAATTCCAGTCCTGAAATCTGATTGGCTGACACACATTCGAAGAACATACTGTAACACTTAGTTAACATGTCTGGTTTAGTTGAAGAATCGGCTAAGGTAAGTTTCACGGTTTAATGGTGGGATGGCACCTGTGCTTTTTCCCCCCAACCGTTAGAATATGATTTGCACCAAACCCAAAAGAAATACTGCACAATTCAAGAAGCTAGCAACTGTAAAATAAGCTTAAAAACAACTGAACTGAAATGCAAAAAAGTTCAGAGAAAGGCACAAAATATGTTTACTTGGGGTTTAAAAAATTAAAACTAACTAAAACATTCCAAACAGAAGCCGGCCTACCTTCTTTTCTTTGTACCTGATAAAGATGAGGATGGCTTTAAAGATACAGCTAAACTTTTGCAGAACCATTCAAGCGCATTGTTACTGTTTGCTGTAGAAGCCAAAAATATGAGAATCTCAAAATCTAAAAATCTCATGGCGTCAGAATGTACAACTTTAAAAAAATAAATAATAATAATAAACATTAATTTATATAGCGCCTTGAAAGGTGGCTTCTTAATAGAATGACGAAACCAACAACAATAAATAATACACAAGATATGCATGATGACAATACACAGTTAGAGGAGACAGTAGATGGCGGTAATAAACACAGTGAGAGCAGAAGGATAAAGAACAGGGGTGAGTTTCCCGAAAATAACTAATCTTAGAGACTTTCAAGCAACTTTACGATGTACGTATGTACGTATGTAAACAATCGATTGACAATTCTTTCATTATATGGTGTCGGTTTTGGTCCTTCAGTGGGATGAAATAAAGTTGTGAAAAGGAATATGAAGTAAACTTGACATCATAGTTTAAGCAAAAGCATATAGACAGGCACAAAAAGGGACCTTATTGTTTCTAAGAGCAAAGAAAAGAAATGACTGAAATGCCGTAAAAGAAAACCAAGATTAACTGCGTGGACAGTGTATGCGTCCCGCACGACGTCCTTGATTTAAAGCAATATTTTTTGGCGCGCTGCCATAGTTAAGAATCAATATTTCATGAGAAAAAACTGTTATTTAGAGTTATTGGGTGTACTGGAACTCAATGGAAACATTAACTACTAAGCTTGGCATGTGTCACTCAACAAATACAGGACCTATAATCAAATTTAAAAACAAGTAGATCTAAGCTTTACCGTCAACAATCACGACAGAACATCAAACGGTGTTGAACTACGCGGTATCGACCGCGGGTTTGGGTACGGAATGGAGCAGGCGTGGGACTCAGGAATGGGGCTGAACAACACATTTATTAACTCGAATCGGGAAAGGTACACACACAGGGACAGGGGTTACAGCGCTGCACCTTCACTAACACACACACACACACACCTGAAGGGAAGAGACTGTATCCCAGCCTCCGTCCCGCTATACAGTCCGGTAGAACCCAGGTGCTGTTCTCAGCCCGCCTTGCGTGCGCAGGACTAAAGCGCCCTGCGTGGCGCTACATTATAAATACATGTTAGGCCCAATGATTTCACTAAAATAATGCATTGCTGCACTTCATACTGAAAATAATATCATCTAGTCAAGTATAAAAATGAATATGAAATGAATATGAAATATACCCAAGATGACTCATAAATTCATCACTGTATAAATAAATGTTCTTTTTTCGAATTTCCTCCGACACAGTACAACACAATATCAAAGTCCTTCATATAAACTCTTAGTGTCCTGTATTCCCAGAGGATGCCCCTGCCGTGAAGTGACTGTGCTCTGTCTGGCGATCTCTGGCGCTCAGGGTGGGCAGGAGGAGGCCAGTTTAAGAAGCACTTAGTGATGAACGAGCGGGTCGGGGAGCACGTAGATGACGAAGGATTTAATGTGCTACTTCAGTTACGATGGGTTTTGGGAAACACTCGTCAATTAACGATCGAGCTTAAGAGCGAGTTTACGATGTTCTTAGCGCTACGACGCTTTCGGGAAACAGAATCATAATATCTAGAAGGATTACCATATATAAAAATAGAAAGAATGATATATCATATATTATTAACACCATACCCACCATCTATGTACATTCACATGACCACACATATCAGATCAATATCAAATCAATCACAATGATTAGAATGCGCGCAGAAATCGCCCCTTTCTCTTCCCATCTTTCAGCACATTATACGTCCTCTCCACGATACAAGCCGATATCCGTTATCTTACTCTACAATGCACCTTTTCCCGTGTTGTACGTTAACATTTGGTTCATAAAATCGACACACCTGAAATACTAAATAAGAAAGAAAACAATTATAACACAACGGATGACAGAGCCTCTAGAACAGAAAACCCGTTGGCGTCACACACGCTGAATGTCTCTCTCTCTCCTGCTCAGCAAAACACAACATGTGGGTCAACACCGTGTGAGGCATTAAACATCACCTTCGTGCATTACCGCGATTCATCTGGCACACAACTGTACCACTACAGAAATAATATATATAATGTCGCCACACGAATCTGTAATGAAAATAAAATTAAAAATGCCGCTGGCGTCTCACCCGACTGGCGGCCACAGCGCGTCTGAGGGCTCCCCAGAGAAACGAGCCGCCTGTGACCCCAGGGGCACCTTCACTGGCGCCCCGCCACCAACAAACCCCAAGGGCTGTCGCAAAGCCAACTCCATACAGAAAAACGGAACTCATCTGGGGGAAGTTCACAAAATAAAATAATACAATAAAAGATGACATCATATAACCAGGGCTCAACGCAGCTGGCTACACGTGTGAGAAGGTGCAGTACTTGAAGTGCGCTGGGCAAACTTCCGAGGTCAAATTCTTCAGCACGGTTGTACCTTTAAAGCGGAGACGACGGCACCGAAATTTTTTGGCGCGCCTTCTCTTTAAAGCCCTGGCCAAATATGAAGACAGTACGTACAGTTATAATTCAAACGGAATTAAAAACTACACATCCCAGTTACCATGGTGGTGCTTGTGATCATTGCGTTTAACCAACGAAACAGGGCGAAAAATCAGTCACATGAATGTGGGGCAGAGTTTCGAAAGCTTAACCTATCAGCAACAAAGCGAAATTTACACGATAGGCTACCTCAAACTGTCAGTTACACGACTGTGTATGTCGCTTAAGCCACTCCTATTTGGCATTTTAGTTATGGAGGCGAGAAGACGCCCCCCCCACCCCTCTCTGGGTGCCTGATTTGCCGCCATCTTTAACCGCTTCGTGTCCAAATCCGCAGTAGCTACGTGTACGAAATAAAGTTCATCCCAGCTACAAAACATATATATTTTTGTGGTAAGAGGGAGCAAAACATCAGTATTTACTGCTATTAATTAGTGTACGATTTATAGTTGAAATCTGAGCCTAAATATAAAGTTAAAATCTCGACAAACCAATGTAGGAAATACAGAGAAAATAAATCCTTTCTGACATCTGATCAAGGTCTCTAAAACGAACAAGAAAAAGAGGATTTTCGGAGGGCAATTACGCTGTATTTATATAGAATAAGTGATTTATGAGCAATCTAATTTCTTGTTCGTTTAAAACAGTGAAATGTCAGCTGCAAAAGATCACACCAGAAACAGCACTCTCTCTGCCTGTCATAGACGTTCAGGAAAGGCTGAATGAAGTCGTGGTGATCAATAATAACAGTTGTAGGACAAGAAACAAAAAATAGTGAAAACTTAAGATTTTTAAGGCTAAAACTCAAATTCATTCTACAAATTAAGGCAAATGAAAATTCAGGACGTTAAAGTGCTAGAGGTGTAAAAAAATACAAAAATGCACATGAGCAAAAAGTTTTAGAAATGGAGCAAACAGAATAAAAGCCATGCCTATAGTGCAGAAGAGGGATGCAGGAACACTTGCTTAGATATACAACAACATTACTTTATTAACCCTTTACAATTTCTTGCATTAGTAATTATCTTTTCGCATACCCCAGCTTGCTCTCCATGAGATACACAGACACACAGATGAAAGAGATAGGGAGAGAGCCTGTGGTCAGAGTACAGGGTCAGCCATTGTACAGCGCCCCTGGAGCAGTTGGGGTTAAGGGCCTTGCTCAGCAGCCCAACGGAGTAGGATTCTTCTGCTGGGTGCGGGATTTATTGTTAAATTATTACTTTAAATAAATACTTTGAGTTACTGAAACAGCCCGCTAATAAAATTGTAGCAATTTTGTTCTCGTTTGGAAGAGAGAATCAAAAATGAGACATAATGATGGTTTCCGGCTTAGACCTTTAAAGGTGCCCCCATCACGGAAGAATTTGACCTCGGAACGTTTACCCAGCGTAATATTGTATTTCATTTCACTTTGACCGATTGTCTTTAAATCAATTGTTGTCAGAATATCCCCACCTCCAAACAAGAACAAAATTGCAACGATTTTATTAACTGGCTGTTTCAGTAACTTAAAGTACATATTTAAAGTAATAATTTAACAAGATATGTAAATGTTTTAAGATATGTATATGTTGTGAATGTCTGTAGATTGTATCTTATGATTTAAATACTTTTATTTTTTCACAATCTGGCAATGCCAGACAGAATTCAAATGGCCTTGCAGATCAGAAAATCAAGGAACAAAACAATTATTGCGCCCAGCTCCTCAATGGGATAGCTTTAACTTGCTAATGCGTTGGTGTAACAGTCCGGGTGTGGCAAGCTTCTAATGTCTCCAGACTTCGCGAAAGGAACCCGTCTTTCATAGGCACTCTTTCCCCTAGTTTAACAGTCTGTCCAGAAACAAAACATTCCTGTTAAACAAGAGGAATGTAAAACAAATTGTACAAAAGTAAAAAACAATTACTTTTTGACAATGAAAACTGGTGTGTATCTCTCTCTTTGCTGGCGCGCGGGCGCGGTGGGGTGCTGTACCACCCGCACAGAACATTAAAGTGTCCCTTTCCATTCAATGGGTGTCTGAGTTGCTGTGTCCTATCTTCTGACAGTCGCTGTTGTGAATGTCTGCAGAGTGTATCTTATTTTTAGCATTGTAGCGCTTTCGCCCTGGAGGGCGGCTGAAGAACACCCGGCTGGGGTGCGCGGTGAGGGGCAGGACAGGAGTGGTCAGGGCGGGGTTTAGGTAGGCCGCTGACTATTGCAGCTGCCACACAGTGAAAGGGGCATACGGGCTGGGGAGATCGCCCGTTTTCCATGTAAATAGTTCCCTGGTTCCGCACCCCTCTCTCTCTCCCTCTCCAGATACAGCTGTATGAGCTCCACCAGTCAGGACAGGAGGCTCTACTGTACTTGAACTTGAACTTTATTGCCATATGTAACCGGTACTGGTACAATGGAATTCTTACTTACAGAAAGTCTCTCGATTGTAAAACAAGTGTAAAAAAACAAAACAAAGTGCAAACAGTGCATCAAGACAATGTACAAACAAACAATAGACAATGTGCAAGTAAACATGCAGGCAGTTTGAATGTAAACAGTACAGACGTGTAAACAATGACTGGAGACGTACAATAAATAAATTACAATGAGGTAGATGGTGATGGTGTGGGTGTGGTCCGAGGGGGATGGCTAAATGTGTTCGCCAGTCTCACTGTTTGTGGATAGAAGCTATTGAACAATCTAGTGGTAAGTGTCCGTATGCTCTTATATCTCTTGCCTGAGGGCAGTGGGGTGAAGAGCTCATGCCCAGGGTGGTGAATGTCCTCTGTGATGGCCAGAATTCTACCACGGCAGCGGTCCTCGTAGAGCTGTTTAATCTCGGTGAGACCGCAGCCGATGATCTTCTGGGCCATATAGTCCATTCTCTGCAGTGCCTTTCTTTCTCGCGAAGAGGTGTTGCCATACCACACGGTGATCCCGTTGGTGAGGACGCTCTCGATAGTGCAGCGGTAGAAGTTCACCAACACATGTATTGGCATCCCCCATCGCTTGAGGCACCTCAAGAAATAAAGGCGCTGCTGAGCCTTCTTCATGATAGAGTCAGTTTTCACAGTCCAGGTTAGATCTCTAGAGATGTGAATTCCCAAAAACCTAAAGCTGGTGACTGTTTCCACTTCCGTTCCATCAATACTGAGTGGGCTGTGAGTGTGTGGCCTGTGTCTCCGAAAGTCCACTATTAGCTCTTTCGTTTTCTTTATGTTCAAGTCCAGGTTATTGCTATGACACCACCTAAGCAGCTGTACAACTTCATCCCTGTAAGTGGACTCGTCATCATCACTGATCAGTCCTATTATAGTGGTGTCATCGGCAAACTTGATGATGCGGTTATTGCTGTGTCTTTCTGTGCAGTCGTGAGTAAATAGGGAGTACAACCTTGGACTCAGACAGCAGCCTTGTGGGGTTCCAGTGCTCAGGGTGAGTGGTGTTGATGTTTTATTGCCTATCCGCACCACCTGTGGTCTCTCGATAAGAAAGTCCAGCAGCCAGTTGCAGACAGAGTTGCACAGACCTAATCCCCTGAGCTTTGTCACCAGTTGACTGGGTATGATGGAATTGAATGCTGAACTGTAGTCCACAAACAGCATTCTCACATACGAGTTCTTAGTGTCCAGGTGTTCCAAGGCTGTATGCAGAGCCAGGGAGACAGCATCATCCACTGATCTGTTGTTCTGGTAGGCGAACTGCAGGGGGTCCAGGGACTCTGTGATGGAGGAGTTGATGTGTGACAACACCAGCTTCTCCAGGCATTTCATCACCACAGATGTTAATGCTACTGGGCGGTAATCATTCAGGCATGTCACTTACATGTACACAGAGAGGGGTGGGAGGGGGGAACAAGCTACCCAGCCATGGGGTTGAAGCTGATACCCTGGATCCTCTCGAGACACAGCTGTATGAGCTCCACCAGTCATGAGAGAATGCTCTACTGTACACAGAGGGGGGCAGGAGGGGGGAACAAGCTGCCCAGCCGTGGGTTTGACGCTGATACCCCGCTTGATCCTCTCCAGATACAGCTGAATGAGCTCCACCAGTCAGGACAGGAGCCTCTACTGTACAGAGAGAGGTGCAGGGGGGGAAACAAGCTGCATAGCCATGGGGTTGACCCTGATACCATGGATCCTCTCCAGACACAGTTGTATGAGCTCCACCAGTCAGGACAGGAGCCTCAACTGTACAGAGAGAGGTGCGGGAGGGGGGAACAAGCTGATACCCTGGCTTCTCACACAAACCTTAAAATCACGTAATAGGTTTATTCCATGCTGAAAAAAAGAAGAAAGAATACACATTCCATAGGAATCAGTGCCTTTATATAGCGCCTTTAAAGGTGGCTTCTCAAAGTGCCTTACGGGATAAAAACAACAAAAACAAAAACAATATTGTTTTCCATTGCACTTTGACAGATCATCTTTAAATCAATTGTTGATTTAAAGTTTGACAGTAAATGTTTATATTGTAAAGCATACAGCCGCCATTTCTTTCTAAAAATTAAAAAAATTGTTTGCGCAGTCTAAGAGGGGGGGGGTCTGCTGACAATCCCCCATACACTCAAGTGAAATATTAATAACCCCAATGTAAACAGCGTATTTACAATTTGTTGATAATAAAAATGTTAAGTTCTCTAAGACTTTGTGATACTTTACCCAGGGAGCTGTGTAAGCATGCGTGGTGACTATTCATTGTTATTAAAAAATGACTTAGATTCGAACATGTTGTGATATTTAGAAATATAAAAAGTCAATTAATTGTCCATAATATTGCTATTTTATTTTTTCAAAGAAATGCTTGTTAAAAGAAAAGTCATGGCACAGGCTGGATTTGAACAGCCAACCTCTCACTTACAAGTTCAGCACATGAATAGAATTATATCATTATTAATTTCTTTAGATATGCGATTCCATATTATATTCCCTATTAATCAAATTCTAAAAGTATGCTTGTTTGCTCCTGTATTGAGCGTATTTGCAGAAAAGCTACCACTTTTTATACACACGTTATTTCACATGTTAGTTAAAGACTTCGATGCTTAATATTGTTTAGGGAGAAATGGAATACTGGTGTGTATTTTTGTACCGAGACCAGCCATATACAGTTTTCATACTGTAATACTGTATGTTTATGTTCCAAAATTAATATCGTTTATGGCCTTCACACGCGTTTCGCTCCTATTCTTTTTATGCTCAGCTACTAAGATTTCCCTTCAGTGGTAAAATTCCATAGAAATATTTAATACTTAAACGGGCACAGTAAAGACATTAAATATACATATACATACTGTATACAGTACAGTTTGCATACAGTAATATGTTTATGTTCCTAAATCAATATCTCTTATGAGCATGCAAAAGGCATGGTGAATTGGAGATTCTCAAAAATGACTGTACTTTGCATGATTGGAAACAAATGTGTGATTGGATCAACGAAATGCTGTGGTGTTACTTTTACAAAGACGGTCAATGAAAAAAAGAATGTGGACCAGGGCAATACTTTGAGTTTACAGCTTGTCCAAGGTCATTCATTACAACATGTGGTATTATGCGGTACTATGCGAGAATACACGGTATTAATATGGTAACTTGTGTTACACCGCGATAAGCACACCGCAAAATAATGCGGTATCGCCCGCTTGTTTTGAATGGCTGCATCTGTATATCCCTGCTAGTGATGATGACCATGGTCACCTCACTCTCGCAATACACCGGCTGAAAGAACTTAAGAACAGGGTAAATCAAGAACAGGGCATTGGCAATGAGTTCCCCTTCTTTTCATGGTTAAAATCATTTTTTGGGTCTTGGGGACTGTTTTTCTTAAAGCTATTCATGCCTGTTGTAGTGTTTTTGCTGTTGTGCTGTTGTCTGACTAGGGTGACCCCTATGAGGACTCTGTGGTATGAACACATTTAAGGATAAAAAGGAGGGAATGTAATGAAAAGTTACTGTTAGAGTTAGAAAAAGTGTTTTATTCTATGTTGTTTACGGACAGAGCTGTGCTGCAGAAGCAGCTGGATACTTAGAACAAAGTGTGATAGCACCCAACTTGTCAAGGGCACAGGATGTTTTAATACTGTTTATCTCGGCTGCTTGAAGAAGGGAGTGTGAGAAACCATTTGAATAACTGCTCTTCTTTGCTTAAAGCAAAAACCTATAAGGAATGGAAAATGACTGCTTTGCCTGTACTTGAAGTGTTGCATCAGCTTAAAAAAAGATATAAAACAAGGGGTCTCCCTGCTTGCTTTTGAATCAGCTTTCACTTCTCTGCGCAGACAGGTGATGGCTTTTTCCCATATTGCAAAATGAATAAAGACCTTACTGAGTGAATGAGAATACCTCTCCTGGCTAAATCCCTTACAACTTGTTCGAAATGCAGAAGCAGAGATCCTAACAAATACAAGAAAGAGAATATCACTCCTGTTTTGAAAAACCTTCACTGGTCACCTTTATTAACGAGAATAAATTTGAAAGTTCTTTTACTTGTTTTTAAAGCTCTAAACGGCCTAGCGCCTATGTACCTTACTGAATGTCTGTCTTCATATGTTCCTATACGTGACCTGAGATCTGCACATACTGGCCTACTGCAAATACCACATGTGAAATACAGAAAGAGTGGAGAGGCTGCTTTTTGTTTTTATGCTTCTAAATTATGAAACTCACTACCACTTTTTACTAGGCAGTCAAGCTCGGTACATTGTTTTAAAAAACATTTTAAAACAATGAAAATATTTGAAAATATATATTTTTTAAATTTAGCTTTTAGTTAAAGTGGTTCTTTGTTCTTTCTATTTAGGTTTCTTTTTGTAGCCTCTTACTCCCAGTGACACATTTAGCCAATGTCCGCCTGGAATTTCCTCCTCTTAAACAATTTGTTATATCGCTGTAGCAGAACATAGCAGGAGCCTGATTCAGGTTTTAAATTGAAGCTAACCCCCGTGGCTTTGAGTGTGAACAGTCAAATGTCTTATATTTCTTAATGTGTCTACTCAGCAGACAAACATATGAACCCCCCCCACCCCAAAAAAAAGCAGGCGAAAATGTTTTTTGGTCTTCAGAGGTCAGATTTTTCAACAGATTTTGAAAACCTTGTTCTAGGTGACTACTAGCTTGGATAAAATCTGGGACAAATTGATCAATTAGAAAAAAATTATACATCATGTCTTGTGAAGACGACCTGGAATGAAATTTCACCCCTATAATAAAAAAACATAAAAATATTGAAAATAATAAGAATAAAAACCATTGCAATTGCTATAAAAACCTTTAGACACTGCTAAAGAGCCTTTATCTGTTGTTATGCAATGAAAAAAATCTCAGAGTTGCCTTC
This sequence comes from Lepisosteus oculatus, assembly GCF_040954835.1. Taxonomy (NCBI): domain Eukaryota; kingdom Metazoa; phylum Chordata; class Actinopteri; order Semionotiformes; family Lepisosteidae; genus Lepisosteus; species Lepisosteus oculatus. The sequence continues at coordinate 739,445 of NW_027168042.1, read as the reverse complement.
TGGTGTGAAAAAAAGGAGCACTGATAAGAAACTGATCAAAAAACTGATCGATTACCCCTTCTGAGTCAATGATTGACAGCTACTGTAAATATCCTGAGGCTTCTAGAGGAAGTCTTACCCCCTAAGGGCTCTGAATGGCTGAAAATACAATGAATGACGGTGCTTTTTACCAATCAGATCGCCTTGTTTCTGGCGGTTTTGATTCTGACATTTAGTACAAAGTCAATGACGTTTAATAGCCTCCAGGTCTGGGTTACTGTGGATATACAGTATGTTATGCTTCAGAATAAGGTAAAAACATGCGATATATATTTTTTTCGCTGGTTTTGATTGCGTTATCAATGCATATTGGAAGTTTGGAAGTGCATCATCAGATAAAAAGTGACTTTGTGATCGATTGTCTTGGGTTTTTTTAAAGCTCCGGTTGTCCTTTTTCGATTGATAACATGGTTTTGTTGGTAAAAAACGATGTAAAATGCCGAAGGAATCAAAGGTGGATCTTGATTTCCACCGCAGCCGTGCGTGACCACGCTGAGGAGAGCACACGTGTGGTGTGGACCTTCTCATGCAATTTCCAAAAGTGGTTTTGTGAAAAACAATTTTGACACTTTTTGATTCATAAAAGGTTTTCTGTAAAGGTTTTGTATTTTTGGTGATATAAAATAATGAAGTGAAATGGTACTTTTGCGGCAGGTTTTTCCAGAAAAGGGGACACCGGCAGCCTAAGAGGCTGATTAGTTCTCTTTTATTTTTCTTATTGTATTACGAGTTTCCTCATGTGTATTTATTTAATTGACATTTATGTTGCTTTACTGTATTGCTGGGTTTTCCTTTACAACTGAAAGTATATCTCTTAATTTTAATATTTTATTTTTACGCTTGGTTTGTAAAGCACTTTGAGCTGCTATTTGTATGAAAGGTGCTCTATAAATAAAGTTTATTATTATTATATTTCTGCTGAGAGCCGCACTTCAAGTACTGCACCTTCTCACACGTGTAGCCAGCTGTGTTGAGCCGTGGTTATATGATGTCATCTTTTATTGTATTATTTTATTTTGTGAACTTCCCCCAGATGAGTTCCGTTTTTCTGTATGGAGTTGGCTTTGCGACAGCCCTTGGGGTTTGTGAAGGTGCCCCTGGGGTCACAGGCGGCTCGTTTCTCTGGGGAGCCCTCAGACGCGCTGTGGCCGCCAGTCGGGTGAGACGCCAGCGGCATTTTTAATTGTATTTTCATTACAGATTCGTGTGGCGACATTATATATATTATTTCTGTAGTGGTACAGTTGTGTGCCAGATGAATCGCGGTAATGCACGAAGGTGATGTTTAATGCCTCACACGGTGTTGACCCACATGTTGTGTTTTGCTGAGCAGGAGAGAGAGAGACATTCAGCGTGTGTGACGCCAACGGGTTTTCTGTTCTAGAGGCTCTGTCATCCGTTGTGTTATAATTGTTTTCTTTCTTATTTAGTATTTCAGGTGTGTCGATTTTATGAACCAAATGTGAACGTACAACACGGGAAAAGGTGCATTGTAGAGTAAGATAACGGATATCGGCTTGTATCGTGGAGAGGACGTATAATGTGCTGAAAGATGGGAAGAGAAAGGGGCGATTTCTGCGCGCATTCTAATCATTGTGATTGATTTGATATTGATCTGATATGTGTGGTCATGTGAATGTACATAGATGGTGGGTATGGTGTTAATAATATATGATATGATATAATGACTTGTATATATCATATATCATTCTTTCTATTTTTATATATGGTAATCCTTCTAGATATTATGATTCTGTTTCCCGAAAGCATCGTAGCGCTAAGAACATCGTAAACTCGCTCTTAAGCTCGATCGTTAATTGACGAGTGTTTCCCAAAACCCATCGTAACTGAAGTAGCACGTTAAATCCTTCGTCATCTACGTGCTCCCCGACCCGCTCGTTCATCACTAAGTGCTTCTTAAACTGGCCTCCTCCTGCCCACCCTGAGCGCCAGAGATCGCCAGACAGAGCACAGTCACTTCACGGCAGGGGCATCCTCTGGGAATACAGGACACTAAGAGTTTATATGAAGGACTTTGATATTGTGTTGTACTGTGTCGGAGGAAATTCGAAAAAAGAACATTTATTTATACAGTGATGAATTTATGAGTCATCTTGGGTATATTTCATATTCATTTTTATACTTGACTAGATGATATTATTTTCAGTCTGAAGTGCAGCAATGCATTATTTAAGTGAAATCATTGGGCCTAACATGTATTTATAATGTAGCGCCACGCAGGGCGCTTTAGTCCTGCGCACGCAAGGCGGGCTGAGAACAGCACCTGGGTTCTACCGGACTGTATAGCGGGACGGAGGCTGGGATACAGTCTCTTCCCTTCAGGTGTGTGTGTGTGTTAGTGAAGGTGCAGCGCTGTAACCCCTGTCCCTGTGTGTGTACCTTTCCCGATTCGAGTTAATAAATGTGTTGTTCAGCCCCAGTCCTGAGTCCCACGCCTGCTCCATTCCGTACCCAAACCCGCGGTCGATACCGCGTAGTTCAACACCGTTTGATGTTCTGTCGTGATTGTTGACGGTAAAGCTTAGATCTGCTTGTTTTTAAATTTGATTATAGGTCCTGTATTTGTTGAGTGACACATGCCAAGCTTAGTAGTTAATGTTTCCATTGAGTTCCAGTACACCCAATAACTCTAAATAACAGTTTTTTCTCATGAAATATTGATTCTTAACTATGGCAGCGCGCCAAAAAATATTGCTTTAAATAGGCTGGGCAAACGATTTTTAAAATTTTTTAAAAAGAAATAAAAAATGAGATATAATGATGTGTTCCGGCTTAACTTAGACATTGCACGACTTTAAAACCTATAAAAACAGGTTTCGAGAGTTAAAAACCACTTTTTATGCGCGAAAAATGGATGATTTTTCTTCCTCGTGATCAGCTCAGAATCTCTGTGTACGCTGTAAGGTTTTTACTTCTTAATTAAACGTTTAAAATACACGAATTTCATAAAGACACCACACGTTTCGAAGAGAAAAAATCCCATTCTTTTCTCTTCCTGTTGTGTGAAACTCATCAGCAGGTCTTTTTTTCCCAATCAGAGGCTCTGAAAATAGCGTACCGCCCACTGCGCTCCGTCAGAGAGGGGCGCGGCACCGAGAGAGGGAGGAGGCGCGGAGCTCAGCAGCACAGAACGAACGTTCTACTGCCTGGAGCGCTTATGGCAGCGATCGCGTCTGCATTTATAACTTAGTTTTTAAAATCAATCAAGCAATATGAAGCATCTCCTTTTACTTCTAAGTCCTTTACTTATCATTAAACAAACAGCTTTTCAACAAATTAGACGTATCACTTTATAACCGTTAGCATCTTATTGTACTTCCTAATTATATTACACGTGGAAAATAATACGTTTTTAATAATCTTTAATGATTTATACATTTTGGAAAGGTTTAATCTATACAAAACAGTGTTAGTATAAATTATAAATATAATAATTATCATACATAATATAAGGTATAAATGACAAATATAGCAGTAATAAAACTGTTGGAATTGTTGCACTTTTTTCCATGTCTTGTAAAACGTAATCATTTACAAGACTTTGGTCAAATGTGCATTTGATCTGACAAAATAAAAATATAAACAAATGAAAGTAAACAAAAAAGTAAATTATGAAATAAAATGTGGCACTAGTAAAATAAATCAAACTAAAGTTCTAAAATAATGAGAAATAAAATTTAAAATATACTGAAAAATGCTCCTTTTCCCATCTGCACTGAGATGAAGCCCATCAGCAGCAAAGGCCTGAGCAATGGGCTGCTTATTCTTCAGAAGCACTCTGTTGCTCCTGAGGAACTGCACATGGTCCATCTGAGAAGGGAGCTGTGAAAGAGCCCGGTTAGCTTCTTTCACAGCTCTAGCCGTAAATGAGTCATCACAGAGCCGTGGCAAAATTGAGCAAATGGCGAAATGTACCTTACAAGGAGATGCTCTCCTTACTGCCACAATCAGTTCTTTCATAGCTCTAAGGATGTCATAGGAGGAGTCACCCTGAGCTATGTTATTTGTCCCTATGTGAACGATCAGTAATATATCCTCTGTCAGGGCCTGGAGGTGGTACAGGTGCTGGTGGGCACTGCGCTGCAGTGTTGTGCCAGAGTGCAGCCACACCTGCTCTGCTGGCATCTGTTTTTCCAGGCCCCGCAACATAGAGTCACCGAGGACATACACTTTCTTTGGACCTGATGGGGAAAAGTTATTATCAAAGCTACATCATAAAAATAAATCTTAAAAGTTTATAAACTATAACTGAACAGCAAACATATTCAATAAATAACAATGAACAATGAATAACAATGTAAATGTTAAAAATTATAACCAACGAGTAACCAGCTATCAGAAGGCACGGGGAAGTTACATCAGCAGTTATGTACAGTATAGAGGATTAATTTCACGTTGCTGGCTCCAGGGATCAGCCTTTTGACCTCCCTGGCGCATCAGCATCCATAATCTGCATGTTTTCAAATTAATGTACTCCCTAGGTATCTACAAATACAGATATCTTAAGATGCTGGCTCCAGGGATCAGCTTTTCACCAGCCTCCCTGGCGCATCAGCATCGGCTACAAGATGTTCCTATTCGTATTCCTCAAAATTATCTGCATCTGACACACAGTGTAACATTAGCAATAGCCTGGAACTTAAGAAACCTAAGCAAGAATCCTCACCTCATTATTTATGTAATCATCTAACAATGGATACTCAATTATGCCACTAACTTCATCGTCACCCTCCTCTACATAATCCACAACAAACAAGTCACCTGTTCTATTTACATTTACTACCCTGCCTGGCCACCAACATTCTCTCCCATCTTCACTACTCACAAACATGTGCTCTACTTTCTTGCCTACGAAGTCCTCTGCACTAACAGGAAGCAATTCTAAATAACTATCCATATAATCTTTCCACAAATCAAACCACCACATTTTTCTAAATCCATCATATTTTATTTTAAAAATATACTCCTGGCCATCTAGTCTAATTTCAGCAACTGTGCCCTTGTACCACACCTTCCTACCTTTCTCATCAAAAGCATGTCTAACTCTCTTTCCTAACAAGTGTTCTGGTTTAATTAACATAGGAATTCTTAATCTTTCCATACCAACCTTTTTTCTACCTAGATCTCTAGCCTTAAAATGCTGCTTAACAGCCTCCTTTAAAAACTCTGCCTTTTCTTCAACAATACGTTCTGATGGTGCCAAACAATAATCTTTTTCTTCTCTAGATGTACCTGGGATTTCCTCTGGCCTGCAGACAACACTTTTTAAGTTAGCAATCAGCTGTTCTAGACTAAGCCTTTTCCCGTCCTTTGAAAAATTGAAAACCCCTTTTTCATTTTTCATTCCTATCACAAATCTCCTAAACTTCAACTGTGTTGTAACTGCAGGAAGCTTCTTGTCCTCATCTAAATTCCCCAGTTGCTCGTCTATTTCTTCCTCACCGTTCCAAAGTCCCCCATACTTTCCTATCTCTACCGCTAGTACTTCTTTTGTCCTTATATCTCTTGTTTCCTTTTCTATCTTTTTTTCCTTCTTCTCTCTAAGTGTCTGCAACCTGGCATCTCTTATCCTAGCCATCCTCTCACAAAACACAGCCCTCTGCTCTTTAACTGATTCTCTAGCTTGAGATAAAACTTCTGCCTTCTTTTCAGAATCTAGTTTTTCAAGCCACTGCCAAGACCTGTTCTCCTTGAACATAATCATCCCCTCGACAGCTAATGCTGTTGCTCTGGCCTTAACTTTAAGTAAATTATCAAAGATTCCAAAATCCCTCTCACAGCTAACATTCGTCTTGGGTGCTGATTCAAGCTTTTCAAACATCTCCTCTGAAACCTCATCATACCTGCCATATTCTAAATGATCTGCTACCATCCTACAACACACCTTTACAAAACTAGCAAGGATCAGTTCCACAGCCTGTCTAGTCATGTCCTCAAATTCAGGGCTCCTCTGTTCTGTTAGCTTCTGTAGAACAGGTCCACAATGTACCTCTATGTCGATGAACAAGCGTACCTCACCTCTGACTAATTTACTGCTATCAGCCTGCCATTCTTTCAGTTTGCACACTAACTCCCTGTATCTTGCATTCATTTTTAAAACATGCTCTTTTCTTCCCAGAGCTTTCCACAAAGGCTCTGTCACTAATTTACAAATAATTCCCAGTGCTCTGCATCCTGCAATAAACTGACCTACACTCAAATCCTCAAACACTGCTTCTATTAGTTTATTTTCATTACGTATATCATGCATGAATTCCAGCAATTCAGCATGCAAAAAATAAACTCCAGCTGCATTGTGGAACATTGCATTAATTCGGTTTCCTTTAAAGGGAACCAGAGGGACATGATCCGATTTGCCCTGACTCAACAAAAAAGATCTAAACTGCACAGATTTGCCACTTTTCTCACACCCTCTTTCATGGATGGCTTTGCACACTGATCTAATCAATCTAAATGTACCACTCTCTCCTACTGTTCTATGCATCCAATCTAAACTAACACTGCCCACCTTTTCACCACCAAAAATCATTCTTTCCCAGACAGAAAGTGTAACATTTGCCTGATGTGCCAAGCCATCAATTAAATGTAATCCACAGAACAACTCATTGATAACTCCGATCCTAGCCTTGTCTGTCTCACTGAGGTCATCAAATCCATCTACAATTTCAGGCAAGATATCAGTTCTGTACTGAGCCAGAATTTCATTAAATTTTTTTTCTGTACTTGCCCTGTCGCCAATTAGATTTGTAATTTTGCAGAAAATTTCCTTCTCAGAACGTGTTGCATCCGAATCCCTGCTTCCACTGTTAACAACATCTTTCACCATCTCTCTAACTGTGTCAAATATGCACTGAGCTGAACCCGATGCCTGCTCTCTGAGTCCTAAATGCATTCTGCTACCATCCTGGAAAGAAATCCCTGCAGTTCCATATTTATGGCCATATTTAGTGGTCCCATCTGTGGCAAGGGTTAAATTACTTTCTTGCAACAGTTTTTCTTTCAGATGTTGCAAAGAAACTTGCCTCGCTTCTAACACAAGATATTTACAAAAACTTTCCCCTGGTAATCTATCTACCTGAATACCTACTAATTTATCCAAAACTAGTCTGACTATCTGAGAAGCCTTTCGTGCACTAACGCCCATGTTTGCTACTAAATCCATATAAGCCTCTCTTACAGCATCACTATACTTGCCTTTTTCATACATGCTAATATTGTGACTCACTATCCTGTCTATCTCTGTTTTCAAGCCTTCATATTCTCCCTGCCAGAACTGTACCTCCTCATTCAGGTCCCTCACCCTATGTGCCAAATCTGCTTCAGAGTCACATTTCCTTTTATAATACGCAACCTTCTGCGATTCCTTTTTTTTTGTATATCTAAGCTTTTCCAACTGTTCTTGCAATTCATCAATACTCTTCTCTAGCTGTGCCTTTTCCTTCTCTAACTCACTTTTCTCCTGTTCATTCAAAATGACTGTCTGCTCACACTCCACAACTTTTTGCTCAAGTGTCCGAATTTTACTATCCCTGCGTCTAAGCCTTTTATTCACATTCCTAACACTTCCATGTCCTAACTTTTCATTTGCCTTGCTTAATTTATTTGAGAGAGCTTTAATTTCACTTTCAGCCTTATAAAGCATAAGTCCTCTCTCTTTTTTTTTCTTGTCTAACCTAGCTCTTTCATCATCTAGTTTCCTGCATTCTTCCATTAATCTATGCACATTTTTAAACTGTGCTCCTAATTCACTAACTACCTCATTAGTGCACTTTACATCACTTAATTCACTCATTCCTGATCTTACATCACAAGCAGAACTAGTGCTAGCTGTTTGCTGTGCATCTTCTGCAGCTGAAATTTCACTGCTCTCCTTTCTTACTAGGGGCAGAGCAAAGATCTGGCTGTCAAAATCTTCCCTTTCACTTTTTCTTATGCGGGATTTCTTATTGATGATCCTCTGTACATACAAACTAATCACTCGCTGAAAATATTCTTTTTCCTGTTCATTTCTTAGACCTAGGTCGAAATTGTGATTTAAAATATCAAAAAGTATCTGTTTCCTATTTGATTTTTTGGCTCCGGAAAATTTGTAGATCTCCATCATCGCTCTGTTCGTCAAGATTTTAACATCTAGTTTTTTTATTCGTTCAGATTTTAATTCTACATCTATCCCTAATTCCTCGAAGTAGCTACTGACGTATTGCTTCCCCTTACCACCAGGGCACACAAACGTTTTCTCTGGATTCATTTTTTTCTTTCGCAGTGTGTCTCTGATTCGCTGCGGCTCGGCACCGGAACGGTTAAAGATGGCGTCAAGTCAGGCACCCAGAGGGGGGGGGGGGGGGCGTCTTCCCGCCTCCATAACTAAAATGCCAAATAGGAGTGGCTTAAGCGACATACACAGTCGTGTAACTGACAGTTTGAGGTAGCCTATCGTGTAGTTTTCGCTTTGTTGCTGATAGGTTAAGCTTTCGAAACTCTGCCCCAAAGTCATGTGAATGATTTTTCGCCCCGTTTCATTTGTTAAACGCAATGATCACAAGCACCACCATGGTAACTGGGATGTGTAGTTTTTAATTCCGTTTGAATTATAACTGTACGTACTGTCTTCGTATTTGGCCAGGGCTTTAAAGAGAGGGCGCGCCAAAAATTTTCGGTGCCGTCGTCTCCGCTTTAAAGGTACCCCCGTCGCGGAAGAATTCGATCTCGGGACGTTTGCCCAGCGTACTTTAAATCAAGGACGTCGTGCGGGACGCATACACTGTCCACGCAGTTAATCTTGGTTTTCAGTCATTTCTTTTCTTTGCTCTTAGAAACAATAAGGTCCCTTTTTGTGCCTATCTATATGCTTTTGCTTAAACTATGATGTCAAGTTTACTTCATATTCCTTTTCACAACTTTATTTCATCCCACTGAAGGACCAAAACCGACACCATATAATGAAAGAATTGTCAATCGATTGTTTACATACGTACATACGTACATCGTAAAGTTGCTTGAAAGTCTCTAAGATTAGTTGTTTTCGGGAAACTCACCCCTGTTCTTTATCCTTCTGCTCTCACTGTGTTTATTACCGCCATCTACTGTCTCCTCTAACTGTGTATTGTCAGCATGCATATCTTGTGTATTATTTATTGTTGTTGGTTTTGTCATTCTATTAAGAAGCCACCTTTCAAGGCGCTATATAAATTAATGTTTATTATTATTATTTATTTTTTTAAAGTTGTACATTCTGACGCCATGAGATTTTTAGATTTTGAGATTCTCATATTTTTGGCTTCTACAGCAAACAGTAACAATGCCCTTGAATGGTTCTGCAAAAGTTTAGCTGTATCTTTAAAGCCATCCTCATCTTTATCAGGTACAAAGAAAAGAAGGTAGGCCGGCTTCTGTTTGGAATGTTTAGTTAGTTTTAATTTTTTAAACCCCAAGTAAACATATTTTGTGCCTTTCTCTGAACTTTTTTGCATTTCAGTTCAGTTGTTTTTAAGCTTATTTTACAGTTGCTAGGTTCTTGAACTGTGCAGTATTTCTTTTGGGTTTTGTGCAAGTCATATTCTAACGGTTGGGGGGAAAAAGCACAGGTGCCATCCCACCATTAAACCCTGAAACTTACCTTAGCCGATTCTTCAACTAAACCAGACATGTTAACTAAGTGTTACAGTATGTTCTTCGAATGTGTGTCAGCCAATCAGATTTCAGGACTGGAATTATTGGTTTTGTAATAGGGAATATAGTATGGAATCACGTATCTAAAGAAATGAATAATGATATTAATTTAAGGATCTGAATATCTAAAAATATGTATCTATATAGCAGGTAGTATTACTGTATTCCACTTTCTTTGTAAATACGGAATAACAGATTCACAACGCGAAGCTGTGTCACTCTTCTGGGTAAAAAAAACGTTTTGAACACCCTGTTTTTAATAAGCTGCTGAGTAAAGAACAGGAATGTTCCTGCTGTCAGTCTTTACCGAAGATATCCCTAATAGTATTAATAATGAATGACCTTGGACAAGCTGTAAACTCAAAGTATTACCCTGGTCCACATTCTTTGTAATCGTCTTTGTAAACAAAAAAACTTTATTTTGTGTGACGATATAAAGTTTTCACGAAACCTCCTCGAGTTGTGAGAACACGTGCTTTGTGTATACAGCACATTGTGAATGTTTTCACAGCCTTCATTTTGTCGTTTTTATGGCATTTTTTGACCACGCACGAATATTCTTATGTCCATATCTTCGCAGGGGAATCAGTGCGAATTGTAATACTAATTAAATGACCGCGGGCACTTTCCACCCCCTCTACATTCTCCGAGTAGAATAGGCTAACCTTCTAATGAAAGACAGTCCACCCTCCCCCACGGAAAGGAAAAGTGCCCGCAGGCAGGCAGTATGGTCAGTAACAGTGAACAGTTTTAACTGCACGGCATCCCAAAGAATACCAGGGCGCATTTTTTCTACTCCCTGGCGGAAACGGGCTTCCATAAGAATCAGTATAGCTTCTGGGAAATCCATTTTTCCTGCATTAAAGTTGAACTCGTTCAGAGCGCCGTACATTGCAAACTCCAAGTGTTTCATTATGAGCTGAAGACCCTCACAGCTGAAGAAGGATTTACAGCCGAAACAATATTATTAGATTTCATAAAGCCTGTATTACGTACTATGCCTATGTCTGCAATACACCTTTGCTAGTTAATGCTACAGTACTTCACTTTCTCGGGCGTGATTTTTTTAGGTAAAATCCAGGCTAGCAGGGTTGTTTTGTGATCTTCCTAAGATTGTTGAGCGCGGTGTCAAAATGTTTCCATATGAAAGGCAGTGACGTCACCATCCTGAGGTGCGTGTAGTAGATCTGTGATGTGGTTGAGCGTGAATTGTGGTGAGCCTCTGATTGGGGGAAAAAAAGACCATGTTCAAAAAATCCTAAAAAGAGAATTAAAGTTTCACATAACAAGGCATGAGGTGTGCTGGCAGCTGTGGGATGCAGTGGTGGCCTGGCACGTTGAGGTGGGCTTTCAGCTGTGTGTGGTCTGACGCAGTGGTGGCCTGGCACGGTGAGGTGCGCTGGCAGCTGTGTGGTGTGACGCAGTGGTGGCCTAGCACGGTGAGGTGCGCTGGCAGCTGTATGACGCAGCTGTGGCAGGGTACGGTGAGGTGCGCTGGCAGCTGTGTTATGCAGCTGTGGCCGGGCTCGGTGAGGTGTGCTGGCATCTGTGTGACGCAGTTGTGGCCTGGTACGGTGAGGTGTGCTGGCAGCTGTGTGATGCAGTGGTGGCTTGGCACGGTGAGGTGCGCTTTCAGCTGTGTGACGCAGTGGTGGCCTGGCACAGTGAGGTGCGCTGGCGGCTGTGTGGTGTGACTCAGTGCTGGCCTGGCACGGTGAGGTGCGCTGGTGGCTGTGTAATGTGACTCAGTGGTGGCCTGGCACGGTGAGGTGCGCTGGTGGCTGTGTGGTGTGACTCAGTGGCGGCCTGGCACGCTGAGGTGCACTGGCTGCTGTGTGGTGTGACGCAGTGGTGGACCGGTATGGTGAGGTGCGCTGGCAGATGTGTGGTGTGACTCTGTGTGTGCCTGGCATGGTGAGGTGTGCTGGCAGCTGTGTGGTGTGACGCAGTGGTGGCCTGGCATGGTGAGGTGCACTGGCAGCTGTGTGGTGTGACACAGTGGTGTCCTGGCACGGTGAGTTGGGCTTTCAGCTGTGTGATGCAGTGGCTGCTAGGCACAGTGAGGTGCACTGGCACCTGTGTGGTTTGACGCAGTGGTGGCCTGGCACTGTGAGGTGTGCTGGCAGCTGTGTGACGCAGTGGGGGCCTGGCACGGTGAGGTGCGCTGGCAGCTGTGTGACGCAGTGGTGGCCTGGCACGGTGAGGTGTGCTTTCAGCTGTGTGACGCAGTGGTGGCCTTGCACGGTCAGGTGTACTGGCAGTTGTATGATGAAGTGGTGGCCGGGCACGGTGAGGTGTGCTGGCAGCTGTGTGACGCAGTGGTGGCTGGGCACGGTGAGGTGCGTTGGCAGATGTGTGACGTAGTAGTGGCCTGGCACGGTGAGGTGCGCTGGCAGCTGTGTGACGCAGCTGTGCCAGAATACGGTGAGGTGCGCTGGCAGCTGCGTGATGCAGCTGTGGCCGTGCTCGGTGAGGTGTGCTGGCACCTGTGTGACGCAGTGGTGGTCTGGTACGGTGCGCTGCCACCTGTGTGGTGTGATTCAGTAGTGGCCGGGAACTTTGAGGTGCGCTTGCAGCTGTGTGATGCAGTGGTGGCTGGGCATGGTGAGGTGCGCTGGTAGATGTGTGACGCAGCTGTGGCAGGGTTCAGTGAGGTGCGTTGGCAGATGTGTGACGCAGTGGTGGCCTGGCACGGTGAGGTGCGCTGGTGGCTGTGTGGCGTGACTCAGTGCTGGCCTGGCACGGTGAGGTGCGCTGGTGGCTGTGTGGCGTGACTCAGTGGTGGCCTGGCACGGTGAGGTGCGCTGGTGGCAGTGTGGTGTGACGCAGTGGTGGCCTGACACGGTGAGGTGCGCTGGTGGCTGTGTGGCGTGACTCAGTGCTGGCCTGGCACGGTGAGGTGCACTGGCAGCTGTGTGGTGTGACGCAGTGGTGGCCCGGCACGGTGAGGTGTGCTGGCAGATGTGTGGTGTGACTCTGTGTGTGCCTCTCATGGTGAGGTGTGCTGGCAGCTGTGTGGTGTGACGCAGTGGTGGCCTGGCATGGTGAGGTGCACTGGCAGCTGTGTGGTGTGACACAGTGGTGTCCTGGCACGGTGAGTTGTGCTTTCAGCTGTGTGATGCAGTGGCTGCTAGGCACAGTGAGGTGCACTGGCACCTGTGTGGTTTGACGCAGTGGTGGCCTGGCACTGTGAGGTGTGCTGGCAGCTGTGTGACGCAGTGGTGGCCTGGCACGGTGAGGTGTGCTGGCAGCTGTGTGACGCAGTGGTGGCCTGGCACGGTGAGGTGCGCTGGCAGCTGTGTGACGCAGTGGTGGCCTGGCACAGTGAGGTGCGCTGGCGGCTGTGTGGTGTGACTCAGTGCTGGCCTGGCACGGTGAGGTGCGCTGGTGGCTGTGTAATGTGACTCAGTGGTGGCCTGGCACGGTGAGGTGCGCTGGTGGCTGTGTGGTGTGACGCAGTGGTGGACCGGCATGGTGAGGTGCGCTGGCAGATGTGTGGTGTGACTCTGTGTGTGCCTGGCATGGTGAGGTGTGCTTGCAGCTGTGTGGTGTGACGCAGTGGTGGCCTGGCATGGTGAGGTGCACTGGCAGCTGTGTGGTGTGACACAGTGGTGTCCTGGCACGGTGAGTTGGGCTTTCAGCTGTGTGATGCAGTGGCTGCTAGGCACAGTGAGGTGCACTGGCACCTGTGTGGTTTGACGCAGTGGTGGCCTGGCACTGTGAGGTGTGCTGGCAGCTGTGTGACGCAGTGGGGGCCTGGCACGGTGAGGTGCGCTGGCAGCTGTGTGACGCAGTGGTGGCCTGGCACGGTGAGGTGCGCTTTCAGCTGTGTGACGCAGTGGTGGCCTTGCACGGTCAGGTGTACTGGCAGTTGTATGATGAAGTGGTGGCCGGGCACGGTGAGGTGTGCTGGCAGCTGTGTGACGCAGTGGTGGCTGGGCACGGTGAGGTGCGTTGGCAGATGTGTGACGTAGTAGTGGCCTGGCACGGTGAGGTCCGCTGGCAGCTGTGTGACGCAGCTGTGGCAGAATACGGTGAGGTGCGCTGGCAGCTGCGTGATGCAGCTGTGGCCGTGCTCGGTGAGGTGTGCTGGCACCTGTGTGACGCAGTGGTGGTCTGGTACGGTGCGCTGCCACCTGTGTGGTGTGATTCAGTAGTGGCCGGGAACTTTGAGGTGCGCTTGCAGCTGTGTGATGCAGTGGTGGCTGGGCATGGTGAGGTGCGCTGGTAGATGTGTGACGCAGCTGTGGCAGGGTTCAGTGAGGTGTGTTGGCAGATGTGTGACGCAGTGGTGGCCTGGCACGGTGAGGTGCGCTGGTGGCTGTGTGGCGTGACTCAGTGCTGGCCTGGCACGGTGAGGTGCGCTGGTGGCTGTGTGGCGTGACTCAGTGTTGGCCTGGCACGGTGAGGTGCGCTGGTGGCAGTGTGGTGTGACGCAGTGGTGGCCTGACACGGTGAGGTGCGCTGGTGGCTGTGTGGCGTGACTCAGTGCTGGCCTGGCACGGTGAGGTGCACTGGCAGCTGTGTGGTGTGACGCAGTGGTGGCCCGGCACGGTGAGGTGTGCTGGCAGATGTGTGGTGTGACTCTGTGTGTGCCTGGCATGGTGAGGTGTGCTGGCAGCTGTGTGGTGTGACGCAGTGGTGGCCTGGCACGGTGAGTTGTGCTTTCAGCTGTGTGATGCAGTGGCTGCTAGGCACAGTGAGGTGCACTGGCACCTGTGTGGTTTGACGCAGTGGTGGCCTGGCACTGTGAGGTGTGCTGGCAGCTGTGTGACGCAGTGGTGGCCTGGCACGGTGAGGTGCGCTGGCAGCTGTATGGTGTGACTCAGTGCTGGCCTGGCATGGTGAGCTGCGCTGGCAGCTGTGTGGTGTGATGCACTGGTGGCCAGGTACTTTGAGGTGCGCTGGCAGCTGTGTGACGCAGTGGTGGTCTGGCACGGTGAGGTGCGCTGGCAGCTGTGTGGTGTGACGCAGTGGTGGCCTGGCACGGTGAGGTGCGCTGGCAGCTGTATGACGCAGCTGTGGCAGGGTACGGTGAGGTGCGCTGGCAGCTGTGTGATGCAGCTGTGGCCGGGCTCGGTGAGGTGTGCTGGCATCTGTGTGACACAGTTGTGGCCTGGTACGGTGAGGTGTGCTGGCAGCTGTGTGACGCAGTGGTGGCCTGGCACAGTGAGGTGCTCTGGCGGCTGTGTGGTTTGACGTAGTGGTGGCCTGGCACGGTGAGGTGCGTTGGCAAATGTGTGACGCAGTGGTGGCCTGGCACGGTGAGGTGCGCTGGTGGCTGTGTGGCGTGACTCAGTGGTGGCCTGGCACGGTGAGGTGCGCTGGTGGCTGTGTGGTGTGACTCAGTGGCGGCCTGGCACGCTGAGGTGCACTGGCAGCTGTGTGGTGTGACGCAGTGGTGGCCCGGCACGGTGAGGTGTGCTGGCAGATGTGTGGTGTGACTCTGTGGTGGCCTGGCATGGTGAGGTGTGCTGGCAGCTGTGTGGTGTGACGCAGTGGTGGTCTGGCATGGTGAGGTGCACTGGCAGCTGTGTGGTGTGACACAGTGGTGTCCTGGCACGGTGAGTTGTGCTTTCAGCTGTGTGATGCAGTGGCTGCTAGGCACAGTGAGGTGCACTGGCACCTGTGTGGTTTGACGCAGTGGTGGCCTGGCACTGTGAGGTGTGCTGGCAGCTGTGTGACGCAGTGGTGGCCTGGCACGGTGAGGTGCGCTGGCAGCTGTGTGACGCAGTGGTGGCCTTGCACGGTCAGGTGTACTGGCAGTTGTATGATGAAGTGGTGGCAGGGCACGGTGAGGTGTGCTGGCAGCTGTGTGACGCAGTGGTGGCTGGGTACGGTGAGGTGCACTCGCAGCTGTGTGGTGTGACGCAGTGGTGTTCATCAGGCACAAGTTCATCAGTGAAAAGACCACTGGCATTTTTCCTTCCCGCTACATTCTCAGAGCAGAATCGAATTTAATATTAGCATAATTTATTACAGTGCTAAGTTTAATATTTTTTATTTACTAATAGTTTATGCTAACACCTAACTTTTTTAACGTGAGAAGTACTAATGTAAGTACCTACTGTACTGTACTGTACTGTAAGTACCTACTGTACTGTACTGTACTGGCAGTTGTATGATGAAGTGGTGGCCGGGCACGGTGAGGTGTGCTGGCAGCTGTGTGACGCAGTGGTGGCTGGGCACGGTGAGGTGCGTTGGCAGATGTGTGACCTAGAGGTTGCCTGGCACGGTGAGGTGTGCTGGCTAATTCCATACCATCCTTATTGGATTTAAATCTGGAGATTCTGCTGGAGTTTTCACCCAGTTCACTCGTTCTGCTATAAGCCTCGCCCTTGCTGCTGTGTGTTTCGGATCGTTGTCTTGAAAGAGACTGTGCCTTGATCCAATGTGCTCCCTGATATATGGGGCGGCATGCTGTGTGACCCCGACTTCCTCGAAGAATTCCCGATCCATAATTCCTTCGAAATAAAATTGTTTTTCAAGCAATGTAATGCAAGGTGCTTTCTAACGTTGGGCAATGTGTTTTTTCTCGAAATTTTGTTTCGAGAGACTAGATAAGTAATTCAAGTGTGTATGATATGTCACTGTTGTGAATGTCTGTGGAGTGTATCTTATTAGCCTGTCCTGACTGGTGGAGCTCAACCAGCTGTGTCTGGATATCTTGGTCAAATATTCGGGTAGTATGTTTTGTCTGTTTAGGGTTCTGTAGCATTCCACACGGCTGGGTAGCTTGTTCTCCCCTCTCTGTGTACAGTAGAGCCTCCTGTCCTGGCTGGTAGAGCTCATCCAGCTGTGTCTGGCTAATATTAAAGCCAGTACTTTAATATTGTTTTCTGTATGTTTATCAATAGTGGGTATTGCCCTAATTCGGTCCTCCACCCGTTGTTTGGTGTTTTTTAGGTGTTGTTAGGGCTTCTACCAAATATGAACACATGGCTTTAAAATGTATACAATTGTAATATTTAATTTTTTCCCATTGAAAGTATAACATATGTGGTGTGAGAAAGAGGTCCTCATTTAATTGCATGAAACTCTGGCACTGGCGCAACAAACTGAACAAAGTTCAAGGGGGTATACGCTTTCTGTAGACACTTTATTTCCTCTTTTTCCATACTCTAAGAAATGATTTGGGAAACCTGTGGGACACTGGAGGTCATTATACATGAGCCTCTTTCTGCACCTTTTAAGCCATTGAAACCTAGTTGCCTTGTTACAAGGTCTAATATTACAGTAGGTGTGGTTTCCGTCTCCTAATTTCTGAGAATGATCAAATTGGGGAATAAGTTGTAGGGAATACCACTCTTGCACTTCTAAGAAAAGACTATCTCAAATGAAATTCGCTATAGAAAGACATCTTGTTGAAAAATTCTTTATTTTTTGTCATTTCTAAAGAAAAAACATTCATCAAGTCCTTCACAAATGTTTTGTTTGTGACTTTCTCTGTTGTTCCCTTTCACACTCAACTGAACTATGTGTTATGTCTTGTAAACGTAATCAAACATTTCACTTAGGTGTGTGGGTTAACACAAACCCATTTTGTATGAAACATTCAGTTTTTCATTCACGTTTTTTCTAACAATTGCATCCATGCTAGGACTACAGTAAACAACACTTTTTACTAAAGTAAATCAAATTGTTCATTGAACAAGACACATTGTTTTAAATGTATGCAATACGACGACACTAAAAACAACACTGAAACTTTTCATTGAAATACTGGACGAGATTGTGCATATTCAATGGATTTCTCCTGGTGCTTTTTTTCATCAGTCTTTTCATATTCTTGTTCTCTACTCAGGTGTCTCCTGTTCCTTTGGTGATGTCTGCTGTACACACATGGTATCATACACTTGAGCAAAGTGTGATACCACCGTTTGTTCTTCTCCTAAAATAAAGATGAACATTGACAAAAGTCAGAAGCACTCTTTTCTTTGACAGACGAACAAAACAATGCAAGAATAACCATACTCTCTGTTCCTTACTCATTTCTACCTACCTGTTTGACCACTTTGTCTGCTTCAGTCAGGACAGGGTGCTGGGGCTGACTCTGAGCAATCTGAGAAGAGCTCTCTGTGATCTTCTCCCCTACAGTGGCTACATTGTACTCTGTTTGAAATCCAGGTATCGCCTCCGGTAAGTTCCTCGGTCCTTTTTGGGACTTGAAAGGGTAGAATCATTTTGTGACTACATTTCCTTGTCATGCACTGATATGTTCTGGTTTGTGTTCGATTACTACAGGCATTCAAGTACTTTCTTTTTGTTCTAGACTGGCAGTGTTTGAGATGGTAGGAACTTGTCATATTCTCAACTTATTTTCTCTATGAGACTCTGAATGCTCTGTAAACATACTATTTTAGCAATTCTTAGAAATCTGAAAGCAGTGTTACCTGTATCATTTTTTGTCTTGGTAGTAGTATTGCAGCTCCAACATCAGCACTTAAATAATGGTTTGTGATGTTACTTGTCCTTGGAGTTAGTATACTCCTGAGAAGTCAAGAGAAATCTTACGTAAGCATTAATTATGTTTCACTTTTGAAAGCAAAGTACGTGTCAAGTACTTATAAGGCATTTGTTGATACTTTTAAGCACTTTCGTTGATTATTATTATCCTTCAATTAGTTTTTCCAAGTCCATCATTCTCTACATGATCTCACTCCATATTCAGAATGTGGGAATACAGTTGTTTAAAGGAAATGCCACTGAATAGATAGTAACTGCACTCTACAAAGATGAATTTGCTAATTAATCAGTCAGGGACACAGCTTATACTTCAGTAGTCTTAGATCATGTAATGATGATTATTGTACTTTATAACTAGCAAAATCCCCATATCCTGTTCATTGCCCCTTTTTCAGTTATGTGGATTGACTTATCCCTGAAGTGGTTAATTCTCACCTTGACATCTCATAGAACAACTGAATCTCTACCAAGGGTGAATGTGTCCTTCCTCTTGATGTCTAAAAGAAAAGGTTAAAATTCATTGAAGCAAAATGCAACAACCCAAAACGTTGGGGAGGTCGTTTCCACAGTTATTTCATATGACAGTACTTGGAGTGAAACAACATGACCATGGTGAAGAAGTAAAAACACTTTACCTTGTTCCTCCTGACTGATGTCCTTATGCGTGTTTTGCACAGTTGAGCGTTTTGTGTCTTGTCGTCTGTGTAGGCAACAGCCCTCTTCCCTGGGATAGAACTAGATGATATTTAGACACGTTAATTTGACTTCTCCATTGCTCACATTGATGTGGATATGATTATAATGCTCTGTTTTGTGGGCTTCCCAAGAAAACAATAAATCCCTTACTACTTGTTCGAAATGCAGTAGCACAGATCCTAACAAATACAAGAAAGAGAATATCATTCCTGTTTTGAAAAAACTTCACTGGTCACCTGTATTATCTAGGATAAATTTGAAAGTTCTTTTACTTGTTTTTAAAGCTTTAAGCGACCTAGCACGTCTGTAACTTACTGAATGTCTGTCTTCATATGTTCCTATACGTGACCTGAGATCTGCACATACTGGCCTACTGCAAATACCACATGTGAAATGCAGAAAGAGTGGAGAGGCTGCTTTTTGTTTTTATGCTTCCAAATTATGAAACTCACTTCCACTTTTTATTAGGCAGTCAAGCTCGGTACATTGTTTTAAAAAACATTTAAAAATGTTGCTTTTAGTTAAAGTGGTTCTTTGTTCTTTCTATTTCTGTTTCTTTTTTTAGTTCTCTTTAATTGTTCTTATTTTATTACGACTTTCCTAATTTTTATTTATTTAATTGACATGTATGTTGCTTTACTGTATTGCTGTATTTTCCTTTACAACTGAAAGTATATCTCTCAATTTTAATATTTTATTTTTACGCTTGGTTTTTAAAGCACCAAAGCACTATTTGTATGAAAGGTGCTCTATAGATAAAGTTTATTATTATTATTTTTAATATTATTATTATACTTTGTTACATTTTTGGTTAGGACAAAGATTCTAGTAGAGGTGGCCTCTTTTACCCCGTTCCAAAAAATTGGAAAACTACCTTCAGAATACACTGACAATGACCATCTACTGTCTCCTCTAACTGTGTATTGTCATCATGCATATCTTGTGTTTTATTTATTGTAGTTGGTTTTGTCATTCTGTAAAGAAGCCACCTTTCAAGGCACTATATAAAATAATGTTTGTTATTATTATTTACATTTTTCATCGTTAAATCTGGCGAAGAGTCTTAAGAGAATATCAAAGAACACGTTGCTCTTACCTTTCCATTCCAAGAAATGCCCTCAGCTCGGATTGCAGAGATTGACCTCTCTGTCTCAAATTCTGAGAAACATAGACTCGATTGAAAAATGACCATTTCCTAAGATTCACATAACATCACCAGTCAACATTTGCCACTTGACATCAATAGAAACCATAGAGTACATGACATTTCCAATCAGTTTTCTTTCAAGGTACAATACCAATCGCCTTGCCAGAAGAGTTATACTGCGGTAGATAAATATTACAAATGTCAGATACACGCAGAGTTGTTTGGATTACTATGAAAAGATTGGCAAATATATTTATGTTCATTATATTTCTTGGAGTGACAGAGCTAAAGAGAAAACAATACTTACCTTTATCTCTGCAGACAGGATCGCAAGGGATTCCCTTATACTGGGTTCCTATGTAACAAATAATACATTATTCAAAAAACATGATATTTCTCTGTCCATTGGCAGCATGATTGTTTATCATTACAGTTTTAGTTAGCTTTAATTTTGTAAACCCCAAGTAAATATAGTTTGTGCCTTTCTCTGAACCTTTTGGCATTTCAATTCAGTTGTTTGTAAGCTTATTTTACAGTTGCTAGGTTGATGAAGTTCCTGAACTGTGCAGTATTTCTTTTGGGTTTGGTGCGAATCATATTCTAGCGGTTGGGGGAAAAAAGCACAGGTGCCATCCCACCATTAAACCCTGAAACTTACCTTAGCCGATTCTTCAACTAAACCAGACATGTTAACTAAGTGTTACAGTATGTTTCAAAGTGTGTATTTTAGCAAACACAACTAAAGTTCTGTTGTCTCCTTGGAGACACCTGGAACTGGTGTGATGCTGGTTCTATGACATCATTCGTTCTAAATGTAAATGCAGGTATTGGCACAACATAGTAAATTGATGTAAAGTTATGGATCCATTTATGATTTTCACTCAGTTTGAAAGAGTTCCTGTCGTGTGGTTAAACTTTGTGTTACGGAGGGTTAACTGGGGTTCTGGCTACTAGTTAGGCTTGGTCATTCAGTCATCTGGTTCATGAAATAGGAAGCTAAGAGATCTGTGTTTTAGTTTTACTGTTTGTTTTTGTTCCATAGAATAAGAAATGTTTCATTAATATTAGTAATAGAGTAGCTGTTTCTCTAAACAGTGTGTGTCAGTTTGCACTGCAGGTGTGCCAGGTAGAGACCATTTAAGAACCCAAAAATATGCTGTCATTTACTGCCGTTTCTAATTTCTGTTAACCTTGTCTCTCACTCACTTTGATGAGCAAAATGTTCATACATAAAGCATACATTTCTGATTGGTCAGAAGAAGCTTCTTAACATATAAGGTATAAAGAAAGTCAGAAAGTTAGGCACTTAGGTCAGCCTTAGGCAGTTAACCAAGACCATAATCCGATAAGAAGCTATTCCCTTTCATGTTGCTAAATCACATGTAGGATACATGAGTTACACCTCCACTTAAGAGACCTTAAAGAGACCTTGGCCAGCCAGGAGTGTAGAAAACCGTAAAACAGTTCTTGAGGACCTAATTGTTAACTCTTAACAGGCAAATGTTCCTTCAGTCCTATGAGAAATATTTTAGAATTGAACTAAAGTGTGTTTCCGATACAGGAGCATATGTCTGTCAGGGCCTGTTGGAGAGGCCCTGGATGAGAACCCCTGGCTGCAGTTCCACATCCCCCTGAAAGTAAATAGAGCCATAAGCACTGAGCTAAGGACACTGCTCCAGGACATGCTGGCTGTCGATCCTGACCAGCGACCAGAAGCCATCCAGCAGAAGAAGCAAGTCAGGCAAGCCATGGCACGAGAGAAAACATCTTTGTAGTGACTGATAGCAAGATGTCCGTGACCAAGGGCAATTCGTCTGAGTAAAGTCTGATTTCATTTTTATGACCCGAAAGGCCACTGCCTTTGTGCTGTAGATTTCTGATTCAGACGGGCATTTCTATGGACAACTTTGACTTTTCTGTGGGTCCAATGAAAATAAGTTTTTTAACTTATTCTTTGTTACAGTTTTCGAAAGTTTAAAGACATTCACTGAGTTGACGATAAAGGAAAAGTTTCATCTTTCACCTCTTGGAAGGTAGGCCGGTCAGAGGTACAATATATGTCTTCATGTCTTCATCCTCCATGTTTGTAACTACAGGTTTCACAGTGTTGAGCTAAGACACAAAAACACCTACAAATGGCAGATCCAAATGTATAAACCTGGGCTGAAAAAGTGTGTACAGTATATACTCTGTGTAGGTCTGATAAAAGTATTCGAGTCAAAGTGTCATATGGATACAAATTCTCATGATTTTGTATTGTGTGTTTTTTCTCTGTTCTGCTTTATTGAAAGAAATCAGATGCTCTTCCTGAAACTTACCTTAGCTGATTCTTCAGCTAAACCAGACAGACTTCTGAAATTCTCAAATATTATCAAATCTTGTTGGTTCAGAGGTGGTGGAGCCCATTACCAACAGACTCACAGCTGAAATTACTGTGAAAAGGGCTTCTACCAAATATTAACATGTGGGTGAAAATGTATACAATTGTAATATTTCCTTTTTTCCCTTTGAAAGTATAACATATGTGGTGTGAGAAAGAGGTCCTCATTTAATTGCATGAAACTCTGGCACTGGCGCAACAAACTGAACAAAGTTCAAGGGGGTATACGCTTTCTGTAGACACTTTATTTCCTCTTTTTCCATACTCTAAGAAATGATTTGGGAAACCTGTGGGACACTGGAGGTCATTATACATGAGCCTCTTTCTGCACCTTTTAAGCCATTGAAACCTAGTTGCCTTGTTACAAGGTCTAATATTACAGTAGGTGTGGTTTCCGTCTCCTAATTTCTGAGAATGATCAAATTGGGGAATAAGTTGTAGGGAATACCACTCTTGCACTTCTAAGAAAAGACTATCTCAAATGAAACTCGCTATAGAAAGACATCTTGTTGAAAAATTCTTTATTTTTTGTCATTTCTAAAGAAAAAACATTCATCAAGTCCTTTACAAATGTTTTGTTTGTGACTTTCTCTGTTGTTCCCTTTCACACTCAACTGAACTATGTGTTATGTCTTGTAAACGTAATCAAACATTTCACTTAGGTGTGTGGGTTAACACAAACCCATATTGTATGAAACATTCAGTTTTTCATTCAAGTTTTTTCTAACAATTGCATCCATGCTAGGACTACAGTAAACAACACTTTTTACTAAAGTAAATCAAATTGTTCATTAAACGAGACACATTGTTTTAAATGTATGCAATACGACGACACTAAAAACAACACTGAAACTTTTCATTGAAATACTGGACGAGATTGTGCATATTCAATGGATTTCTCCTGGTGCTTTTTTTCATCAGTCTTTTCATGTTCTTGTTCTCTACTCAGGTGTCTCCTGTTCCTTTGGTGATGTCTGCTGTACACACATGGTATCATACACTTGTGATACCACCGTTTGTTCTTCTCCTAAAAAAAAGATGAACATTGACAAAAGTCAGAAGCACTCTTTTCTTTGACAGATGAACAAAACAATGCAAGAATAACCATACTCTCTGTTCCTTACTCATTTCTACCTACCTGTTTGACCACTTTGTCTGCTTCAGTCAGGACAGGGTGCTGGGGCTGACTCTGAGCAATCTGAGAAGAGCTCTCTGTGATCTTCTCCCCTACAGTGGCTACATTGTACTCTGTTTGAAATCCAGGTATCGCCTCCGGTAAGTTCCTCGGTCCTTTTTGGGACTTGAAAGGGCAGAATCATTTTGTGACTACATTTCCTTGTCATGCACTGATATGTTCTGGTTTGTGTTCGATTACTGCAGGCGTTCAAGTACTTTCTTTTTGTTCTAGATTGGCAGTGTTTGAGATGGTAGGAACTTGTCATATTCTCAACTCTGAATGCTCTGTAAACATACTATTTTAGCAATTCTTAGAAATCTGAAAGCAGTGTTACCTGTATCATTTTTTGTCTTGGTAGTAGTATTGCAGCTCCAACATCAGCACTTAAACAATGGTTTGTGATGTTACTTGTCCTTGGAGTTAGTATACTCCTGAGAAGTCAAGAGAAATCTTACGTAAGCATTAATTATGTTTCACTTTTGAAAGCAAAGTACGTGTCAAGTACTTTGAAGGCATTTGTTGATACTTTTAAGCACTTTCGTTGATTATTATTATCCTTCAATTAGTTATTACAAGTCCAACATTCTCTACATGATCTCACTCCATATTCAGAATGTGGGAATACAATTGTTTTAAGGAAATGCCACTGAATAGATAGTAGCTGCACTCTTCAAAGATGAATTTGCTAATTAATCAGTCAGGGACACAGCTTATACTTCAGTAGTCTTAGATCATGTAATGATGATTATTGTACTTTATAACTAGCAAAATCCCCATATCCTGTTCATTGCCCCTTTTTCAGTTATGTGGATTGACTTATCCCTGAAGTGGTTAATTCTCACCTTGACATCTCATAGAACAACTGAATCTCTACCAAGGGTGAATGTGTCCTTCCTCTTAATGTCTAAAAGAAAAGGTTAAAATTCATTGAAGCAAAATGCAACAACCCAAAATGTTGGGGAGGTCGTTTCCACAGTTATTTCATATGACAGTGCTTGGAGTGAAACTACATGACCATGGTGAAGAAGAAAAAACACTTTACCTTGTTCCTCCTGACTGATGTCCTTATGCGTGTTTTGCACAGTTGAGCGTTTTGTGTCTTGTCGTCTGTGTAGGCAACAGCCCTCTTCCCTGGGATAGAACTAGATGATATTTAGACACGTTAATTTGACTTCTCCATTGCTCACATTGATGTGGATATGATTATAATGCTCTGTTTTGTGGGCTTCCCAAGAAAACAATAAATCCCCTACTACTTGTTCGAAATGCAGTAGCACAGATCCTAACAAATACAAGAAAGAGAATATCATTCCTGTTTTGAAAAAAACTTCACTGGTCACCTGTATTATCTAGGATAAATTTGAAAGTTCTTTTACTTGTTTTTAAAGCTTTAAGCGGCCTAGCACGTCTGTACCTTACTGAATGTCTGTCTTCATATGTTCCTATACGTGACCTGAGATCTGCACATACTGGCCTACTGCAAATACCACATGTGAAATGCAGAAAGAGTGGAGAGGTTGCTTTTTGTTTTTATGCTTCCAAATTATGAAACTCACTTCCACTTTTTATTAGGCAGTCAAGCTCGGTACATTGTTTTAAAAAACATTTGAAAATGTTGCTTTTAGTTAAAGTGGTTCTTTGTTCTTTCTATTTCTGTTTCTTTTTTTAGTTCTCTTTAATTGTTCTTATTTTATTACGACTTTCCTAATTTTTATTTATTTAATTGACATGTATGTTGCTTTACTGTATTGCTGTATTTTCCTTTACAACTGAAAGTATATCTCTCAATTTTAATATTTTATTTTTACGCTTGGTTTTTAAAGCACCAAAGCACTATTTGTATGAAAGGTGCTCTATAGATAAAGTTTATTATTATTATTTTTAATATTATTATTATACTTTGTTACATTTTTGGTTAGGACAAAGATTCTAGTAGAGGTGGCCTCTTTTACCCCGTTCCAAAAAATTGGAAAACTACCTTCAGAATACACTGACAATGACCATCTACTGTCTCCTCTAACTGTGTATTGTCATCATGCATATCTTGTGTATTATTTATTGTAGTTGGTTTTGTCATTCTGTAAAGAAGCCACCTTTCAAGGCACTATATAAAATAATGTTTGTTATTATTATTTACATTTTTCATCGTTAAATCTGGCGAAGAGTCTTAAGAGAATATCAAAGAACACGTTGCTCTTACCTTTCCATTCCAAGAAATGCCCTCAGCTCGGATTGCAGAGATTGACCTCTCTGTCTCAAATTCTGAGAAACATAGACTCGATTGAAAAATGACCATTTCCTAAAATTCACATAACATCACCAGTCAACATTTGCCACTTGACATCAATAGAAACCATAGAGTACATGACATTTCCAATCAGTTTTCTTTCAAGGTACAATACCAATCGCCTTGCCAGAAGAGTTATACTGCGGTAGATAAATATTACAAATGTCAGATACACGCAGAGTTGTTTGGATTACTATGAAAAGATTGGCAAATATATTTATGTTCATTATATTTCTTGGAGTGACAGAGCTAAAGAGAAAACAATACTTACCTTTATCTCTGCAGACAGGATCGCAAGGGATTCCCTTATAATGGGTTCCTATGTAACAAATAATACATTATTCAAAAAACATGATATTTCTCTGTCCATTGGCAGCATGATTGTTTATCATTACAGTTTTAGTTAGCTTTAATTTTGTAAACCCCAAGTAAACATAGTTTGTGCCTTTCTCTGAACCTTTTGGCATTTCAATTCAGTTGTTTGTAAGCTTATTTTACAGTTGCTAGGTTGATGAAGTTCCTGAACTGTGCAGTATTTCTTTTG
Organism: Lepisosteus oculatus; assembly: GCF_040954835.1. NCBI lineage: Eukaryota > Metazoa > Chordata > Actinopteri > Semionotiformes > Lepisosteidae > Lepisosteus > Lepisosteus oculatus. The sequence goes on along the minus strand of NW_027168042.1, from coordinate 713,019 downwards.
GGTTTGGTGCGAATCATATTCTAGCGGTTGGGGGAAAAAAGCACAGGTGCCATCCCACCATTAAACCCTGAAACTTACCTTAGCCGATTCTTCAACTAAACCAGACATGTTAACTAAGTGTTACAGTATGTTTCAAAGTGTGTATTTTAGCAAACACAACTGAAGTTCTGTTGTCTCCTTGGAGAAACCTGGAACTGGTGTGATGCTGGTTCTATGACATCATTCGTTCTAAATGTAAATGCAGGTATTGGCACAACATAGTAAATTGATGTAAAGTTATGGATCCATTTATGATTTTCACTCAGTTTGAAAGAGTTCCTGTCGTGTGGTTAAACTTTGTGTTACGGAGGGTTAACTGGGGTTCTGGCTACTAGTTAGGCTTGGTCATTCAGTCATCTGGTTCATGAAATAGGAAGCTAAGAGATCTGTGTTTTAGTTTTACTGTTTGTTTTTGTTCCATAGAATAAGAAATGTTTCATTAATATTAGTAATAGAGTAGCTGTTTCTCTAAACAGTGTGTGTCAGTTTGCATTGCAGGTGTGCCAGGTAGAGACCATTTAAGAACCCAAAAATATGCTGTCATTTACTGCCGTGGCTAATTTCTGGTAACCTTGTCTCTCACTCACTTTGATGAGCAAAATGTTCATACATAAAGCATACATTTCTGATTGGTCAGAAGAAGCTTCTTAACATATAAGGTTTAAACAAAGTCAGAAAATTAGGCACTTAGGTCAGCCTTAGGCAGTTAACCAAGACCATAATCCGATAAGAAGCTATTCCCTTTCATGTTGCTAAATCACATGTAGGATACATGAGTTACACCTCCACTTAAGAGACCTTAAAGAGACCTTGGCCAGCCAGGAGTGTAGAAAACCGTAAAACAGTTCTTGAGGACCTAATTGTTAACTCTTAACAGGCAAAGGTTCCTTCAGTCCTATGAGAAATATTTTAGAATTGAACTAAAGTGTGTTTCCGATACAGGAGCATATGTCTGTCAGGGCCTGTTGGAGAGGCCCTGCATGAGAACCCCTGGCTGCAGTTCCACATCCCCCTGAAAGTAAATAGAGCCATAAGCACTGAGCTAAGGACACTGCTCCAGGACATGCTGGCTGTCGATCCTGACCAGCGACCAGAAGCCATCCGGCAGAAGAAGCAAGTCAGGCAAGCCATGGCACGAGAGAAAACATCTTTGTAGTGACTGATAGCAAGATGTCCGTGACCAAGGGCAATTCGTCTGAGTAAAGTCTGATTTCATTTTTATGTCCCGAAAGGCCACTGCTTTGTGCTGTAGATTTCTGATTTAGACGGGCATTTCTATGGACAACTTTGACTTTTCTGTGGGTCCAATGAAAATAAGTTTTTTAACTTATTCTTTGTTACAGTTTTCGAAAGTTTAAAGACATTCACTGAGTTGACGATAAAGGAAAAGTTTCATCTTTCACCTCTTGGAAGGTAGGCCGGTCAGAGGTACAATATATGTCTTCATGTCTTCATCCTCCATGTTTGTAACTACAGGTTTCACAGTGTTGAGCTAAGACACAAAAACACCTACAAGTGGCAGTTCCAAATGTATCAAATGTATAAACCTGGGCTGAAAAAGTGTGTACAGTATATACTCTGTGTAGGTCTGATAAAAGTATTCGAGTCAAAGTGTCATATGGATACAAATTCTCATGATTTTGTATTGTGTGTTTTTTCTCTGTTCTGCTTTATTGAAAGAAATCAGATGCTCTTCCTGAAACTTACCTTAGCTGATTCTTCAGCTAAACCAGACAGACTTCTGAAATTCTCAAATATTATCAAATCTTGTTGGTGCAGAGGTGGTGGAGCCCATTACCAACAGACTCACAGCTGAAATTGCTGTGAAAAGGGCTTCTACCAAATATTAACATGTGGGTGAAAATGTATACAATTGTAATATTTCCTTTTTTCCCTTTGAAAGTATAACATATGTGGTGTGAGAAAGAGGTCCTCATTTAATTGCATGAAACTCTGGCACTGGCGCAACAAACTGAACAAAGTTCAAGGGGGTATACGCTTTCTGTAGACACTTTATTTCCTCTTTTTCCATACTCTAAGAAATGATTTGGGAAACCTGTGGGACACTGGAGGTCATTATACATGAGCCTCTTTCTGCACCTTTTAAGCCATTGAAACCTAGTTGCCTTGTTACAAGGTCTAATATTACAGTAGGTGTGGTTTCCGTCTCCTAATTTCTGAGAATGATCAAATTGGGGAATAAGTTGTAGGGAATACCACTCTTGCACTTCTAAGAAAAGACTATCTCAAATGAAACTCGCTATAGAAAGACATCTTGTTGAAAAATTCTTTATTTTTTGTCATTTCTAAAGAAAAAACATTCATCAAGTCCTTCACAAATGTTTTGTTTGTGACTTTCTCTGTTGTTCCCTTTCACACTCAACTGAACTATGTGTTATGTCTTGTAAACGTAATCAAACATTTCACTTAGGTGTGTGGGTTAACACAAACCCATATTGTATGAAACATTCAGTTTTTCATTCATGTTTTTTCTAACAATTGCATCCATGCTAGGACTACAGTTAACAACACTTTTTACTAAAGTAAATGAAATTATTCATTAAACAAGACACATTGTTTTAAATGTATGCAATACGACGACACTAAAAACAACACTGAAACTTTTTATTGAAATACTGGACGAGATTGTGCATATTCAATGGATTTCTCCTGGTGCTTTTTTTCATCAGTCTTTTCATATTCTTGTTCTCTACTCAGGTGTCTCCTGTTCCTTTGGTGATGTCTGCTGTACACACATGGTATCATACACTTGAGCAAAGTGTGATACCACCGTTTGTTCTTCTCCTAAAATAAAGATGAACATTGACAAAAGTCAGAAGCACTCTTTTCTTTGACAGACGAACAAAACAATGCAAGAATAACCATACTCTCTGTTCCTTACTCATTTCTACCTACCTGTTTGACCACTTTGTCTGCTTCAGTCAGGACAGGGTGCTGGGGCTGACTCTGAGCAATCTGAGAAGAGCTCTCTGTGATCTTCTCCCCTACAGTGGCTACATTGTACTCTGTTTGAAATCCAGGTATCGCCTCCGGTAAGTTCCTCGGTCCTTTTTGGGATTTGAAAGGGTAGAATCATTTTGTGACTACATTTCCTTGTCATGCACTGATATGTTCTGGTTTGTGTTCGATTACTGCAGGCTTTAAAGTACTTTCTTTTTGTTCTAGATTGGCAGTGTTTGAGATGGTAGGAACTTGTCATATTCTCAACTTATTTTCTCTATGAGACTCTGAATGCTCTGTAAACATACTATTTTAGCAATTCTTAGAAATCTGAAAGCAGTGTTACCTGTATCATTTTTTGTCTTGGTAGTAGTATTGCAGCTCCAACATCAGCACTTAAATAATGGTTTGTGATGTTACTTGTCCTTGGAGTTAGTATACTCCTGAGAAGTCAAGAGAAATCTTCCGTAAGCATTAATTATGTTTCACTTTTGAAAGCAAAGTACGTGTCAAGTACTTTGAAGGCATTTGTTGATACTTTTAAGCACTTTCGTTGATTATTATTATCCTTCAATTAGTTATTACAAGTCCAACATTCTCTACATGATCTCACTCCATATTCAGAATGTGGGAATACAGTTGTTTTAAGGAAATGCCAATGAATAGATAGTAGCTGCACTCTACAAAGATGAATTTGCTAATTAATCAGTCAGGGACACAGCTTATACTTCAGTAGTCTTAGATCATGTAATGATGATTATTGTACTTTATAACTAGCAAAATCCCCATATCCTGTTCATTGCCCCTTTTTCAGTTATGCGGATTGACTTATCCCTGAAGTGGTTAATTCTCACCTTGACATCTCATAGAACAACTGAATCTCTACCAAGGGTGAATGTGTCCTTCCTCTTGATGTCTAAAAGAAAAGGTTAAAATTCATTGAAGCAAAATGCAACAACCCAAAATGTTGGGGAGGTCGTTTCCACAGTTATTTCATATGACAGTGCTTGGAGTGAAACTACATGACCATGGTGAAGAAGAAAAAACACTTTACCTTGTTCCTCCTGACTGATGTCCTTATGCGTGTTTTGCACAGTTGAGCGTTTTGTGTCTTGTCGTCTGTGTAGGCAACAGCCCTCTTCCCTGGGATAGAACTAGATGATATTTAGACACGTTAATTTGACTTCTCCATTGCTCACATTGATGTGGATATGATTATAATGCTCTGTTTTGTGGGCTTCCCAAGAAAACAATAAATCCCTTACTACTTGTTTGAAATGCAGTAGCACAGATCCCAACAAATAAAAGAAAGAGAATATCATTCCTGTTTTGAAAAAACTTCACTGGTCACCTGTATTATCTAGGATAAATTTGAAAGTTATTTTACTTGTTTTTAAAGCTTTAAGCGACCTAGCACGTCTGTACCTTACTGAATGTCTATCTTCCTATGTTCCTATACGTGACCTGAGATCTGCACATACTGGCCTACTGCAAATACCACATGTGAAATGCAGAAAGAGTGGAGAGGCTGCTTTTTGTTTTTATGCTTCTAAATTATGAAACTCACTTCCACTTTTTATTAGGCAGTCAAGCTCGGTACATTGTTTTAAAAAACATTTGAAAATGTTGCTTTTAGTTAAAGTGGTTCTTTGTTCTTTCTATTTCTGTTTCTTTTTTTAGTTCTCTTTAATTGTTCTTATTTTATTACGACTTTCCTAATTTGTATTTATTTAATTGACATGTATGTTGCTTTACTGTATTGCTGTATTTTCCTTTACAACTGAAAGTATATCTCTCAATTTTAATATTTTATTTTTACGCTTGGTTTTTAAAGCACCAAAGCACTATTTGTATGAAAGGTGCTCTATAAATAAAGTTTATTATTATTATTTTTAATATTATTATTATACTTTGTTACATTTTTGGTTAGGACAAAGATTCTAGTAGAGGTGACCTCTTTTACCCCGTTCCAAAAAATTGGAAAACTACCTTCAGGATACACTGACCATGACCATCTACTGTCTCCTTTAACTGTGTATTGTCATCATGCATATCTTGTGTATTATTTATTGTAGTTGGTTTTGTCATTCTGTAAAGAAGCCACCTTTCAAGGCACTATATAAAATAATGTTTGTTATTATTATTTACATTTTTCATCGTCAAATCTGGCAAAGAGTCTTAAGAGAATATCAAAGAACACGTTGCTCTTACCTTTCCATTCCAAGAAATGCCCTCAGCTCGGATTGCAGAGATTGACCTCTCTGTCTCAAATTCTGAGAAGCATAGACTCGATTGAAAAATGACCATTTCCTAAGATTCACATAACATCACCAGTCAACATTTGCCACTTGACATCAATAGAAACCATAGAGTACATGACATTTCCAATCAGTTTTCTTTCAAGGTACAATACCAATCGCCTTGCCAGAAGAGTTATACTGCGGTAGATAAATATTACAAATGTCAGATGCACGCAGAGTTGTTTGGATTACTATGAAAAGATTGGCAAATATATTTATGTTCATTATATTTCTTGGAGTGACAGAGCTAAAGAGAAAACAATACTTACCTTTATCTCTGCAGACAGGATCGCAAGGGATACCCTTATACTGGGTTCCTATATAACAAATAATACATTATTCAAAAAACGTGATATTTCTCTGTCCATTGGCAGCATGATTGTTTATCATTACAGTTTTAGTTAGCTTTAATTTTGTAAACCCCAAGTAAACATAGTTTGTGCCTTTCTCTGAACTTTTTGGCATTTCAATTCAGTTGTTTGTAAGCTTATTTTACAGTTGCTAGGTTGATGAAGTTCCTGAACCGTGCAGTATTTCTTTTGGGTTTGGTGCGAATCATATTCTAGCGGTTGGAGGAAAAAAGCACAGGTGCCATCCCACCATTAAACCCTGAAACTTACCTTAGCCGATTCTTCAACTAAACCAGACATGTTAACTAAGTGTTACAGTATGTTTCAAAGTGTGTATTTTAGCAAACACAACTGAAGTTCTGTTGTCTCCTTGGAGACACCTGGAACCGGTGTGATGCTGGTTCTATGACATCATTCGTTCTAAATGTAAATGCAGGTATTGGCACAACATAGTAAATTGATGTAAAGTTATGGATCCATTTATGATTTTCACTCAGTTTGAAAGAGTTCCTGTCGTGTGGTTAAACTTTGTGTTACGGAGGGTTAACTGGGGTTCTGGCTACTAGTTAGGCTTGGTCATTCAGTCATCTGGTTCATGAAATAGGAAGCTAAGAGATCTGTGTTTTAGTTTTACTGTTTGTTTTTGTTCCATAGAATAAGAAATGTTTAATTAATATTAGTAATAGAGTAGCTGTTTCTCTAAACAGTGTGTGTCAGTTTGCACTGCAGGTGTGCCAGGTAGAGACCATTTAAGAACCCAAAAATATGCTGTCATTTACTGCCGTGGCTAATTTCTGTTAACCTTGTCTCTCACTCCCTTTGATGAGCAAAATGTTCATACATAAAGCATACATTTCTGATTGGTCAGAAGAAGCTTCTTAACATATAAGGTATAAAGAAAGTCAGAAAGTTAGGCACTTAGGTCAGCCTTAGGCAGTTAACCAAGACCATAATCCGATAAGAAGCTATTCCCTTTCATGTTGCTAAATCACATGTAGGATACATGAGTTACACCTCCACTTAAGAGACCATAAAGAGACCTTGGCCAGCCAGGAGTGTAGAAAACCTTAAAACAGTTCTTGAGGACCTAATTGTTAACTCTTAACAGGCAAAGGTTCCTTCAGTCCTATGAGAAATATTTTAGAATTGAACTAAAGTGTGTTTCCGATACAGGAGCATATGTCTGTCAGGGCCTGTTGGAGAGGCCCTGGATGAGAACCCCTGGCTGCAGTTCCACATCCCCCTGAAAGTAAATAGAGCCATAAGCACGGAGCTAAGGACACTGCTCCAGGACATGCTGGCTGTCGATCCTGACCAGCGACCAGAAGCCATCCAGCAGAAGAAGCAAGTCAGGCAAGCCATGGCACGAGAGAAAACATCTTTGTAGTGACTGATAGCAAGATGTCCGTGACCAAGGGCAATTCGTCTGAGTAAAGTCTGATTTCATTTTTATGACCCGAAAGGCCACTGCCTTTGTGCTGTAGATTTCTGATTCAGACGGGCATTTCTATGGACAACTTTGACTTTTCTGTGGGTCCAATGAAAATAAGTTTTTTAACTTATTCTTTGTTACAGTTTTCGAAAGTTTAAAGACATTCACTGAGTTGACGATAAAGGAAAAGTTTCATCTTTCACCTCTTGGAAGGTAGGCCGGTCAGAGGTACAATATATGTCTTCATGTCTTCATCCTCCATGTTTGTAACTACAGGTTTCACAGTGTTGAGCTAAGACACAAAAACACCTACAAATGGCAGATCCAAATGTATAAACCTGGGCTGAAAAAGTGTGTACAGTATATACTCTGTGTAGGTCTGATAAAAGTATTCGAGTCAAAGTGTCATATGGATACAAATTCTCATGATTTTGTATTGTGTGTTTTTTCTCTGTTCTGCTTTATTGAAAGAAATCAGATGCTCTTCCTGAAACTTACCTTAGCTGATTCTTCAGCTAAACCAGACAGACTTCTGAAATTCTCAAATATTATCAAATCTTGTTGGTTCAGAGGTGGTGGAGCCCATTACCAACAGACTCACAGCTGAAATTACTGTGAAAAGGGCTTCTACCAAATATTAACATGTGGGTGAAAATGTATACAATTGTAATATTTCCTTTTTTCCCTTTGAAAGTATAACATATGTGGTGTGAGAAAGAGGTCCTCATTTAATTGCATGAAACTCTGGCACTGGCGCAACAAACTGAACAAAGTTCAAGGGGGTATACGCTTTCTGTAGACACTTTATTTCCTCTTTTTCCATACTCTAAGAAATGATTTGGGAAACCTGTGGGACACTGGAGGTCATTATACATGAGCCTCTTTCTGCACCTTTTAAGCCATTGAAACCTAGTTGCCTTGTTACAAGGTCTAATATTACAGTAGGTGTGGTTTCCGTCTCCTAATTTCTGAGAATGATCAAATTGGGGAATAAGTTGTAGGGAATACCACTCTTGCACTTCTAAGAAAAGATTATCTCAAATGAAACTCGCTATAGAAAGACATCTTGTTGAAAAATTCTTTATTTTTTGTCATTTCTAAAGAAAAAACATTCATCAAGTCCTTCACAAATGTTTTGTTTGTGACTTTCTCTGTTGTTCCCTTTCACACTCAACTGAACTATGTGTTATGTCTTGTAAACGTAATCAAACATTTCACTTAGGTGTGTGGGTTAACACAAACCCATATTGTATGAAACATTCAGTTTTTCATTCAAGTTTTTTCTAACAATTGCATCCATGCTAGGACTACAGTAAACAACACTTTTTACTAAAGTAAATCAAATTGTTCATTAAACGAGACACATTGTTTTAAATGTATGCAATACGACGACACTAAAAACAACACTGAAACTTTTCATTGAAATACTGGACGAGATTGTGCATATTCAATGGATTTCTCCTGGTGCTGTTTTTCATCAGTCTTTTCATGTTCTTGTTCTCTACTCAGGTGTCTCCTGTTCCTTTGGTGATGTCTGCTGTACACACATGGTATCATACACTTGAGCAAAGTGTGATACCACCGTTTGTTCTTGTCCTAAAAAAAAGATGAACATTGACAAAAGTCAGAAGCACTCTTTTCTTTGACAGATGAACAAAACAATGCAAGAATAACCATACTCTCTGTTCCTTACTCATTTCTACCTACCTGTTTGACCACTTTGTCTGCTTCAGTCAGGACAGGGTGCTGGGGCTGACTCTGAGCAATCTGAGAAGAGCTCTCTGTGATCTTCTCCCCTACAGTGGCTACATTGTACTCTGTTTGAAATCCAGGTATCGCCTCCGGTAAGTTCCTCGGTCCTTTTTGGGACTTGAAAGGGCAGAATCATTTTGTGACTACATTTCCTTGTCATGCACTGATATGTTCTGGTTTGTGTTCGATTACTGCAGGCGTTCAAGTACTTTCTTTTTGTTCTAGATTGGCAGTGTTTGAGATGGTAGGAACTTGTCATATTCTCAACTCTGAATGCTCTGTAAACATACTATTTTAGCAATTCTTAGAAATCTGAAAGCAGTGTTACCTGTATCATTTTTTGTCTTGGTAGTAGTATTGCAGCTCCAACATCAGCACTTAAATAATGGTTTGTGATGTTACTTGTCCTTGGAGTTAGTATACTCCTGAGAAGTCAAGAGAAATCTTACGTAAGCTTTAATTATGTTTCACTTTTGAAAGCAAAGTAGGTGTCAAGTACTTTGAAGGCATTTGTTGATACTTTTAAGCACTTTCGTTGATTATTATTATCCTTCAATTAGTTATTACAAGTCCAACATTCTCTACATGATCTCACTCCATATTCAGAATGTGGGAATACAATTGTTTTAAGGAAATGCCACTGAATAGATAGTAGCTGCACTCTACAAAGATGAATTTGCTAATTAATCAGTCAGGGACACAGCTTATACTTCAGTAGTCTTAGATCATGTAATGATGATTATTGTACTTTATAACTAGCAAAATCCCCATATCCTGTTCATTGCCCCTTTTTCAGTTATGCGGATTGACTTATCCCTGAAGTGGTTAATTCTCACCTTGACATCTCATAGAACAACTGAATCTCTACCAAGGGTGAATGTGTCCTTCCTCTTGATGTCTAAAAGAAAAGGTTAAAATTCATTGAAGCAAAATGCAACAACCCAAAACGTTGGGGAGGTCGTTTCCACAGTTATTTCATATGACAGTACTTGGAGTGAAACAACATGACCATGGTGAAGAAGTAAAAACACTTTACCTTGTTCCTCCTGACTGATGTCCTTATGCGTGTTTTGCACAGTTGAGCGTTTTGTGTCTTGTCGTCTGTGTAGGCAACAGCCCTCTTCCCTGGGATAGAACTAGATGATATTTAGACACGTTAATTTGACTTCTCCATTGCTCACATTGATGTGGATATGATTATAATGCTCTGTTTTGTGGGCTTCCCAAGAAAACAATAAATCCCTTACTACTTGTTCGAAATGCAGTAGCACAGATCCTAACAAATACAAGAAAGAGAATAGCATTCCTGTTTTGAAAAAACTTCACTGGTCACCTGTATTATCTAGGATAAATTTGAAAGTTCTTTTACTTGTTTTTAAAGCTTTAAGCGACCTAGCACGTCTGTACCTTACTGAATGTCTGTCTTCATATGTTCCTATACGTGACCTGAGATCTGCACATACTGGCCTACTGCAAATACCACATGTGAAATGCAGAAAGAGTGGAGAGGCTGCTTTTTGTTTTTATGCTTCCAAATTATGAAACTCACTTCCACTTTTTATTAGGCAGTCAAGCTCGGTACATTGTTTTAAAAAACATTTAAAAATGTTGCTTTTAGTTAAAGTGGTTCTTTGTTCTTTCTATTTCTGTTTCTTTTTTTAGTTCTCTTTAATTGTTCTTATTTTATTACGACTTTCCTAATTTGTATTTATTTAATTGACATGTATGTTGCTTTACTGTATTGCTGTATTTTCCTTTACAACTGAAAGTATACTCTCAATTTTAATATTTTATTTTTACGCTTGGTTTTTAAAGCACCAAAGCACTATTTGTATGAAAGGTGCTCTATAGATAAAGTTTATTATTATTATTTTTAATATTATTATTATACTTTGTTACATTTTTGGTTAGGACAAAGATTCTAGTAGAGGTGGCCTCTTTTACCCCGTTCCAAAAAATTGGAAAACTACCTTCAGAATACACTGACAATGACCATCTACTGTCTCCTCTAACTGTGTATTGTCATCATGCATATCTTGTGTGTTATTTATTGTAGTTGGTTCTGTCATTCTGTAAAGAAGCCACCTTTCAAGGCACTATATAAAATAATGTTTGTTATTATTATTTACATTTTTCATCGTAAAATCTGGCGAAGAGTCTTAAGAGAATATCAAAGAACACGTTGCTCTTACCTTTCCATTCCAAGAAATGCCCTCAGCTCGGATTGCAGAGATTGACCTCTCTGTCTCAAATTCTGAGAAACATAGACTCGATTGAAAAATGACCATTTCCTAAGATTCACATAACATCACCAGTCAACATTTGCCACTTGACATCAATAGAAACCATAGAGTACATGACATTTCCAATCAGTTTTCTTTCAAGGTACAATAGCAATCGCCTTGCCAGAAGAGTTATACTGCGGTAGATAAATATTACAAATGTCAGATACACGCAGAGTTGTTTGGATTACTATGAAAAGATTGGCAAATATATTTATGTTCATTATATTTCTTGGAGTGACAGAGCTAAAGAGAAAAAAATACTTACCTTTATCTCTGCAGACAGGATCGCAAGGGATTCCCTTATACTGGGTTCCTATATAACAAATAATACATTATTCAAAAAACATGATATTTCTCTGTCCATTGGCAGCATGATTGTTTATCATTACAGTTTTAGTTAGCTTTAATTTTGGAAACCCCAAGTAAACATAGTTTGTGCCTTTCTCCGAACTTTTTGGCATTTCAATTCAGTTGTTTGTAAGCTTATTTTACAGTTGCTAGGTTGATGAAGTTCTTGAACTGTGCAGTATTTCTTTTGGGTTTGGTGCGAATCATATTCTAGCGGTTGGGGGAAAAAAGCACAGGTGCCATCCCACCATTAAACCCTGAAACTTACCTTAGCCGATTCTTCAACTAAACCAGACATGTTAACTAAGTGTTACAGTATGTTTCAAAGTGTGTATTTTAGCAAACACAACTGAAGTTCTGTTGTCTCCTTGGAGACACCTGGAACTGGTGTGATGCTGGTTCTATGACATCATTCGTTCTAAATGTAAATGCAGGTATTGGCACAACATAGTAAATTGATGTAAAGTTATGGATCCATTTATGATTTTCACTCAGTTTGAAAGAGTTCCTGTCGTGTGGTTAAACTTTGTGTTACGGAGGGTTAACTGGGGTTCTGGCTACTAGTTAGGCTTGGTCATTCAGTCATCTGGTTCATGAAATAGGAAGCTAAGAGATCTGTGTTTTAGTTTTACTGTTTGTTTTTGTTCCATAGAATAAGAAACGTTTCATTAATATTAGTAATAGAGTAGCTGTTTCTCTAAGCAGTGTGTGTCAGTTTGCACTGCAGGTGTGCCAGGTAGAGACCATTTAAGAACCCAAAAATATGCTGTCATTTACTGCCGTGGCTAATTTCTGTTAACCTTGTCTCTCACTCACTTTGATGAGCAAAATGTTCATACATAAAGCATACATTTCTGATTGGTCAGAAGAAGCTTCTTAACATATAAGGTATAAAGAAAGTCAGAAAGTTAGGCACTTAGGTCAGCCTTAGGCAGTTAACCAAGACCATAATCCGATAAGAAGCTATTCCCTTTCATGTTGCTAAATCACATGTAGGATACATGAGTTACACCTCCACTTAAGAGACCTTAAAGAGACCTTGGCCAGCCAGGAGTGTAGAAAACCGTAAAACAGTTCTTGAGGACCTAATTGTTAACTCTTAACAGGCAAAGGTTCCTTCAGTCCTATGAGAAATATTTTAGAATTGAACTAAAGTGTGTTTCCGATACAGGAGCATATGTCTGTCAGGGCCTGTTGGAGAGGCCCTGCATGAGAACCCCTGGCTGCAGTTCCACATCCCCCTGAAAGTAAATAGAGCCATAAGCACAGAGCTAAGGACACTGCTCCAGGACATGCTGGCTGTCGATCCTGACCAGCGACCAGAAGCCATCCAGCTGAAGAAGCAAGTCAGGCAAGCCATGGCACGAGAGAAAACATCTTTGTAGTGACTGATAGCAAGATGTCCGTGACCAAGGGCAATTCGTCTGAGTAAAGTCTGATTTCATTCTTATGTCCCGAAAGGCCACTGCCTTTGTGCTGTAGATTTCTGATTTAGACAGGCATTTCTATGGACAACTTTGACTTTTCTGTGGGTCCAATGAAAATAAGTTTTTTAACTTATTCTTTGTTACAGTTTTCGAAAGTTTAAAGACATTCACTGAGTTGACGATAAAGGAAAAGTTTCATCTTTCACCTCTTCGAAGGTAGGCCGGTCAGAGGTACAATATATGTCTTCATGTCTTCATCCTCCATGTTTGTAACTACAGGTTTCACAGTGTTGAGCTAAGACACAAAAACACCTACAAATGGCAGTTCCAAATGTATCAAATGTATAAACCTGGGCTGAAAAAGTGTGTACAGTATATACTCTGTGTAGGTCTGATAAAAGTATTCGAGTCAAAGTGTCATATGGATACAAATTCTCATGATTTTGTATTGTGTGTTTTTTCTCTGTTCTGCTTTATTGAAAGAAATCAGATGCTCTTCCTGAAACTTACCTTAGCTGATTCTTCAGCTAAACCAGACAGACTTCTGAAATTCTCAAATATTATCAAATCTTGTTGGTGCAGAGGTGGTGGAGCCCATTACCAACAGACTCACAGCTGAAATTGCTGTGAAAAGGGCTTCTACCAAATATTAACATGTGGGTGAAAATGTATACAATTGTAATATTTCCTTTTTTCCCATTGAAAGTATAACATATGTGGTGTGAGAAAGAGGTCCTCATTTAATTGCATGAAACTCTGGCACTGGCGCAACAAACTGAACAAAGTTCAAGGGGGTATACGCTTTCTGTAGACACTTTATTTCCTCTTTTTCCATAGTCTAAGAAATGATTTGGGAAACCTGTGGGACACTGGAGGTCATTATACATGAGCCTCTTTCTGCACCTTTTAAGCCATTGAAACCTAGTTGCCTTGTTACAAGGTCTAATATTACAGTAGGTGTGGTTTCCATCTCCTAATTTCTGAGAATGATCAAATTGGGGAATAAGTTGTAGGGAATACCACTCTTGCACTTCTAAGAAAAGACTATCTCAAATGAAACTCGCTATAGAAAGACATCTTGTTGAAAAATTCTTTATTTTTTGTAATTTCTAAAGAAAAAACATTCATCAAGTCCTTCACAAATGTTTTGTTTGTGACTTTCTCTGTTGTTCCCTTTCACACTCAACTGAACTATGTGTTATGTCTTGTAAACGTAATCAAACATTTCACTTAGGTGTGTGGGTTAACACAAACCCATGTTGTATTAAACATTCAGTTTTTCATTCCCGTTTTTTCTAACAATTGCATCCATGCTAGGACTACAGTAAACAACACTTTTTACTAAAGTAAATGAAATTGTTCATTAAACAAGACACATTGTTTTAAATGTATGCAATACGACGACACTAAAAACAACACTGAAACTTTTCATTGAAATACTGGACGAGATTGTGCATATTCAATGGATTTCTCCTGGTGCTTTTTTTCATCAGTCTTTTCATATTCTTGTTCTCTACTCAGGTGTCTCCTGTTCCTTTGGTGATGTCTGCTGTACACACATGGCATCATACACTTGAGCAAAGTGTGATACCACCGTTTGTTCTTCTCCTAAAATAAAGATGAATATTGACAAAAGTCAGAAGCACTCTTTTCTTTGACAGACGAACAAACAATGCAAGAATAACCATACTCTCTGTTCCTTACTCATTTCTACCTACCTGTTTGACCACTTTGTCTGCTTCAGTCAGGACAGGGTGCTGGGGCTGACTCTGAGCAATCTGAGAAGAGCTCTCTGTGATCTTCTCCCCTACAGTGGCTACATTGTACTCTGTTTGAAATCCAGGTATCGCCTCCGGTAAGTTCCTCGGTCCTTTTTGGGACTTGAAAGGGTAGAATCATTTTGTGACTACATTTCATTGTCATGCACTGATATGTTCTGGTTTGTGTTCGATTACTGCAGGCGTTCAAGTACTTTCTTTTTGTTCTAGATTGGCAGTGTTTGAGATGGTAGGAACTTGTCATATTCTCAACTTATTTTCTCGATGAGACTCTGAATGCTCTGTAAACATACTATTTTAGCAATTCTTAGAAATCTGAAAGCAGTGTTACCTGTATCATTTTTTGTCTTGGTAGTAGTATTGCAGCTCCAACATCAGCACTTAAATAATGGTTTGTGATGTTACTTGTCCTTGGAGTTAGTATACTCCTGAGAAGTCAAGAGAAATCTTACGTAAGCATTAATTATGTTTCACTTTTGAAAGCAAAGTACGTGTCAAGTACTTTGAAGGCATTTGTTGATACTTTTAAGCACTTTCGTTGATTATTATTATCCTTCAATTAGTTATTACAAGTCCAACATTCTTACATGATCTCACTCCATATTCTGAATGTGGGAATACAGTTGTTTTATGGAAATGCCACTGAATAGATAGTAGCTGCACTCTACAAAGATGAATTTGCTAATTAATCAGTCAGGGACACAGCTTATACTTCAGTAGTCTTAGATCATGTAATGATGATTATTGTACTTTATAACTAGCAAAATCCCCATATCCTGTTCATTGCCCCTTTTTCAGTCATGTGGATTGACTTATGCCTGAGGTGGTTAATTCTCACCTTGACATCTCATAGAACAACTGAATCTCTACCAAGGGTGAATGTGTCCTTCCTCTTAATGTCTAAAAGAAAAGGTTAAAATTCATTGAAGCAAAATGCAACAACCCAAAATGTTGGGGAGGTCGTTTCCACAGTTATTTCATATGACAGTGCTTGGAGTGAAACTACATGACCATGGTGAAGAAGTAAAAACACTTTACCTTGTTCCTCCTGACTGATGTCCTTATGCGTGTTTTGCACAGTTGAGCGTTTTGTGTCTTGTCGTCTGTGTAGGCAACAGCCCTCTTCCCTGGGATAGAACTAGATGATATTTAGACACGTAAATTTGACTTCTCCATTGCTCACATTGATGTGGATATGATTATAATGCTCTGTTTTGTGGGCTTCCCAAGAAAACAATAAATCCCTTACTACTTGTTCGAAATGCAGTAGCACAGATCCTAACAAATACAAGAAAGAGAATATCATTCCTGTTTTGAAAAAACTTCACTGGTCACCTGTATTATCTAGGATAAATTTGAAAGTTCTTTTACTTGTTTTTAAAGCTTTAAGCGACCTAGCACGTCTGTACCTTACTGAATGTCTGTCTTCATATGTTCCTATACGTGACCTGAGATCTGCACATACTGGCCTACTGCAAATACCACATGTGAAATGCAGAAAGAGTGGAGAGGCTGCTTTTTGTTTTTATGCTTCTAAATTATGAAACTCACTTCCACTTTTTATTAGGCAGTCAAGCTCGGTACATTGTTTTAAAAAACATTTGAAAATGTTGCTTTTAGTTAAAGTGGTTCTTTGTTCTTTCTATTTATGTTTCTTGTTTTAGTTCTCTTTAATTGTTCTTATTTTATTACGACTTTCCTAATTTGTATTTATTTAATTGACATGTATGTTGCTTTACTGTATTGCTGTATTTTCCTTTACAACTGAAAGTATATCTCTCAATTTTAATATTTTATTTTTACGCTTGCTTTTTAAAGCACCAAAGCACTATTTGTATGAAAGGTGCTCTATAAATAAAGTTTATTATTATTATTTTTAATATTATTATTATACTTTGTTACATTTTTGGTTAGGACAAAGATTCTAGTAGAGGTGGCCTCTTTTACCCCGTTCCAAAAAATTGGAAAACTACCTTCAGAATGCACTGACAATGACCATCTACTGTCTCCTCTAACTGTGTATTGTCATCATGCATATCTTGTGTATTATTTATTGTAGTTGGTTTTGTCATTCTGTAAAGAAGCCACCTTTCAAGGCACTATATAAAATAATGTTTGTTATTATTATTTACATTTTTCATCGTTAAATCTGGCGAAGAGTCTTAAGAGAATATTAAAGAACACGTTGCTCTTACCTTTCCATTCCAAGAAATGCCCTCAGCTCGGATTGCATAGATTGACCTCTCTGTCTCAAATTCTGAGAAACATAGACTCGATTGAAAAATGACCATTTCCTAAGATTCACATAACATCACCAGTCAACATTTGCCACTTGACATCAATAGAAACCATAGAGTACATGACATTTCCAATCAGTTTTCTTTCAAGGTACAATACCAATCGCCTTGCCAGAAGAGTTATACTGCGGTAGAAAAATATTACAAATGTCAGATACACGCAGAGTTGTTTGGATTACTATGAAAAGATTGGCAAATATATTTATGTTCATTATATTTCTTGGAGTGACAGAGCTAAAGAGAAAACAATACTTACCTTTATCTCTGCAGACAGGATCGCAAGGGATTCCCTTATACTGGGTTCCTATGTAACAAATAATACATTATTCAAAAAACATGATATTTCTCTGTCCATTGGCAGCATGATTGTTTATCATTACAGTTTTAGTTAGCTTTAATTTTGTAAACCCCAAGTAAACATAGTTTGTGCCTTTCTCTGAACCTTTTGGCATTTCAATTCAGTTGTTTGTAAGCTTATTTTACAGTTGCTAGGTTGATGAAGTTCCTGAACTGTGCAGTATTTCTTTTGGGTTTGGTGCGAATCATATTCTAGCGGTTGGGGGAAAAAAGCACAGGTGCCATCCCACCATTAAACCCTGAAACTTACCTTAGCCGATTCTTCAACTAAACCAGACATGTTAACTAAGTGTTACAGTATGTTTCAAAGTGTGTATTTTAGCAAACACAACTGAAGTTCTGTTGTCTCCTTGGAGACACCTGGAACTGGTGTGATGCTGGTTCTATGACATCATTCGTTCTAAATGTAAATGCAGGTATTGGCACAACATAGTAAATTGATGTAAAGTTATGGATCCATTTATGATTTTCACTCAGTTTGAAAGAGTTCCTGTCGTGTGGTTAAACTTTGTGTTACGGAGGGTTAACTGGGGTTCTGGCTACTAGTTAGGCTTGGTCATTCAGTCATCTGGTTCATGAAATAGGAAGCTAAGAGATCTGTGTTTTAGTTTTACTGTTTGTTTTTGTTCCATAGAATAAGAAATGTTTCATTAATATTAGTAATAGAGTAGCTGTTTCTCTAAACAGTGTGTGTCAGTTTGCACTGCAGGTGTGCCAGGTAGAGACCATTTAAGAACCCAAAAATATGCTGTCATTTACTGCCGTGGCTAATTTCTGTTAACCTTGTCTCTCACTCACTTTGATGAGCAAAATGTTCATACATAAAGCATACATTTCTGATTGGTTAGAAGAAGCTTCTTAACATATAAGGTATAAAGAAAGTCAGAAAGTTAGGCACTTAGGTCAGCCTTAGGCAGTTAACCAAGACCATAATCCGATAAGAAGCTATTCCCTTTCATGTTGCTAAATCACATGTAGGATACATGAGTTACACCTCCACTTAAGAGACCTTAAAGAGACCTTGGCCAGCCAGGAGTGTAGAAAACCGTAAAACAGTTCTTGAGGACCTAATTGTTAACTCTTAACAGGCAAATGTTCCTTCAGTCCTATGAGAAATATTTTAGAATTGAACTAAAGTGTGTTTCCGATACAGGAGCATATGTCTGTCAGGGCCTGTTGGAGAGGCCCTGCATGAGAACCCCTGGCTGCAGTTCCACATCCCCCTGAAAGTAAATAGAGCCATAAGCACTGAGCTAAGGACACTGCTCCAGGACATGCTGGCTGTCGATCCTGACCAGCGACCAGAAGCCATCCAGCAGAAGAAGCAAGTCAGGCAAGCCATGGCACGAGAGAAAACATCTTTGTAGTGACTGATAGCAAGATGTCCGTGACCAAGGGCAATTCGTCTGAGTAAAGTCTGATTTCATTTTTATGACCCGAAAGGCCACTGCCTTTGTGCTGTAGATTTCTGATTCAGACGGGCATTTCTATGGACAACTTTGACTTTTCTGTGGGTCCAATGAAAATAAGTTTTTTAACTTATTCTTTGTTACAGTTTTCGAAAGTTTAAAGACATTCACTGAGTTGACGATAAAGGAAAAGTTTCATCTTTCACCTCTTGGAAGGTAGGCCGGTCAGAGGTACAATATATGTCTTCATGTCTTCATCCTCCATGTTTGTAACTACAGGTTTCACAGTGTTGAGCTAAGACACAAAAACACCTACAAATGGCAGATCCAAATGTATAAACCTGGGCTGAAAAAGTGTGTACAGTATATACTCTGTGTAGGTCTGATAAAAGTATTCGAGTCAAAGTGTCATATGGATACAAATTCTCATGATTTTGTATTGTGTGTTTTTTCTCTGTTCTGCTTTATTGAAAGAAATCAGATGCTCTTCCTGAAACTTACCTTAGCTGATTCTTCAGCTAAACCAGACAGACTTCTGAAATTCTCAAATATTATCAAATCTTGTTGGTTCAGAGGTGGTGGAGCCCATTACCAACAGACTCACAGCTGAAATTACTGTGAAAAGGGCTTCTACCAAATATTAACATGTGGGTGAAAATGTATACAATTGTAATATTTCCTTTTTTCCCTTTGAAAGTATAACATATGTGGTGTGAGAAAGAGGTCCTCATTTAATTGCATGAAACTCTGGCACTGGCGCAACAAACTGAACAAAGTTCAAGGGGGTATACGCTTTCTGTAGACACTTTATTTCCTCTTTTTCCATACTCTAAGAAATGATTTGGGAAACCTGTGGGACACTGGAGGTCATTATACATGAGCCTCTTTCTGCACCTTTTAAGCCATTGAAACCTAGTTGCCTTGTTACAAGGTCTAATATTACAGTAGGTGTGGTTTCCGTCTCCTAATTTCTGAGAATGATCAAATTGGGGAATAAGTTGTAGGGAATACCACTCTTGCACTTCTAAGAAAAGACTATCTCAAATGAAACTCGCTATAGAAAGACATCTTGTTGAAAAATTCTTTATTTTTTGTCATTTCTAAAGAAAAAACATTCATCAAGTCCTTCACAAATGTTTTGTTTGTGACTTTCTCTGTTGTTCCCTTTCACACTCAACTGAACTATGTGTTATGTCTTGTAAACGTAATCAAACATTTCACTTAGGTGTGTGGGTTAACACAAACCCATATTGTATGAAACATTCAGTTTTTCATTCAAGTTTTTTCTAACAATTGCATCCATGCTAGGACTACAGTAAACAACACTTTTTACTAAAGTAAATCAAATTGTTCATTAAACGAGACACATTGTTTTAAATGTATGCAATACGACGACACTAAAAACAACACTGAAACTTTTCATTGAAATACTGGACGAGATTGTGCATATTCAATGGATTTCTCCTGGTGCTGTTTTTCATCAGTCTTTTCATGTTCTTGTTCTCTACTCAGGTGTCTCCTGTTCCTTTGGTGATGTCTGCTGTACACACATGGTATCATACACTTGAGCAAAGTGTGATACCACCGTTTGTTCTTGTCCTAAAAAAAAGATGAACATTGACAAAAGTCAGAAGCACTCTTTTCTTTGACAGATGAACAAAACAATGCAAGAATAACCATACTCTCTGTTCCTTACTCATTTCTACCTACCTGTTTGACCACTTTGTCTGCTTCAGTCAGGACAGGGTGCTGGGGCTGACTCTGAGCAATCTGAGAAGAGCTCTCTGTGATCTTCTCCCCTACAGTGGCTACATTGTACTCTGTTTGAAATCCAGGTATCGCCTCCGGTAAGTTCCTCGGTCCTTTTTGGGACTTGAAAGGGCAGAATCATTTTGTGACTACATTTCCTTGTCATGCACTGATATGTTCTGGTTTGTGTTCGATTACTGCAGGCGTTCAAGTACTTTCTTTTTGTTCTAGATTGGCAGTGTTTGAGATGGTAGGAACTTGTCATATTCTCAACTCTGAATGCTCTGTAAACATACTATTTTAGCAATTCTTAGAAATCTGAAAGCAGTGTTACCTGTATCATTTTTTGTCTTGGTAGTAGTATTGCAGCTCCAACATCAGCACTTAAATAATGGTTTGTGATGTTACTTGTCCTTGGAGTTAGTATACTCCTGAGAAGTCAAGAGAAATCTTACGTAAGCTTTAATTATGTTTCACTTTTGAAAGCAAAGTACGTGTCAAGTACTTTGAAGGCATTTGTTGATACTTTTAAGCACTTTCGTTGATTATTATTATCCTTCAATTAGTTATTACAAGTCCAACATTCTCTACATGATCTCACTCCATATTCAGAATGTGGGAATACAATTGTTTTAAGGAAATGCCACTGAATAGATAGTAGCTGCACTCTACAAAGATGAATTTGCTAATTAATCAGTCAGGGACACAGCTTATACTTCAGTAGTCTTAGATCATGTAATGATGATTATTGTACTTTATAACTAGCAAAATCCCCATATCCTGTTCATTGCCCCTTTTTCAGTTATGCGGATTGACTTATCCCTGAAGTGGTTAATTCTCACCTTGACATCTCATAGAACAACTGAATCTCTACCAAGGGTGAATGTGTCCTTCCTCTTGATGTCTAAAAGAAAAGGTTAAAATTCATTGAAGCAAAATGCAACAACCCAAAACGTTGGGGAGGTCGTTTCCACAGTTATTTCATATGACAGTACTTGGAGTGAAACAAGATGACCATGGTGAAGAAGTAAAAACACTTTACCTTGTTCCTCCTGACTGATGTCCTTATGCGTGTTTTGCACAGTTGAGCGTTTTGTGTCTTGTCGTCTGTGTAGGCAACAGCCCTCTTCCCTGGGATAGAACTAGATGATATTTAGACACGTTAATTTGACTTCTCCATTGCTCACATTGATGTGGATATGATTATAATGCTCTGTTTTGTGGGCTTCCCAAGAAAACAATAAATCCCTTACTACTTGTTCGAAATGCAGTAGCACAGATCCTAACAAATACAAGAAAGAGAATAGCATTCCTGTTTTGAAAAAACTTCACTGGTCACCTGTATTATCTAGGATAAATTTGAAAGTTCTTTTACTTGTTTTTAAAGCTTTAAGCGACCTAGCACGTCTGTACCTTACTGAATGTCTGTCTTCATATGTTCCTATACGTGACCTGAGATCTGCACATACTGGCCTACTGCAAATACCACATGTGAAATGCAGAAAGAGTGGAGAGGCTGCTTTTTGTTTTTATGCTTCCAAATTATGAAACTCACTTCCACTTTTTATTAGGCAGTCAAGCTCGGTACATTGTTTTAAAAAACATTTAAAAATGTTGCTTTTAGTTAAAGTGGTTCTTTGTTCTTTCTATTTCTGTTTCTTTTTTTAGTTCTCTTTAATTGTTCTTATTTTATTACGACTTTCCTAATTTGTATTTATTTAATTGACATGTATGTTGCTTTACTGTATTGCTGTATTTTCCTTTACAACTGAAAGTATACTCTCAATTTTAATATTTTATTTTTACGCTTGGTTTTTAAAGCACCAAAGCACTATTTGTATGAAAGGTGCTCTATAGATAAAGTTTATTATTATTATTTTTAATATTATTATTATACTTTGTTACATTTTTGGTTAGGACAAAGATTCTAGTAGAGGTGGCCTCTTTTACCCCGTTCCAAAAAATTGGAAAACTACCTTCAGAATACACTGACAATGACCATCTACTGTCTCCTCTAACTGTGTATTGTCATCATGCATATCTTGTGTGTTATTTATTGTAGTTGGTTCTGTCATTCTGTAAAGAAGCCACCTTTCAAGGCACTATATAAAATAATGTTTGTTATTATTATTTACATTTTTCATCGTAAAATCTGGCGAAGAGTCTTAAGAGAATATCAAAGAACACGTTGCTCTTACCTTTCCATTCCAAGAAATGCCCTCAGCTCGGATTGCAGAGATTGACCTCTCTGTCTCAAATTCTGAGAAACATAGACTCGATTGAAAAATGACCATTTCCTAAGATTCACATAACATCACCAGTCAACATTTGCCACTTGACATCAATAGAAACCATAGAGTACATGACATTTCCAATCAGTTTTCTTTCAAGGTACAATAGCAATCGCCTTGCCAGAAGAGTTATACTGCGGTAGATAAATATTACAAATGTCAGATACACGCAGAGTTGTTTGGATTACTATGAAAAGATTGGCAAATATATTTATGTTCATTATATTTCTTGGAGTGACAGAGCTAAAGAGAAAAAAATACTTACCTTTATCTCTGCAGACAGGATCGCAAGGGATTCCCTTATACTGGGTTCCTATATAACAAATAATACATTATTCAAAAAACATGATATTTCTCTGTCCATTGGCAGCATGATTGTTTATCATTACAGTTTTAGTTAGCTTTAATTTTGGAAACCCCAAGTAAACATAGTTTGTGCCTTTCTCCGAACTTTTTGGCATTTCAATTCAGTTGTTTGTAAGCTTATTTTACAGTTGCTAGGTTGATGAAGTTCCTGAACTGTGCAGTATTTCTTTTGGGTTTGGTGCGAATCATATTCTAGCGGTTGGGGGAAAAAAGCACAGGTGCCATCCCACCATTAAACCCTGAAACTTACCTTAGCCGATTCTTCAACTAAACCAGACATGTTAACTAAGTGTTACAGTATGTTTCAAAGTGTGTATTTTAGCAAACACAACTGAAGTTCTGTTGTCTCCTTGGAGACACCTGGAACTGGTGTGATGCTGGTTCTATGACATCATTCGTTCTAAATGTAAATGCAGGTATTGGCACAACATAGTAAATTGATGTAAAGTTATGGATCCATTTATGATTTTCACTCAGTTTGAAAGAGTTCCTGTCGTGTGGTTAAACTTTGTGTTACGGAGGGTTAACTGGGGTTCTGGCTACTAGTTAAGCTTGGTCATTCAGTCATCTGGTTCATGAAATATGAAGCTAAGAGATCTGTGTTTTAGTTTTACTGTTTGTTTTTGTTCCATAGAATAAGAAACGTTTCATTAATATTAGTAATAGAGTAGCTGTTTCTCTAAGCAGTGTGTGTCAGTTTGCACTGCAGGTGTGCCAGGTAGAGACCATTTAAGAACCCAAAAATATGCTGTCATTTACTGCCGTGGCTAATTTCTGTTAACCTTTTCTCTCACTCACTTTGATGAGCAAAATGTTCATACATAAAGCATACATTTCTGATTGGTCAGAAGAAGCTTCTTAACATATAAGGTATAAAGAAAGTCAGAAAGTTAGGCACTTAGGTCAGCCTTAGGCAGTTAACCAAGACCATAATCCGATAAGAAGCTATTCCCTTTCATGTTGCTAAATCACATGTAGGATACATGAGTTACACCTCCACTTAAGAGACCTTAAAGAGACCTTGGCCAGCCAGGAGTGTAGAAAACCGTAAAACAGTTCTTGAGGACCTAATTGTTAACTCTTAACAGGCAAAGGTTCCTTCAGTCCTATGAGAAATATTTTAGAATTGAACTAAAGTGTGTTTCCGATACAGGAGCATATGTCTGTCAGGGCCTGTTGGAGAGGCCCTGCATGAGAACCCCTGGCTGCAGTTCCACATCCCCCTGAAAGTAAATAGAGCCATAAGCACAGAGCTAAGGACACTGCTCCAGGACATGCTGGCTGTCGATCCTGACCAGCGACCAGAAGCCATCCAGCTGAAGAAGCAAGTCAGGCAAGCCATGGCACGAGAGAAAACATCTTTGTAGTGACTGATAGCAAGATGTCCGTGACCAAGGGCAATTCGTCTGAGTAAAGTCTGATTTCATTCTTATGTCCCGAAAGGCCACTGCCTTTGTGCTGTAGATTTCTGATTTAGACAGGCATTTCTATGGACAACTTTGACTTTTCTGTGGGTCCAATGAAAATAAGTTTTTTAACTTATTCTTTGTTACAGTTTTCGAAAGTTTAAAGACATTCACTGAGTTGACGATAAAGGAAAAGTTTCATCTTTCACCTCTTCGAAGGTAGGCCGGTCAGAGGTACAATATATGTCTTCATGTCTTCATCCTCCATGTTTGTAACTACAGGTTTCACAGTGTTGAGCTAAGACACAAAAACACCTACAAATGGCAGTTCCAAATGTATCAAATGTATAAACCTGGGCTGAAAAAGTGTGTACAGTATATACTCTGTGTAGGTCTGATAAAAGTATTCGAGTCAAAGTGTCATATGGATACAAATTCTCATGATTTTGTATTGTGTGTTTTTTCTCTGTTCTGCTTTATTGAAAGAAATCAGATGCTCTTCCTGAAACTTACCTTAGCTGATTCTTCAGCTAAACCAGACAGACTTCTGAAATTCTCAAATATTATCAAATCTTGTTGGTGCAGAGGTGGTGGAGCCCATTACCAACAGACTCACAGCTGAAATTGCTGTGAAAAGGGCTTCTACCAAATATTAACATGTGGGTGAAAATGTATACAATTGTAATATTTCCTTTTTTCCCATTGAAAGTATAACATATGTGGTGTGAGAAAGAGGTCCTCATTTAATTGCATGAAACTCTGGCACTGGCGCAACAAACTGAACAAAGTTCAAGGGGGTATACGCTTTCTGTAGACACTTTATTTCCTCTTTTTCCATAGTCTAAGAAATGATTTGGGAAACCTGTGGGACACTGGAGGTCATTATACATGAGCCTCTTTCTGCACCTTTTAAGCCATTGAAACCTAGTTGCCTTGTTACAAGGTCTAATATTACAGTAGGTGTGGTTTCCATCTCCTAATTTCTGAGAATGATCAAATTGGGGAATAAGTTGTAGGGAATACCACTCTTGCACTTCTAAGAAAAGACTATCTCAAATGAAACTCGCTATAGAAAGACATCTTGTTGAAAAATTCTTTATTTTTTGTCATTTCTAAAGAAAAAACATTCATCAAGTCCTTCACAAATGTTTTGTTTGTGACTTTCTCTGTTGTTCCCTTTCACACTCAACTGAACTATGTGTTATGTCTTGTAAACGTAATCAAACATTTCACTTAGGTGTGTGGGTTAACACAAACCCATGTTGTATTAAACATTCAGTTTTTCATTCCCGTTTTTTCTAACAATTGCATCCATGCTAGGACTACAGTAAACAACACTTTTTACTAAAGTAAATGAAATTGTTCATTAAACAAGACACATTGTTTTAAATGTATGCAATACGACGACACTAAAAACAACACTGAAACTTTTCATTGAAATACTGGACGAGATTGTGCATATTCAATGGATTTCTCCTGGTGCTTTTTTTCATCAGTCTTTTCATATTCTTGTTCTCTACTCAGGTGTCTCCTGTTCCTTTGGTGATGTCTGCTGTACACACATGGCATCATACACTTGAGCAAAGTGTGATACCACCGTTTGTTCTTCTCCTAAAATAAAGATGAATATTGACAAAAGTCAGAAGCACTCTTTTCTTTGACAGACGAACAAACAATGCAAGAATAACCATACTCTCTGTTCCTTACTCATTTCTACCTACCTGTTTGACCACTTTGTCTGCTTCAGTCAGGACAGGGTGCTGGGGCTGACTCTGAGCAATCTGAGAAGAGCTCTCTGTGATCTTCTCCCCTACAGTGGCTACATTGTACTCTGTTTGAAATCCAGGTATCGCCTCCGGTAAGTTCCTCGGTCCTTTTTGGGACTTGAAAGGGTAGAATCATTTTGTGACTACATTTCATTGTCATGCACTGATATGTTCTGGTTTGTGTTCGATTACTGCAGGCGTTCAAGTACTTTCTTTTTGTTCTAGATTGGCAGTGTTTGAGATGGTAGGAACTTGTCATATTCTCAACTTATTTTCTCTATGAGACTCTGAATGCTCTGTAAACATACTATTTTAGCAATTCTTAGAAATCTGAAAGCAGTGTTACCTGTATCATTTTTTGTCTTGGTAGTAGTATTGCAGCTCCAACATCAGCACTTAAATAATGGTTTGTGATGTTACTTGTCCTTGGAGTTAGTATACTCCTGAGAAGTCAAGAGAAATCTTACGTAAGCATTAATTATGTTTCACTTTTGAAAGCAAAGTACGTGTCAAGTACTTTGAAGGCATTTGTTGATACTTTTAAGCACTTTCGTTGATTATTATTATCCTTCAATTAGTTATTACAAGTCCAACATTCTTACATGATCTCACTCCATATTCTGAATGTGGGAATACAGTTGTTTTATGGAAATGCCACTGAATAGATAGTAGCTGCACTCTACAAAGATGAATTTGCTAATTAATCAGTCAGGGACACAGCTTATACTTCAGTAGTCTTAGATCATGTAATGATGATTATTGTACTTTATAACTAGCAAAATCCCCATATCCTGTTCATTGCCCCTTTTTCAGTCATGTGGATTGACTTATGCCTGAGGTGGTTAATTCTCACCTTGACATCTCATAGAACAACTGAATCTCTACCAAGGGTGAATGTGTCCTTCCTCTTAATGTCTAAAAGAAAAGGTTAAAATTCATTGAAGCAAAATGCAACAACCCAAAATGTTGGGGAGGTCGTTTCCACAGTTATTTCATATGACAGTGCTTGGAGTGAAACTACATGACCATGGTGAAGAAGTAAAAACACTTTACCTTGTTCCTCCTGACTGATGTCCTTATGCGTGTTTTGCACAGTTGAGCGTTTTGTGTCTTGTCGTCTGTGTAGGCAACAGCCCTCTTCCCTGGGATAGAACTAGATGATATTTAGACACGTAAATTTGACTTCTCCATTGCTCACATTGATGTGGATATGATTATAATGCTCTGTTTTGTGGGCTTCCCAAGAAAACAATAAATCCCTTACTACTTGTTCGAAATGCAGTAGCACAGATCCTAACAAATACAAGAAAGAGAATATCATTCCTGTTTTGAAAAAACTTCACTGGTCACCTGTATTATCTAGGATAAATTTGAAAGTTCTTTTACTTGTTTTTAAAGCTTTAAGCGACCTAGCACGTCTGTACCTTACTGAATGTCTGTCTTCATATGTTCCTATACGTGACCTGAGATCTGCACATACTGGCCTACTGCAAATACCACATGTGAAATGCAGAAAGAGTGGAGAGGCTGCTTTTTGTTTTTATGCTTCTAAATTATGAAACTCACTTCCACTTTTTATTAGGCAGTCAAGCTCGGTACATTGTTTTAAAAAACATTTGAAAATGTTGCTTTTAGTTAAAGTGGTTCTTTGTTCTTTCTATTTATGTTTCTTGTTTTAGTTCTCTTTAATTGTTCTTATTTTATTACGACTTTCCTAATTTGTATTTATTTAATTGACATGTATGTTGCTTTACTGTATTGCTGTATTTTCCTTTACAACTGAAAGTATATCTCTCAATTTTAATATTTTATTTTTACGCTTGCTTTTTAAAGCACCAAAGCACTATTTGTATGAAAGGTGCTCTATAAATAAAGTTTATTATT
Organism: Lepisosteus oculatus; assembly: GCF_040954835.1. NCBI lineage: Eukaryota > Metazoa > Chordata > Actinopteri > Semionotiformes > Lepisosteidae > Lepisosteus > Lepisosteus oculatus. The sequence continues at coordinate 684,822 of NW_027168042.1, read as the reverse complement.
ATTATTTTTAATATTATTATTATACTTTGTTACATTTTTGGTTAGGACAAAGATTCTAGTAGAGGTGGCCTCTTTTACCCTGTTCCAAAAAATTGGAAAACTACCTTCAGAATGCACTGACAATGACCATCTACTGTCTCCTCTAACTGTGTATTGTCATCATGCATATCTTGTGTGTTATTTATTGTAGTTGGTTCTGTCATTCTGTAAAGAAGCCACCTTTCAAGGCACTATATAAAATAATGTTTGTTATTATTATTTACATTTTTCATCGTAAAATCTGGCGAAGAGTCTTAAGAGAATATCAAAGAACACGTTGCTCTTACCTTTCCATTCCAAGAAATGCCCTCAGCTCGGATTGCAGAGATTGACCTCTCTGTCTCAAATTCTGAGAAACATAGACTCGATTGAAAAATGACCATTTCCTAAGATTCACATAACATCACCAGTCAACATTTGCCACTTGACATCAATAGAAACCATAGAGTACATGACATTTCCAATCAGTTTTCTTTCAAGGTACAATAGCAATCGCCTTGCCAGAAGAGTTATACTGCGGTAGATAAATATTACAAATGTCAGATACACGCAGAGTTGTTTGGATTACTATGAAAAGATTGGCAAATATATTTATGTTCATTATATTTCTTGGAGTGACAGAGCTAAAGAGAAAAAAATACTTACCTTTATCTCTGCAGACAGGATCGCAAGGGATTCCCTTATACTGGGTTCCTATATAACAAATAATACATTATTCAAAAAACATGATATTTCTCTGTCCATTGGCAGCATGATTGTTTATCATTACAGTTTTAGTTAGCTTTAATTTTGGAAACCCCAAGTAAACATAGTTTGTGCCTTTCTCCGAACTTTTTGGCATTTCAATTCAGTTGTTTGTAAGCTTATTTTACAGTTGCTAGGTTGATGAAGTTCCTGAACTGTGCAGTATTTCTTTTGGGTTTGGTGCGAATCATATTCTAGCGGTTGGGGGAAAAAAGCACAGGTGCCATCCCACCATTAAACCCTGAAACTTACCTTAGCCGATTCTTCAACTAAACCAGACATGTTAACTAAGTGTTACAGTATGTTTCAAAGTGTGTATTTTAGCAAACACAACTGAAGTTCTGTTGTCTCCTTGGAGACACCTGGAACTGGTGTGATGCTGGTTCTATGACATCATTCGTTCTAAATGTAAATGCAGGTATTGGCACAACATAGTAAATTGATGTAAAGTTATGGATCCATTTATGATTTTCACTCAGTTTGAAAGAGTTCCTGTCGTGTGGTTAAACTTTGTGTTACGGAGGGTTAACTGGGGTTCTGGCTACTAGTTAGGCTTGGTCATTCAGTCATCTGGTTCATGAAATATGAAGCTAAGAGATCTGTGTTTTAGTTTTACTGTTTGTTTTTGTTCCATAGAATAAGAAACGTTTCATTAATATTAGTAATAGAGTAGCTGTTTCTCTAAGCAGTGTGTGTCAGTTTGCACTGCAGGTGTGCCAGGTAGAGACCATTTAAGAACCCAAAAATATGCTGTCATTTACTGCCGTGGCTAATTTCTGTTAACCTTGTCTCTCACTCACTTTGATGAGCAAAATGTTCATACATAAAGCATACATTTCTGATTGGTCAGAAGAAGCTTCTTAACATATAAGGTATAAAGAAAGTCAGAAAGTTAGGCACTTAGGTCAGCCTTAGGCAGTTAACCAAGACCATAATCCGATAAGAAGCTATTCCCTTTCATGTTGCTAAATCACATGTAGGATACATGAGTTACACCTCCACTTAAGAGACCTTAAAGAGACCTTGGCCAGCCAGGAGTGTAGAAAACCGTAAAACAGTTCTTGAGGACCTAATTGTTAACTCTTAACAGGCAAAGGTTCCTTCAGTCCTATGAGAAATATTTTAGAATTGAACTAAAGTGTGTTTCCGATACAGGAGCATATGTCTGTCAGGGCCTGTTGGAGAGGCCCTGCATGAGAACCCCTGGCTGCAGTTCCACATCCCCCTGAAAGTAAATAGAGCCATAAGCACAGAGCTAAGGACACTGCTCCAGGACATGCTGGCTGTCGATCCTGACCAGCGACCAGAAGCCATCCAGCTGAAGAAGCAAGTCAGGCAAGCCATGGCACGAGAGAAAACATCTTTGTAGTGACTGATAGCAAGATGTCCGTGACCAAGGGCAATTCGTCTGAGTAAAGTCTGATTTCATTCTTATGTCCCGAAAGGCCACTGCCTTTGTGCTGTAGATTTCTGATTTAGACAGGCATTTCTATGGACAACTTTGACTTTTCTGTGGGTCCAATGAAAATAAGTTTTTTAACTTATTCTTTGTTACAGTTTTCGAAAGTTTAAAGACATTCACTGAGTTGACGATAAAGGAAAAGTTTCATCTTTCACCTCTTCGAAGGTAGGCCGGTCAGAGGTACAATATATGTCTTCATGTCTTCATCCTCCATGTTTGTAACTACAGGTTTCACAGTGTTGAGCTAAGACACAAAAACACCTACAAATGGCAGTTCCAAATGTATCAAATGTATAAACCTGGGCTGAAAAAGTGTGTACAGTATATACTCTGTGTAGGTCTGATAAAAGTATTCGAGTCAAAGTGTCATATGGATACAAATTCTCATGATTTTGTATTGTGTGTTTTTTCTCTGTTCTGCTTTATTGAAAGAAATCAGATGCTCTTCCTGAAACTTACCTTAGCTGATTCTTCAGCTAAACCAGACAGACTTCTGAAATTCTCAAATATTATCAAATCTTGTTGGTGCAGAGGTGGTGGAGCCCATTACCAACAGACTCACAGCTGAAATTGCTGTGAAAAGGGCTTCTACCAAATATTAACATGTGGGTGAAAATGTATACAATTGTAATATTTCCTTTTTTCCCATTGAAAGTATAACATATGTGGTGTGAGAAAGAGGTCCTCATTTAATTGCATGAAACTCTGGCACTGGCGCAACAAACTGAACAAAGTTCAAGGGGGTATACGCTTTCTGTAGACACTTTATTTCCTCTTTTTCCATAGTCTAAGAAATGATTTGGGAAACCTGTGGGACACTGGAGGTCATTATACATGAGCCTCTTTCTGCACCTTTTAAGCCATTGAAACCTAGTTGCCTTGTTACAAGGTCTAATATTACAGTAGGTGTGGTTTCCATCTCCTAATTTCTGAGAATGATCAAATTGGGGAATAAGTTGTAGGGAATACCACTCTTGCACTTCTAAGAAAAGACTATCTCAAATGAAACTCGCTATAGAAAGACATCTTGTTGAAAAATTCTTTATTTTTTGTAATTTCTAAAGAAAAAACATTCATCAAGTCCTTCACAAATGTTTTGTTTGTGACTTTCTCTGTTGTTCCCTTTCACACTCAACTGAACTATGTGTTATGTCTTGTAAACGTAATCAAACATTTCACTTAGGTGTGTGGGTTAACACAAACCCATGTTGTATTAAACATTCAGTTTTTCATTCCCGTTTTTTCTAACAATTGCATCCATGCTAGGACTACAGTAAACAACACTTTTTACTAAAGTAAATGAAATTGTTCATTAAACAAGACACATTGTTTTAAATGTATGCAATACGACGACACTAAAAACAACACTGAAACTTTTCATTGAAATACTGGACGAGATTGTGCATATTCAATGGATTTCTCCTGGTGCTTTTTTTCATCAGTCTTTTCATATTCTTGTTCTCTACTCAGGTGTCTCCTGTTCCTTTGGTGATGTCTGCTGTACACACATGGCATCATACACTTGAGCAAAGTGTGATACCACCGTTTGTTCTTCTCCTAAAATAAAGATGAATATTGACAAAAGTCAGAAGCACTCTTTTCTTTGACAGACGAACAAACAATGCAAGAATAACCATACTCTCTGTTCCTTACTCATTTCTACCTACCTGTTTGACCACTTTGTCTGCTTCAGTCAGGACAGGGTGCTGGGGCTGACTCTGAGCAATCTGAGAAGAGCTCTCTGTGATCTTCTCCCCTACAGTGGCTACATTGTACTCTGTTTGAAATCCAGGTATCGCCTCCGGTAAGTTCCTCGGTCCTTTTTGGGACTTGAAAGGGTAGAATCATTTTGTGACTACATTTCATTGTCATGCACTGATATGTTCTGGTTTGTGTTCGATTACTGCAGGCGTTCAAGTACTTTCTTTTTGTTCTAGATTGGCAGTGTTTGAGATGGTAGGAACTTGTCATATTCTCAACTTATTTTCTCTATGAGACTCTGAATGCTCTGTAAACATACTATTTTAGCAATTCTTAGAAATCTGAAAGCAGTGTTACCTGTATCATTTTTTGTCTTGGTAGTAGTATTGCAGCTCCAACATCAGCACTTAAATAATGGTTTGTGATGTTACTTGTCCTTGGAGTTAGTATACTCCTGAGAAGTCAAGAGAAATCTTACGTAAGCATTAATTATGTTTCACTTTTGAAAGCAAAGTACGTGTCAAGTACTTTGAAGGCATTTGTTGATACTTTTAAGCACTTTCGTTGATTATTATTATCCTTCAATTAGTTATTACAAGTCCAACATTCTTACATGATCTCACTCCATATTCTGAATGTGGGAATACAGTTGTTTTATGGAAATGCCACTCAATAGATAGTAGCTGCACTCTACAAAGATGAATTTGCTAATTAATCAGTCAGGGACACAGCTTATACTTCAGTAGTCTTAGATCATGTAATGATGATTATTGTACTTTATAACTAGCAAAATCCCCATATCCTGTTCATTGCCCCTTTTTCAGTCATGTGGATTGACTTATGCCTGAGGTGGTTAATTCTCACCTTGACATCTCATAGAACAACTGAATCTCTACCAAGGGTGAATGTGTCCTTCCTCTTAATGTCTAAAAGAAAAGGTTAAAATTCATTGAAGCAAAATGCAACAACCCAAAATGTTGGGGAGGTCGTTTCCACAGTTATTTCATATGACAGTGCTTGGAGTGAAACTACATGACCATGGTGAAGAAGAAAAAACACTTTACCTTGTTCCTCCTGACTGATGTCCTTATGCGTGTTTTGCACAGTTGAGCGTTTTGTGTCTTGTCGTCTGTGTAGGCAACAGCCCTCTTCCCTGGGATAGAACTAGATGATATTTAGACACGTAAATTTGACTTCTCCATTGCTCACATTGATGTGGATATGATTATAATGCTCTGTTTTGTGGGCTTCCCAAGAAAACAATAAATCACTTACTACTTGTTCGAAATGCAGTAGCACAGATCCTAACAAATACAAGAAAGAGAATATCATTCCTGTTTTGAAAAAACTTCACTGGTCACCTGTATTATCTAGGATAAATTTGAAAGTTCTTTTACTTGTTTTTAAAGCTTTAAGCGACCTAGCACGTCTGTACCTTACTGAATGTCTGTCTTCATATGTTCCTATACGTGACCTGAGATCTGCACATACTGGCCTACTGCAAATACCACATGTGAAATGCAGAAAGAGTGGAGAGGCTGCTTTTTGTTTTTATGCTTCTAAATTATGAAACTCACTTCCACTTTTTATTAGGCAGTCAAGCTCGGTACATTGTTTTAAAAAACATTTGAAAATGTTGCTTTTAGTTAAAGTGGTTCTTTGTTCTTTCTATTTATGTTTCTTGTTTTAGTTCTCTTTAATTGTTCTTATTTTATTACGACTTTCCTAATTTGTATTTATTTAATTGACATGTATGTTGCTTTACTGTATTGCTGTATTTTCCTTTACAACTGAAAGTATATCTCTCAATTTTAATATTTTATTTTTACGCTTGCTTTTTAAAGCACCAAAGCACTATTTGTATGAAAGGTGCTCTATAAATAAAGTTTATTATTATTATTTTTAATATTATTATTATACTTTGTTACATTTTTGGTTAGGACAAAGATTCTAGTAGAGGTGGCCTCTTTTACCCTGTTCCAAAAAATTGGAAAACTACCTTCAGAATGCACTGACAATGACCATCTACTGTCTCCTCTAACTGTGTATTGTCATCATGCATATCTTTTGTGTTATTTATTGTAGTTGGTTCTGTCATTCTGTAAAGAAGCCACCTTTCAAGGCACTATATAAAATAATGTTTGTTATTATTATTTACATTTTTCGTCGTAAAATCTGGCGAAGAGTCTTAAGAGAATATCAAAGAACACGTTGCTCTTACCTTTCCATTCCAAGAAATGCCCTCAGCTCGGATTGCAGAGATTGACCTCTCTGTCTCAAATTCTGAGAAACATAGACTCGATTGAAAAATGACCATTTCCTAAGATTCACATAACATCACCAGTCAACATTTGCCACTTGACATCAATAGAAACCATAGAGTACATGACATTTCCAATCAGTTTTCTTTCAAGGTACAATAGCAATCGCCTTGCCAGAAGAGTTATACTGCGGTAGATAAATATTACAAATGTCAGATACACGCAGAGTTGTTTGGATTACTATGAAAAGATTGGCAAATATATTTATGTTCATTATATTTCTTGGAGTGACAGAGCTAAAGAGAAAAAAATACTTACCTTTATCTCTGCAGACAGGATCGCAAGGGATTCCCTTATACTGGGTTCCTATATAACAAATAATACATTATTCAAAAAACATGATATTTCTCTGTCCATTGGCAGCATGATTGTTTATCATTACAGTTTTAGTTAGCTTTAATTTTGGAAACCCCAAGTAAACATAGTTTGTGCCTTTCTCCGAACTTTTTGGCATTTCAATTCAGTTGTTTGTAAGCTTATTTTACAGTTGCTAGGTTGATGAAGTTCTTGAACTGTGCAGTATTTCTTTTGGGTTTGGTGCGAATCATATTCTAGCGGTTGGGGGAAAAAAGCACAGGTGCCATCCCACCATTAAACCCTGAAACTTACCTTAGCCGATTCTTCAACTAAACCAGACATGTTAACTAAGTGTTACAGTATGTTTCAAAGTGTGTATTTTAGCAAACACAACTGAAGTTCTGTTGTCTCCTTGGAGACACCTGGAACTGGTGTGATGCTGGTTCTATGACATCATTCGTTCTAAATGTAAATGCAGGTATTGGCACAACATAGTAAATTGATGTAAAGTTATGGATCCATTTATGATTTTCACTCAGTTTGAAAGAGTTCCTGTCGTGTGGTTAAACTTTGTGTTACGGAGGGTTAACTGGGGTTCTGGCTACTAGTTAGGCTTGGTCATTCAGTCATCTGGTTCATGAAATAGGAAGCTAAGAGATCTGTGTTTTAGTTTTACTGTTTGTTTTTGTTCCATAGAATAAGAAACGTTTCATTAATATTAGTAATAGAGTAGCTGTTTCTCTAAGCAGTGTGTGTCAGTTTGCACTGCAGGTGTGCCAGGTAGAGACCATTTAAGAACCCAAAAATATGCTGTCATTTACTGCCGTGGCTAATTTCTGTTAACCTTGTCTCTCACTCACTTTGATGAGCAAAATGTTCATACATAAAGCATACATTTCTGATTGGTCAGAAGAAGCTTCTTAACATATAAGGTATAAAGAAAGTCAGAAAGTTAGGCACTTAGGTCAGCCTTAGGCAGTTAACCAAGACCATAATCCGATAAGAAGCTATTCCCTTTCATGTTGCTAAATCACATGTAGGATACATGAGTTACACCTCCACTTAAGAGACCTTAAAGAGACCTTGGCCAGCCAGGAGTGTAGAAAACCGTAAAACAGTTCTTGAGGACCTAATTGTTAACTCTTAACAGGCAAAGGTTCCTTCAGTCCTATGAGAAATATTTTAGAATTGAACTAAAGTGTGTTTCCGATACAGGAGCATATGTCTGTCAGGGCCTGTTGGAGAGGCCCTGCATGAGAACCCCTGGCTGCAGTTCCACATCCCCCTGAAAGTAAATAGAGCCATAAGCACAGAGCTAAGGACACTGCTCCAGGACATGCTGGCTGTCGATCCTGACCAGCGACCAGAAGCCATCCAGCTGAAGAAGCAAGTCAGGCAAGCCATGGCACGAGAGAAAACATCTTTGTAGTGACTGATAGCAAGATGTCCGTGACCAAGGGCAATTCGTCTGAGTAAAGTCTGATTTCATTCTTATGTCCCGAAAGGCCACTGCCTTTGTGCTGTAGATTTCTGATTTAGACAGGCATTTCTATGGACAACTTTGACTTTTCTGTGGGTCCAATGAAAATAAGTTTTTTAACTTATTCTTTGTTACAGTTTTCGAAAGTTTAAAGACATTCACTGAGTTGACGATAAAGGAAAAGTTTCATCTTTCACCTCTTCGAAGGTAGGCCGGTCAGAGGTACAATATATGTCTTCATGTCTTCATCCTCCATGTTTGTAACTACAGGTTTCACAGTGTTGAGCTAAGACACAAAAACACCTACAAATGGCAGTTCCAAATGTATCAAATGTATAAACCTGGGCTGAAAAAGTGTGTACAGTATATACTCTGTGTAGGTCTGATAAAAGTATTCGAGTCAAAGTGTCATATGGATACAAATTCTCATGATTTTGTATTGTGTGTTTTTTCTCTGTTCTGCTTTATTGAAAGAAATCAGATGCTCTTCCTGAAACTTACCTTAGCTGATTCTTCAGCTAAACCAGACAGACTTCTGAAATTCTCAAATATTATCAAATCTTGTTGGTGCAGAGGTGGTGGAGCCCATTACCAACAGACTCACAGCTGAAATTGCTGTGAAAAGGGCTTCTACCAAATATTAACATGTGGGTGAAAATGTATACAATTGTAATATTTCCTTTTTTCCCATTGAAAGTATAACATATGTGGTGTGAGAAAGAGGTCCTCATTTAATTGCATGAAACTCTGGCACTGGCGCAACAAACTGAACAAAGTTCAAGGGGGTATACGCTTTCTGTAGACACTTTATTTCCTCTTTTTCCATAGTCTAAGAAATGATTTGGGAAACCTGTGGGACACTGGAGGTCATTATACATGAGCCTCTTTCTGCACCTTTTAAGCCATTGAAACCTAGTTGCCTTGTTACAAGGTCTAATATTACAGTAGGTGTGGTTTCCATCTCCTAATTTCTGAGAATGATCAAATTGGGGAATAAGTTGTAGGGAATACCACTCTTGCACTTCTAAGAAAAGACTATCTCAAATGAAACTCGCTATAGAAAGACATCTTGTTGAAAAATTCTTTATTTTTTGTCATTTCTAAAGAAAAAACATTCATCAAGTCCTTCACAAATGTTTTGTTTGTGACTTTCTCTGTTGTTCCCTTTCACACTCAACTGAACTATGTGTTATGTCTTGTAAACGTAATCAAACATTTCACTTAGGTGTGTGGGTTAACACAAACCCATGTTGTATTAAACATTCAGTTTTTCATTCCCGTTTTTTCTAACAATTGCATCCATGCTAGGACTACAGTAAACAACACTTTTTACTAAAGTAAATGAAATTGTTCATTAAACAAGACACATTGTTTTAAATGTATGCAATACGACGACACTAAAAACAACACTGAAACTTTTCATTGAAATACTGGACGAGATTGTGCATATTCAATGGATTTCTCCTGGTGCTTTTTTTCATCAGTCTTTTCATATTCTTGTTCTCTACTCAGGTGTCTCCTGTTCCTTTGGTGATGTCTGCTGTACACACATGGCATCATACACTTGAGCAAAGTGTGATACCACCGTTTGTTCTTCTCCTAAAATAAAGATGAATATTGACAAAAGTCAGAAGCACTCTTTTCTTTGACAGACGAACAAACAATGCAAGAATAACCATACTCTCTGTTCCTTACTCATTTCTACCTACCTGTTTGACCACTTTGTCTGCTTCAGTCAGGACAGGGTGCTGGGGCTGACTCTGAGCAATCTGAGAAGAGCTCTCTGTGATCTTCTCCCCTACAGTGGCTACATTGTACTCTGTTTGAAATCCAGGTATCGCCTCCGGTAAGTTCCTCGGTCCTTTTTGGGACTTGAAAGGGTAGAATCATTTTGTGACTACATTTCATTGTCATGCACTGATATGTTCTGGTTTGTGTTCGATTACTGCAGGCGTTCAAGTACTTTCTTTTTGTTCTAGATTGGCAGTGTTTGAGATGGTAGGAACTTGTCATATTCTCAACTTATTTTCTCTATGAGACTCTGAATGCTCTGTAAACATACTATTTTAGCAATTCTTAGAAATCTGAAAGCAGTGTTACCTGTATCATTTTTTGTCTTGGTAGTAGTATTGCAGCTCCAACATCAGCACTTAAATAATGGTTTGTGATGTTACTTGTCCTTGGAGTTAGTATACTCCTGAGAAGTCAAGAGAAATCTTACGTAAGCATTAATTATGTTTCACTTTTGAAAGCAAAGTACGTGTCAAGTACTTTGAAGGCATTTGTTGATACTTTTAAGCACTTTCGTTGATTATTATTATCCTTCAATTAGTTATTACAAGTCCAACATTCTTACATGATCTCACTCCATATTCTGAATGTGGGAATACAGTTGTTTTATGGAAATGCCACTCAATAGATAGTAGCTGCACTCTACAAAGATGAATTTGCTAATTAATCAGTCAGGGACACAGCTTATACTTCAGTAGTCTTAGATCATGTAATGATGATTATTGTACTTTATAACTAGCAAAATCCCCATATCCTGTTCATTGCCCCTTTTTCAGTCATGTGGATTGACTTATGCCTGAGGTGGTTAATTCTCACCTTGACATCTCATAGAACAACTGAATCTCTACCAAGGGTGAATGTGTCCTTCCTCTTAATGTCTAAAAGAAAAGGTTAAAATTCATTGAAGCAAAATGCAACAACCCAAAATGTTGGGGAGGTCGTTTCCACAGTTATTTCATATGACAGTGCTTGGAGTGAAACTACATGACCATGGTGAAGAAGAAAAAACACTTTACCTTGTTCCTCCTGACTGATGTCCTTATGCGTGTTTTGCACAGTTGAGCGTTTTGTGTCTTGTCGTCTGTGTAGGCAACAGCCCTCTTCCCTGGGATAGAACTAGATGATATTTAGACACGTAAATTTGACTTCTCCATTGCTCACATTGATGTGGATATGATTATAATGCTCTGTTTTGTGGGCTTCCCAAGAAAACAATAAATCCCTTACTACTTGTTCGAAATGCAGTAGCACAGATCCTAACAAATACAAGAAAGAGAATATCATTCCTGTTTTGAAAAAACTTCACTGGTCACCTGTATTATCTAGGATAAATTTGAAAGTTCTTTTACTTGTTTTTAAAGCTTTAAGCGACCTAGCACGTCTGTACCTTACTGAATGTCTGTCTTCATATGTTCCTATACGTGACCTGAGATCTGCACATACTGGCCTACTGCAAATACCACATGTGAAATGCAGAAAGAGTGGAGAGGCTGCTTTTTGTTTTTATGCTTCTAAATTATGAAACTCACTTCCACTTTTTATTAGGCAGTCAAGCTCGGTACATTGTTTTAAAAAACATTTGAAAATGTTGCTTTTAGTTAAAGTGGTTCTTTGTTCTTTCTATTTATGTTTCTTGTTTTAGTTCTCTTTAATTGTTCTTATTTTATTACGACTTTCCTAATTTGTATTTATTTAATTGACATGTATGTTGCTTTACTGTATTGCTGTATTTTCCTTTACAACTGAAAGTATATCTCTCAATTTTAATATTTTATTTTTACGCTTGCTTTTTAAAGCACCAAAGCACTATTTGTATGAAAGGTGCTCTATAAATAAAGTTTATTATTATTATTTTTAATATTATTATTATACTTTGTTACATTTTTGGTTAGGACAAAGATTCTAGTAGAGGTGGCCTCTTTTACCCTGTTCCAAAAAATTGGAAAACTACCTTCAGAATGCACTGACAATGACCATCTACTGTCTCCTCTAACTGTGTATTGTCATCATGCATATCTTTTGTGTTATTTATTGTAGTTGGTTCTGTCATTCTGTAAAGAAGCCACCTTTCAAGGCACTATATAAAATAATGTTTGTTATTATTATTTACATTTTTCGTCGTAAAATCTGGCGAAGAGTCTTAAGAGAATATCAAAGAACACGTTGCTCTTACCTTTCCATTCCAAGAAATGCCCTCAGCTCGGATTGCAGAGATTGACCTCTCTGTCTCAAATTCTGAGAAACATAGACTCGATTGAAAAATGACCATTTCCTAAGATTCACATAACATCACCAGTCAACATTTGCCACTTGACATCAATAGAAACCATAGAGTACATGACATTTCCAATCAGTTTTCTTTCAAGGTACAATAGCAATCGCCTTGCCAGAAGAGTTATACTGCGGTAGATAAATATTACAAATGTCAGATACACGCAGAGTTGTTTGGATTACTATGAAAAGATTGGCAAATATATTTATGTTCATTATATTTCTTGGAGTGACAGAGCTAAAGAGAAAAAAATACTTACCTTTATCTCTGCAGACAGGATCGCAAGGGATTCCCTTATACTGGGTTCCTATATAACAAATAATACATTATTCAAAAAACATGATATTTCTCTGTCCATTGGCAGCATGATTGTTTATCATTACAGTTTTAGTTAGCTTTAATTTTGGAAACCCCAAGTAAACATAGTTTGTGCCTTTCTCCGAACTTTTTGGCATTTCAATTCAGTTGTTTGTAAGCTTATTTTACAGTTGCTAGGTTGATGAAGTTCTTGAACTGTGCAGTATTTCTTTTGGGTTTGGTGCGAATCATATTCTAGCGGTTGGGGGAAAAAAGCACAGGTGCCATCCCACCATTAAACCCTGAAACTTACCTTAGCCGATTCTTCAACTAAACCAGACATGTTAACTAAGTGTTACAGTATGTTTCAAAGTGTGTATTTTAGCAAACACAACTGAAGTTCTGTTGTCTCCTTGGAGACACCTGGAACTGGTGTGATGCTGGTTCTATGACATCATTCGTTCTAAATGTAAATGCAGGTATTGGCACAACATAGTAAATTGATGTAAAGTTATGGATCCATTTATGATTTTCACTCAGTTTGAAAGAGTTCCTGTCGTGTGGTTAAACTTTGTGTTACGGAGGGTTAACTGGGGTTCTGGCTACTAGTTAGGCTTGGTCATTCAGTCATCTGGTTCATGAAATAGGAAGCTAAGAGATCTGTGTTTTAGTTTTACTGTTTGTTTTTGTTCCATAGAATAAGAAACGTTTCATTAATATTAGTAATAGAGTAGCTGTTTCTCTAAGCAGTGTGTGTCAGTTTGCACTGCAGGTGTGCCAGGTAGAGACCATTTAAGAACCCAAAAATATGCTGTCATTTACTGCCGTGGCTAATTTCTGTTAACCTTGTCTCTCACTCACTTTGATGAGCAAAATGTTCATACATAAAGCATACATTTCTGATTGGTCAGAAGAAGCTTCTTAACATATAAGGTATAAAGAAAGTCAGAAAGTTAGGCACTTAGGTCAGCCTTAGGCAGTTAACCAAGACCATAATCCGATAAGAAGCTATTCCCTTTCATGTTGCTAAATCACATGTAGGATACATGAGTTACACCTCCACTTAAGAGACCTTAAAGAGACCTTGGCCAGCCAGGAGTGTAGAAAACCGTAAAACAGTTCTTGAGGACCTAATTGTTAACTCTTAACAGGCAAAGGTTCCTTCAGTCCTATGAGAAATATTTTAGAATTGAACTAAAGTGTGTTTCCGATACAGGAGCATATGTCTGTCAGGGCCTGTTGGAGAGGCCCTGCATGAGAACCCCTGGCTGCAGTTCCACATCCCCCTGAAAGTAAATAGAGCCATAAGCACAGAGCTAAGGACACTGCTCCAGGACATGCTGGCTGTCGATCCTGACCAGCGACCAGAAGCCATCCAGCTGAAGAAGCAAGTCAGGCAAGCCATGGCACGAGAGAAAACATCTTTGTAGTGACTGATAGCAAGATGTCCGTGACCAAGGGCAATTCGTCTGAGTAAAGTCTGATTTCATTCTTATGTCCCGAAAGGCCACTGCCTTTGTGCTGTAGATTTCTGATTTAGACAGGCATTTCTATGGACAACTTTGACTTTTCTGTGGGTCCAATGAAAATAAGTTTTTTAACTTATTCTTTGTTACAGTTTTCGAAAGTTTAAAGACATTCACTGAGTTGACGATAAAGGAAAAGTTTCATCTTTCACCTCTTGGAAGGTAGGCCGGTCAGAGGTACAATATATGTCTTCATGTCTTCATGTCTTCATCCTCCATGTTTGTAACTACAGGTTTCACAGTGTTGAGCTAAGACACAAAAACACCTACAAATGGCAGTTCCAAATGTATCAAATGTATAAACCTGGGCTGAAAAAGTGTGTACAGTATATACTCTGTGTAGGTCTGATAAAAGTATTCGAGTCAAAGTGTCATATGGATACAAATTCTCATGATTTTGTATTGTGTGTTTTTTCTCTGTTCTGCTTTATTGAAAGAAATCAGATGCTCTTCCTGAAACTTACCTTAGCTGATTCTTCAGCTAAACCAGACAGACTTCTGAAATTCTCAAATATTATCAAATCTTGTTGGTGCAGAGGTGGTGGAGCCCATTACCAACAGACTCACAGCTGAAATTGCTGTGAAAAGGGCTTCTACCAAATATTAACATGTGGGTGAAAATGTATACAATTGTAATATTTCCTTTTTTCCCATTGAAAGTATAACATATGTGGTGTGAGAAAGAGGTCCTCATTTAATTGCATGAAACTCTGGCACTGGCGCAACAAACTGAACAAAGTTCAAGGGGGTATACGCTTTCTGTAGACACTTTATTTCCTCTTTTTCCATAGTCTAAGAAATGATTTGGGAAACCTGTGGGACACTGGAGGTCATTATACATGAGCCTCTTTCTGCACCTTTTAAGCCATTGAAACCTAGTTGCCTTGTTACAAGGTCTAATATTACAGTAGGTGTGGTTTCCGTCTCCTAATTTCTGAGAATGATCAAATTGGGGAATAAGTTGTAGGGAATACCACTCTTGCACTTCTAAGAAAAGACTATCTCAAATGAAACTCGCTATAGAAAGACATCTTGTTGAAAAATTCTTTATTTTTTGTAATTTCTAAAGAAAAAACATTCATCAAGTCCTTCACAAATGTTTTGTTTGTGACTTTCTCTGTTGTTCCCTTTCACACTCAACTGAACTATGTGTTATGTCTTGTAAACGTAATCAAACATTTCACTTAGGTGTGTGGGTTAACACAAACCCATGTTGTATTAAACATTCAGTTTTTCATTCCCGTTTTTTCTAACAATTGCATCCATGCTAGGACTACAGTAAACAACACTTTTTACTAAAGTAAATGAAATTGTTCATTAAACAAGACACATTGTTTTAAATGTATGCAATACGACGACACTAAAAACAACACTGAAACTTTTCATTGAAATACTGGACGAGATTGTGCATATTCAATGGATTTCTCCTGGTGCTTTTTTTCATCAGTCTTTTCATATTCTTGTTCTCTACTCAGGTGTCTCCTGTTCCTTTGGTGATGTCTGCTGTACACACATGGCATCATACACTTGAGCAAAGTGTGATACCACCGTTTGTTCTTCTCCTAAAATAAAGATGAATATTGACAAAAGTCAGAAGCACTCTTTTCTTTGACAGACGAACAAACAATGCAAGAATAACCATACTCTCTGTTCCTTACTCATTTCTACCTACCTGTTTGACCACTTTGTCTGCTTCAGTCAGGACAGGGTGCTGGGGCTGACTCTGAGCAATCTGAGAAGAGCTCTCTGTGATCTTCTCCCCTACAGTGGCTACATTGTACTCTGTTTGAAATCCAGGTATCGCTTCCGGTAAGTTCCTCGGTCCTTTTTGGGACTTGAAAGGGTAGAATCATTTTGTGACTACATTTCATTGTCATGTACTGATATGTTCTGGTTTGTATTCGATTACTGCAGGCGTTCAAGTACTTTCTTTTTGTTCTAGATTGGCAGTGTTTGAGATGGTAGGAACTTGTCATATTCTCAACTTATTTTCTCTATGAGACTCTGAATGCTCTGTAAACATACTATTTTAGCAATTCTTAGAAATCTGAAAGCAGTGTTACCTGTATCATTTTTTGTCTTGGTAGTAGTATTGCAGCTCCAACATCAGCACTTAAATAATGGTTTGTGATGTTACTTGTCCTTGGAGTTAGTATACTCCTGAGAAGTCAAGAGAAATCTTACGTAAGCATTAATTATGTTTCACTTTTGAAAGCAAAGTACGTGTCAAGTACTTTGAAGGCATTTGTTGATACTTTTAAGCACTTTCGTTGATTATTATTATCCTTCAATTAGTTATTACAAGTCCAACATTCTTACATGATCTCACTCCATATTCTGAATGTGGGAATACAGTTGTTTTATGGAAATGCCACTGAATAGATAGTAGCTGCACTCTACAAAGATGAATTTGCTAATTAATCAGTCAGGGACACAGCTTATACTTCAGTAGTCTTAGATCATGTAATGATGATTATTGTACTTTATAACTAGCAAAATCCCCATATCCTGTTCATTGCCCCTTTTTCAGTCATGTGGATTGACTTATGCCTGAGGTGGTTAATTCTCACCTTGACATCTCATAGAACAACTGAATCTCTACCAAGGGTGAATGTGTCCTTCCTCTTAATGTCTAAAAGAAAAGGTTAAAATTCATTGAAGCAAAATGCAACAACCCAAAATGTTGGGGAGGTCGTTTCCACAGTTATTTCATATGACAGTGCTTGGAGTGAAACTACATGACCATGGTGAAGAAGTAAAAACACTTTACCTTGTTCCTCCTGACTGATGTCCTTATGCGTGTTTTGCACAGTTGAGCGTTTTGTGTCTTGTCGTCTGTGTAGGCAACAGCCCTCTTCCCTGGGATAGAACTAGATGATATTTAGACACGTAAATTTGACTTCTCCATTGCTCACATTGATGTGGATATGATTATAATGCTCTGCTTTGTGGGCTTCCCAAGAAAATAATAAATCCCTTACTACTTGTTCGAAATGCAGTAGCACAGATCCTAACAAATACAAGAAAGAGAATATCATTCCTGTTTTGAAAAAACTTCACTGGTCACCTGTATTATCTAGGATAAATTTGAAAGTTCTTTTACTTGTTTTTAAAGCTTTAAGCGACCTAGCACGTCTGTACCTTACTGAATGTCTGTCTTCATATGTTCCTATACGTGACCTGAGATCTGCACATACTGGCCTACTGCAAATACCACATGTGAAATGCAGAAAGAGTGGAGAGGCTGCTTTTTGTTTTTATGCTTCTAAATTATGAAACTCACTTCCACTTTTTATTAGGCAGTCAAGCTCGGTACATTGTTTTAAAAAACATTTGAAAATGTTGCTTTTAGTTAAAGTGGTTCTTTGTTCTTTCTATTTATGTTTCTTGTTTTAGTTCTCTTTAATTGTTCTTATTTTATTACGACTTTCCTAATTTGTATTTATTTAATTGACATGTATGTTGCTTTACTGTATTGCTGTATTTTCCTTTACAACTGAAAGTATATCTCTCAATTTTAATATTTTATTTTTACGCTTGCTTTTTAAAGCACCAAAGCACTATTTGTATGAAAGGTGCTCTATAAATAAAGTTTATTATTATTATTTTTAATATTATTATTATACTTTGTTACATTTTTGGTTAGGACAAAGATTCTAGTAGAGGTGGCCTCTTTTACCCTGTTCCAAAAAATTGGAAAACTACCTTCAGAATGCACTGACAATGACCATCTACTGTCTCCTCTAACTGTGTATTGTCATCATGCATATCTTGTGTGTTATTTATTGTAGTTGGTTCTGTCATTCTGTAAAGAAGCCACTTTTCAAGGCACTATATAAAATAATGTTTGTTATTATTATTTACATTTTTCATCGTAAAATCTGGCGAAGAGTCTTAAGAGAATATCAAAGAACACGTTGCTCTTACCTTTCCATTCCAAGAAATGCCCTCAGCTCGGATTGCAGAGATTGACCTCTCTGTCTCAAATTCTGAGAAACATAGACTCGATTGAAAAATGACCATTTCCTAAGATTCACATAACATCACCAGTCAACATTTGCCACTTGACATCAATAGAAACCATAGAGTACATGACATTTCCAATCAGTTTTCTTTCAAGGTACAATAGCAATCGCCTTGCCAGAAGAGTTATACTGCGGTAGATAAATATTACAAATGTCAGATACACGCAGAGTTGTTTGGATTACTATGAAAAGATTGGCAAATATATTTATGTTCATTATATTTCTTGGAGTGACAGAGCTAAAGAGAAAAAAATACTTACCTTTATCTCTGCAGACAGGATCGCAAGGGATTCCCTTATACTGGGTTCCTATATAACAAATAATACATTATTCAAAAAACATGATATTTCTCTGTCCATTGGCAGCATGATTGTTTATCATTACAGTTTTAGTTAGCTTTAATTTTGGAAACCCCAAGTAAACATAGTTTGTGCCTTTCTCCGAACTTTTTGGCATTTCAATTCAGTTGTTTGTAAGCTTATTTTACAGTTGCTAGGTTGATGAAGTTCCTGAACTGTGCAGTATTTCTTTTGGGTTTGGTGCGAATCATATTCTAGCGGTTGGGGGAAAAAAGCACAGGTGCCATCCCACCATTAAACCCTGAAACTTACCTTAGCCGATTCTTCAACTAAACCAGACATGTTAACTAAGTGTTACAGTATGTTTCAAAGTGTGTATTTTAGCAAACACAACTGAAGTTCTGTTGTCTCCTTGGAGACACCTGGAACTGGTGTGATGCTGGTTCTATGACATCATTCGTTCTAAATGTAAATGCAGGTATTGGCACAACATAGTAAATTGATGTAAAGTTATGGATCCATTTATGATTTTCACTCAGTTTGAAAGAGTTCCTGTCGTGTGGTTAAACTTTGTGTTACGGAGGGTTAACTGGGGTTCTGGCTACTAGTTAGGCTTGGTCATTCAGTCATCTGGTTCATGAAATAGGAAGCTAAGAGATCTGTGTTTTAGTTTTACTGTTTGTTTTTGTTCCATAGAATAAGAAACGTTTCATTAATATTAGTAATAGAGTAGCTGTTTCTCTAAGCAGTGTGTGTCAGTTTGCACTGCAGGTGTGCCAGGTAGAGACCATTTAAGAACCCAAAAATATGCTGTCATTTACTGCCGTGGCTAATTTCTGTTAACCTTGTCTCTCACTCACTTTGATGAGCAAAATGTTCATACATAAAGCATACATTTCTGATTGGTCAGAAGAAGCTTCTTAACATATAAGGTATAAAGAAAGTCAGAAAGTTAGGCACTTAGGTCAGCCTTAGGCAGTTAACCAAGACCATAATCCGATAAGAAGCTATTCCCTTTCATGTTGCTAAATCACATGTAGGATACATGAGTTACACCTCCACTTAAGAGACCTTGGCCAGCCAGGAGTGTAGAAAACCGTAAAACAGTTCTTGAGGACCTAATTGTTAACTCTTAACAGGCAAAGGTTCCTTCAGTCCTATGAGAAATATTTTAGAATTGAACTAAAGTGTGTTTCCGATACAGGAGCATATGTCTGTCAGGGCCTGTTGGAGAGGCCCTGCGTGAGAACCCCTGGCTGCAGTTCCACATCCCCCTGAAAGTAAATAGAGCCATAAGCACGGAGCTAAGGACACTGCTCCAGGACATGCTGGCTGTCGATCCTGACCAGCGACCAGAAGCCATCCAGCTGAAGAAGCAAGTCAGGCAAGCCATGGCACGAGAGAAAACATCTTTGTAGTGACTGATAGCAAGATGTCCGTGACCAAGGGCAATTCGTCTGAGTAAAGTCTGATTTCATTCTTATGTCCCGAAAGGCCACTGCCTTTGTGCTGTAGATTTCTGATTTAGACGGGCATTTCTATGGACAACTTTGACTTTTCTGTGGGTCCAATGAAAATAAGTTTTTTAACTTATTCTTTGTTACAGTTTTCGAAAGTTTAAAGACATTCACTGAGTTGACGATAAAGGAAAAGTTTCATCTTTCACCTCTTCGAAGGTAGGCCGGTCAGAGGTACAATATATGTCTTCATGTCTTCATCCTCCATGTTTGTAACTACAGGTTTCACAGTGTTGAGCTAAGACACAAAAACACCTACAAATGGCAGTTCCAAATGTATCAAATGTATAAACCTGGGCTGAAAAAGTGTGTACAGTATATACTCTGTGTAGGTCTGATAAAAGTATTCGAGTCAAAGTGTCATATGGATACAAATTCTCATGATTTTGTATTGTGTGTTTTTTCTCTGTTCTGCTTTATTGAAAGAAATCAGATGCTCTTCCTGAAACTTACCTTAGCTGATTCTTCAGCTAAACCAGACAGACTTCTGAAATTCTCAAATATTATCAAATCTTGTTGGTGCAGAGGTGGTGGAGCCCATTACCAACAGACTCACAGCTGAAATTGCTGTGAAAAGGGCTTCTACCAAATATTAACATGTGGGTGAAAATGTATACAATTGTAATATTTCCTTTTTTCCCATTGAAAGTATAACATATGTGGTGTGAGAAAGAGGTCCTCATTTAATTGCATGAAACTCTGGCACTGGCGCAACAAACTGAACAAAGTTCAAGGGGGTATACGCTTTCTGTAGACACTTTATTTCCTCTTTTTCCATAGTCTAAGAAATGATTTGGGAAACCTGTGGGACACTGGAGGTCATTATACATGAGCCTCTTTCTGCACCTTTTAAGCCATTGAAACCTAGTTGCCTTGTTACAAGGTCTAATATTACAGTAGGTGTGGTTTCCGTCTCCTAATTTCTGAGAATGATCAAATTGGGGAATAAGTTGTAGGGAATACCACTCTTGCACTTCTAAGAAAAGACTATCTCAAATGAAACTCGCTATAGAAAGACATCTTGTTGAAAAATTCTTTATTTTTTGTAATTTCTAAAGAAAAAACATTCATCAAGTCCTTCACAAATGTTTTGTTTGTGACTTTCTCTGTTGTTCCCTTTCACACTCAACTGAACTATGTGTTATGTCTTGTAAACGTAATCAAACATTTCACTTAGGTGTGTGGGTTAACACAAACCCATGTTGTATTAAACATTCAGTTTTTCATTCCCGTTTTTTCTAACAATTGCATCCATGCTAGGACTACAGTAAACAACACTTTTTACTAAAGTAAATGAAATTGTTCATTAAACAAGACACATTGTTTTAAATGTATGCAATACGACGACACTAAAAACAACACTGAAACTTTTCATTGAAATACTGGACGAGATTGTGCATATTCAATGGATTTCTCCTGGTGCTTTTTTTCATCAGTCTTTTCATATTCTTGTTCTCTACTCAGGTGTCTCCTGTTCCTTTGGTGATGTCTGCTGTACACACATGGCATCATACACTTGAGCAAAGTGTGATACCACCGTTTGTTCTTCTCCTAAAATAAAGATGAATATTGACAAAAGTCAGAAGCACTCTTTTCTTTGACAGACGAACAAACAATGCAAGAATAACCATACTCTCTGTTCCTTACTCATTTCTACCTACCTGTTTGACCACTTTGTCTGCTTCAGTCAGGACAGGGTGCTGGGGCTGACTCTGAGCAATCTGAGAAGAGCTCTCTGTGATCTTCTCCCCTACAGTGGCTACATTGTACTCTGTTTGAAATCCAGGTATCGCCTCCGGTAAGTTCCTCGGTCCTTTTTGGGACTTGAAAGGGTAGAATCATTTTGTGACTACATTTCATTGTCATGTACTGATATGTTCTGGTTTGTGTTCGATTACTGCAGGTGTTCAAGTACTTTCTTTTTGTTCTAGATTGGCAGTGTTTGAGATGGTCGGAACTTGTCATATTCTCAACTTATTTTCTCTATGAGACTCTGAATGCTCTGTAAACATACTATTTTAGCAATTCTTAGAAATCTGAAAGCAGTGTTACCTGTATCATTTTTTGTCTTGGTAGTAGTATTGCAGCTCCAACATCAGCACTTAAATAATGGTTTGTGATGTTACTTGTCCTTGGAGTTAGTATACTCCTGAGAAGTCAAGAGAAATCTTACGTAAGCATTAATTATGTTTCACTTTTGAAAGCAAAGTACGTGTCAAGTACTTTGAAGGCATTTGTTGATACTTTTAAGCACTTTCGTTGATTATTATTATCCTTCAATTAGTTATTACAAGTCCAACATTCTTACATGATCTCACTCCATATTTTGAATGTGGGAATACAGTTGTTTTAAGGAAATGCCACTGAATAGATAGTAGCTGCACTCTACAAAGATGAATTTGCTAATTAATCAGTCAGGGACACAGCTTATACTTCAGTAGTCTTAGATCATGTAATGATGATTATTGTACTTTATAACTAGCAAAATCCCCATATCCTGTTCATTGCCCCTTTTTCAGTCATGTGGATTGACTTATGCCTGAGGTGGTTAATTCTCACCTTGACATCTCATAGAACAACTGAATCTCTACCAAGGGTGAATGTGTCCTTCCTCTTAATGTCTAAAAGAAAAGGTTAAAATTCATTGAAGCAAAATGCAACAACCCAAAATGTTGGGGAGGTCGTTTCCACAGTTATTTCATATGACAGTGCTTGGAGTGAAACTACATGACCATGGTGAAGAAGTAAAAACACTTTACCTTGTTCCTCCTGACTGATGTCCTTATGCGTGTTTTGCACAGTTGAGCGTTTTGTGTCTTGTCGTCTGTGAAGGCAACAGCTCTCTTCCCTGGGATAGAACTAGATGATATTTAGACACGTTAATTTGACTTCTCCATTGCTCACATTGATGTGGATATGATTATAATGCTCTGTTTTGTGGGCTTCCCAAGAAAACAATAAATCCCTTACTACTTGTTCGAAATGCAGTAGCACAGATCCTAACAAATACAAGAAAGAGAATATCATTCCTGTTTTGAAAAAACTTCACTGGTCACCTGTATTATCTAGGATAAATTTGAAAGTTCTTTTACTTGTTTTTAAAGCTTTAAGCGACCTAGCACGTCTGTACCTTACTGAATGTCTGTCTTCATATGTTCCTATACGTGACCTGAGATCTGCACATACTGGCCTACTGCAAATACCACATGTGAAATGCAGAAAGAGTGGAGAGGCTGCTTTTTGTTTTTATGCTTCTAAATTATGAAACTCACTTCCACTTTTTATTAGGCAGTCAAGCTCGGTACATTGTTTTAAAAAACATTTGAAAATGTTGCTTTTAGTTAAAGTGGTTCTTTGTTCTTTCTATTTATGTTTCTTGTTTTAGTTCTCTTTAATTGTTCTTATTTTATTACGACTTTCCTAATTTGTATTTATTTAATTGACATGTATGTTGCTTTACTGTATTGCTGTATTTTCCTTTACAACTGAAAGCATATCTCTCAATTTTAATATTTTATTTTTACGCTTGCTTTTTAAAGCACCAAAGCACTATTTGTATGAAAGGTGCTCTATAAATAAAGTTTATTATTATTATTTTTAATATTATTATTATACTTTGTTACATTTTTGGTTAGGACAAAGATTCTAGTAGAGGTGGCCTCTTTTACCCTGTTCCAAAAAATTGGAAAACTACCTTCAGAATACACTGACAATGACCATCTACTGTCTCCTCTAACTGTGTATTGTCATCATGCATATCTTGTGTGTTATTTATTGTAGTTGGTTCTGTCATTCTGTAAAGAAGCCACCTTTCAAGGCACTATATAAAATAATGTTTGTTATTATTATTTACATTTTTCATCGTAAAATCTGGCGAAGAGTCTTAAGAGAATATCAAAGAACACGTTGCTCTTACCTTTCCATTCCAAGAAATGCCCTCAGCTCGGATTGCAGAGATTGACCTCTCTGTCTCAAATTCTGAGAAACATAGACTCGATTGAAAAATGACCATTTCCTAAGATTCACATAACATCACCAGTCAACATTTGCCACTTGACATCAATAGAAACCATAGAGTACATGACATTTCCAATCAGTTTTCTTTCAAGGTACAATAGCAATCGCCTTGCCAGAAGAGTTATACTGCGGTAGATAAATATTACAAATGTCAGATACACGCAGAGTTGTTTGGATTACTATGAAAAGATTGGCAAATATATTTATGTTCATTATATTTCTTGGAGTGACAGAGCTAAAGAGAAAAAAAATACTTACCTTTATCTCTGCAGACAGGATCGCAAGGGATTCCCTTATACTGGGTTCCTATATAACAAATAATACATTATTCAAAAAACATGATATTTCTCTGTCCATTGGCAGCATGATTGTTTATCATTACAGTTTTAGTTAGCTTTAATTTTGGAAACCCCAAGTAAACATAGTTTGTGCCTTTCTCCGAACTTTTTGGCATTTCAATTCAGTTGTTTGTAAGCTTATTTTACAGTTGCTAGGTTGATGAAGTTCCTGAACTGTGCAGTATTTCTTTTGGGTTTGGTGCGAATCATATTCTAGCGGTTGGGGGAAAAAAGCACAGGTGCCATCCCACCATTAAACCCTGAAACTTACCTTAGCCGATTCTTCAACTAAACCAGACATGTTAACTAAGTGTTACAGTATGTTTCAAAGTGTGTATTTTAGCAAACACAACTGAAGTTCTGTTGTCTCCTTGGAGACACCTGGAACTGGTGTGATGCTGGTTCTATGACATCATTCGTTCTAAATGTAAATGCAGGTATTGGCACAACATAGTAAATTGATGTAAAGTTATGGATCCATTTATGATTTTCACTCAGTTTGAAAGAGTTCCTGTCGTGTGGTTAAACTTTGTGTTACGGAGGGTTAACTTGGGTTCTGGCTACTAGTTAGGCTTGGTCATTCAGTCATCTGGTTCATGAAATAGGAAGCTAAGAGATCTCTGTTTTAGTTTTACTGTTTGTTTTTGTTCCATAGAATAAGAAACGTTTCATTAATATTAGTAATAGAGTAGCTGTTTCTCTAAGCAGTGTGTGTCAGTTTGCACTGCAGGTGTGCCAGGTAGAGACCATTTAAGAACCCAAAAATATGCTGTCATTTACTGCCGTGGCTAATTTCTGTTAACCTTGTCTCTCACTCACTTTGATGAGCAAAATGTTCATACATAAAGCATACATTTCTGATTGGTCAGAAGAAGCTTCTTAACATATAAGGTATAAAGAAAGTCAGAAAGTTAGGCACTTAGGTCAGCCTTAGGCAGTTAACCAAGACCATAATCCGATAAGAAGCTATTCCCTTTCATGTTGCTAAATCACATGTAGGATACATGAGTTACACCTCCACTTAAGAGACCTTGGCCAGCCAGGAGTGTAGAAAACCGTAAAACAGTTCTTGAGGACCTAATTGTTAACTCTTAACAGGCAAAGGTTCCTTCAGTCCTATGAGAAATATTTTAGAATTGAACTAAAGTGTGTTTCCGATACAGGAGCATATGTCTGTCAGGGCCTGTTGGAGAGGCCCTGCGTGAGAACCCCTGGCTGCAGTTCCACATCCCCCTGAAAGTAAATAGAGCCATAAGCACGGAGCTAAGGACACTGCTCCAGGACATGCTGGCTGTCGATCCTGACCAGCGACCAGAAGCCATCCAGCTGAAGAAGCAAGTCAGGCAAGCCATGGCACGAGAGAAAACATCTTTGTAGTGACTGATAGCAAGATGTCCGTGACCAAGGGCAATTCGTCTGAGTAAAGTCTGATTTCATTCTTATGTCCCGAAAGGCCACTGCCTTTGTGCTGTAGATTTCTGATTTAGACGGGCATTTCTATGGACAACTTTGACTTTTCTGTGGGTCCAATGAAAATAAGTTTTTTAACTTATTCTTTGTTACAGTTTTCGAAAGTTTAAAGACATTCACTGAGTTGACGATAAAGGAAAAGTTTCATCTTTCACCTCTTCGAAGGTAGGCCGGTCAGAGGTACAATATATGTCTTCATGTCTTCATCCTCCATGTTTGTAACTACAGGTTTCACAGTGTTGAGCTAAGACACAAAAACACCTACAAATGGCAGTTCCAAATGTATCAAATGTATAAACCTGGGCTGAAAAAGTGTGTACAGTATATACTCTGTGTAGGTCTGATAAAAGTATTCGAGTCAAAGTGTCATATGGATACAAATTCTCATGATTTTGTATTGTGTGTTTTTTCTCTGTTCTGCTTTATTGAAAGAAATCAGATGCTCTTCCTGAAACTTACCTTAGCTGATTCTTCAGCTAAACCAGACAGACTTCTGAAATTCTCAAATATTATCAAATCTTGTTGGTGCAGAGGTGGTGGAGCCCATTACCAACAGACTCACAGCTGAAATTGCTGTGAAAAGGGCTTCTACCAAATATTAACATGTGGGTGAAAATGTATACAATTGTAATATTTCCTTTTTTCCCATTGAAAGTATAACATATGTGGTGTGAGAAAGAGGTCCTCATTTAATTGCATGAAACTCTGGCACTGGCGCAACAAACTGAACAAAGTTCAAGGGGGTATACGCTTTCTGTAGACACTTTATTTCCTCTTTTTCCATAGTCTAAGAAATGATTTGGGAAACCTGTGGGACACTGGAGGTCATTATACATGAGCCTCTTTCTGCACCTTTTAAGCCATTGAAACCTAGTTGCCTTGTTACAAGGTCTAATATTACAGTAGGTGTGGTTTCCGTCTCCTAATTTCTGAGAATGATCAAATTGGGGAATAAGTTGTAGGGAATACCACTCTTGCACTTCTAAGAAAAGACTATCTCAAATGAAACTCGCTATAGAAAGACATCTTGTTGAAAAATTCTTTATTTTTTGTAATTTCTAAAGAAAAAACATTCATCAAGTCCTTCACAAATGTTTTGTTTGTGACTTTCTCTGTTGTTCCCTTTCACACTCAACTGAACTATGTGTTATGTCTTGTAAACGTAATCAAACATTTCACTTAGGTGTGTGGGTTAACACAAACCCATGTTGTATTAAACATTCAGTTTTTCATTCCCGTTTTTTCTAACAATTGCATCCATGCTAGGACTACAGTAAACAACACTTTTTACTAAAGTAAATGAAATTGTTCATTAAACAAGACACATTGTTTTAAATGTATGCAATACGACGACACTAAAAACAACACTGAAACTTTTCATTGAAATACTGGACGAGATTGTGCATATTCAATGGATTTCTCCTGGTGCTTTTTTTCATCAGTCTTTTCATATTCTTGTTCTCTACTCAGGTGTCTCCTGTTCCTTTGGTGATGTCTGCTGTACACACATGGCATCATACACTTGAGCAAAGTGTGATACCACCGTTTGTTCTTCTCCTAAAATAAAGATGAATATTGACAAAAGTCAGAAGCACTCTTTTCTTTGACAGACGAACAAACAATGCAAGAATAACCATACTCTCTGTTCCTTACTCATTTCTACCTACCTGTTTGACCACTTTGTCTGCTTCAGTCAGGACAGGGTGCTGGGGCTGACTCTGAGCAATCTGAGAAGAGCTCTCTGTGATCTTCTCCCCTACAGTGGCTACATTGTACTCTGTTTGAAATCCAGGTATCGCCTCCGGTAAGTTCCTCGGTCCTTTTTGGGACTTGAAAGGGTAGAATCATTTTGTGACTACATTTCATTGTCATGTACTGATATGTTCTGGTTTGTGTTCGATTACTGCAGGCGTTCAAGTACTTTCTTTTTGTTCTAGATTGGCAGTGTTTGAGATGGTAGGAACTTGTCATATTCTCAACTTATTTTCTCTATGAGACTCTGAATGCTCTGTAAACATACTATTTTAGCAATTCTTAGAAATCTGAAAGCAGTGTTACCTGTATCATTTTTTGTCTTGGTAGTAGTATTGCAGCTCCAACATCAGCACTTAAATAATGGTTTGTGATGTTACTTGTCCTTGGAGTTAGTATACTCCTGAGAAGTCAAGAGAAATCTTACGTAAGCATTAATTATGTTTCACTTTTGAAAGCAAAGTACGTGTCAAGTACTTTGAAGGCATTTGTTGATACTTTTAAGCACTTTCGTTGATTATTATTATCCTTCAATTAGTTATTATAAGTCCAACATTCTTACATGATCTCACTCCATATTTTGAATGTGGGAATACAGTTGTTTTAAGGAAATGCCACTGAATAGATAGTAGCTGCACTCTACAAAGATGAATTTGCTAATTAATCAGTCAGGGACACAGCTTATACTTCAGTAGTCTTAGATCATGTAATGATGATTATTGTACTTTATAACTAGCAAAATCCCCATATCCTGTTCATTGCCCCTTTTTCAGTCATGTGGATTGACTTATGCCTGAGGTGGTTAATTCTCACCTTGACATCTCATAGAACAACTGAATCTCTACCAAGGGTGAATGTGTCCTTCCTCTTAATGTCTAAAAGAAAAGGTTAAAATTCATTGAAGCAAAATGCAACAACCCAAAATGTTGGGGAGGTCGTTTCCACAGTTATTTCATATGACAGTGCTTGGAGTGAAACTACATGACCATGGTGAAGAAGTAAAAACACTTTACCTTGTTCCTCCTGACTGATGTCCTTATGCGTGTTTTGCACAGTTGAGCGTTTTGTGTCTTGTCGTCTGTGAAGGCAACAGCTCTCTTCCCTGGGATAGAACTAGATGATATTTAGACACGTTAATTTGACTTCTCCATTGCTCACATTGATGTGGATATGATTATAATGCTCTGTTTTGTGGGCTTCCCAAGAAAACAATAAATCCCTTACTACTTGTTCGAAATGCAGTAGCACAGATCCTAACAAATACAAGAAAGAGAATATCATTCCTGTTTTGAAAAAACTTCACTGGTCACCTGTATTATCTAGGATAAATTTGAAAGTTCTTTTACTTGTTTTTAAAGCTTTAAGCGACCTAGCACGTCTGTACCTTACTGAATGTCTGTCTTCATATGTTCCTATACGTGACCTGAGATCTGCACATACTGGCCTACTGCAAATACCACATGTGAAATGCAGAAAGAGTGGAGAGGCTGCTTTTTGTTTTTATGCTTCTAAATTATGAAACTCACTTCCACTTTTTGTTAGGCAGTCAAGCTCGGTACATTGTTTTAAAAAACATTTGAAAATGTTGCTTTTAGTTAAAGTGGTTCTTTGTTCTTTCTATTTATGTTTCTTGTTTTAGTTCTCTTTAATTGTTCTTATTTTATTACGACTTTCCTAATTTGTATTTATTTAATTGACATGTATGTTGCTTTACTGTATTGCTGTATTTTCCTTTACAACTGAAAGTATATCTCTCAATTTTAATATTTTATTTTTACGCTTGCTTTTTAAAGCACCAAAGCACTATTTGTATGAAAGGTGCTCTATAAATAAAGTTTATTATTATTATTTTTAATATTATTATTATACTTTGTTACATTTTTGGTTAGGACAAAGATTCTAGTAGAGGTGGCCTCTTTTACCCTGTTCCAAAAAATTGGAAAACTACCTTCAGAATGCACTGACAATGACCATCTACTGTCTCCTCTAACTGTGTATTGTCATCATGCATATCTTTTGTGTTATTTATTGTAGTTGGTTCTGTCATTCTGTAAAGAAGCCACCTTTCAAGGCACTATATAAAATAATGTTTGTTATTATTATTTACATTTTTCATCGTAAAATCTGGCGAAGAGTCTTAAGAGAATATCAAAGAACACGTTGCTCTTACCTTTCCATTCCAAGAAATGCCCTCAGCTCGGATTGCAGAGATTGACCTCTCTGTCTCAAATTCTGAGAAACATAGACTCGATTGAAAAATGACCATTTCCTAAGATTCACATAACATCACCAGTCAACATTTGCCACTTGACATCAATAGAAACCATAGAGTACATGACATTTCCAATCAGTTTTCTTTCAAGGTACAATAGCAATCGCCTTGCCAGAAGAGTTATACTGCGGTAGATAAATATTACAAATGTCAGATACACGCAGAGTTGTTTGGATTACTATGAAAAGATTGGCAAATATATTTATGTTCATTATATTTCTTGGAGTGACAGAGCTAAAGAGAAAAAAATACTTACCTTTATCTCTGCAGACAGGATCGCAAGGGATTCCCTTATACTGGGTTCCTATATAACAAATAATACATTATTCAAAAAACATGATATTTCTCTGTCCATTGGCAGCATGATTGTTTATCATTACAGTTTTAGTTAGCTTTAATTTTGGAAACCCCAAGTAAACATAGTTTGTGCCTTTCTCCGAACTTTTTGGCATTTCAATTCAGTTGTTTGTAAGCTTATTTTACAGTTGCTAGGTTGATGAAGTTCCTGAACTGTGCAGTATTTCTTTTGGGTTTGGTGCGAATCATATTCTAGCGGTTGGGGGAAAAAAGCACAGGTGCCATCCCACCATTAAACCCTGAAACTTACCTTAGCCGATTCTTCAACTAAACCAGACATGTTAACTAAGTGTTACAGTATGTTTCAAAGTGTGTATTTTAGCAAACACAACTGAAGTTCTGTTGTCTCCTTGGAGACACCTGGAACTGGTGTGATGCTGGTTCTATGACATCATTCGTTCTAAATGTAAATGCAGGTATTGGCACAACATAGTAAATTGATGTAAAGTTATGGATCCATTTATGATTTTCACTCAGTTTGAAAGAGTTCCTGTCGTGTGGTTAAACTTTGTGTTACGGAGGGTTAACTGGGGTTCTGGCTACTAGTTAGGCTTGGTCATTCAGTCATCTGGTTCATGAAATAGGAAGCTAAGAGATCTGTGTTTTAGTTTTACTGTTTGTTTTTGTTCCATAGAATAAGAAATGTTTCATTAATATTAGTAATAGAGTAGCTGTTTCTCTAAACAGTGTGTGTCAGTTTGCACTGCAGGTGTGCCAGGTAGAGACCATTTAAGAACCCAAAAATATGCTGTCATTTACTGCCGTGGCTAATTTCTGTCAACCTTGTCTCTCACTCACTTTGATGAGCAAAATGTTCATACATAAAGCATACATTTCTGATTGGCCAGAAGAAGCTTCTTAACATATAAGGTATAAAGAAAGTCAGAAAGTTAGGCACTTAGGTCTGCCTTAGGCAGTTAACCAAGACCATAATCCGATAAGAAGCTATTCCCTTTCATGTTGCTAAATCACATGTAGGATACATGAGTTACACCTCCACTTAAGAGACCTTAAAGAGACCTTGGCCAGCCAGGAGTGTAAAAAACCGTAAAACAGTTCTTGAGGACCTAATTGTTAACTCTTAACAGGCAAAGGTTCCTTCAGTCCTATGAGAAATATTTTAGAATTGAACTAAAGTGTGTTTCCGATACAGGAGCATATGTCTGTCAGGGCCTGTTGGAGAGGCCCTGCGTGAGAACCCCTGGCTGCAGTTCCACATCCCCCTGAAAGTAAATAGAGCCATAAGCACGGAGCTAAGGACACTGCTCCAGGACATGCTGGCTGTCGATCCTGACCAGCGACCAGAAGCCATCCGGCTGAAGAAGCAAGTCAGGCAAGCCATGGCACGAGAGAAAACATCTTTGTAGTGACTGATAGCAAGATGTCCGTGACCAAGGGCAATTCGTCTGAGTAAAGTCTGATTTCATTCTTATGTCCCGAAAGGCCACTGCCTTTGTGCTGTAGATTTCTGATTTAGACGGCATTTCTATGGACAACTTTGACTTTTCTGTGGGTCCAATGAAAATAAGTTTTTTAACTTATTCTTTGTTACAGTTTTCGAAAGTTTAAAGACATTCACTGAGTTGACGATAAAGGAAAAGTTTCATCTTTCACCTCTTGGAAGGAAGGCCGGTCAGAGGTACAATATGTGTCTTAATGTCTTCATCCTCCATGTTTGTAACTACAGGTTTCACAGTGTTGAGCTAAGACACAAAAACACCTACAAATGGCAGTTCCAAATGTATCAAATGTATAAACCTGGGCTGAAAAAGTGTGTACAGTATATACTCTGTGTAGGTCTGATAAAAGTATTCGAGTCAACGTGTCATATGGATACAAATTCTCATGATTTTGTATTGTGTGTTTTTTCTCTGTTCTGCTTTATTGAAAGAAATCAGATGCTCTTCCTGAAACTTACCTTAGCTGATTCTTCAGCTAAACCAGACAGACTTCTGAAATTCTCAAATATTATCAAATCTTGTTGGTGCAGAGGTGGTGGAGCCCATTACCAACAGACTCACAGCTGAAATTGCTGTGAAAAGGGCTTCTACCAAATATTAACATGTGGGTGAAAATGTATACAATTGTAATATTTCCTTTTTTCCCATTGAAAGTATAACATATGTGGTGTGAGAAAGAGGTCCTCATTTAATTGCATGAAACTCTGGCACTGGCGCAACAAACTGAACAAAGTTCAAGGGGGTATACGCTTTCTGTAGACACTTTATTTCCTCTTTTTCCATAGTCTAAGAAATGATTTGGGAAACCTGTGGGACACTGGAGGTCATTATACATGAGCCTCTTTCTGCACCTTTTAAGCCATTGAAACCTAGTTGCCTTGTTACAAGGTCTAATATTACAGTAGGTGTGGTTTCCGTCTCCTAATTTCTGAGAATGATCAAATTGGGGAATAAGTTGTAGGGAATACCACTCTTGCACTTCTAAGAAAAGACTATCTCAAATGAAACTCGCTATAGAAAGACATCTTGTTGAAAAATTCTTTATTTTTTGTAATTTCTAAAGAAAAAACATTCATCAAGTCCTTCACAAATGTTTTGTTTGTGACTTTCTCTGTTGTTCCCTTTCACACTCAACTGAACTATGTGTTATGTCTTGTAAACGTAATCAAACATTTCACTTAGGTGTGTGGGTTAACACAAACCCATGTTGTATTAAACATTCAGTTTTTCATTCCCGTTTTTTCTAACAATTGCATCCATGCTAGGACTACAGTAAACAACACTTTTTACTAAAGTAAATGAAATTGTTCATTAAACAAGACACATTGTTTTAAATGTATGCAATACGACGACACTAAAAACAACACTGAAACTTTTCATTGAAATACTGGACGAGATTGTGCATATTCAATGGATTTCTCCTGGTGCTTTTTTTCATCAGTCTTTTCATATTCTTGTTCTCTACTCAGGTGTCTCCTGTTCCTTTGGTGATGTCTGCTGTACACACATGGCATCATACACTTGAGCAAAGTGTGATACCACCGTTTGTTCTTCTCCTAAAATAAAGATGAATATTGACAAAAGTCAGAAGCACTCTTTTCTTTGACAGACGAACAAACAATGCAAGAATAACCATACTCTCTGTTCCTTACTCATTTCTACCTACCTGTTTGACCACTTTGTCTGCTTCAGTCAGGACAGGGTGCTGGGGCTGACTCTGAGCAATCTGAGAAGAGCTCTCTGTGATCTTCTCCCCTACAGTGGCTACATTGTACTCTGTTTGAAATCCAGGTATCGCCTCCGGTAAGTTCCTCGGTCCTTTTTGGGACTTGAAAGGGTAGAATCATTTTGTGACTACATTTCATTGTCATGCACTGATATGTTCTGGTTTGTGTTCGATTACTGCAGGCGTTCAAGTACTTTCTTTTTGTTCTAGATTGGCAGTGTTTGAGATGGTAGGAACTTGTCATATTCTCAACTTATTTTCTCTATGAGACTCTGAATGCTCTGTAAACATACTATTTTAGCAATTCTTAGAAATCTGAAAGCAGTGTTACCTGTATCATTTTTTGTCTTGGTAGTAGTATTGCAGCTCCAACATCAGCACTTAAATAATGGTTTGTGATGTTACTTGTCCTTGGAGTTAGTATACTCCTGAGAAGTCAAGAGAAATCTTACGTAAGCATTAATTATGTTTCACTTTTGAAAGCAAAGTACGTGTCAAGTACTTTGAAGGCATTTGTTGATACTTTTAAGCACTTTCGTTGATTATTATTATCCTTCAATTAGTTATTACAAGTCCAACATTCTTACATGATCTCACTCCATATTCAGAATGTGGGAATACAGTTGTTTTAAGGAAATGCCACTGAATAGATAGTAGCTGCACTCTACAAAGATGAATTTGCTAATTAATCAGTCAGGGACACAGCTTATACTTCAGTAGTCTTAGATCATGTAATGATGATTATTGTACTTTATAACTAGCAAAATCCCCATATCCTGTTCATTGCCCCTTTTTCAGTCATGTGGATTGACTTATGCCTGAGGTGGTTAATTCTCACCTTGACATCTCATAGAACAACTGAATCTCTACCAAGGGTGAATGTGTCCTTCCTCTTAATGTCTAAAAGAAAAGGTTAAAATTCATTGAAGCAAAATGCAACAACCCAAAATGTTGGGGAGGTCGTTTCCACAGTTATTTCATATGACAGTGCTTGGAGTGAAACTACATGACCATGGTGAAGAAGTAAAAACACTTTACCTTGTTCCTCCTGACTGATGTCCTTATGCGTGTTTTGCACAGTTGAGCGTTTTGTGTCTTGTCGTCTGTGAAGGCAACAGCTCCCTTCCCTGGGATAGAACTAGATTATATTTAGACACGTTAATTTGACTTCTCCATTGCTCACATTGATGTGGATATGATTATAATGCTCTGTTTTGTGGGCTTCCCAAGAAAACAATAAATCCCTTACTACTTGTTCGAAATGCAGTAGCACAGATCCTAACAAATACAAGAAAGAGAATATCATTCCTGTTTTGAAAAAACTTCACTGGTCACCTGTATTATCTAGGATAAATTTGAAAGTTCTTTTACTTGTTTTTAAAGCTTTAAGCGACCTAGCACGTCTGTACCTTACTGAATGTCTGTCTTCATATGTTCCTATACGTGACCTGAGATCTGCACATACTGGCCTACTGCAAATACCACATGTGAAATGCAGAAAGAGTGGAGAGGCTGCTTTTTGTTTTTATGCTTCTAAATTATGAAACTCACTTCCACTTTTTATTAGGCAGTCAAGCTCGGTACATTGTTTTAAAAAACATTTGAAAATGTTGCTTTTAGTTAAAGTGGTTCTTTGTTCTTTCTATTTATGTTTCTTGTTTTAGTTCTCTTTAATTGTTCTTATTTTATTACGACTTTCCTAATTTGTATTTATTTAATTGACATGTATGTTGCTTTACTGTATTGCTGTATTTTCCTTTACAACTGAAAGTATATCTCTCAATTTTAATATTTTATTTTTACGCTTGCTTTTTAAAGCACCAAAGCACTATTTGTATGAAAGGTGCTCTATAAATAAAGTTTATTATTATTATTTTTAATATTATTATTATACTTTGTTACATTTTTGGTTAGGACAAAGATTCTAGTAGAGGTGGCCTCTTTTACCCTGTTCCAAAAAATTGGAAAACTACCTTCAGAATGCACTGACAATGACCATCTACTGTCTCCTCTAACTGTGTATTGTCATCATGCATATCTTTTGTGTTATTTATTGTAGTTGGTTCTGTCATTCTGTAAAGAAGCCACCTTTCAAGGCACTATATAAAATAATGTTTGTTATTATTATTTACATTTTTCATCGTAAAATCTGGCGAAGAGTCTTAAGAGAATATCAAAGAACACGTTGCTCTTACCTTTCCATTCCAAGAAATGCCCTCAGCTCGGATTGCAGAGATTGACCTCTCTGTCTCAAATTCTGAGAAACATAGACTCGATTGAAAAATGACCATTTCCTAAGATTCACATAACATCACCAGTCAACATTTGCCACTTGACATCAATAGAAACCATAGAGTACATGACATTTCCAATCAGTTTTCTTTCAAGGTACAATAGCAATCGCCTTGCCAGAAGAGTTATACTGCGGTAGATAAATATTACAAATGTCAGATACACGCAGAGTTGTTTGGATTACTATGAAAAGATTGGCAAATATATTTATGTTCATTATATTTCTTGGAGTGACAGAGCTAAAGAGAAAAAAATACTTACCTTTATCTCTGCAGACAGGATCGCAAGGGATTCCCTTATACTGGGTTCCTATATAACAAATAATACATTATTCAAAAAACATGATATTTCTCTGTCCATTGGCAGCATGATTGTTTATCATTACAGTTTTAGTTAGCTTTAATTTTGGAAACCCCAAGTAAACATAGTTTGTGCCTTTCTCCGAACTTTTTGGCATTTCAATTCAGTTGTTTGTAAGCTTATTTTACAGTTGCTAGGTTGATGAAGTTCCTGAACTGTGCAGTATTTCTTTTGGGTTTGGTGCGAATCATATTCTAGCGGTTGGGGGAAAAAAGCACAGGTGCCATCCCACCATTAAACCCTGAAACTTACCTTAGCCGATTCTTCAACTAAACCAGACATGTTAACTAAGTGTTACAGTATGTTTCAAAGTGTGTATTTTAGCAAACACAACTGAAGTTCTGTTGTCTCCTTGGAGACACCTGGAACTGGTGTGATGCTGGTTCTATGACATCATTCGTTCTAAATGTAAATGCAGGTATTGGCACAACATAGTAAATTGATGTAAAGTTATGGATCCATTTATGATTTTCACTCAGTTTGAAAGAGTTCCTGTCGTGTGGTTAAACTTTGTGTTACGGAGGGTTAACTGGGGTTCTGGCTACTAGTTAGGCTTGGTCATTCAGTCATCTGGTTCATGAAATAGGAAGCTAAGAGATCTGTGTTTTAGTTTTACTGTTTGTTTTTGTTCCATAGAATAAGAAATGTTTCATTAATATTAGTAATAGAGTAGCTGTTTCTCTAAACAGTGTGTGTCAGTTTGCACTGCAGGTGTGCCAGGTAGAGACCATTTAAGAACCCAAAAATATGCTGTCATTTACTGCCGTGGCTAATTTCTGTTAACCTTGTCTCTCACTCACTTTGATGAGCAAAATGTTCATACATAAAGCATACATTTCTGATTGGCCAGAAGAAGCTTCTTAACATATAAGGTATAAAGAAAGTCAGAAAGTTAGGCACTTAGGTCTGCCTTAGGCAGTTAACCAAGACCATAATCCGATAAGAAGCTATTCCCTTTCATGTTGCTAAATCACATGTAGGATACATGAGTTACACCTCCACTTAAGAGACCTTAAAGAGACCTTGGCCAGCCAGGAGTGTAGAAAACCGTAAAACAGTTCTTGAGGACCTAATTGTTAACTCTTAACAGGCAAAGGTTCCTTCAGTCCTATGAGAAATATTTTAGAATTGAACTAAAGTGTGTTTCCGATACAGGAGCATATGTCTGTCAGGGCCTGTTGGAGAGGCCCTGCGTGAGAACCCCTGGCTGCAGTTCCACATCCCCCTGAAAGTAAATAGAGCCATAAGCACGGAGCTAAGGACACTGCTCCAGGACATGCTGGCTGTCGATCCTGACCAGCGACCAGAAGCCATCCAGCTGAAGAAGCAAGTCAGGCAAGCCATGGCACGAGAGAAAACATCTTTGTAGTGACTGATAGCAAGATGTCCGTGACCAAGGGCAATTCGTCTGAGTAAAGTCTGATTTCATTCTTATGTCCCGAAAGGCCACTGCCTTTGTGCTGTAGATTTCTGATTTAGACGGGCATTTCTATGGACAACTTTGACTTTTCTGTGGGTCCAATGAAAATAAGTTTTTTAACTTATTCTTTGTTACAGTTTTCGAAAGTTTAAAGACATTCACTGAGTTGACGATAAAGGAAAAGTTTCATCTTTCACCTCTTGGAAGGAAGGCCGGTCAGAGGTACAATATGTGTCTTAATGTCTTCATCCTCCATGTTTGTAACTACAGGTTTCACAGTGTTGAGCTAAGACACAAAAACACCTACAAATGGCAGTTCCAAATGTATCAAATGTATAAACCTGGGCTGAAAAAGTGTGTACAGTATATACTCTGTGTAGGTCTGATAAAAGTATTCGAGTCAACGTGTCATATGGATACAAATTCTCATGATTTTGTATTGTGTGTTTTTTCTCTGTTCTGCTTTATTGAAAGAAATCAGATGCTCTTCCTGAAACTTACCTTAGCTGATTCTTCAGCTAAACCAGACAGACTTCTGAAATTCTCAAATATTATCAAATCTTGTTGGTGCAGAGGTGGTGGAGCCCATTACCAACAGACTCACAGCTGAAATTGCTGTGAAAAGGGCTTCTACCAAATATTAACATGTGGGTGAAAATGTATACAATTGTAATATTTCCTTTTTTCCCATTGAAAGTATAACATATGTGGTGTGAGAAAGAGGTCCTCATTTAATTGCATGAAACTCTGGCACTGGCGCAACAAACTGAACAAAGTTCAAGGGGGTATACGCTTTCTGTAGACACTTTATTTCCTCTTTTTCCATAGTCTAAGAAATGATTTGGGAAACCTGTGGGACACTGGAGGTCATTATACATGAGCCTCTTTCTGCACCTTTTAAGCCATTGAAACCTAGTTGCCTTGTTACAAGGTCTAATATTACAGTAGGTGTGGTTTCCGTCTCCTAATTTCTGAGAATGATCAAATTGGGGAATAAGTTGTAGGGAATACCACTCTTGCACTTCTAAGAAAAGACTATCTCAAATGAAACTCGCTATAGAAAGACATCTTGTTGAAAAATTCTTTATTTTTTGTAATTTCTAAAGAAAAAACATTCATCAAGTCCTTCACAAATGTTTTGTTTGTGACTTTCTCTGTTGTTCCCTTTCACACTCAACTGAACTATGTGTTATGTCTTGTAAACGTAATCAAACATTTCACTTAGGTGTGTGGGTTAACACAAACCCATGTTGTATTAAACATTCAGTTTTTCATTCCCGTTTTTTCTAACAATTGCATCCATGCTAGGACTACAGTAAACAACACTTTTTACTAAAGTAAATGAAATTGTTCATTAAACAAGACACATTGTTTTAAATGTATGCAATACGACGACACTAAAAACAACACTGAAACTTTTCATTGAAATACTGGACGAGATTGTGCATATTCAATGGATTTCTCCTGGTGCTTTTTTTCATCAGTCTTTTCATATTCTTGTTCTCTACTCAGGTGTCTCCTGTTCCTTTGGTGATGTCTGCTGTACACACATGGCATCATACACTTGAGCAAAGTGTGATACCACCGTTTGTTCTTCTCCTAAAATAAAGATGAATATTGACAAAAGTCAGAAGCACTCTTTTCTTTGACAGACGAACAAACAATGCAAGAATAACCATACTCTCTGTTCCTTACTCATTTCTACCTACCTGTTTGACCACTTTGTCTGCTTCAGTCAGGACAGGGTGCTGGGGCTGACTCTGAGCAATCTGAGAAGAGCTCTCTGTGATCTTCTCCCCTACAGTGGCTACATTGTACTCTGTTTGAAATCCAGGTATCGCCTCCGGTAAGTTCCTCGGTCCTTTTTGGGACTTGAAAGGGTAGAATCATTTTGTGACTACATTTCATTGTCATGCACTGATATGTTCTGGTTTGTGTTCGATTACTGCAGGCGTTCAAGTACTTTCTTTTTGTTCTAGATTGGCAGTGTTTGAGATGGTAGGAACTTGTCATATTCTCAACTTATTTTCTCTATGAGACTCTGAATGCTCTGTAAACATACTATTTTAGCAATTCTTAGAAATCTGAAAGCAGTGTTACCTGTATCATTTTTTGTCTTGGTAGTAGTATTGCAGCTCCAACATCAGCACTTAAATAATGGTTTGTGATGTTACTTGTCCTTGGAGTTAGTATACTCCTGAGAAGTCAAGAGAAATCTTACGTAAGCATTAATTATGTTTCACTTTTGAAAGCAAAGTACGTGTCAAGTACTTTGAAGGCATTTGTTGATACTTTTAAGCACTTTCGTTGATTATTATTATCCTTCAATTAGTTATTACAAGTCCAACATTCTTACATGATCTCACTCCATATTCAGAATGTGGGAATACAGTTGTTTTAAGGAAATGCCACTGAATAGATAGTAGCTGCACTCTACAAAGATGAATTTGCTAATTAATCAGTCAGGGACACAGCTTATACTTCAGTAGTCTTAGATCATGTAATGATGATTATTGTACTTTATAACTAGCAAAATCCCCATATCCTGTTCATTGCCCCTTTTTCAGTCATGTGGATTGACTTATGCCTGAGGTGGTTAATTCTCACCTTGACATCTCATAGAACAACTGAATCTCTACCAAGGGTGAATGTGTCCTTCCTCTTAATGTCTAAAAGAAAAGGTTAAAATTCATTGAAGCAAAATGCAACAACCCAAAATGTTGGGGAGGTCGTTTCCACAGTTATTTCATATGACAGTGCTTGGAGTGAAACTACATGACCATGGTGAAGAAGTAAAAACACTTTACCTTGTTCCTCCTGACTGATGTCCTTATGCGTGTTTTGCACAGTTGAGCGTTTTGTGTCTTGTCGTCTGTGAAGGCAACAGCTCCCTTCCCTGGGATAGAACTAGATGATATTTAGACACGTTAATTTGACTTCTCCATTGCTCACATTGATGTGGATATGATTATAATGCTCTGTTTTGTGGGCTTCCCAAGAAAACAATAAATCCCTTACTACTTGTTCGAAATGCAGTAGCACAGATCCTAACAAATACAAGAAAGAGAATATCATTCCTGTTTTGAAAAAACTTCACTGGTCACCTGTATTATCTAGGATAAATTTGAAAGTTCTTTTACTTGTTTTTAAAGCTTTAAGCGACCTAGCACGTCTGTACCTTACTGAATGTCTGTCTTCATATGTTCCTATACGTGACCTGAGATCTGCACATACTGGCCTACTGCAAATACCACATGTGAAATGCAGAAAGAGTGGAGAGGCTGCTTTTTGTTTTTATGCTTCTAAATTATGAAACTCACTTCCACTTTTTATTAGGCAGTCAAGCTCGGTACATTGTTTTAAAAAACATTTGAAAATGTTGCTTTTAGTTAAAGTGGTTCTTTGTTCTTTCTATTTATGTATCTTGTTTTAGTTCTCTTTAATTGTTCTTATTTTATTACGACTTTCCTAAGTTGTATTTATTTAATTGACATGTATGTTGCTTTACTGTATTGCTGTATTTTCCTTTACAACTGAAAGTATATCTCTCAATTTTAATATTTTATTTTTACGCTTGCTTTTTAAAGCACCAAAGCACTATTTGTATGAAAGGTGCTCTATAAATAAAGTTTATTATTATTATTTTTAATATTATTATTATACTTTGTTACATTTTTGGTTAGGACAAAGATTCTAGTAGAGGTGGCCTCTTTTACCCTGTTCCAAAAAATTGGAAAACTACCTTCAGAATGCACTGACAATGACCATCTACTGTCTCCTCTAACTGTGTATTGTCATCATGCATATCTTGTGTGTTATTTATTGTAGTTGGTTCTGTCATTCTGTAAAGAAGCCACCTTTCAAGGCACTATATAAAATAATGTTTGTTATTATTATTTACATTTTTCATCGTAAAATCTGGCGAAGAGTCTTAAGAGAATATCAAAGAACACGTTGCTCTTACCTTTCCATTCCAAGAAATGCCCTCAGCTCGGATTGCAGAGATTGACCTCTCTGTCTCAAATTCTGAGAAACATAGACTCGATTGAAAAATGACCATTTCCTAAGATTCACATAACATCACCAGTCAACATTTGCCACTTGACATCAATAGAAACCATAGAGTACATGACATTTCCAATCAGTTTTCTTTCAAGGTACAATAGCAATCGCCTTTCCAGAAGAGTTATACTGCGGTAGATAAATATTACAAATGTCAGATACACGCAGAGTTGTTTGGATTACTATGAAAAGATTGGCAAATATATTTATGTTCATTATATTTCTTGGAGTGACAGAGCTAAAGAGAAATAAAGACTTACCTTTATCTCTGCAGACAGGATCGCAAGGGATTCCCTTATACTGGGTTCCTATATAACAAATAATACATTATTCAAAAAACATGATATTTCTCTGTCCATTGGCAGCATGATTGTTTATCATTACAGTTTTAGTTAGCTTTAATTTTGTAAACCCCAAGTAAACATAGTTTGTGCCTTTCTCTGAACTTTTTGGCATTTCAATTCAGTTGTTTGTAAGCTTATTTTACAGTTGCTAGGTTGATGAAGTTCCTGAACTGTGCAGTATTTCTTTTGGGTTTGGTGCGAATCATATTCTAGCGGTTGGGGGAAAAAAGCACAGGTGCCATCCCACCATTAAACCCTGAAACTTACCTTAGCCGATTCTTCAACTAAACCAGACATGTTAACTAAGTGTTACAGTATGTTTCAAAGTGTGTATTTTAGCAAACACAACTGAAGTTCTGTTGTCTCCTTGGAGACACCTGGAACTGGTGTGATGCTGGTTCTATGACATCATTCGTTCTAAATGTAAATGCAGGTATTGGCACAACATAGTAAATTGATGTAAAGTTATGGATCCATTTATGATTTTCACTCAGTTTGAAAGAGTTCCTGTCGTGTGGTTAAACTTTGTGTTACGGAGGGTTAACTGGGGTTCTGGCTACTAGTTAGGCTTGGTCATTCAGTCATCTGGTTCATGAAATAGGAAGCTAAGAGATCTGTGTTTTAGTTTTACTGTTTGTTTTTGTTCCATAGAATAAGAAATGTTTCATTAATATTAGTAATAGAGTAGCTGTTTCTCTAAACAGTGTGTGTCAGTTTGCACTGCAGGTG
Organism: Lepisosteus oculatus; assembly: GCF_040954835.1. Lineage (NCBI taxonomy): Eukaryota > Metazoa > Chordata > Actinopteri > Semionotiformes > Lepisosteidae > Lepisosteus > Lepisosteus oculatus. Next base: position 642,452 of record NW_027168042.1, on the reverse strand, counting down.
TGCCAGGTAGAGACCATTTAAGAACCCAAAAATATGCTGTCATTTACTGCCGTGGCTAATTTCTGTTAACCTTGTCTCTCACTCACTTTGATGAGCAAAATGTTCATACATAAAGCATACATTTCTGATTGGCCAGAAGAAGCTTCTTAACATATAAGGTATAAAGAAAGTCAGAAAGTTAGGCACTTAGGTCTGCCTTAGGCAGTTAACCAAGACCATAATCCGATAAGAAGCTATTCCCTTTCATGTTGCTAAATCACATGTAGGATACATGAGTTACACCTCCACTTAAGAGACCTTAAAGAGACCTTGGCCAGCCAGGAGTGTAGAAAACCGTAAAACAGTTCTTGAGGACCTAATTGTTAACTCTTAACAGGCAAAGGTTCCTTCAGTCCTATGAGAAATATTTTAGAATTGAACTAAAGTGTGTTTCCGATACAGGAGCATATGTCTGTCAGGGCCTGTTGGAGAGGCCCTGCATGAGAACCCCTGGCTGCAGTTCCACATCCCCCTGAAAGTAAATAGAGCCATAAGCACGGAGCTAAGGACACTGCTCCAGGACATGCTGGCTGTCGATCCTGACCAGCGACCAGAAGCCATCCGGCAGATGAAGCAAGTCAGGCAAGCCATGGCACGAGAGAAAACATCTTTGTAGTGACTGATAGCAAGATGTCCGTGACCAAGGGCAATTCGTCTGAGTAAAGTCTGATTTCATTTTTATGTCCCGAAAGGCCACTGCCTTTGTGCTGTAGATTTCTGATTTAGACGGGCATTTCTATGGACAACTTTGACTTTTCTGTGGGTCCAATGAAAATAAGTTTTTTAACTTATTCTTTGTTACAGTTTTCGAAAGTTTAAAGACATTCACTGAGTTGACGATAAAGGAAAAGTTTCATCTTTCACCTCTTGGAAGGTAGGCCGGTCAGAGGTACAATATATGTCTTCATGTCTTCATGTCTTCATCCTCCATGTTTGTAACTACAGGTTTCACAGTGTTGAGCTAAGACACAAAAACACCTACAAATGGCAGTTCCAAATGTATCAAATGTATAAACCTGGGCTGAAAAAGTGTGTACAGTATATACTCTGTGTAGGTCTGATAAAAGTATTCGAGTCAAAGTGTCATATGGATACAAATTCTCATGATTTTGTATTGTGTGTTTTTTCTCTGTTCTGCTTTATTGAAAGAAATCAGATGCTCTTCCTGAAACTTACCTTAGCTGATTCTTCAGCTAAACCAGACAGACTTCTGAAATTCTCAAATATTATCAAATCTTGTTGGTGCAGAGGTGGTGGAGCCCATTACCAACAGACTCACAGCTGAAATTGCTGTGAAAAGGGCTTCTACCAAATATTAACATGTGGGTGAAAATGTATACAATTGTAATATTTCCTTTTTTCCCATTGAAAGTATAACATATGTGGTGTGAGAAAGAGGTCCTCATTTAATTGCATGAAACTCTGGCACTGGCGCAACAAACTGAACAAAGTTCAAGGGGGTATACGCTTTCTGTAGACACTTTATTTCCTCTTTTTCCATAGTCTAAGAAATGATTTGGGAAACCTGTGGGACACTGGAGGTCATTATACATGAGCCTCTTTCTGCACCTTTTAAGCCATTGAAACCTAGTTGCCTTGTTACAAGGTCTAATATTACAGTAGGTGTGGTTTCCGTCTCCTAATTTCTGAGAATGATCAAATTGGGGAATAAGTTGTAGGGAATACCACTCTTGCACTTCTAAGAAAAGACTATCTCAAATGAAACTCGCTATAGAAAGACATCTTGTTGAAAAATTCTTTATTTTTTGTAATTTCTAAAGAAAAAACATTCATCAAGTCCTTCACAAATGTTTTGTTTGTGACTTTCTCTGTTGTTCCCTTTCACACTCAACTGAACTATGTGTTATGTCTTGTAAACGTAATCAAACATTTCACTTAGGTGTGTGGGTTAACACAAACCCATGTTGTATTAAACATTCAGTTTTTCATTCCCGTTTTTTCTAACAATTGCATCCATGCTAGGACTACAGTAAACAACACTTTTTACTAAAGTAAATGAAATTGTTCATTAAACAAGACACATTGTTTTAAATGTATGCAATACGACGACACTAAAAACAACACTGAAACTTTTCATTGAAATACTGGACGAGATTGTGCATATTCAATGGATTTCTCCTGGTGCTTTTTTTCATCAGTCTTTTCATATTCTTGTTCTCTACTCAGGTGTCTCCTGTTCCTTTGGTGATGTCTGCTGTACACACATGGCATCATACACTTGAGCAAAGTGTGATACCACCGTTTGTTCTTCTCCTAAAATAAAGATGAATATTGACAAAAGTCAGAAGCACTCTTTTCTTTGACAGACGAACAAACAATGCAAGAATAACCATACTCTCTGTTCCTTACTCATTTCTACCTACCTGTTTGACCACTTTGTCTGCTTCAGTCAGGACAGGGTGCTGGGGCTGACTCTGAGCAATCTGAGAAGAGCTCTCTGTGATCTTCTCCCCTACAGTGGCTACATTGTACTCTGTTTGAAATCCAGGTATCGCCTCCGGTAAGTTCCTCGGTCCTTTTTGGGACTTGAAAGGGTAAAATCATTTTGTGACTACATTTCATTGTCATGCACTGATATGTTCTGGTTTGTGTTCGATTACTGCAGGCGTTCAAGTACTTTCTTTTTGTTCTAGATTGGCAGTGTTTGAGATGGTAGGAACTTGTCATATTCTCAACTTATTTTCTCTATGAGACTCTGAATGCTCTGTAAACATACTATTTTAGCAATTCTTAGAAATCTGAAAGCAGTGTTACCTGTATCATTTTTTGTCTTGGTAGTAGTATTGCAGCTCCAACATCAGCACTTAAATAATGGTTTGTGATGTTACTTGTCCTTGGAGTTAGTATACTCCTGAGAAGTCAAGAGAAATCTTACGTAAGCATTAATTATGTTTCACTTTTGAAAGCAAAGTACGTGTCAAGTACTTTGAAGGCATTTGTTGATACTTTTAAGCACTTTCGTTGATTATTATTATCCTTCAATTAGTTATTACAAGTCCAACATTCTTACATGATCTCACTCCATATTCAGAATGTGGGAATACAGTTGTTTTAAGGAAATGCCACTGAATAGATAGTAGCTGCACTCTACAAAGATGAATTTGCTAATTAATCAGTCAGGGACACAGCTTATACTTCAGTAGTCTTAGATCATGTAATGATGATTATTGTACTTTATAACTAGCAAAATCCCCATATCCTGTTCATTGCCCCTTTTTCAGTCATGTGGATTGACTTATGCCTGAGGTGGTTAATTCTCACCTTGACATCTCATAGAACAACTGAATCTCTACCAAGGGTGAATGTGTCCTTCCTCTTAATGTCTAAAAGAAAAGGTTAAAATTCATTGAAGCAAAATGCAACAACCCAAAATGTTGGGGAGGTCGTTTCCACAGTTATTTCATATGACAGTGCTTGGAGTGAAACTACATGACCATGGTGAAGAAGTAAAAACACTTTACCTTGTTCCTCCTGACTGATGTCCTTATGCGTGTTTTGCACAGTTGAGCGTTTTGTGTCTTGTCGTCTGTGAAGGCAACAGCTCTCTTCCCTGGGATAGAACTAGATGATATTTAGACACGTTAATTTGACTTCTCCATTGCTCACATTGATGTGGATATGATTATAATGCTCTGTTTTGTGGGCTTCCCAAGAAAACAATAAATCCCTTACTACTTGTTCGAAATGCAGTAGCACAGATCCTAACAAATACAAGAAAGAGAATATCATTCCTGTTTTGAAAAAACTTCACTGGTCACCTGTATTATCTAGGATAAATTTGAAAGTTCTTTTACTTGTTTTTAAAGCTTTAAGCGACCTAGCACGTCTGTACCTTACTGAATGTCTGTCTTCATATGTTCCTATACGTGACCTGAGATCTGCACATACTGGCCTACTGCAAATACCACATGTGAAATGCAGAAAGAGTGGAGAGGCTGCTTTTTGTTTTTATGCTTCTAAATTATGAAACTCACTTCCACTTTTTATTAGGCAGTCAAGCTCGGTACATTGTTTTAAAAAACATTTGAAAATGTTGCTTTTAGTTAAAGTGGTTCTTTGTTCTTTCTATTTATGTTTCTTGTTTTAGTTCTCTTTAATTGTTCTTATTTTATTACGACTTTCCTAATTTGTATTTATTTAATTGACATGTATGTTGCTTTACTGTATTGCTGTATTTTCCTTTACAACTGAAAGTATATCTCTCAATTTTAATATTTTATTTTTACGCTTGCTTTTTAAAGCACCAAAGCACTATTTGTATGAAAGGTGCTCTATAAATAAAGTTTATTATTATTATTTTTAATATTATTATTATACTTTGTTACATTTTTGGTTAGGACAAAGATTCTAGTAGAGGTGGCCTCTTTTACCCTGTTCCAAAAAATTGGAAAACTACCTTCAGAATGCACTGACAATGACCATCTACTGTCTCCTCTAACTGTGTATTGTCATCATGCATATCTTGTGTGTTATTTATTGTAGTTGGTTCTGTCATTCTGTAAAGAAGCCACCTTTCAAGGCACTATATAAAATAATGTTTGTTATTATTATTTACATTTTTCATCGTAAAATCTGGCGAAGAGTCTTAAGAGAATATCAAAGAACACGTTGCTCTTACCTTTCCATTCCAAGAAATGCCCTCAGCTCGGATTGCAGAGATTGACCTCTCTGTCTCAAATTCTGAGAAACATAGACTCGATTGAAAAATGACCATTTCCTAAGATTCACATAACATCACCAGTCAACATTTGCCACTTGACATCAATAGAAACCATAGAGTACATGACATTTCCAATCAGTTTTCTTTCAAGGTACAATAGCAATCGCCTTGCCAGAAGAGTTATACTGCGGTAGATAAATATTACAAATGTCAGATACACGCAGAGTTGTTTGGATTACTATGAAAAGATTGGCAAATATATTTATGTTCATTATATTTCTTGGAGTGACAGAGCTAAAGAGAAAAAAAGACTTACCTTTATCTCTGCAGACAGGATCGCAAGGGATTCCCTTATACTGGGTTCCTATATAACAAATAATACATTATTCAAAAAACATGATATTTCTCTGTCCATTGGCAGCATGATTGTTTATCATTACAGTTTTAGTTAGCTTTAATTTTGGAAACCCCAAGTAAACATAGTTTGTGCCTTTCTCTGAACTTTTTGGCATTTCAATTCAGTTGTTTGTAAGCTTATTTTACAGTTGCTAGGTTGATGAAGTTCCTGAACTGTGCAGTATTTCTTTTGGGTTTGGTGCGAATCATATTCTAGCGGTTGGGGGAAAAAAGCACAGGTGCCATCCCACCATTAAACCCTGAAACTTACCTTAGCCGATTCTTCAACTAAACCAGACATGTTAACTAAGTGTTACAGTATGTTTCAAAGTGTGTATTTTAGCAAACACAACTGAAGTTCTGTTGTCTCCTTGGAGACACCTGGAACTGGTGTGATGCTGGTTCTATGACATCATTCGTTCTAAATGTAAATGCAGGTATTGGCACAACATAGTAAATTGATGTAAAGTTATGGATCCATTTATGATTTTCACTCAGTTTGAAAGAGTTCCTGTCGTGTGGTTAAACTTTGTGTTACGGAGGGTTAACTGGGGTTCTGGCTACTAGTTAGGCTTGGTCATTCAGTCATCTGGTTCATGAAATAGGAAGCTAAGAGATCTGTGTTTTAGTTTTACTGTTTGTTTTTGTTCCATAGAATAAGAAATGTTTCATTAATATTAGTAATAGAGTAGCTGTTTCTCTAAACAGTGTGTGTCAGTTTGCACTGCAGGTGTGCCAGGTAGAGACCATTTAAGAACCCAAAAATATGCTGTCATTTACTGCCGTGGCTAATTTCTGTTAACCTTGTCTCTCACTCACTTTGATGAGCAAAATGTTCATACATAAAGCATACATTTCTGATTGGCCAGAAGAAGCTTCTTAACATATAAGGTATAAAGAAAGTCAGAAAGTTAGGCACTTAGGTCTGCCTTAGGCAGTTAACCAAGACCATAATCCGATAAGAAGCTATTCCCTTTCATGTTGCTAAATCACATGTAGGATACATGAGTTACACCTCCACTTAAGAGACCTTAAAGAGACCTTGGCCAGCCAGGAGTGTAGAAAACCGTAAAACAGTTCTTGAGGACCTAATTGTTAACTCTTAACAGGCAAAGGTTCCTTCAGTCCTATGAGAAATATTTTAGAATTGAACTAAAGTGTGTTTCCGATACAGGAGCATATGTCTGTCAGGGCCTGTTGGAGAGGCCCTGCATGAGAACCCCTGGCTGCAGTTCCACATCCCCCTGAAAGTAAATAGAGCCATAAGCACGGAGCTAAGGACACTGCTCCAGGACATGCTGGCTGTCGATCCTGACCAGCGACCAGAAGCCATCCGGCAGAAGAAGCAAGTCAGGCAAGCCATGGCACGAGAGAAAACATCTTTGTAGTGACTGATAGCAAGATGTCCGTGACCAAGGGCAATTCGTCTGAGTAAAGTCTGATTTCATTTTTATGTCCCGAAAGGCCACTGCCTTTGTGCTGTAGATTTCTGATTTAGACGGGCATTTCTATGGACAACTTTGACTTTTCTGTGGGTCCAATGAAAATAAGTTTTTTAACTTATTCTTTGTTACAGTTTTCGAAAGTTTAAAGACATTCACTGAGTTGACGATAAAGGAAAAGTTTCATCTTTCACCTCTTCGATGGTAGGCTGGTCAGAGGTATATGTGTCTACATGTCTTCATTCTCCATGTTTGTAAGTATGGAGATTTTGTATTGTGTGCTTTTGCACTGTTCTGCTTTATTGAAAGAAATCAGATGCTCTTCCTGAAGTCTGAATTTTTGGTGGGGGATTTAAAAACTTTTTTACAATTTTAACTGTTTCAAAACATTTTAAGGTATAATACCATTCATCTTGCCAGAAAATATATACTCCAGTAGATTAAACGTAGAAATGTCAGATGCATGTAGAGTTTGTTTATACAGATGCAGCCATTCAGAGTTCGCGGTACAAACCCGTACCGCTGGCATCTACGCCCTACTGCGGTACGTGATTGGCTGGTCAAAATGACCGACGGGCACTCGTGGTGCGTTGGTCGGTCGTGGAAGGATCTAATCATATAATGTCTTTAATGTGAATTTTTTGATCCGCTTAGTATTGAGTATTTATATGGAATTGTACCACTGTAGGGAAATTTTAGTAGCTGAGCATAAAAAGAATAGGAGCATAACGCAAGTGAAGGCCATAAACAATATTAATTTTGGAACATAAACATATTATGTAAACTGTATATGGCTGGTCTCGGTACATTAAAGAAAAAATACACAGCAGTCTTCCATTTCTCCCTAAACATTTTAAGCATCAAAATTTTCAAAAACGGTCCCCAAATATGCAATTGCTGTATAGAATGAATTTTAATTAAAAAAAATTGTTTAACACGAAAATTAAGCTTTTTACGTTCCTCCGCCTGAGAATATAGTCCCTTGTTGCTGCGCAACGCAGAAACACAGCCACGAGTAACTAGCAAAGAGAGGACACTAGCTAGCCAATATGATAAAGGAATAAACTACTTTTTTTATTTCTTCAGCACATTTATTTGAACATTTCCATCAATTCTACAAGCACTGAAAAACTGTCCAATGCCTAGTTCGTGAGGAATTTTCTTTTATCATAACAGACATAAAAACTTCCTTGCTTTTAACAGAGCATTTCATAATTTCTAACAACGCAAATGATTTACACTGCGACACTTATAATTCAACGAGAGCTCAAAAATATCACAAGTATCCTCAAGAATGCAACAGACAGCAGCAAAAGATACATGAGAATCCAAGGTTTTTTATCTACGCTAAGACGTAGTCTTAAAGATTTCTTTATCAAACAGTGAAGTCAAAATTCCGGTGTGTGCGTATATTAGAGAATATAGCACTCCTTCGAATGTGTTTCAGCCAATCAGATTTTAGGACCGGAATTATTGGTTTTGTAATAGGGAATATAGTATGGAATCACGTATCTAAAGACATGAATAATGATATTAATTAGGATCTGAATATCTAAAAATGTGTCACACAATGTGCCACAAAAGTTCCACACAACAAGGCAAGACTGTGAAAGGTCAATAGGCCTGACTAGTGTGCACAACACGGTGCAGTGTGCTGGCAGCTGTGTGTTGTGACGCAGTGGTGGCCTGGCACGGTATGGTGCGCTGGTAGCTGTGTGATGCAGTGGTAGCAGGGCACAGTGAGGTGCACTGGTAGCTGTGTGGTGTGACGCAGTGGTGGGCTGGCACGGTGAGGTGCGCTGGCAGCTGTGTGGTGTGACGCCGTGGTGGCCTAGTACAGTGAGGTGCACTGGCAGATGCGTGACGCAGTGGTGGCCTGGCACGGTGAGGTGCGCTGGCAGCTGTGTGGTTTGACGCAGTGGTGGGCTGGCATGGTGAGGTGCGCTGGCAGCTGTGTGGTGTGACGCCGTGGTGGCCTAGTACAGTGAGGTGCACTGGCAGATGCGTGACGCAGTGGTGGCCTGGCACAGTGAGGTGCGCTGGCAGTTGTGTAGTGTGACGCAGTGGTGGCCTTGCACGGTGAGGTGCGCTGGCAGCTGTGTGACGTAGTGCTGGCCTGGCACGTTGAGGTGCGCTGGCAGCTGTGTGACGCAGTGGTGGGCTGGCACGGTGAGGTACGCTGGCAGCTGTGTGACGCAGTGGTGGCCTGGCACAGTGTGGTGCGCTGGCAGCTGTGTGACGTAGTGCTGGCCTGGCACGTTGAGGTGCGCTGGCAGCTGTGTGACGCAGTGGTGGGCTGGCACGGTGAGGTACGCTGGCAGCTGTGTGACGCAGTGGTGGCCTGGCACAGTGTGGTGTGCTGGCAGATGTGTGGTATGACACACTGGTGGCCTTTCATGGTCAGGTGCGTTGGCAGTTGTGTAGTGTGACGCAGTGGTGGCCTGGCACGGTGAAGTGCACTGGCAGCTGTGTAGTGTGTCACAGTGGTGGGCTGGCATGGTGAGGTACGCTGGCAGGTGTGTGACGCTGTGGTGCCTGGTACGGTGAGGTATGCTGGCAGCTGTGTGACGCAGTGGTGGCCTGGCACAGTGTGGTGTGCTGGCAGCTGTGTGGTATGACGCTGTGGTGGCTTTGCACGGTGAGGTGCGTTGGCAGTTGTGTAGTGTGACGCAGTGGTGGGCTGGCATGGTGAGCTGCACTGGGAACTGTATGACACAATGGTGGCCGGGCACGGTGAGCTGCACTGCCAGCTGTGTGGTGTGACGCAGTGGTGGCCGGGCACGGTGAGGTGCACTGGCAGTTGTGTAGTGTGATTCAGTGGTGGCCTGGCACAGTGAGGTGCACTGGCAGCTGTGTGCTGTGAAGCAGAGGTGGCCTGGCACGGTGAGGAGCGCTTGCAGCTCTGTGACGCAGTGGTGGCCTGGCACGGTGAGGTGCGCTGGCAGCTGTGTGATTCAGTGTTGGCTGGGCAGCTGTGTAGTGTGTCGCAGTGGTGGGCTGGCATGGTGAGGTGCGCTGGGAACTGTATAACGCAGTGGTGGTCTGGTACGGTGATGTGTGCTGGCAGCTGTGTGACGCAGTGGTGGCCTGGTACGGTGAGGTGCGCTGGCAGCTGTGTGATGTATTGGTTGCCTGGCACAGTGTGGTGTGCTGACAGCTGTGTGGTATGACGCAGTGGTGGCTTTGCATGGTGAGGTGCGCTGGCAGCTGTGTGGTGTGACACAGTGGTGGCCTGGCACGGTGAGGTGCGCTGGCAGCTGTGTGGTTTGACGCAGTGGTGGGCTGGCACGGTGAGGTGCGCTGGCAGTGGTTTAGTGTGACGCAGTGGTGGCCTGGTACGGTGAGGTGCGCTGGCAGCTTTGTGATGGAGTGGTGGCCTGGCACGGTGAGGTGCGCTGGCAGCTGTGTGGTGTGATAGAGTGGTGGCCTGGCACGGTGAGGTGTGCTGGCAGCTGTGTGGTGTGACACAGTGGTGGCCTGGCACGGTGAGGTGCTACTGGCAATTGTGTGTGTGACGCAGTGGTGGCCTGGTACGGTGAGGTGCGCTTGCAGCTGTGTGGTTTGACGCAGTGGTGGGCTGGCATGATGAGGTGCGCTGGCAGCTGTGTGGTGTGACGCAGTGGTGGCCGGGTACAGTGAGGTGCACTGGCAGCTGTGTGGTGTGATGCAGTGGTGGCCTGGCACGGTGAGGTGCGCTGGCAGATGTGTGATGCAGTGGTGGCCTAGCTTGGTGAAGTGCACTGGCAGATGTGTGATATGTGACGCAGTGGTGGCCTGGTACGGTGAGGTGCGCTGGCAGCTGTGTGATGCATTGGTTGCCTGGCACAGTGTGGTGTGCTGACAGCTGTGTGGTATGACGCAGTGGTGGCTTTGCATGGTGAGGTGCGCTGGCAGGTGTGTGACGCTGTGGTGCCTGGTACGGTGAGGTATGCTGGCAGCTGTGTGACGCAGTGGTGGCCTGGCACAGTGTGGTGTGCTGGCAACTGTGTGGTATGACGCTGTGGTGGCTTTGCACGGTGAGGTGCGTTGGCAGTTGTGTAGTGTGACGAAGTGGTGGGCTGGCATGGTGAGCTGCGCTGGGAACTGTATGACACAATGGTGGCCGGGCACGGTGAGCTGCACTGCCAGCTGTGTGGTGTTACGAAGTGGTGGCCGGGCACGGTGAAGTGCGCTGGCAGTTGTGTAGTGTGACGCATTGGTGGCCTGGCACGGTGAGGTGCGCTGGCAGCTTGGTGATGGAGTGGTTGCCTGGCACGGTGAGGTGCGCTGGCAGCTGTGTGATTCAGTGTTGGCTGGGCACACTAAGGTGCGCTGCCAGCTGTGTAGTGTGTCGCAGTGGTGGGCTGGCATGGTGAGGTGCACTGGGAACTGTATAACGCAGTGGTGGTCCGGTACGGTGATGTGTGCTGGCAGCTGTGGGACGCAGTGGTGGCCTGGCACGGTGAGGTGCTCTGGCGGCTGTGTGGTGTGACGCAGTGGTGGTCTGGTACGGTGAGGTGCGATGGTGGGTGTGTGATGCAGTTGTGGCCGGGTACGGTGAGGTGCACTGGCAGCTGTGTGATATGTTATGCAGTGGTGGCTGGGCACAGTGAGGTGCACTGGCAATTGTGTGTGTGACGTAGTGGTGGCCTGGCACGGTGGGTGCGTTGGCAGTTGTGTAGTGTGACGCATTGGTGGCCTGGCATGGTAAGGTGCGCTGGCAGATGTGTGATATGTGACGCAGTGGTGGCCTGGCACTGTGAGGTGCGCTGGCAGCTGTGTGGTGTGACGCAGTGGTGGCCTGGTACGGTGAGATGCGCTGGCAGATGTGTGATATGTGACGCAGTGGTGGCCTGGCACTGTGAGGTGCTACTGTCAATTGTGTGTGTGACGCAGTGGTGGCCTGGTACGGTGAGGTGCACTGGCAATTGTGTGGTGTGAGGCAGTTGTGGCCTGGCACGTTGAGGTGTGCTGGCAGCTGTGTGGTGTGATGCAGTGGTGGCATGGCACTGTGAGTTGGACTGGCAATTGTGTGGTGTGAGGCAGTGGTGGCCTGGCACGTTGAGGTGCGCTGGCAGCTTTGTGACGCGGTGGTGGCCTGGCACGGTGAGGTGCGTTGGCAGTTGTGTAGTGTAACTCAGTAGTGGCCTGGTACGGTGAGGTGCACTGGCAGTTGTGTAGTGCGACACAGTGGTGGCCTGACACAGTGAGGTGCGCTTGCAGCTGTGTGATGAATTGGTGGCTGGGCACAGTGAGGTGCACTGGCAATTGTGTGTGTGACGCAGTGGTGGCCTTTCATGGTGAGGTGCATTGGCAGTTGTGTAGTGTGACGCAGTGGTGGGCTGGCATGGTGAGGTGCTCTGGCAGTTGTGAAGTGTAACGCAGTGGTGGCCTGGCACGGTGAGGTGTGCTGGCAATTGTGTGTGTGACGCAGTGGTGGCCTTTCATGGTGAGGTGCGCTTGCAGCTGTGTAGTGTGACGCAGTGGTGGGATGGCATGGTGAGGTGCGCTGGCAGCTGTGTGGTGTGACCCAGTGGTGGCCTGGTATGGTGAGGTGCACTCGTAGATGTGTGATATGTGATGCAGTGGTGGCCTGGCACTGCGTGGTGCACTGGCAGTTGTGTGATGGATTGGTGGCTTGGCACAGTGAGGTGCACTGGCAATTGTGTGGTGTGACGCAGTGGTGGCCTGGCACGGTGAGATGCGCTGGCAGCTGTGTGATTCAGTGGTAGAACGATCACAGTGAGGTGCACTGGCAGCTGTGTGGTGTGACATAGTGCTGGCCTGGCACGTTGAGGTACGCTGGCAGCTGTGTGACTCAGTGGTGGGCTGGCACGGTGAGGTGTGCTGGCAGCTGTGTGGTGTGACGCAGCTGTGGCCGGGCACGGTGAGGAGCGCTGGCAGCTGTGTGACGCAGTGGTGGCCTAGCACGGTGAGGTGCGCTGGGAACTGTGTGGTGTGACGCAGTGGTGGCCGGGCACGGCGAGGTGCGCTGGGAGTTGTGTGACGCAGTGGTGGCCTGGCACGGTGAGGTGTGCTGGTAGCTGTGTGACGCAGCTGTGGCTGGGTACGGTGAGGTGCGCTGGCAGCTGTGTGATGTAGTGGTGGCCTGGCACGGTGAGGTGTGCTGGTAGCTGTGTGACGCAGCTGTGGCTGGGTACGGTGAGGTGCGCTGGGAGTTGTGTGACGCAGTGGTGGCCTGCCACAGTGAGGTTGGATGGCAGGTGTGTGGTATATCGCAGTGGTGGCCTGGCACTGTGAGGTGCGCTGGCAGCTGTGTGATGGAGTGTAGGCCTGGCACAGTGAGGTGCGCTGGCAGCTGTGTGACGCAGTGGTTGCCTGGCACGGTGAGGTGCGCTGGTAGCTGTGTGGTGTGACTCTGTGGTGGCCTAGCACGGTGAGGTGCGCTGGCAGCTGTGTGAAGTGACGCAGTGGTGGCCTGGTACGGTGAGGTGTGCTGGAATCTGTGTGGTGTGACGCAGTGTTGTCCTTGCACGGTAAGGTGCGCTGGCAGCTGTATGATACAGTGGTGGTCTGGCAAGGTGAAGTACGCTGGGAGCTGTGTGGTGTGATGCAGTGGTGGTCTGGCACGGTGAGGTGCGCTGGCAGCTGTTTGACGCAGTGGTGGCCTAGCATGGTGAGGTGCGCTGGCAGGTGTGTGACGCTGCTGTGGCCGGGCACTGTGAGGTGCGCTTTCAGCTGTGTGACGCAGTGGTGGCCCAGCACGGTGAGGTGCGCTGGCAGCTGTGTGACGCAGTGGTGGCCTGGCACAGTGAGGTGAGCTGGCAGGTGTGTGGTATGACGCAGTGGTGGCCTGACACGGTTAGGTGCGCTGGCAGCTGTATGATGCAGTGGTGGCCTGGCACGGTGAAGTTCGCTTGCAGCTGTGTGGTTTGATGCAGTGGTGGCCTGACACGGTGAGGTGCGCTGGGAGCTGTGTGACGCAATGGTGGCCTGGCACAGTGAGGTGCGCTGGCAGCTGTGGTATGACATAGTGGTGGCCTGGAATGCTGAGGTGCACTGGCAGCTGTGTGATGCAGTGTTGGTCTAGCACAGTGAGGTGCGCTAGTAGCTGTGTGGTGTGATGCAGTGGTGGCCCGGCACGGTGAGGTGCGCTGGCAGCTGTGTGGTGTGACGCAGCTGTGGCCGGGCACGGTGAGGAGCGCTGGCAGCTGTGTGACGCAGTGGTTGTCTGGCACGGTGAGGTGCGATGGCAGCTGTGTGACGCAGTGGTGGCCTAGCACGGTGAGGTGCGCTGGGAACTGTGTGGTGTGACGCAGTGGTGGCCGGGCACGGTGAGGTGTGCTGGCATCTGTGTGACGCACTGGTGGCCTGGCACAGTGAGGTGCGCTGGCAGGTGTGGTATGACATAGTGGTGGCCTGGCATGCTGAGGTGCACTGGCAGCTGTGTGATGCAGTGTTGGTCTAGCACAGTGAGGTGCGCTGGTAGCTGTGTGACGCAGCTGTGGCTGGGCACGGTGAGGTGCGCTGGCAGCTGTGTGATGTAGTGGTGGCCTGGTACGGTGAGGTGTGCTGGTATCTATGTGATGTAGTGGTGGCTTGGCACGGTGAGGTGCGCTTTCAGCTGTGTGATGCAGTGGTGGCCTGTCACAGTGAGGTTGGATGGCAGGTGTGTGGTATATCGCAGTGGTGGCCCGGCACTGTGAGGTGCGCTGGCAGCTGTGTGATGGAGTGTAGGCCTGGCACAGTGAGGTGCGCTGGCAGCTGTGTGACGCAGTGGTTGCCTGGCACGGTGAGGTGCGCTGGTAGCTGTGTGGTGTGACTCTGTGGTGGCCTGGCACGGTGAGGTGCGCTGGCAGCTGTGTGGAGTGACGCAGTGGTGGCCTGGCACGGTGAGGTGCGCTGGCAGCTGTGTGGAGTGACGCAGTGGTGGCCTGGTACGGTGAGGTGCGCTGGCAGCTGTTTGACGCAGTGGTGGCATAGCATGGTGAGGTGCGCTGGGATCTGTGTGGTGTGACGCAGTGGTGGCCGGGTACGGTGAGGTGCGCCGGCAGGTGTGTGACGCTGCTGTGGCCGGGCACAGTGAGGTGCGCTTTCAGCTGTGTGACGCAATGGTGGCTTGGCGCAGTGAGGTGCACTGGCAGCTGTGTGACGCAGTGGTGGCCCAGCACGGTGAGGTGAGCTGGCAGGTGTGTGGTATGACGCAGTGGTGGCCTGGCACGTTGAGGTGCGCTGGGAGTTGTGTGACGCAGTGGTGGCCGGGCACGGTGAGGAGCGCTGGGAGCTGTGTGACGCAGTGGTTGTCTGGCACGGTGAGGTGCGATGGCAGCTGTGTGACGCAGTGGTGGCCTTGCAAGGTGAGGTGCGCTGGGAACTGTGTGGTGTGACGCAATGGTGGCCGGGCACGGTAAGGTGCGCTGGGAGTTGTGTGACGCAGTGGTGGCCTGGCACGGTGAGGTGTGCTGGCATCTGCGTGACGCAGTGGTGGCCTAGCACGATGAGGTGCGCTGGTAGCTGTTTGGTGTGATGCAGTTATGGCCGGGCAGGGTGAGTTTCGCCGGTAGCTGGGTGACGCATTGGTTGCCTGGAACGGTGAGGTGCGCTGCCAGCTGTGTGGTGTGACGCAGTGGTGTTCATCAGGCACAAGTTCATCAGTGAAAAGACCACTGGCATTTTTCCTTCCCCCTACATTCTCAGAACAGAATCGAATTTATTATTAGCATAATTTATTACAGTGCTAAGTTTAATATTATTTATTACTAATAGTTTATGCTAAAACCTAACTTTCTTAACGCGAGAAGTACTTATGTAAGTACCAACTGTACTGTACTTAAGTACTACCATAAGAAGTACTGCTGTATGCAACAAAAAAGGAGGAGTGGTGAAACAGCCCTACACATACAGTGTCAGTATGAACAGAGATTGTATCAGTATCAGTTCTTGCTTTGTGCTGGGTTTAGCAGTTTTCCAAACATTGTCTTTCAGCGAATGCCATACCATCTCTATTGGATTTAAATCTGGAGATTCGGCTGGAGTTTTCATCCAGTTCACTCGTTCTTCTATAAGCCTCGCCCTTGCTGCTGTGTGTTTCGGATCGTTGTCTTGAAAGAGACTGTGCCTTGATCCAATGTGCTCCCTGATATATGGGGCGGCATGCTGTGTGACCACGACTTCCTCGAAGAATTCACGACCTATAATCCCTTCGAAATAAAATTATTTTTCAAGCAATATAATGCAAGATGCTTTCTAACATTGGGCAATGTGTTTTTTCTCGAAATTTTGTTTCGAGAGACTAGATAAGTTATTCAAGTGTTTATGATATGTCACTGTTGTGAATGTCTGTGGAGTGTATCTTATTAGCCTGTCCTGACTGGTGGAGCTCATCCAGCTGTGTCTGGATATCTTGGTTAAATATTCAGCTAGTGTGTACTGTCTGTTTAGGGTTCTGTAGCATTCCACAGGGCTGGGCAGCTTGTTCCCCCCTCCCACCCCTCTCTGTGTACAGTAGAGCCTCCTGTCCTGGCTGGTAGAGCTCATCCAGCTGTGTCTGGCTAATATTAAAGCCAGTACTTTAATATTGTTTTCTGTATGTTTATCAATAGTGGGTATTGCCCTAATTTGGTCCTGCACCCGTTGTTAGGTGTTTTTTAGGTGTTGTTAGGGCTTCTACCAAATATTAACAAGCGCTCTTCCTGAAACTTACCTTAGCTGATTCTTAGGCTAAACCAGACAGACTTCTCAAATTCTCAAATATTATCAAATCTTGTTGGTGCAGAGGTGGTGGAGCCCATTTCCAACAGACTCACAGCTGAAATTGCTGTGAAAAGGGCTTCTACCAAACATTAACATGTGGGTGAAAATGTATACAATTGTAATATTTCCTTTTTTCCCATTGAAAGTATAACATATGTGGTGTGAGAAAGAGGTCCTCATTTAATTGCATGAAACTCTGGCACTGGCGCAACAAACTGAACAAAGTTCAAGGGGGTATACGCTTTCTGTAGACACTTTATTTCCTCTTTTTCCATACTCTAAGAAATGATTTGGGAAACCTGTGAGACACTGGAGGTCATTATACATGAGCCTCTTTCTGCACTTTTTAAGCCATTGAAACCTAGTTGCCTTGTTACAAGGTCTAATATTACAGTAGGTGTGGTTTCCGTCTCCTAATTTCTGAGAATGATCAAATTGGGGAATAAGTTGTAGGGAATACCACTCTTGCACTTCTAAGAAAAGACTATCTCAAATGAAACTCGCTATAGAAAGACATCTTGTTGAAAAATTCTTTATTTTTTGTCATTTCTAAAGAAAAAACATTCATCAAGTCCTTCACAAATGTTTTGTTTGTGACTTTCTCTGTTGTTCCCTTTCACACTCAACTGAACTATGTGTTATGTCTTGTAAACGTAATCAAACATTTCACTTAGGTGTGTGGGTTAACACAAACCCATATTGTATGAAACATTCAGTTTTTCATTCAAGTTTTTTCTAACAATTGCATCCATGCTAGGACTACAGTAAACAACACGTTTTACTAAAGTAAATGAAATTGTTCATTAAACAAGACACATTGTTTTAAATGTATGCAATACGATGACACTAAAAACAACACTGAAACTTTTCATTGAAATACTGTACGAGATTGTGCATATTCAATGGATTTCTCCTGGTGCTTTCTTTCATCAGTCTTTTCATATTCTTGTTCTCTACTCAGGTGTCTCCTGTTCCTGTGGTGATGTCTACTGTACACACATGGTATCATACACTTGAGCAAAGTGTGATACCACCGTTTGTTCTTCTCCTAAATTAAAGATGAACATTGAGAAAAGTCAGAAGCACTCTTTTCTTTGACAGACGAACAAAACAATGCAAGAATAACCATACTCTCTGTTCCTTACTCATTTCTACCTACCTGTTTGCCCACTTTGTCTGCTTCAGTCAGGACAGGGTGCTGGGGCTGACTCTGAGCAATCTGAGAAGAGCTCGCTGTGATCTTCTCCCCTACAGCGGCTACTGTACTCTGTTTGAAATCCAGGTTTCGCCTCCGGTAAGTTCCTCGGTCCTTTTTGGGACTTGAAAGGGTAGAATCATTTTGTGACTACATTTACTTGTCATGCACTGATATGTTCTGGTTTGTGTTCGATTACTGCAGGCGTTCAAGTGCTTTCTTTTTGTTCTAGATTGGCAGTGTTTGAGATGGTAGGAACTTGTCGTTTTCTCAACTTATTTTCTCTATGAGACTCTGAATGCTCTGTAAACATACTATTTTAGCAATTCTTAGAAATCTGAAAGCAGTGTTACCTGTATCATTTTTTGTCTTGGTAATAGTATTGCAGCTCCAACATCAGCACTTAAATAATGGTTTGTGATGTTACTTGTCCTTGGAGTATACTCCTGAGAAGTCAAGAGAAATCTTACGTAAGCATTAATTATGTTTCACTTTTGAAAGCAAAGTACGTGTCAAGTAATTTGAAGGCATTTGTTGATACTTTTAAGCACTTTCGTTGATTATTATTATCCTTCAATTAGTTATTACAAGTCCAACATTCTCTACATTATCTCACTCCATATTCAGAATGTGGGAATACAGTTGTTTTAAGGAAATGCCACTGAATAGATAGTAGCTGCACTCTACAAAGATGAATTTGCTAATTAATCAGTCAGGGACACAGCTTATACTTCAGTAGTCTTAGATCATTTAATGATGATTATTGTACTTTATAACTAGAAAAATCCCCATATCCTGTTCATTGCCCCTTTTTCAGTCATGTGAATTGAATTATGCCTGAAGTGGTTCATTCTCACCTTGACATCTCATAGAACAACTGAATCTCTACCAAGGGTGAATGTGTCCTTCCTCTTAATGTCTAAGTCGTCTTGTCTTGTCGTCTGTGAAGGCAACAGCCCTCTCCCCTGGGACAGAACTAGATGATATTTAGACATGTTATTTGACTTCTCCATCGCTCACATTGATGTGGATATGATTGTAATGCTCCGTTTTGTGGGCCTCCCAAGAAAACAATAAATCCCTTACTACTTGTTCGAAATGCAGTAGCTCAGATCCAAACAAAGTTATTTCTCCAATGTTTAGGAGGATATCGCCATAATAAAGGCATGCTTGTCATATGCTAAAAGAATAGCTTATAACAGGAAAGGCAAAGTCTGTTTTTTTTAAAAAGCTCATTTAAAGCCTGTGCCCCAGAAGGTCCATTTATGTTGAGCTGTGAAAGTGCTTTACAGTAAAAACCTTGTGTAAATGGTTAAAAGCAATGATCCAGGGACCAAAGGTGATTCAGGAGCCTAGAACCAATATTTGTGTGCTCGGTGCAGTCGGATGTTGAAATTTGTTCCCCGTTTTTGAAAACGTCCCACTGTATGCTGTTCCTTTTATTTACAATAAGAATCTAGGAACCTCTAGAAGAAATCAACTGCAAAGTGACATGACTGAGAGCCTCTTGAGTCCTGCAGATACAGGGTACCTCATAATTTAAATGAAATCAAATGTGTACTGTACGTGTAAAACTGAAGCTGACCTAACAACCATCCCCTTTTCTGCAGAGCGTGTTTAATTGTACTGTTTCAGCACATCAGTTTTTTTTTAATTTTTTAAATAAAGCCATAAGACAATTAGGAGGTACTGGTATTCACAAGGTAGAAGGTGGTGTTTTCAGAGGCCTAAAGGGAAACTGTTATACCTAATGATTAAATACTTGATGAGACATTTTTTTACTGCATTGTTTATGTATGATCTGTGTATCTCAGCTGAAAAGCTGAGATAAAATAAGATGTTTGCATCTAAATAACTGGACATCAAATAGCAGACCTTATGAGCAATACTGTGTGTATTTATTTAAAATATTTACAGCTCCTCTGGAGAGTTGTTGGGGGAAAAAAACCTTACTCGCACCAAACAAATTAATACAGATGCAGCCATTCAAAATGCGCGGGCGATACCGCATTATTTTCCGGTACGCTGTACGCAATCTACCGCAAGCTACCGGTAAATACCGCGAGTTACCGGTAAATACCGCAAGTCACCGTAAATTTTCCTATAATACGACAAGCAAAATAATAGTATCCGGAATTTCCGCAAGGTGGAGCTAATAAAGCTCAACCTCTCATGTTTGAGCTGTCGCCATCAAAGTCTTTAACGAAGATATTACTTATAGTATTAATAATAAATGACCTTGGACAAGCTGTAAGTGTAAACTCAAAGTATTGCCTTGGTCCACATTCTTTTTTTCATTGACCGTCTTTGTAAAAGACGCATTTTTTTCCAGTCATGCAAACTACAGTAATTTTTGAGAATCGATTCACCATGCCTTTCACATGCTCATAAAAGAGATTGATTTAGGAAAATAAACATATTACCGTATGCAAACTGTACTGTATACAGTATGTATATGTATATTTAATGTCTTAACTGTGCCCGTTTAAGTATTGAATTTTTATATGGAATTTTACAACTGAAGGGAAATCTTAGTGCATGAGCATAAAAAGAATAGGAGCATACTGCAACGCGTGTGAAGGCCATAAACGATATTAATTTTGGAACATAAACATACAGTATATGGCTGGTCTCGGTACTTTAAAGAAAACATACACGAAACATGGTTTCATTATGACCAGAATCGGTCTTGAGATATTTTTAACTTGATTTATAGTTTTTGAGAGGTATGTCTTAACACTGATACTACAGTACATAAATACTGCTCACGTATATGTTTATAGGTTTATATTATGCATTTCATACGGTCAAATTAGTGATAGTGAAAACTTAAGATTTTTAAGGCTAAAAGTCAAATTCATTCTACAAATTAAGGCAAATGAAAATTCAGGACGGTAAAGTGCTAGAGGTGTAAAAAAATACAAAAATGCACATGAGCAAAAAGTTTTAGAAATGGAGCACACAGAAAAAAAGCCATGCGTATAGTGCAGAAGAGGGATGCAGGAACACTTGCTTAGATATACAAAAAAATCACAAAAAGGTGTATGTTACAAAAGAACATGCAAACATGTTCATCATGTACATCAATTTCCCTTCGCGATCAATAAAGTCTTATCTATAAACATGAAACAGAGTGAGGAATCAGAAAATTAGCATGCATAAAAAACAGCAATTCTGTCAATGAGCCCTAAATAATTAATAGCAACCATGGTTTCATGGAGGGCTTCTCAGATAGTTGAGCATTCAGGTAGATTGCCAGGTGAAAGGATTTGTAAACATACTTTGTTAAAGCAAGTCAGTTTTTTCCGCAACACATAAAATACATTTTTCCAAGAAAGTTTAGCCTTTGTCACTAATGAAACCACTAAATAAAGACATAAATATAGAAATCATAAGATTTTTTTTATTCAATGTTGGTAGCAGGATGAACTGTGCTAAGTGTATATATCACTCCAAGAAATATAATGAACATAAATATATTTTGCCAATCTTTTCATAGTAATCCAAACAACTCAGGGAGTGTCCAAGGAGACAACAGAACTTCAGTTGTGTTTGGTAAAATACACACTTTGAAACATACTGTAACACTTAGTTAACATGTCTGGTTTAGTTGAAGAATCGGCTAAGGTAAGTTTCAGGGTTTAATGGTGGGATGGCACCTGTGCTTTTTTCCCCCAACCGCTAGAATATGATTCGCACCAAACCCAAAAGAAATACTGCACAGTTCAGGAACTTCATCAACCTAGCAACTGTAAAATAAGCTTACAAACAACTGAATTGAAATGCCAAAAAGTTCAGAGAAAGGCACAAACTATGTTTACTTGGGGTTTCCAAAATTAAAGCTAACTAAAACTGTAATGATAAACAATCATGCTGCCAATGGACAGAGAAATATCATGTTTTTTGAATAATGTATTATTTGTTATATAGGAACCCAGTATAAGGGAATCCCTTGCGATCCTGTCTGCAGAGATAAAGGTAAGTATTTTTTTCTCTTCAGCTCTGTCACTCCAAGAAATATAATGAACATAAATATATTTGACAATCTTTTCATAGTAATCCAAACAACTCTGCGTGTATCTGACATTTGTAATATTTATCTACCGCAGTATAACTCTTCTGGCAAGGCGATTGCTATTGTACCTTGAAAGAAAACTGATTGGAAATGTCATGTACTCTATGGTTTCTATTGATGTCAAGTGGCAAATGTTGACTGGTGATGTTATGTGAATCTTAGGAAATGGTCATTTTTCAATCGAGTCTATGTTTCTCAGAATTTGAGACAGAGAGGTCAATCTCTGCAATCCGAGCTGAGGGCATTTCTTGGAATGGAAAGGTAAGAGCAACGTTTTCTTTGATATTCTCTTAAGACTCTTCGCCAGATTTAACGATGAAAAATGTAAATAATAAAAACAAACATTATTTTATATAGTGCCTTGAAAGGTAGCTTCTTTACAGAATGACAAAACCAACAACAATAAATAATACACAAGATATGCATGATGACAATACACAGTTAGAGGAGACAGTAGATGGTCATTGTCAGTGTATTCTGAAGGTAGTTTTCCAATTTTTTGGAACGGGGTAAAAGAGGCCACCTCTGCTAGAATCTTTGTCCTAACCAAAAATGTAACAAAGTATAATAATAATATTAAAAATAATAATAATAAACTTTATTTATAGAGCACCTTTCATACAAATAGTGCTTTGGTGCTTTACAAACCAAGCGTAAAAATAAAATATTAAAATTGAGAGATATACTTTCAGTTGTAAAGGAAAATGCAGCAATACAGTAAAGCAACATACATGTCAATTAAATAAATAAAAATTAGGAAAGTCGTAATAAAATAAGAACAATTAAAGAGAACTAAAAAAAGAAACAGAAATAGAAAGAACAAACAACCACTTTAACTAAAAGCAACAATTTCAAATGTTTTTTAAAACAATGTACCAAGCTTGACTGCCTAATAAAAAGTGGTAGTGAGTTTCATAATTTAGAAGCATAAAAACAAAAAGCAGTGTAGCGGCGAGGCTTATTAATAAGAAAGAATTAAGTGTTTCTGAGCTTTCCCAAATGAGGCCCCATTTCTCTGTTCATCTCTGTGGTGCAGCCACAGAGAAACCATTCATGCAAGATGTTTTCTTTTGATAAGGACAGCTCCCAAAGGGGGATGCACTTAGCTAAGCCTGGCTATCATGATCAATGGTCATCCATTGGCGCCTATCTGTCTAGGGAGTGCCAGTTGGACATCTGGACTGCATTACTAAGTGTCAGGACTAAGTGACTCATATCTCACCTTGATCAACCAATCAGGGACTGGTAGGGCCGAGTAACCCACGTGGGACTCTGATGCCCATGGAACTTTCAGCCAATCAATGAGCTAAAGTTCCTCCAGGTAAAAACAGGCAACACAGAGAGCCTGGGAGATTCAGATTCAGATTCAACAATTCTAAAGGGAATTCAAAGGAGAATTCCAGGGCAGGACTGCCCAGGAGCAGAAGGCTCCCAAGGGCAGGACATTCTCGCAGCGCGCCTCCTGACCATCCTGAGACTCAGCCCGGACAACCACGGAACGGCCAGTGTGTCCGAGTGCCAGAACTTTCCTTTGTTCTAAGAGTCTAGAGTGGAGGTTGTCAGAGAGTAACCAGAGGATCCACCCGAGGTTAGCACCAGCAGCAGGCCTCGTGAACAGGTCGGAACTGTGGACAGCTGAATCACTATTCAGAACTAGCTCTTCATCAGGAACGAACCGGTCCTCTTCCTGACTTGCTGGGACCCACAGTCATCTTTTCTCCTGTGCACAAACTTTGCTAGTTAAAGCCAACAGTGAGCATCAGCAGCGCACCGTCGCAAGCAGCACGGCACAACCTGGCACGGAGCCAGAGAGCGCGGATTGGACAGCAACAGCCTGCAGCTGTTTCTTTGTGCCCGCAGGAGATCTGAATCCCCAGAGATTGGATGAGTATTCAACTTCAATGCATTACAGCTCGAGAATTCAATTGTTATCCCAACCAGTTGATATCAATTTAATTCCTAAGAGTTATGTACTTGTTTGAGTATCTAATGTAGAAGTTGTAACCAAGTTCACTTTACGAAACGGTCTTAATGGATGATATACTGAACGTATGTCCTCTTGATATGTGTAACTCTTTGTAACTGACCGAATATACCTTTTGTATTCTGATAGCCCTCTCGATAAGATCTGTTAGGTTTATATGCATATTCTATGTATTAATAAATGTATCCTCGTGTATTAGTACCTGTGTGTGTGCGTTGTTTGAGTTATGTCGCATGGTTGGATTCTAAAGCCATCAAAAGAATCAACTTTGTGATTTACTGCTACAATTAATAATTGTCTCAGTAAATGCCCAAACCCTACAGAACTGGTGCCTTCAGAGAGCCACTATGATTACATATTTGGCGTCCCTGAGCCGGTTTTCCCTACAGCAGCCTCTCCACTCTTTCTGCATTTTACATGTGTTATTTGCAGTAGGCCAGTATGTGCAGATCTGAGGTCACGTATAGGAACATATGAAGACAGACATTCAGTAAGGTACAGGCGTGCTAGGTCGCTTAAAGCTTTAAAAACAAGTAAAAGAACTTTCAAATTTATCCTAGATAATACAGGTGACCAGTGAAGTTTTTTCAAAACAGGAATGATATTCTCTTTCTTGTATTTGTTAGGATCTGTGCTACTGCATTTCGAACAAGTAGTAAGGGATTTATTGTTTTCTTGGGAAGCCCACAAAACAGAGCATTATAATCATATCCACATCAATGTGAGCAATGGAGAAGTCAAATCAACGTGTCTAAATATCATCTAGTTCTATCCCAGGGAAGAGGGCTGTTGCCTACACAGACGACAAGACACAAAACGCTCAACTGTGCAAAACACGCATAAGGACATCAGTCAGGAGGAACAAGGTAAAGTGTTTTTTCTTCTTCACCATGGTCATGTAGTTTCACTCCAAGCACTGTCATATGAAATAACTGTGGAAACGACCTCCCCAACATTTTGGGTTGTTGCATTTTGCTTCAATGAATTTTAACCTTTTCTTTTAGACATTAAGAGGAAGGACACATTCACCCTTGGTAGAGATTCAGTTGTTCTATGAGATGTCAAGGTGAGAATTAACCACTTCAGGCATAAGTCAATCCACATGACTGAAAAAGGGGCAATGAACAGGATATGGGGATTTTGCTAGTTATAAAGTACAATAATCATCATTAAATGATCTAAGACTACTGAAGTATAAGCTGTGTCTCTGACTGATTAATTAGCAAATTCATCTTTGTAGAGTGCAGCTACTATCTATTCAGTGGCATTTCCTTAAAACAACTGTATTCCCACATTCTGAATATGGAGTGAAATCATGTAGAGAATGTTGGACTTGTAATAACTAATTGAAGGATAATAATAATCAACGAAAGTGCTTAAAAGTATCAACAAATGCCTTCAAAGTACTTGACACGTACTTTGCTTTCAAAAGTGAAACATAATTAATGCTTACGTAAGATTTCTCTTGACTTCTCAGGAGTATACTAACTCCAAGGACAAGTAACATCACAAACCATTATTTAAGTGCTGATGTTGGAGCTGCAATACTACTACCAAGACAAAAAATGATACAGGTAACACTGCTTTCAGATTTCTAAGAATTGCTAAAATAGTATGTTTACAGAGCATTCAGAGTCTCATAGAGAAAATAAGTTGAGAATATGACAAGTTCCTACCATCTCAAACACTGCCAATCTAGAACAAAAAGAAAGTACTTGAACGCCTGCAGTAATCGAACACAAACCAGAACATATCAGTGCATGACAATGAAATGTAGTCACAAAATGATTCTACCCTTTCAAGTCCCAAAAAGGAACTTACCGGAGGCGATACCTGGATTTCAAACAGAGTGCAATGTAGCCACTGTAGGGGAGAAGATCACAGAGAGCTCTTCTCAGATTGCTCAGAGTCAGCCCCAGCACCCTGTCCTGACTGAAGCAGACAAAGTGGTCAAACAGGTAGGTAGAAATGAGTAAGGAACAGAGAGTATGGTTATTCTTGCATTGTTTTGTTCGTCTGTCAAAGAAAAGAGTGCTTCTGACTTTTGTCAATGTTCATCTTAATTTTAGGAGAAGAACAAAAAGTGGTATCACACTTTGCTCAAGTGTATGATGCCATGTGTGTACAGCAGACATCACCAAAGGAACAGGAGACACCTGAGTAGAGAACAAGAATATGAAAAGACTGATGAAAGAAAGCACCAGGAGAAATCCATTGAATATGCACAATCTCGTACAGTATTTCAATGAAAAGTTTCAGTGTTGTTTTTAGTGTCGTCGTATTGCATACATTTAAAACAATGTGTCTTGTTTAATGAATAATTTCATTTACTTTCGTAAAAAGTGTTGTTTACTGTAGTCCTAGCATGGATGCAATTGTTAGAAAAAACGGGAATAAAAAACTGAATGTTTCATACAATATGGGTTTGTGTTAACCCACACACCTAAATGAAATGTTTGATTACGTTTACAAGACATAACACATAGTTCAGTTGAGTGTGAAAGGGAACAACAGAGAAAGTCACAAACAAAACATTTGTGAAGGACTTGATGAATGTTATTTCTTTAGAAATTACAAAAAATAAAGAATTTTTCTACAAGATGTCTTTCTATAGCGAGTTTCATTTGAGATAGTCTTTTCTTAGAAGTGCAAGAGTGGTATTCCCTACAACTTATTCCCCAATTTGATCATTCTCAGAAATTAGGAGACGGAAACCACACCTACTGTAATATTAGATCTTGTAACAAGGCAACTAGGTTTCAATGGCTTAAAAGGTGCAGAAAGAGGCTCATGTATAATGACCTCCAGTGTCCCACAGGTTTCCCAAATCATTTCTTAGAGTATGGAAAAAGAGGAAATAAAGTGTCTACAGAAAGCGTATACCCCCTTGAACTTTGTTCAGTTTGTTGCGCCAGTGCCAGAGTTTCATGCAATTAAATGAGGACCTCTTTCTCACACCACATATGTTATACTTTCAATGGGAAAAAAGGAAATATTACAATTGTATACATTTTCACCCACATGTTAATATTTGGTAGAAGCCCTTTTCACAGCAATTTCAGCTGTGAGTCTGTTGGTAATGGGCTCCACCACCTCTGCACCAACAAGATTTGATAATATTTGAGAATTTCAGAAGTCTGTCTGGTTTAGCTGAAGAATCAGCTAAGGTAAGTTTCAGGAAGAGCATCTGATTTCTTTCAATAAAGCAGAACAGAGAAAAAACACACAATACAAAATCATGAGAATTTGTATCCATATGACACTTTGACTCGAATACTTTTATCAGACCTACACAGAGTATATACTGTACACACTTTTTCAGCCCAGGTTTATACATTTGATACATTTGGAACTGCCATTTGTAGGTGTTTTTGTGTCTTAGCTCAACACTGTGAAACCTGTAGTTACAAACATGGAGGATGAAGACATGAAGACATATATTGTACCTCTGACCGGCCTACCTTCGAAGAGGTGAAAGATGAAACTTTTCCTTTATCGTCAACTCAGTGAATGTCTTTAAACTTTCGAAAACTGTAACAAAGAATAAGTTAAAAAACTTATTTTAATTGGACCCACAGAAAAGTCAAAGTTGTCCATAGAAATGCCCGTCTAAATCAGAAATCTACAGCACAAAGGCAGTGGCCTTTCGGGACATAAGAATGAAATCAGACTTTACTCAGACGAATTGCCCTTGGTCACGGACATCTTGCTATCAGTCACTACAAAGATGTTTTCTCTCGTGCCATGGCTTGCCTGACTTGCTTCTTCAGCTGAATGGCTTCTGGTCGCTGTTCAGGATCGACAGCCAGCATGTCCTGGAGCAGTGTCCTTAGCTCCGTGCTTATGGCTCTATTTACTTTCAGGGGGATGTGGAACTGCAGCCAGGGGTTCTCATGCAGGGCCTCTCCAACAGGCCCTGACAGACATATGCTCCTGTATCGGAAACACACTTTAGTTCAATTCTAAAATATTTTTCAAAGGACTGAAGGAACCTTTGCCTGTTAAGAGTTAACAATTAGGTCCTCAAGAACTGTTTTACGGTTTTCTACACTCCTGGCTGGCCAAGGTCTCTTTAAGGTCTCTTAAGTGGAGGTGTAACTCATGTATCCTACATGTGATTTAGCAACATGAAAGGGAATAGCTTCTTATCGGATTATGGTCTTGGTTAACTGCCTAAGGCTGACCTAAGTGC
This sequence comes from Lepisosteus oculatus, assembly GCF_040954835.1. NCBI lineage: Eukaryota > Metazoa > Chordata > Actinopteri > Semionotiformes > Lepisosteidae > Lepisosteus > Lepisosteus oculatus. Next base: position 614,755 of record NW_027168042.1, on the reverse strand, counting down.
CTAACTTTCTGACTTTCTTTATACCTTATATGTTAAGAAGCTCTTCTGACCAATCAGAAATGTATGCTTTATGTATGAACATCTTGCTCATCAAAGTGAGTGAGAGACAAGGTTAACAGAAATTAGCCACGGCAGTAAATGACAGCATATTTTTGGGTTCTTAAATGGTCTCTACCTGGCACACCTGCAGTGCAAACTGACACACACTGTTTAGAGAAACAGCTACTCTATTACTAATATTAATGAAACATTTCTTATTCTATGGAACAAAAACAAACAGTAAAACTAAAACACAGATCTCTTAGCTTCCTATTTCATGAACCAGATGACTGAATGACCAAGCCTAACTAGTAGCCAGAACCCCAGTTAACCCTCCGTAACACAAAGTTTAACCACACGACAGGAACTCTTTCAAACTGAGTGAAAATCATAAATGGATCCATAACTTTACATCAATTTACTATGTAGTGCCAATACCTGCATTTACATTTAGAACGAATGATGTCATAGAACCAGCATCACACCAGTTCCAGGTGTCTCCAAGGAGACAACAGAACTTCAGTTGTGTTTGCTAAAATACACACTTTGAAACATACTGTAACACTTAGTTAACATGTCTGGTTTAGTTGAAGAATCGGCTAAGGTAAGTTTCAGGGTTTAATGGTGGGATGGCACCTGTGCTTTTTTCCCCCAACCGCTAGAATATGATTCGCACCAAACCCAAAAGAAATAGTGCACAGTTCAGGAACTTCATCAACCTAGCAACTGTAAAATAAGTTTACAAAGAGCTGAATTGAAAAGCCAAAAAGTTCAGAGAAAGGCACAAACTATGTTTACTTGGGGTTTACAAAATTAAAGCTAACTAAAACTGTAATGATAAACAATCATGCTGCCAATGGACAGAGAAATATCATGTTTTTTGAATAATGTATTATTTGTTATATAGGAACCCAGTATAAGGGAATCCCTTGCGATCCTGTCTGAAGAGATAAAGGTAAGCATTTTTTTCTCTTTAGCTCTGTCACTCCAAGAAATATAATGAACATAAATATATTTGCCAATCTTTTCATGGTAATCCAAACAACTCTGCGTGTATCTGACATTTGTAATATTTATCTACCGCAGTATAACTCTTCTGGCAAGGCGATTGGTATTGTACCTTGAAAGAAAAGTGATTGGAAATGTCATGTACTCTATGGTTTCTATTGATGTCAAGTGGGAAATGTGGACTGGTGATGTTATGTGAATCTTAGGAAATGGTCATTTTTCAATCGAGTCAATGTTTCTCAGAATTTGAGACAGAGAGGTCAATCTCTGCAATCCGAGCTGAGGGCATTTCTTGGAATGGAAAGGTAAGAGAAACGTGTTCTTTGATATTCTCTTAAGACTCTTCGCCAGATTTTATGATGAAAAATGTAAATAATAATAACAAACATTATTTTATATAGTGCCTTGAAAGGTGGCTTCTTTACAGAATGACAGAACCAACTACAATAAATAATACACAAGATATGCATGATGACAATACACAGTTAGAGTCATTGTCAGTGTATTCTGAAGGTAGTTTTCCAATTTTTTGGAACAGGGTAAAAGAGGCCACCTCTACTAGAATCTTTGTCCTAACCAAAAATGTAACAAAGTATAATAATAATATTAAAAAGAATAATAATAAACTTTATTTATAGAGCACCTTTCATACAAATAGTGCTTTGGTGCTTTAAAAAGCAAGCGTAAAAATAAAATATTAAAATTGAGAGATATACTTTCAGTTGTAAAGGAAAATACAGCAATACAGTAAAGCAACATACATGTCAATTAAATAAATAAAAATTAGGAAAGTCGTAATAAAATAAGAACAATTAAAGAGAACTAAAAAAAGAAACAGAAATAGAAAGAACAAAGAACCACTTTAACTATAAGCAACATTTTCAAATGTTTTTTAAAACAATGTACCGAGCTTGACTGCCTAATAAAAAGTGGAAGTGAGTTTCATAATTTAGAAGCATAAAAACAAAAAGCAGCCTCTCCACTCTTTCTGCATTTCACATGTGGTATTTGCAGTAGGCCAGTATGTGCAGATCTCAGGTCACGTATAGGAACATATGAAGACAGACATTCAGTAAGGTACAGACGTGCTAGGTCGCTTAAAGCTTTAAAAACAAGTAAAAGAACTTTCAAATTTATCCTAGATAATACAGGTGACCAGTGAAGTTTTTTCAAAACAGGAATGATATTCTCTTTCTTGTATTTGTTAGGATCTGTGCTACTGCATTTCGAACAAGTAGTAAGGGATTTATTGTTTTCTTGGGAAGCCCACAAAACCGAGCATTATAATCATATCCACATCAAGGTGAGCAATGGAGAAGTCAAATTAACGTGTCTAAATATCATCTAGTTCTATCCCAGGGAAGAGGGCTGTTGCCTACACAGACGACAAGACACAAAACGCTCAACTGTGCAAAACACGCATAAGGACATCAGTCAGGAGGAACAAGGTAAAGTGTTTTTACTTCTTCACCATGGTCATGTAGTTTCACTCCAAGCACTGTCATATGAAATAACTGTGGAAACGACTTCCCCAACATTTTGGGTTGTTGCATTTTGCTTCAATGAATTTTAACCTTTTCTTTTAGACATTAAGAGGAAGGACACATTCACCCTTGGTAGAGATTCAGTTGTTCTATGAGATGTCAAGGTGAGAATTAACCACTTCAGGCATAAGTCAATCCACATGACTGAAAAAGGGGCAATGAACAGGATATGGGGATTTTGCTAGTTATAAAGTACAATAATCATCATTACATGATCTAAGACTACTGAAGTATAAGCTGTGTCCCTGACTGATTAATTAGCAAATTCATCTTTGTAGAGTGCAGCTACTATCTATTCAGTGGCATTTCCTTAAAACAACTGTATTCCCACATTCTGAATATGGAGTGAAATCATGTAAGAATGTTGGAGTTGTAATAACTAATTGAAGGATAATAATAATCAACGAAAGTGCTTAAAAGTATCAACAAATGCCTTCAAAGTACTTGACACGTACTTTGCTTTCAAAAGTGAAACATAATTAATGCTTACGTAAGATTTCTCTTGACTTCTCAGGAGTATACTAACTCCAAGGACAAGTAACATCACAAACCATTATTTAAGTGCTGATGTTGGAGCTGCAATACTACTACCAAGACAAAAAATGATACAGGTAACACTGCTTTCAGATTTCTAAGAATTGCTAAAATAGTATGTTTACAGAGCATTCAGAGTTGAGAATATGACAAGTTCCTACCATTTCAAACACTGCCAATCTAGAACAAAAAGAAAGTACTTGAACGCCTGCAGTAATCGAACACAAACCAGAACATATCAGTGCATGACAAGGAAATGTAGTCACAAAATGATTCTACCCTTTCAAGTCCCAAAAAGGACCGAGGAACTTACCGGAGGTGATACCTGGATTTCAAACAGAGTACAATGTAGCCACTGTAGGGGAGAAGATCACAGAGAGCTCTTCTCAGATTGCTCAGAGTCAGCCCCAGCACCCTGTCCTGACTGAAGCAGACAAAGTGGTCAAACAGGTAGGTAGAAATGAGTAAGGAACAGAGAGTATGGTTATTCTTGCATTGTTTTGTTCGTCTGTCAAAGAAAAGAGTGCTTCTGACTTTTGTCAATGCTCATCTTTATTTTAGGAGAAGAACAAACGGTGGTATCACACTTTGCTCAAGTGTATGATGCCATGTGTGTACAGCAGACATCACCAAAGGAACAGGAGACACCTGAGTAGAGAACAAGAATATGAAAAGACTGATGAAAAAAAGCACCAGGAGAAATCCACTGAATATGCACAATCTCGTACAGTATTTCAATAAAAAGTTTCAGTGTTGTTTTTAGTGTCGTCGTATTGCATACATTTAAAACAATGTGTCTTGTTTAATGAACAATTTCATTTACTTTCGTAAAAAGTGTTGTTTACTGTAGTCCTAGCATGGATGCAATTGTTGGAAAAAACGGGAATGAAAAACTGAATGTTTCATACAATATGGGTTTGTGTTAACCCACACACCTAAGTGAAATGTTTGATTACGTTTACAAGACATAACACATAGTTCAGTTGAGTGTGAAAGGGAACAACAGAGAAAGTCACAAACAAAACATTTGTGAAGGACTTGATGAATGTTTTTTCTTTAGAAATGACAAAAAATAAATAATTTTTCAACAAGATGTCTTTCTATAGCGAGTTTCATTTGAGATAGTCTTTTCTTAGAAGTGCAAGAGTGGTATTCCCTACAATTTATTCCCCAATTTGATCATTCTCAGAAATTAGGAGACGGAAACCACACCTACTGTAATATTAGACCTTGTAACAAGGCAACTAGGTTTCAATGGCTTAAAAGGTGCAGAAAGAGGCTCATGTATAATGACCTCCAGTGTCCCACAGGTTTCCCAAATCATTTCTTAGAGTATGGAAAAAGAGGAAATAAAGTGTCTACAGAAAGCGTATACCCCCTTGAACTTTGATCAGTTTGTTGCGCCAGTGCCAGAGTTTCATGCAATTAAATGAGGACCTCTTTCTCACACCACATATGTTATACTTTCAATGGGAAAAAAGGAAATATTACAATTGTATACATTTTCACCCACATGTTAATATTTGGTAGAAGCCCTTTTCACAGCAATTTCAGCTGTGAGTCTGTTGGTAATGGGCTCCACCACCTCTGCACCAACAAGATTTGATAATATTTGAGAATTTCAGAAGTCTGTCTGGTTTAGCTGAAGAATCAGCTAAGGTAAGTTTCAGGAAGAGCATCTGATTTCTTTCAATAAAGCAGAACAGAGAAAAAACACACAATACAAAATCATGAGAATTTGTATCCATATGACACTTTGACTCGAATACTTTTATCAGACCTACACAGAGTATATACTGTACACACTTTTTCAGCCCAGGTTTATACATTTGGAACTGCCATTTGTAGGTGTTTTTGTGTCTTAGCTCAACACTGTGAAACCTGTAGTTACAAACATGGAGGATGAAGACATGAAGACATATATTGTACCTCTGACCGGCCTACCTTCCAAGAGGTGAAAGATGAAACTTTTCCTTTATCGTCAACTCAGTGAATGTCTTTAAACTTTCGAAAACTGTAACAAAGAATAAGTTAAAAAACTTATTTTCATTGGACCCACAGAAAAGTCAAAGTTGTCCATAGAAATGCCCGTCTAAATCAGAAATCTACAGCACAAAGGCAGTGGCCTTTCGGGACATAAAAATGAAATCAGACTTTACTCAGACGAATTGCCCTTGGTCACGGACATCTTGCTATCAGTCACTACAAAGATGTTTTCTCTCGTGCCATGGCTTGCCTGACTTGCTTCTTCTGCTGGATGGCTTCTGGTCGCTGGTCAGGATCGACAGCCAGCATGTCCTGGAGCAGTGTCCTTAGCTCCGTGCTTATGGCTCTATTTACTTTCAGGGGGATGTGGAACTGCAGCCAGGGGTTCTCATCCAGGGCCTCTCCAACAGGCCCTGACAGACATATGCTCCTGTATCGGAAACACACTTTAGTTCAATTCTAAAATATTTCTCATAGGACTGAAGGAACCTTTGCCTGTTAAGAGTTAACAATTAGGTCCTCAAGAACTGTTTTACGGTTTTCTACACTCCTGGCTGGCCAAGGTCTCTTTAAGGTCTCTTAAGTGGAGGTGTAACTCATGTATCCTACATGTGATTTAGCAACATGAAAGGGAATAGCTTCTTATCGGATTATGGTCTTGGTTAACTGCCTAAGGCTGACCTAAGTGCCTAACTTTCTGACTTTCTTTATACCTTATATGTTAAGAAGCTTCTTCTGACCAATCAGAAATGTATGCTTTATGTATGAACATTTCGCTCATCAAAGTGAGTGAGAGACAAGGTTAACAGAAATTAGCCACGGCAGTAAATGACAGCATATTTTTGGGTTCTTAAATGGTCTCTACCTGGCACACCTGCAGTGCAAACTGACACACACTGTTTAGAGAAACAGCTACTCTATTACTAATATTAATGAAACATTTCTTATTCTATGGAACAAAAACAAACAGTAAAACTAAAACACAGATCTCTTAGCTTCCTATTTCATGAACCAGATGACTGAATGACCAAGCCTAACTAGTAGCCAGAACCCCAGTTAACCCTCCGTAACACAAAGTTTAACCACACGACAGGAACTCTTTCAAACTGAGTGAAAATCATAAATGGATCCATAACTTTACATCAATTTACTATGTTGTGCCAATACCTGCATTTACATTTAGAACGAATGATGTCATAGAACCAGCATCACACCAGTTCCAGGTGTCTCCAAGGAGACAACAGAACTTCAGTTGTGTTTGCTAAAATACACACTTTGAAACATACTGTAACACTTAGTTAACATGTCTGGTTTAGTTGAAGAATCGGCTAAGGTAAGTTTCAGGGTTTAATGGTGGGATGGCACCTGTGCTTTTTTCCCCCAACCGCTAGAATATGATTCGCACCAAACCCAAAAGAAATACTGCACAGTTCAGGAACTTCATCAACCTAGCAACTGTAAAATAAGCTTACAAACAACTGAATTGAAATGCCAAAAAGTTCAGAGAAAGGCACAAACTATGTTTACTTGGGGTTTACAAAATTAAAGCTAACTAAAACTGTAATGATAAACAATCATGCTGCCAATGGACAGAGAAATATCATGTTTTTTGAATAATGTATTATTTGTTACATAGGAACCCAGTATAAGGGAATCCCTTGCGATCCTGTCTGCAGAGATAAAGGTAAGTATTGTTTTCTCTTTAGCTCTGTCACTCCAAGAAATATAATGAACATAAATATATTTGCCAATCTTTTCATAGTAATCCAAACAACTCTGCGTGTATCTGACATTTGTAATATTTATCTACCGCAGTATAACTCTTCTGGCAAGGCGATTGGTATTGTACCTTGAAAGAAAACTGATTGGAAATGTCATGTACTCTATGGTTTCTATTGATGTCAAGTGGCAAATGTTGACTGGTGATGTTATGTGAATCTTAGGAAATGGTCATTTTTCAATCGAGTCTATGTTTCTCAGAATTTGAGACAGAGAGGTCAATCTCTGCAATCCGAGCTGAGGGCATTTCTTGGAATGGAAAGGTAAGAGCAACGTGTTCTTTGATATTCTCTTAAGACTCTTCGCCAGATTTAACGATGAAAAATGTAAATAATAATAACAAACATTATTTTATATAGTGCCTTGAAAGGTGGCTTCTTTACAGAATGACAAAACCAACTACAATAAATAATACACAAGATATGCATGATGACAATACACAGTTAGAGGAGACAGTAGATGGTCATTGTCAGTGTACTCTGAAGGTAGTTTTCCAATTTTTTGGAACGGGGTAAAAGAGGCCACCTCTACTAGAATCTTTGTCCTAACCAAAAATGTAACAAAGTATAATAATAATATTAAAAATAATAATAATAAACTTTATCTATAGAGCACCTTTCATACAAATAGTGCTTTGGTGCTTTAAAAACCAAGCGTAAAAATAAAATATTACAATTGAGAGATATACTTTCAGTTGTAAAGGAAAATACAGCAATACAGTAAAGCAACATACATGTCAATTAAATAAATAAAAATTAGGAAAGTCGTAATAAAATAAGAACAATTAAAGAGAACTAAAAAAAGAAACAGAAATAGAAAGAACAAAGAACCACTTTAACTAAAAGCAACATTTTCAAATGTTTTTTTAAAACAATGTACCGAGCTTGACTGCCTAATAAAAAGTGGAAGTGAGTTTCATAATTTGGAAGCATAAAAACAAAAAGCAGCCTCTCCACTCTTTCTGCATTTCACATGTGGTATTTGCAGTAGGCCAGTATGTGCAGATCTCAGGTCACGTATAGGAACATATGAAGACAGACATTCAGTAAGGTACAGACGTGCTAGGTCGCTTAAAGCTTTAAAAACAAGTAAAAGAACTTTCAAATTTATCCTAGATAATACAGGTGACCAGTGAAGTTTTTTCAAAACAGGAATGATATTCTCTTTCTTGTATTTGTTAGGATCTGTGCTACTGCATTTCGAACAAGTAGTAAGGGATTTATTGTTTTCTTGGGAAGCCCACAAAACAGAGCATTATAATCATATCCACATCAATGTGAGCAATGGAGAAGTCAAATTAACGTGTCTAAATATCATCTAGTTCTATCCCAGGGAAGAGGGCTGTTGCCTACACAGACGACAAGACACAAAACGCTAAACTGTGCAAAACACGCATAAGGACATCAGTCAGGAGGAACAAGGTAAAGTGTTTTTTCTTCTTCACCATGGTCATGTAGTTTCACTCCAAGCACTGTCATATGAAATAACTGTGGAAACGACCTCCCCAACATTTTGGGTTGTTGCATTTTGCTTCAATGAATTTTAACCTTTTCTTTTAGACATTAAGAGGAAGGACACATTCACCCTTGGTAGAGATTCAGTTGTTCTATGAGATGTCAAGGTGAGAATTAACCACTTCAGGGATAAGTCAATCCACATAACTGAAAAAGGGGCAATGAACAGGATATGGGGATTTTGCTAGTTATAAAGTACAATAATCATCATTACATGATCTAAGACTACTGAAGTATAAGCTGTGTCCCTGACTGATTAATTAGCAAATTCATCTTTGTAGAGTGCAGCTACTATCTATTCAGTGGCATTTCCTTAAAACAATTGTATTCCCACATTCTGAATATGGAGTGAGATCATGTAGAGAATGTTGGACTTGTAATAACTAATTGAAGGATAATAATAATCAACGAAAGTGCTTAAAAGTATCAACAAATGCCTTCAAAGTACTTGACACGTACTTTGCTTTCAAAAGTGAAACATAATTAATGCTTACGTAAGATTTCTCTTGACTTCTCAGGAGTATACTAACTCCAAGGACAAGTAACATCACAAACCATTATTTAAGTGCTGATGTTGGAGCTGCAATACTACTACCAAGACAAAAAATGATACAGGTAACACTGCTTTCAGATTTCTAAGAATTGCTAAAATAGTATGTTTACAGAGCATTCAGAGTCTCAGAGAAAATAAGTTGAGAATATGACAAGTTCCTACCATCTCAAACACTGCCAATCTAGAACAAAAAGAAAGTACTTGAACGCCTGCAGTAATCGAACACAAACCAGAACATATCAGTGCATGACAAGGAAATGTAGTCACAAAATGATTCTACCCTTTCAAGTCCCAAAAAGGACCGAGGAACTTACCGGATGCGATACCTGGATTTCAAACAGAGTACAATGTAGCCACTGTAGGGGAGAAGATCACAGAGAGCTCTTCTCAGATTGCTCAGAGTCAGCCCCAGCACCCTGTCCTGACTGAAGCAGACAAAGTGGTCAAACAGGTAGGTAGAAATGAGTAAGGAACAGAGAGTATGGTTATTCTTGCATTGTTTTGTTCGTCTGTCAAAGAAAAGAGTGCTTCTGACTTTTGTCAATGTTCATCTTTATTTTAGGAGAAGAACAAACGGTGGTATCACACTTTGCTCAAGTGTATGATACCATGTGTGTACAGCAGACATCACCAAAGGAACAGGAGACACCTGAGTAGAGAACAAGAATATGAAAAGACTGATGAAAAAAAGCACCAGGAGAAATCCATTGAATATGCACAATCTCGTCCAGTATTTCAATGAAAAGTTTCAGTGTTGTTTTTAGTGTCGTCGTATTGCATACATTTAAAACAATGTGTCTTGTTTAATGAACAATTTCATTTACTTTAGTAAAAAGTGTTGTTTACTGTAGTCCTAGCATGGATGCAATTGTTAGAAAAAACTTGAATGAAAAACTGAATGTTTCATACAATATGGGTTTGTGTTAACCCACACACCTAAGTGAAATGTTTGATTACGTTTACAAGACATAACACATAGTTCAGTTGAGTGTGAAAGGGAACAACAGAGAAAGTCACAAACAAAACATTTGTGAAGGACTTGATGAATGTTTTTTCTTTAGAAATGACAAAAAATAAAGAATTTTTCAACAAGATGTCTTTCTATAGCGAGTTTCATTTGAGATAGTCTTTTCTTAGAAGTGCAAGAGTGGTATTCCCTACAACTCATTCCCCAATTTGATCATTCTCAGAAATTAGGAGACGGAAACCACACCTACTGTAATATTAGACCTTGTAACAAGGCAACTAGGTTTCAATGGCTTAAAAGGTGCAGAAAGAGGCTCATGTATAATGACCTCCAGTGTCCCACAGGTTTCCCAAATCATTTCTTAGAGTATGGAAAAAGAGGAAATAAAGTGTCTACAGAAAGCGTATACCCCCTTGAACTTTGTTCAGTTTGTTGCGCCAGTGCCAGAGTTTCATGCAATTAAATGAGGACCTCTATCTCACACCACATATGTTATACTTTCAATGGGAATAAAGGAAATATTACAATTGTATACATTTTCACCCACATGTTAATATTTGGTAGAAGCCCTTTTCACAGCAATATCAGCTGTGAGTCTGTTGGTAATGGGCTCCACCACCTCTGGACCAACAAGATTTGATAATATTTGAGAATTTCAGAAGTCTGTCTGGTTTAGCTGAAGAATCAGCTAAGGTAAGTTTCAGGAAGAGCATCTGATTTCTTTCAATAAAGCAGAACAGAGAAAAAACACACAATACAAAATCATGAGAATTTGTATCCATATGACACTTTGACTCGAATACTTTTATCAGACCTACACAGAGTATATACTGTACACACTTTTTCAGCCCAGGTTTATACATTTGATACATTTGGAACTGCCACTTGTAGGTGTTTTTGTGTCTTAGCTCAACACTGTGAAACCTGTAGTTACAAACATGGAGGATGAAGACATGAAGACATATATTGTACCTCTGACCGGCCTACCTTCCAAGAGGTGAAAGATGAAACTTTTCCTTTATCGTCAACTCAGTGAATGTCTTTAAACTTTCGAAAACTGTAGCAAAGAATAAGTAAAAAAAAATATTTTCATTGGACCCACAGAAAAGTCAAAGTTGTCCATAGAAATGCCCATCTAAATCAGAAATCTACAGCACAAAGGCAGTGGCCTTTCGGGACATAAAAATGAAATCAGACTTTACTCAGACGAATTGCCCTTGGTCACGGACATCTTGCTATCAGTCACTACAAAGATGTTTTCTCTCGTGCCATGGCTTGCCTGACTTGCTTCTTCTGCTGGATGGCTTCTGGTCGCTGGTCAGGATCGACAGCCAGCATGTCCTGGAGCAGTGTCCTTAGCTCCGTGCTTATGGCTCTATTTACTTTCAGGGGGATGTGGAACTGCAGCCAGGGGTTCTCATCCAGGGCCTCTCCAACAGGCCCTGACAGACATATGCTCCTGTATCGGAAACACACTTTAGTTCAATTCTAAAATATTTCTCATAGGACTGAAGGAACCTTTGCCTGTTAAGAGTTAACAATTAGGTCCTCAAGAACTGTTTTACGGTTTTCTACACTCCTGGCTGGCCAAGGTCTCTTTAAGGTCTCTTAAGTGGAGGTGTAACTCATGTATCTTACATGTGATTTAGCAACATGAAAGGGAATAGCTTCTTATCGGATTATGGTCTTGGTTAACTGCCTAAGGCTGACCTAAGTGCCTAACTTTCTGACTTTCTTTATACCTTATATGTTAAGAAGCTTCTTCTGACCAATCAGAAATGTATGCTTTATGTATGAACATTTTGCTCATCAAAGTGAGTGAGAGACAAGGTTAACAGAAATTAGCCACGGCAGTAAATGACAGCATATTTTTGGGTTCTTAAATGGTCTCTACCTGGCACACCTGCAGTGCAAACTGACACACACTGTTTAGAGAAACAGCTACTCTATTACTAATATTAATGAAACATTTCTTATTCTATGGAACAAAAACAAACAGTAAAACTAAAACACAGATCTCTTAGCTTCCTATTTCATGAACCAGATGACTGAATGACCAAGCCTAACTAGTAGCCAGAACCCCAGTTAACCCTCCGTAACACAAAGTTTAACCACACGACAGGAACTCTTTCAAACTGAGTGAAAATCATAAATGGATCCATAACTTTACATCAATTTACTATGTTGTGCCAATACCCGCATTTACATTTAGAACGAATGATGTCATAGAACCAGCATCACACCAGTTCCAGGTGTCTCCAAGGAGACAACAGAACTTCAGTTGTGTTTGCTAAAATACACACTTTGAAACATACTGTAACACTTAGTTAACATGTCTGGTTTAGTTGAAGAATCGGCTAAGGTAAGTTTCAGGGTTTAATGGTGGGATGGCACCTGTGCTTTTTTCCCCCAACCGCTAGAATATGATTCGCACCAAACCCAAAAGAAATACTGCACAGTTCAGGAACTTCATCAACCTAGCAACTGTAAAATAAGCTTACAAACAACTGAATTGAAATGCCAAAAAGTTCAGAGAAAGGCACAAACTATGTTTACTTGGGGTTTACAAAATTAAAGCTAACTAAAACTGTAATGATAAACAATCATGCTGCCAATGGACAGAGAAATATCATGTTTTTTGAATAATGTATTATTTGTTACATAGGAACCCAGTATAAGGGAATCCCTTGCGATCCTGTCTGCAGAGATAAAGGTAAGTATTGTTTTCTCTTTAGCTCTGTCACTCCAAGAAATATAATGAACATAAATATATTTGCCAATCTTTTCATAGTAATCCAAACAACTCTGCGTGTATCTGACATTTGTAATATTTATCTACCGCAGTATAACTCTTCTGGCAAGGCGATTGCTATTGTACCTTGAAAGAAAACTGATTGGAAATGTCATGTACTCTATGGTTTCTATTGATGTCAAGTGGCAAATGTTGACTGGTGATGTTATGTGAATCTTAGGAAATGGTCATTTTTCAATCGAGTCTATGTTTCTCAGAATTTGAGACAGAGAGGTCAATCTCTGCAATCCGAGCTGAGGGCATTTCTTGGAATGGAAAGGTAAGAGCAACGTGTTCTTTGATATTCTCTTAAGACTCTTCGCCAGATTTAACGATGAAAAATGTAAATAATAATAACAAACATTATTTTATATAGTGCCTTGAAAGGTGGCTTCTTTACAGAATGACAAAACCAACTACAATAAATAATACACAAGATATGCATGATGACAATACACAGTTAGAGGAGACAGTAGATGGTCATTGTCAGTGTATTCTGAAGGTAGTTTTCCAATTTTTTGGAACGGGGTAAAAGAGGCCACCTCTACTAGAATCTTTGTCCTAACCAAAAATGTAACAAAGTATAATAATAATATTAAAAATAATAATAATAAACTTTATCTATAGAGCACCTTTCATACAAATAGTGCTTTGGTGCTTTAAAAACCAAGCGTAAAAATAAAATATTAAAATTGAGAGATATACTTTCAGTTGTAAAGGAAAATACAGCAATACAGTAAAGCAACATACATGTCAATTAAATAAATAAAAATTAGGAAAGTCGTAATAAAATAAGAACAATTAAAGAGAACTAAAAAAAGAAACAGAAATAGAAAGAACAAAGAACCACTTTAACTAAAAGCAACATTTTCAAATGTTTTTTAAAACAATGTACCGAGCTTGACTGCCTAATAAAAAGTGGAAGTGAGTTTCATAATTTGGAAGCATAAAAACAAAAAGCAGCCTCTCCACTCTTTCTGCATTTCACATGTGGTATTTGCAGTAGGCCAGTATGTGCAGATCTCAGGTCACGTATAGGAACATATGAAGACAGACATTCAGTAAGGTACAGACGTGCTAGGTCGCTTAAAGCTTTAAAAACAAGTAAAAGAACTTTCAAATTTATCCTAGATAATACAGGTGACCAGTGAAGTTTTTTCAAAACAGGAATGATATTCTCTTTCTTGTATTTGTTAGGATCTGTGCTACTGCATTTCGAACAAGTAGTAAGGGATTTATTCTTTTCTTGGGAAGCCCACAAAACAGAGCATTATAATCATATCCACATCAATGTGAGCAATGGAGAAGTCAAATTAACGTGTCTAAATATCATCTAGTTCTATCCCAGGGAAGAGGGCTGTTGCCTACACAGACGACAAGACACAAAACGCTCAACTGTGCAAAACACGCATAAGGACATCAGTCAGGAAGAACAAGGTAAAGTGTTTTTTCTTCTTCACCATGGTCATGTAGTTTCACTCCAAGCACTGTCATATGAAATAACTGTGGAAACGACCTCCCCAACATTTTGGGTTGTTGCATTTTGCTTCAATGAATTTTAACCTTTTCTTTTAGACATTAAGAGGAAGGACACATTCACCCTTGGTAGAGATTCAGTTGTTCTTTGAGATGTCAAGGTGAGAATTAACCACTTCAGGGATAACTCAATCCACATAACTGAAACAGGGGCAATGAACAGGATATGGGGATTTTGCTAGTTATAAAGTACAATAATCATCATTACATGATCTAAGACTACTGAAGTATAAGCTGTGTCCCTGACTGATTAATTAGCAAATTCATCTTTGTAGAGTGCAGCTACTATCTATTCAGTGGCATTTCCTTAAAACAATTGTATTCCCACATTCTGAATATGGAGTGAGATCATGTAGAGAATGTTGGACTTGTAATAACTAATTGAAGGATAATAATAATCAACGAAAGTGCTTAAAAGTATCAACAAATGCCTTCAAAGTACTTGACACGTACTTTGCTTTCAAAAGTGAAACATAATTAATGCTTACGTAAGATTTCTCTTGACTTCTCAGGAGTATACTAACTCCAAGGACAAGTAACATCACAAACCATTATTTAAGTGCTGATGTTGGAGCTGCAATACTACTACCAAGACAAAAAATGATACAGGTAACACTGCTTTCAGATTTCTAAGAATTGCTAAAATAGTATGTTTACAGAGCATTCAGAGTTGAGAATATGACAAGTTCCTACCATCTCAAACACTGCCAATCTAGAACAAAAAGAAAGTACTTGAACGCCTGCAGTAATCGAACACAAACCAGAACATATCAGTGCATGACAAGGAAATGTAGTCACAAAATGATTCTACCCTTTCAAGTCCCAAAAAGGACCGAGGAACTTACCGGAGGCGATACCTGGATTTCAAACAGAGTACAATGTAGCCACTGTAGGGGAGAAGATCACAGAGAGCTCTTCTCAGATTGCTCAGAGTCAGCCCCAGCACCCTGTCCTGACTGAAGCAGACAAAGTGGTCAAACAGGTAGGTAGAAATGAGTAAGGAACAGAGAGTATGGTTATTCTTGCATTGTTTTGTTCGTCTGTCAAAGAAAAGAGTGCTTCTGACTTTTGTCAATGTTCATCTTTATTTTAGGAGAAGAACAAACGGTGGTATCACACTTTGCTCAAGTGTATGATACCATGTGTGTACAGCAGACATCACCAAAGGAACAGGAGACACCTGAGTAGAGAACAAGAATATGAAAAGACTGATGAAAAAAAGCACCAGGAGAAATCCATTGAATATGCACAATCTCGTCCAGTATTTCAATGAAAAGTTTCAGTGTTGTTTTTAGTGTCGTCGTATTGCATACATTTAAAACAATGTGTCTTGTTTAATGAACAATTTGATTTACTTTAGTAAAAAGTGTTGTTTACTGTAGTCCTAGCATGGATGCAATTGTTAGAAAAAACTTGAATGAAAAACTGAATGTTTCATACAATATGGGTTTGTGTTAACCCACACACCTAAGTGAAATGTTTGATTACGTTTACAAGACATAACACATAGTTCAGTTGAGTGTGAAAGGGAACAACAGAGAAAGTCACAAACAAAACATTTGTGAAGGACTTGATGAATGTTTTTTCTTTAGAAATGACAAAAAATAAAGAATTTTTCAACAAGATGTCTTTCTATAGCGAGTTTCATTTGAGATAGTCTTTTCTTAGAAGTGCAAGAGTGGTATTCCCTACAACTTATTCCCCAATTTGATCATTCTCAGAAATTAGGAGACGGAAACCACACCTACTGTAATATTAGACCTTGTAACAAGGCAACTAGGTTTCAATGGCTTAAAAGGTGCAGAAAGAGGCTCATGTATAATGACCTCCAGTGTCCCACAGGTTTCCCAAATCATTTCTTAGAGTATGGAAAAAGAGGAAATAAAGTGTCTACAGAAAGCGTATACCCCCTTGAACTTTGTTCAGTTTGTTGCGCCAGTGCCAGAGTTTCATGCAATTAAATGAGGACCTCTTTCTCACACCACATATGTTATACTTTCAATGGGAAAAAAGGAAATATTACAATTGTATACATTTTCACCCACATGTTAATATTTGGTAGAAGCCCTTTTCACAGCAATTTCAGCTGTGAGTCTGTTGGTAATGGGCTCCACCACCTCTGCACCAACAAGATTTGATAATATTTGAGAATTTCAGAAGTCTGTCTGGTTTAGCTGAAGAATCAGCTAAGGTAAGTTTCAGGAAGAGCATCTGATTTCTTTCAATAAAGCAGAACAGAGAAAAAACACACAATACAAAATCATGAGAATTTGTATCCATATGACACTTTGACTCGAATACTTTTATCAGACCTGCACAGAGTATATACTGTACACACTTTTTCAGCCCAGGTTTATACATTTGGAACTGCCATTTGTAGGTGTTTTTGTGTCTTAGCTCAACACTGTGAAACCTGTAGTTACAAACATGGAGGATGAAGACATGAAGACATATATTGTACCTCTGACCGGCCTACCTTCCAAGAGGTGAAAGATGAAACTTTTCCTTTATCGTCAACTCAGTGAATGTCTTTAAACTTTCGAAAACTGTAGCAAAGAATAAGTTAAAAAACTTATTTTCATTGGACCCACAGAAAAGTCAAAGTTGTCCATAGAAATGCCCGTCTAAATCAGAAATCTACAGCACAAAGGCAGTGGCCTTTCGGGACATAAAAATGAAATCAGACTTTACTCAGACGAATTGCCCTTGGTCACGGACATCTTGCTATCAGTCACTACAAAGATGTTTTCTCTCGTGCCATGGCTTGCCTGACTTGCTTCTTCTGCTGGATGGCTTCTGGTCGCTGGTCAGGATCGACAGCCAGCATGTCCTGGAGCAGTGTCCTTAGCTCCGTGCTTATGGCTCTATTTACTTTCAGGGGGATGTGGAACTGCAGCCAGGGGTTCTCATCCAGGGCCTCTCCAACAGGCCCTGACAGACATATGCTCCTGTATCGGAAACACACTTTAGTTCAATTCTAAAATATTTCTCATAGGACTGAAGGAACCTTTGCCTGTTAAGAGTTAACAATTAGGTCCTCAAGAACTGTTTTACGGTTTTCTACACTCCTGGCTGGCCAAGGTCTCTTTAAGGTCTCTTAAGTGGAGGTGTAACTCATGTATCCTACATGTGATTTAGCAACATGAAAGGGAATAGCTTCTTATCGGATTATGGTCTTGGTTAACTGCCTAAGGCTGACCTAAGTGCTTAACTTTCTGACTTTCTTTATACCTTATATGTTAAGAAGCTTCTTCTGACCAATCAGAAATGTATGCTTTATGTATGAACATTTTGCTCATCAAAGTGAGTGAGAGACAAGGTTAACAGAAATTAGCCACGGCAGTAAATGACAGCATATTTTTGGGTTCTTAAATGGTCTCTACCTGGCACACCTGCAGTGCAAACTGACACACACTGTTTAGAGAAACAGCTACTCTATTACTAATATTAATGAAACATTTCTTATTCTATGGAACAAAAACAAACAGTAAAACTAAAACACAGATCTCTTAGCTTCCTATTTCATGAACCAGATGACTGAATGACCAAGCCTAACTAGTAGCCAGAACCCCAGTTAACCCTCCGTAACACAAAGTTTAACCACACGACAGGAACTCTTTCAAACTGAGTGAAAATCATAAATGGATCCATAACTTTACATCAATTTACTATGTTGTCCCAATACCTGCATTTACATTTAGAACGAATGATGTCATAGAACCAGCATCACACCAGTTCCAGGTGTCTCCAAGGAGACAACAGAACTTCAGTTGCGTTTGCTAAAATACACACTTTGAAACATACTGTAACACTTAGTTAATATGTCTGGTTTAGTTGAAGAATCGGCTAAGGTAAGTTTCAGGGTTTAATGGTGGGATGGCACCTGTGCTTTTTTCCCCCAACCGCTAGAATATGATTCGCACCAAACCCAAAAGAAATACTGCACAGTTCAGGAACTTCATCAACCTAGCAACTGTAAAATAAGCTTACAAACAACTGAATTGAAATGCCAAAAAGTTCAGAGAAAGGCACAAACTATGTTTACTTGGGGTTTACAAAATTAAAGCTAACTAAAACTGTAATGATAAACAATCATGCTGCCAATGGACAGAGAAATATCATGTTTTTTGAATAATGTATTATTTGTTACATAGGAACCCAGTATAAGGGAATCCCTTGCGATCCTGTCTGCAGAGATAAAGGTAAGTATTGTTTTCTCTTTAGCTCTGTCACTCCAAGAAATATAATGAACATAAATATATTTGCCAATCTTTTCATAGTAATCCAAACAACTCTGCGTGTATCTGACATTTGTAATATTTATCTACCGCAGTATAACTCTTCTGGCAAGGCGATTGGTATTGTACCTTGAAAGAAAACTGATTGGAAATGTCATGTACTCTATGGTTTCTATTGATGTCAAGTGGCAAATGTTGACTGGTGATGTTATGTGAATCTTAGGAAATGGTCATTTTTCAATCGAGTCTATGTTTCTCAGAATTTGAGACAGAGAGGTCAATCTCTGCAATCCGAGCTGAGGGCATTTCTTGGAATGGAAAGGTAAGAGCAACGTGTTCTTTGATATTCTCTTAAGACTCTTCGCCAGATTTAACGATGAAAAATGTAAATAATAATAACAAACATTATTTTATATAGTGCCTTGAAAGGTGGCTTCTTTACAGAATGACAAAACCAACTACAATAAATAATACACAAGATATGCATGATGACAATACACAGTTAGAGGAGACAGTAGATGGTCATTGTCAGTGTATTCTGAAGGTAGTTTTCCAATTTTTTGGAACGGGGTAAAAGAGGCCACCTCTACTAGAATCTTTGTCCTAACCAAAAATGTAACAAAGTATAATAATAATATTAAAAATAATAATAATAAACTTTATCTATAGAGCACCTTTCATACAAATAGTGCTTTGGTGCTTTAAAAACCAAGCGTAAAAATACAATATTACAATTGAGAGATATACTTTCAGTTGTAAAGGAAAATACAGCAATACAGTAAAGCAACATACATGTCAATTAAATAAATAAAAATTAGGAAAGTCGTAATAAAATAAGAACAATTAAAGAGAACTAAAAAAAGAAACAGAAATAGAAAGAACAAAGAACCACTTTAACTAAAAGCAACATTTTCAAATGTTTTTTAAAACAATGTACCGAGCTTGACTGCCTAATAAAAAGTGGAAGTGAGTTTCATAATTTGGAAGCATAAAAACAAAAAGCACCCTCTCCACTCTTTCTGCATTTCACATGTGGTATTTGCAGTAGGCCAGTATGTGCAGATCTCAGGTCACGTATAGGAACATATGAAGACAGACATTCAGTAAGGTACAGACGTGCTAGGTCGCTTAAAGCTTTAAAAACAAGTAAAAGAACTTTCAAATTTATCCTAGATAATACAGGTGACCAGTGAAGTTTTTTCAAAACAGGAATGATATTCTCTTTCTTGTATTTGTTAGGATCTGTGCTACTGCATTTCGAACAAGTAGTAAGGGATTTATTCTTTTCTTGGGAAGCCCACAAAACAGAGCATTATAATCATATCCACATCAATGTGAGCAATGGAGAAGTCAAATTAACGTGTCTAAATATCATCTAGTTCTATCCCAGGGAAGAGGGCTGTTGCCTACACAGACGACAAGACACAAAACGCTCAACTGTGCAAAACACGCATAAGGACATCAGTCAGGAGGAACAAGGTAAAGTGTTTTTTCTTCTTCACCATGGTCATGTAGTTTCACTCCAAGCACTGTCATATGAAATAACTGTGGAAACGACCTCCCCAACATTTTGGGTTGTTGCATTTTGCTTCAATGAATTTTAACCTTTTCTTTTAGACATTAAGAGGAAGGACACATTCACCCTTGGTAGAGATTCAGTTGTTCTATGAGATGTCAAGGTGAGAATTAACCACTTCAGGGATAAGTCAATCCACATAACTGAAACAGGGGCAATGAACAGGATATGGGGATTTTGCTAGTTATAAAGTACAATAATCATCATTACATGATCTAAGACTACTGAAGTATAAGCTGTGTCCCTGACTGATTAATTAGCAAATTCATCTTTGTAGAGTGCAGCTACTATCTATTCAGTGGCATTTCCTTAAAACAATTGTATTCCCACATTCTGAATATGGAGTGAGATCATGTAGAGAATGTTGGACTTGTAATAACTAATTGAAGGATAATAATAATCAACGAAAGTGCTTAAAAGTATCAACAAATGCCTTCAAAGTACTTGACACGTACTTTGCTTTCAAAAGTGAAACATAATTAATGCTTACGTAAGATTTCTCTTGACTTCTCAGGAGTATACTAACTCCAAGGACAAGTAACATCACAAACCATTATTTAAGTGCTGATGTTGGAGCTGCAATACTACTACCAAGACAAAAAATGATACAGGTAACACTGCTTTCAGATTTCTAAGAATTGCTAAAATAGTATGTTTACAGAGCATTCAGAGTTGAGAATATGACAAGTTCCTACCATCTCAAACACTGCCAATCTAGAACAAAAAGAAAGTACTTGAACGCCTGCAGTAATCGAACACAAACCAGAACATATCAGTGCATGACAAGGAAATGTAGTCACAAAATGATTCTACCCTTTCAAGTCCCAAAAAGGACCGAGGAACTTACCGGAGGCGATACCTGGATTTCAAACAGAGTACAATGTAGCCACTGTAGGGGAGAAGATCACAGAGAGCTCTTCTCAGATTGCTCAGAGTCAGCCCCAGCACCCCGTCCTGACTGAAGCAGACAAAGTGGTCAAACAGGTAGGTAGAAATGAGTAAGGAACAGAGAGTATGGTTATTCTTGCATTGTTTTGTTCGTCTGTCAAAGAAAAGAGTGCTTCTGACTTTTGTCAATGTTCATCTTTATTTTAGGAGAAGAACAAACGGTGGTATCACACTTTGCTCAAGTGTATGATACCATGTGTGTACAGCAGACATCACCAAAGGAACAGGAGACACCTGAGTAGAGAACAAGAATATGAAAAGACTGATGAAAAAAAGCACCAGGAGAAATCCATTGAATATGCACAATCTCGTCCACTATTTCAATGAAAAGTTTCAGTGTTGTTTTTAGTGTCGTCGTATTGCATACATTTAAAACAATGTGTCTTGTTTAATGAACAATTTGATTTACTTTAGTAAAAAGTGTTGTTTACTGTAGTCCTAGCATGGATGCAATTGTTAGAAAAAACTTGAATGAAAAACTGAATGTTTCATACAATATGGGTTTGTGTTAACCCACACACCTAAGTGAAATGTTTGATTACGTTTACAAGACATAACACATAGTTCAGTTGAGTGTGAAAGGGAACAACAGAGAAAGTCACAAACAAAACATTTGTGAAGGACTTGATGAATGTTTTTTCTTTAGAAATGACAAAAAATAAAGAATTTTTCAACAAGATGTCTTTCTATAGCGAGTTTCATTTGAGATAGTCTTTTCTTAGAAGTGCAAGAGTGGTATTCCCTACAACTTATTCCCCAATTTGATCATTCTCAGAAATTAGGAGACGGAAACCACACCTACTGTAATATTAGACCTTGTAACAAGGCAACTAGGTTTCAATGGCTTAAAAGGTGCAGAAAGAGGCTCATGTATAATGACCTCCAGTGTCCCACAGGTTTCCCAAATCATTTCTTAGAGTATGGAAAAAGAGGAAATAAAGTGTCTACAGAAAGCGTATACCCCCTTGAACTTTGTTCAGTTTGTTGCGCCAGTGCCAGAGTTTCATGCACCACTTTCTCACACCACATATGTTATACTTTCAATGGGAAAAAAGGAAATATTACATTTTCACCCACATGTTAATATTTGGTAGAAGCCCTTTTCACAGCAATTTCAGCTGTGAGTCTGTTGGTAATGGGCTCCACCACCTCTGCACCAACAAGATTTGATAATATTTGAGAATTTCAGAAGTCTGTCTGGTTTAGCTGAAGAATCAGCTAAGGTAAGTTTCAGGAAGAGCATCTGATTTCTTTCAATAAAGCAGAACAGAGAAAAAACACACAATACAAAATCATGAGAATTTGTATCCATATGACACTTTGACTCGAATACTTTTATCAGACCTACACAGAGTATATACTGTACACACTTTTTCAGCCCAGGTTTATACATTTGGAACTGCCATTTGTAGGTGTTTTTGTGTCTTAGCTCAACACTGTGAAACCTGTAGTTACAAACATGGAGGATGAAGACATGAAGACATATATTGTACCTCTGACCGGCCTACCTTCCAAGAGGTGAAAGATGAAACTTTTCCTTTATCGTCAACTCAGTGAATGTCTTTAAACTTTCGAAAACTGTAACAAAGAATAAGTTAAAAAACTTATTTTCATTGGACCCACAGAAAAGTCAAAGTTGTCCATAGAAATGCCCGTCTAAATCAGAAATCTACAGCACAAAGGCAGTGGCCTTTCGGGACATAAAAATGAAATCAGACTTTACTCAGACGAATTGCCCTTGGTCACGGACATCTTGCTATCAGTCACTACAAAGATGTTTTCTCTCGTGCCATGGCTTGCCTGACTTGCTTCTTCTGCTGGATGGCTTCTGGTCGCTGGTCAGGATCGACAGCCAGCATGTCCTGGAGCAGTGTCCTTAGCTCCGTGCTTATGGCTCTATTTACTTTCAGGGGGATGTGGAACTGCAGCCAGGGGTTCTCATCCAGGGCCTCTCCAACAGGCCCTGACAGACATATGCTCCTGTATCGGAAACACACTTTAGTTCAATTCTAAAATATTTCTCATAGGACTGAAGGAACCTTTGCCTGTTAAGAGTTAACAATTAGGTCCTCAAGAACTGTTTTACGGTTTTCTACACTCCTGGCTGGCCAAGGTCTCTTTAAGGTCTCTTAAGTGGAGGTGTAACTCATGTATCCTACATGTGATTTAGCAACATGAAAGGGAATAGCTTCTTATCGGATTATGGTCTTGGTTAACTGCCTAAGGCTGACCTAAGTGCTTAACTTTCTGACTTTCTTTATACCTTATATGTTAAGAAGCTTCTTCTGACCAATCAGAAATGTATGCTTTATGTATGAACATTTTGCTCATCAAAGTGAGTGAGAGACAAGGTTAACAGAAATTAGCCACGGCAGTAAATGACAGCATATTTTTGGGTTCTTAAATGGTCTCTACCTGGCACACCTGCAGTGCAAACTGACACACACTGTTTAGAGAAACAGCTACTCTATTACTAATATTAATGAAACATTTCTTATTCTATGGAACAAAAACAAACAGTAAAACTAAAACACAGATCTCTTAGCTTCCTATTTCATGAACCTGATGACTGAATGACCAAGCCTAACTAGTAGCCAGAACCCCAGTTAACCCTCCGTAACACAAAGTTTAACCACACGACAGGAACTCTTTCAAACTGAGTGAAAATCATAAATGGATCCATAACTTTACATCAATTTACTATGTTGTGCCAATACCTGCATTTACATTTAGAACGAATGATGTCATAGAACCAGCATCACACCAGTTCCAGGTGTCTCCAAGGAGACAACAGAACTTCAGTTGTGTTTGCTAAAATACACACTTTGAAACATACTGTAACACTTAGTTAATATGTCTGGTTTAGTTGAAGAATCGGCTAAGGTAAGTTTCAGGGTTTAATGGTGGGATGGCACCTGTGCTTTTTTCCCCCAACCGCTAGAATATGATTCGCACCAAACCCAAAAGAAATACTGCACAGTTCAGGAACTTCATCAACCTAGCAACTGTAAAATAAGCTTACAAACAACTGAATTGAAATGCCAAAAAGTTCAGAGAAAGGCACAAACTATGTTTACTTGGGGTTTACAAAATTAAAGCTAACTAAAACTGTAATGATAAACAATCATGCTGCCAATGGACAGAGAAATATCATGTTTTTTGAATAATGTATTATTTGTTACATAGGAACCCAGTATAAGGGAATCCCTTGCGATCCTGTCTGCAGAGATAAAGGTAAGTATTGTTTTCTCTTTAGCTCTGTCACTCCAAGAAATATAATGAACATAAATATATTTGCCAATCTTTTCATAGTAATCCAAACAACTCTGCGTGTATCTGACATTTGTAATATTTATCTACCGCAGTATAACTCTTCTGGCAAGGCGATTGGTATTGTACCTTGAAAGAAAACTGATTGGAAATGTCATGTACTCTATGGTTTCTATTGATGTCAAGTGGCAAATGTTGACTGGTGATGTTATGTGAATCTTAGGAAATGGTCATTTTTCAATCGAGTCTATGTTTCTCAGAATTTGAGACAGAGAGGTCAATCTCTGCAATCCGAGCTGAGGGCATTTCTTGGAATGGAAAGGTAAGAGCAACGTGTTCTTTGATATTCTCTTAAGACTCTTCGCCAGATTTAACGATGAAAAATGTAAATAATAATAACAAACATTATTTTATATAGTGCCTTGAAAGGTGGCTTCTTTACAGAATGACAAAACCAACTACAATAAATAATACACAAGATATGCATGATGACAATACACAGTTAGAGGAGACAGTAGATGGTCATTGTCAGTGTATTCTGAAGGTAGTTTTCCAATTTTTTGGAACGGGGTAAAAGAGGCCACCTCTACTAGAATCTTTGTCCTAACCAAAAATGTAACAAAGTATAATAATAATATTAAAAATAATAATAATAAACTTTATCTATAGAGCACCTTTCATACAAATAGTGCTTTGGTGCTTTAAAAACCAAGCGTAAAAATACAATATTACAATTGAGAGATATACTTTCAGTTGTAAAGGAAAATACAGCAATACAGTAAAGCAACATACATGTCAATTAAATAAATAAAAATTAGGAAAGTCGTAATAAAATAAGAACAATTAAAGAGAACTAAAAAAAGAAACAGAAATAGAAAGAACAAAGAACCACTTTAACTAAAAGCAACATTTTCAAATGTTTTTTTAAAACAATGTACCGAGCTTGACTGCCTAATAAAAAGTGGAAGTGAGTTTCATAATTTGGAAGCATAAAAACAAAAAGCAGCCTCTCCACTCTTTCTGCATTTCACATGTGGTATTTGCAGTAGGCCAGTATGTGCAGATCTCAGGTCACGTATAGGAACATATGAAGACAGACATTCAGTAAGGTACAGACGTGCTAGGTCGCTTAAAGCTTTAAAAACAAGTAAAAGAACTTTCAAATTTATCCTAGATAATACAGGTGACCAGTGAAGTTTTTTCAAAACAGGAATGATATTCTCTTTCTTGTATTTGTTAGGATCTGTGCTACTGCATTTCGAACAAGTAGTAAGGGATTTATTGTTTTCTTGGGAAGCCCACAAAACAGAGCATTATAATCATATCCACATCAATGTGAGCAATGGAGAAGTCAAATTAACGTGTCTAAATATCATCTAGTTCTATCCCAGGGAAGAGGGCTGTTGCCTACACAGACGACAAGACACAAAACGCTCAACTGTGCAAAACACGCATAAGGACATCAGTCAGGAGGAACAAGGTAAAGTGTTTTTTCTTCTTCACCATGGTCATGTAGTTTCACTCCAAGCACTGTCATATGAAATAACTGTGGAAATGACCTCCCCAACATTTTGGGTTGTTGCATTTTGCTTCAATGAATTTTAACCTTTTCTTTTAGACATTAAGAGGAAGGACACATTCACCCTTGGTAGAGATTCAGTTGTTCTATGAGATGTCAAGGTGAGAATTAACCACTTCAGGGATAAGTCAATCCACATAACTGAAAAAGGGGCAATGAACAGGATATGGGGATTTTGCTAGTTATAAAGTACAATAATCATCATTACATGATCTAAGACTACTGAAGTATAAGCTGTGTCCCTGACTGATTAATTAGCAAATTCATCTTTGTAGAGTGCAGCTACTATCTATTCAGTGGCATTTCCTTAAAACAATTGTATTCCCACATTCTGAATATGGAGTGAGATCATGTAGAGAATGTTGGACTTGTAATAACTAATTGAAGGATAATAATAATCAACGAAAGTGCTTAAAAGTATCAACAAATGCCTTCAAAGTACTTGACACGTACTTTGCTTTCAAAAGTGAAACATAATTAATGCTTACGTAAGATTTCTCTTGACTTCTCAGGAGTATACTAACTCCAAGGACAAGTAACATCACAAACCATTATTTAAGTGCTGATGTTGGAGCTGCAATACTACTACCAAGACAAAAAATGATACAGGTAACAATGCTTTCAGATTTCTAAGAATTGCTAAAATAGTATGTTTACAGAGCATTCAGAGCTGAGAATATGACAAGTTCCTACCATCTCAAACACTGCCAATCTAGAACAAAAAGAAAGTAATTGAACGCCTGCAGTAATCGAACACAAACCAGAACATATCAGTGCATGACAAGGAAATGTAGTCACAAAATGATTCTACCCCTTCAAGTCCCAAAAAGGACCGAGGAACTTACCGGAGGCGATACCTGGATTTCAAACAGAGTACAATGTAGCCACTGTAGGGGAGAAGATCACAGAGAGCTCTTCTCAGATTGCTCAGAGTCAGCCCCAGCACCCTGTCCTGACTGAAGCAGACAAAGTGGTCAGACAGGTAGGTAGAAATGAGTAAGGAACAGAGAGTATGGTTTTCTTGCATTGTTTTGTTCGTCTGTCAAAGAAAAGAGTGCTTCTGACTTTTGTCAATGTTCATCTTTATTTTAGGAGAAGAACAAACGGTGGTATCACACTTTGCTCAAGTGTATGATACCATGTGTGTACAGCAGACATCACCAAAGGAACAGGAGACACCTGAGTAGAGAACAAGAATATGAAAAGACTGATGAAAAAAAGCACCAGGAGAAATCCATTGAATATGCACAATCTCGTCCAGTATTTCAATGAAAAGTTTCAGTGTTGTTTTTAGTGTCGTTGTATTGCATACATTTAAAACAATGTGTCTTGTTTAATGAACAATTTCATTTACTTTAGTAAAAAGTGTTGTTTACTGTAGTCCTAGCATGGATGCAATTGTTAGAAAAAACTTGAATGAAAAACTGAATGTTTCATACAATATGGGTTTGTGTTAACCCACACACCTAAGTGAAATGTTTGATTACGTTTACAAGACATAACACATAGTTCAGTTGAGTGTGAAAGGGAACAACAGAGAAAGTCACAAACAAAACATTTGTGAAGGACTTGATGAATGTTTTTTCTTTAGAAATGACAAAAAATAAAGAATTTTTCAACAAGATGTCTTTCTATAGCGAGTTTCATTTGAGATAGTCTTTTCTTAGAAGTGCAAGAGTGGTATTCCCTACAACTTATTCCCCAATTTGATCATTCTCAGAAATTAGGAGACGGAAACCACACCTACTGTAATATTAGACCTTGTAACAAGGCAACTAGGTTTCAATGGCTTAAAAGGTGCAGAAAGAGGCTCATGTATAATGACCTCCAGTGTCCCACAGGTTTCCCAAATCATTTCTTAGACTATGGAAAAAGAGGAAATAAAGTGTCTACAGAAAGCGTATACCCCCTTGAACTTTGTTCAGTTTGTTGCGCCAGTACCAGAGTTTCATGCAATTAAATGAGGACCTCTATCTCACACCACATATGTTATACTTTCAATGGGAAAAAAGGAAATATTACAATTGTTTACATTTTCACCCACATGTTAATATTTGCTAGAAGCCCTTTACACAGCAATTTCAGCTGTGAGTCTGTTGGTAATGGGCTCCACCACCTCTGCACCAACAAGATTTGATAATATTTGAGAATTTCAGAAGTCTGTCTGGTTTAGCTGAAGAATCAGCTAAGGTAAGTTTCAGGAAGAGCATCTGATTTCTTTCAATAAAGCAGAACAGAGAAAAAACACACAATACAAAATCATGAGAATTTGTATCCATATGACACTTTGACTCGAATACTTTTATCAGACCTACACAGAGTATATACTGTACACACTTTTTCAGCCCAGGTTTATACATTTGGAACTGCCATTTGTAGGTGTTTTTGTGTCTTAGCTCAACACTGTGAAACCTGTAGTTACAAACATGGAGGATGAAGACATGAAGACATATATTGTACCTCTGACCGGCCTACCTTCCAAGAGGTGAAAGATGAAACTTTTCCTTTATCGTCAACTCAGTGAATGTCTTTAAACTTTCGAAAACTGTAGCAAAGAATAAGTTAAAAAACTTATTTTCATTGGACCCACAGAAAAGTCAAAGTTGTCCATAGAAATGCCCGTCTAAATCAGAAATCTACAGCACAAAGGCAGTGGCCTTTCGGGACATAAAAATGAAATCAGACTTTACTCAGACGAATTGCCCTTGGTCACGGACATCTTGCTATCAGTCACTACAAAGATGTTTTCTCTCGTGCCATGGCTTGCCTGACTTGCTTCTTCTGCTGGATGGCTTCTGGTCGCTGGTCAGGATCGACAGCCAGCATGTCCTGGAGCAGTGTCCTTAGCTCCGTGCTTATGGCTCTATTTACTTTCAGGGGGATGTGGAACTGCAGCCAGGGGTTCTCATCCAGGGCCTCTCCAACAGGCCCTGACAGACATATGCTCCTGTATCGGAAACACACTTTAGTTCAATTCTAAAATATTTCTCATAGGACTGAAGGAACCTTTGCCTGTTAAGAGTTAACAATTAGGTCCTCAAGAACTGTTTTACGGTTTTCTACACTCCTGGCTGGCCAAGGTCTCTTTAAGGTCTCTTAAGTGGAGGTGTAACTCATGTATCCTACATGTGATTTAGCAACATGAAAGGGAATAGCTTCTTATCGGATTATGGTCTTGGTTAACTGCCTAAGGCTGACCTAAGTGCCTAACTTTCTGACTTTCTTTATACCTTATATGTTAAGAAGCTTCTTCTGACCAATCAGAAATGTATGCTTTATGTATGAACATTTTGCTCATCAAAGTGAGTGAGAGACAAGGTTAACAGAAATTAGCCACGGCAGTAAATGACAGCATATTTTTGGGTTCTTAAATGGTCTCTACCTGGCACACCTGCAGTGCAAACTGACACACACTGTTTAGAGAAACAGCTACTCTATTACTAATATTAATGAAACATTTCTTATTCTATGGAACAAAAACAAACAGTAAAACTAAAACACAGATCTCTTAGCTTCCTATTTCATGAACCAGATGACTGAATGACCAAGCCTAACTAGTAGCCAGAACCCCAGTTAACCCTCCGTAACACAAAGTTTAACCACAGGACAGGAACTCTTTCAAACTGAGTGAAAATCATAAATGGATCCATAACTTTACATCAATTTACTATGTTGTGCCAATACCTGCATTTACATTTAGAACGAATGATGTCATAGAACCAGCATCACACCAGTTCCAGGTGTCTCCAAGAAGACAACAGAACTTCAGTTGTGTTTGCTAAAATACACACTTTGAAACATACTGTAACACTTAGTTAACATGTCTGGTTTAGTTGAAGAATCGGCTAAGGTAAGTTTCAGGGTTTAATGGTGGGATGGCACCTGTGCTTTTTTCCCCCAACCGCTAGAATATGATTCGCACCAAACCCAAAAGAAATACTGCACAGTTCAGGAACTTCATCAACCTAGCAACTGTAAAATAAGCTTACAAACAACTGAATTGAAATGCCAAAAAGTTCAGAGAAAGGCACAAATTATGTTTACTTGGGGTTTACAAAATTAAAGCTAACTAAAACTGTAATGATAAACAATCATGCTGCCAATGGACAGAGAAATATCATGTTTTTTGAATAATGTATTATTTGTTACATAGGAACCCAGTATAAGGGAATCCCTTGCGATCCTGTCTGCAGAGATAAAGGTAAGTATTGTTTTCTCTTTAGCTCTGTCACTCCAAGAAATATAATGAACATAAATATATTTGCCAATCTTTTCATAGTAATCCAAACAACTCTGCGTGTATCTGACATTTGTAATATTTATCTACCGCAGTATAACTCTTCTGGCAAGGCGATTGGTATTGTACCTTGAAAGAAAACTGATTGGAAATGTCATGTACTCTATGGTTTCTATTGATGTCAAGTGGCAAATGTTGACTGGTGATGTTATGTGAATCTTAGGAAATGGTCATTTTTCAATCGAGTCTATGTTTCTCAGAATTTGAGACAGAGAGGTCAATCTCTGCAATCCGAGCTGAGGGCATTTCTTGGAATGGAAAGGTAAGAGCAACGTGTTCTTTGATATTCTCTTAAGACTCTTCGCCAGATTTAACGATGAAAAATGTAAATAATAATAACAAACATTATTTTAAATAGTGCCTTGAAAGGTGGCTTCTTTACAGAATGACAAAACCAACTACAATAAATAATACACAAGATATGCATGATGACAATACACAGTTAGAGGAGACAGTAGATGGTCATTGTCAGTGTATTCTGAAGGTAGTTTTCCAATTTTTTTGGAACGGGGTAAAAGAGGCCACCTCTACTAGAATCTTTGTCCTAACCAAAAATGTAACAAAGTATAATAATAATATTAAAAATAATAATGATAAACTTTATCTATAGAGCACCTTTCATACAAATAGTGCTTTGGTGCTTTAAAAACCAAGCGTAAAAATAAAATATTAAAATTGAGAGATATACTTTCAGTTGTAAAGGAAAATACAGCAATACAGTAAAGCAACATACATGTCAATTAAATAAATACAAATTAGGAAAGTCGTAATAAAATAAGAACAATTAAAGAGAACTAAAAAAAGAAACAGAAATAGAAAGAACAAAGAACCACTTTAACTAAAAGCAACATTTTCAAATGTTTTTTAAAACAATGTACCGAGCTTGACTGCCTAATAAAAAGTGGAAGTGAGTTTCATAATTTGGAAGCATAAAAACAAAAAGCAGCCTCTCCACTCTTTCTGCATTTCACATGTGGTATTTGCAGTAGGCCAGTATGTGCAGATCTCAGGTCACGTATAGGAACATATGAAGACAGACATTCAGTAAGGTACAGACGTGCTAGGTCGCTTAAAGCTTTAAAAACAAGTAAAAGAACTTTCAAATTTATCCTCGATAATACAGGTGACCAGTGAAGTTTTTTCAAAACAGGAATGATATTCTCTTTCTTGTATTTGTTAGGATCTGTGCTACTGCATTTCGAACAAGTAGTAAGGGATTTATTGTTTTCTTGGGAAGCCCACAAAACAGAGCATTATAATCATATCCACATCAATGTGAGCAATGGAGAAGTCAAATTAACGTGTCTAAATATCATCTAGTTCTATCCCAGGGAAGAGGGCTGTTGCCTACACAGACGACAAGACACAAAACGCTCAACTGTGCAAAACACGCATAAGGACATCAGTCAGGAGGAACAAGGTAAAGTGTTTTTTCTTCTTCACCATGGTCATGTAGTTTCACTCCAAGCACTGTCATATGAAATAACTGTGGAAATGACCTCCCCAACATTTTGGGTTGTTGCATTTTGCTTCAATGAATTTTAACCTTTTCTTTTAGACATTAAGAGGAAGGACACATTCACCCTTGGTAGAGATTCAGTTGTTCTATGAGATGTCAAGGTGAGAATTAACCACTTCAGGGATAAGTCAATCCACATAACTGAAAAAGGGGCAATGAACAGGATATGGGGATTTTGCTAGTTATAAAGTACAATAATCATCATTACATGATCTAAGACTACTGAAGTATAAGCTGTGTCCCTGACTGATTAATTAGCAAATTCATCTTTGTAGAGTGCAGCTACTATCTATTCAGTGGCATTTCCTTAAAACAATTGTATTCCCACATTCTGAATATGGAGTGAGATCATGTAGAGAATGTTGGACTTGTAATAACTAATTGAAGGATAATAATAATCAACGAAAGTGCTTAAAAGTATCAACAAATGCCTTCAAAGTACTTGACACGTACTTTGCTTTCAAAAGTGAAACATAATTAATGCTTACGTAAGATTTCTCTTGACTTCTCAGGAGTATACTAACTCCAAGGACAAGTAACATCACAAACCATTATTTAAGTGCTGATGTTGGAGCTGCAATACTACTACCAAGACAAAAAATGATACAGGTAACAATGCTTTCAGATTTCTAAGAATTGCTAAAATAGTATGTTTACAGAGCATTCAGAGTTGAGAATATGACAAGTTCCTACCATCTCAAACACTGCCAATCTAGAACAAAAAGAAAGTACTTGAACGCCTGCAGTAATCGAACACAAACCAGAACATATCAGTGCATGACAAGGAAATGTAGTCACAAAATGATTCTACCCCTTCAAGTCCCAAAAAGGACCGAGGAACTTACCGGAGGCGATACCTGGATTTCAGAGTACAATGTAGCCACTGTAGGGGAGAAGATCACAGAGAGCTCTTCTCAGATTGCTCAGAGTCAGCCCCAGCACCCTGTCCTGACTGAAGCAGACAAAGTGGTCAGACAGGTAGGTAGAAATGAGTAAGGAACAGAGAGTATGGTTTTCTTGCATTGTTTTGTTCGTCTGTCAAAGAAAAGAGTGCTTCTGACTTTTGTCAATGTTCATCTTTATTTTAGGAGAAGAACAAACGGTGGTATCACACTTTGCTCAAGTGTATGATACCATGTGTGTACAGCAGACATCACCAAAGGAACAGGAGACACCTGAGTAGAGAACAAGAATATGAAAAGACTGATGAAAAAAAGCACCAGGAGAAATCCATTGAATATGCACAATCTCGTCCAGTATTTCAATGAAAAGTTTCAGTGTTGTTTTTAGTGTCGTCGTATTGCATACATTTAAAACAATGTGTCTTGTTTAATGAACAATTTCATTTACTTTAGTAAAAAGTGTTGTTTACTGTAGTCCTAGCATGGATGCAATTGTTAGAAAAAACTTGAATGAAAAACTGAATGTTTCATACAATATGGGTTTGTGTTAACCCACACACCTAAGTGAAATGTTTGATTACGTTTACAAGACATAACACATAGTTCAGTTGAGTGTGAAAGGGAACAACAGAGAAAGTCACAAACAAAACATTTGTGAAGGACTTGATGAATGTTTTTTCTTTAGAAATGACAAAAAATAAAGAATTTTTCAACAAGATGTCTTTCTATAGCGAGTTTCATTTGAGATAGTCTTTTCTTAGAAGTGCAAGAGTGGTATTCCCTACAACTTATTCCCCAATTTGATCATTCTCAGAAATTAGGAGACGGAAACCACACCTACTGTAATATTAGACCTTGTAACAAGGCAACTAGGTTTCAATGGCTTAAAAGGTGCAGAAAGAGGCTCATGTATAATGACCTCCAGTGTCCCACAGGTTTCCCAAATCATTTCTTAGAGTATGGAAAAAGAGGAAATAAAGTGTCTACAGAAAGCGTATACCCCCTTGAACTTTGTTCAGTTTGTTGCGCCAGTGCCAGAGTTTCATGCACCACTTTCTCACACCACATATGTTATACTTTCAATGGGAAAAAAGGAAATATTACATTTTCACCCACATGTTAATATTTGGTAGAAGCCCTTTTCACAGCAATTTCAGCTGTGAGTCTGTTGGTAATGGGCTCCACCACCTCTGCACCAACAAGATTTGATAATATTTGAGAATTTCAGAAGTCTGTCTGGTTTAGCTGAAGAATCAGCTAAGGTAAGTTTCAGGAAGAGCATCTGATTTCTTTCAATAAAGCAGAACAGAGAAAAAACACACAATACAAAATCATGAGAATTTGTATCCATATGACACTTTGACTCGAATACTTTTATCAGACCTACACAGAGTATATACTGTACACACTTTTTCAGCCCAGGTTTATACATTTGGAACTGCCATTTGTAGGTGTTTTTGTGTCTTAGCTCAACACTGTGAAACCTGTAGTTACAAACATGGAGGATGAAGACATGAAGACATATATTGTACCTCTGACCAGCCTACTTTCCAAGAGGTGAAAGATGAAACTTTTCCTTTATCGTCAACTCAGTGAATGTCTTTAAACTTTCGAAAACTGTAACAAAGAATAAGTTAAAAAACTTATTTTCATTGGACCCACAGAAAAGTCAAAGTTGTCCATAGAAATGCCCGTCTAAATCAGAAATCTACAGCACAAAGGCAGTGGCCTTTCGGGACATAAAAATGAAATCAGACTTTACTCAGACGAATTGCCCTTGGTCACGGACATCTTGC
The DNA here is from genome assembly GCF_040954835.1 of Lepisosteus oculatus. Lineage (NCBI taxonomy): Eukaryota > Metazoa > Chordata > Actinopteri > Semionotiformes > Lepisosteidae > Lepisosteus > Lepisosteus oculatus. Next base: position 580,379 of record NW_027168042.1, on the reverse strand, counting down.
TATCAGTCACTACAAAGATGTTTTCTCTCGTGCCATGGCTTGCCTGACTTGCTTCTTCTGCTGGATGGCTTCTGGTCGCTGGTCAGGATCGACAGCCAGCATGTCCTGGAGCAGTGTCCTTAGCTCCGTGTTAATGGCTCTATTTACTTTCAGGGGGATGTGGAACTGATGCCAGGGGTTCTCATGCAGGGCCTCTCCAAAAGGGCCTGACAGACATATGCTCCTGTATCGGAAACACACTTTAGTTCAATTCTAAAATATTTCTCATAGGACTGAAGGAACCTTTGCCTGTTAAGAGTTAACAATTAGGTCCTCAAGAACTGTTTTACGGTTTTCTACACTCCTGGCTGGCCAAGGTCTCTTTAAGGTCTCTTAAGTGGAGGTGTAACTCATGTATCCTACATGTGATTTAGCAACATGAAAGGGAATAGCTTCTTATCGGATTATGGTCTTGGTTAACTGCCTAAGGCTGACCTAAGTGCCTAACTTTCTGATTTTCTTTATACCTTATATGTTAAGAAGCTTCTTCTGACCAATCAGAAATGTATGCTTTATGTATGAACATTTTGCTCATCAAAGTGAGTGAGAGACAAGGTTAACAGAAATTAGCCACGGCAGTAAATGACAGCATATTTTTGGGTTCTTAAATGGTCTCTACCTGGCACACCTGCAGTGCAAACTGACACACACTGTTTAGAGAAACAGCTACTCTATTACTAATATTAATGAAACATTTCTTATTCTATGGAACAAAAACAAACAGTAAAACTAAAACACAGATCTCTTAGCTTCCTATTTCATGAACCAGATGACTGAATGACCAAGCCTAACTAGTAGCCAGAACCCCAGTTAACCCTCCGTAACACAAAGTTTAACCACACGACAGGAACTCTTTCAAACTGAGTGAAAATCATAAATGGATCCATAACTTTACATCAATTTACTATGTTGTGCCAATACCTGCATTTACATTTAGAACGAATGATGTCATAGAACCAGCATCACACCAGTCCCAGGTGTCTCCAAGGAGACAACAGAACTTCAGTTGTGTTTGCTAAAATACACACTTTGAAACATACTGTAACACTTAGTTAACATGTCTGGTTTAGTTGAAGAATCGGCTAAGGTAAGATTCAGGGTTTAATGGTGGGATGGCACCTGTGCTTTTTTCCCCCAACCGCTAGAATATGATTCACACCAAACCCAAAAGAAATACTGCACAGTTCAGGAACTTCATCAACCTAGCAACTGTAAAATAAGCTTACAAACAACTGAATTGAAATGCCAAAAAGTTCAGAGAAAGGCACAAACTATGTTTACTTGGGGTTTACAAAATTAAAGCTAACTAAAACTGTAATGATAAACAATCATGCTGCCAATGGACAGAGAAATATCATGTTTTTTGAATAATGTATTATTTGTTACATAGGAACCCAGTATAAGGGAAACCCTTGCGATCCTGTCTGCAGAGATAAAGGTAAGTATTGTTTTCTCTTTAGCTCTGTCACTCCAAGAAATATAATGAACATAAATATATTTGCCAATCTTTTCATAGTAATCCAAACAACTCTGCGTGTATCTGACATTTGTAATATTTATCTACCGCAGTATAACTCTTCTGGCAAGGCGATTGGTATTGTACCTTGAAAGAAAACTGATTGGAAATGTCATGTACTCTATGGTTTCTATTGATGTCAAGTGGCAAATGTTGACTGGTGATGTTATGTGAATCTTAGGAAATGGTCATTTTTCAATCAAGTCTGTGTTTCTCAGAATTTGAGACAGAGAGGTCAATCTCTGCAATCCGAGCTGAGGGCATTTCTTGGAATGGAAAGGTAAGAGCAACGTGTTCTTTGTTATTCTCTTAAGACTCTTCGCCAGATTTTACGATGAAAAATGTAAATAATAATAACAAACATTATTTTATATAGTGCCTTGAAAGGTGGCTTCTTTACAGAATGACAAAACCAACTACAATAAATAATACACAAGATATGCATGATGACAATACACAGTTAGAGGAGACAGTAGATGGTCATTGTCAGTGTATTCTGAAGGTAGTTTTCCAATTTTTTGGAACGGGGTAAAAGAGGCCACCTCTACTAGAATCTTTGTCCTAACCAAAAATGTAACAAAGTATAATAATAATATTAAAAATAATAATGATAAACTTTATCTATAGAGCACCTTTCATACAAATAGTGCTTTGGTGCTTTAAAAACCAAGCGTAAAAATAAAATATTAAAATTGAGAGATATACTTTCAGTTGTAAAGGAAAATACAGCAATACAGTAAAGCAACATACATGTCAATTAAATAAATAAAAATTAGGAAAGTCGTAATAAAATAAGAACAATTAAAGAGAACTAAAAAAAGAAACAGAAATAGAAAGAACAAAGAACCACTTTAACTAAAAGCAACATTTTCAAATGTTTTTTAAAACAATGTACCGAGCTTGACTGCCTAATAAAAAGTGGAAGTGAGTTTCATAATTTGGAAGCATAAAAACAAAAAGCAGCCTCTCCACTCTTTCTGCATTTCACATGTGGTATTTGCAGTAGGCCAGTATGTGCAGATCTCAGGTCACGTATAGGAACATATGAAGACAGACATTCAGTAAGGTACAGACGTGCTAGGTCGCTTAAAGCTTTAAAAACAAGTAAAAGAACTTTCAAATTTATCCTCGATAATACAGGTGACCAGTGAAGTTTTTTCAAAACAGGAATGATATTCTCTTTCTTGTATTTGTTAGGATCTGTGCTACTGCATTTCGAACAAGTAGTAAGGGATTTATTGTTTTCTTGGGAAGCCCACAAAACAGAGCATTATAATCATATCCACATCAATGTGAGCAATGGAGAAGTCAAATTAACGTGTCTAAATATCATCTAGTTCTATCCCAGGGAAGAGGGCTGTTGCCTACACAGACGACAAGACACAAAACGCTCAACTGTGCAAAACACGCATAAGGACATCAGTCAGGAGGAACAAGGTAAAGTGTTTTTTCTTCTTCACCATGGTCATGTAGTTTCACTCCAAGCACTGTCATATGAAATAACTGTGGAAATGACCTCCCCAACATTTTGGGTTGTTGCATTTTGCTTCAATGAATTTTAACCTTTTCTTTTAGACATTAAGAGGAAGGACACATTCACCCTTGGTAGAGATTCAGTTGTTCTATGAGATGTCAAGGTGAGAATTAACCACTTCAGGGATAAGTCAATCCACATAACTGAAAAAGGGGCAATGAACAGGATATGGGGATTTTGCTAGTTATAAAGTACAATAATCATCATTACATGATCTAAGACTACTGAAGTATAAGCTGTGTCCCTGACTGATTAATTAGCAAATTCATCTTTGTAGAGTGCAGCTACTATCTATTCAGTGGCATTTCCTTAAAACAATTGTATTCCCACATTCTGAATATGGAGTGAGATCATGTAGAGAATGTTGGACTTGTAATAACTAATTGAAGGATAATAATAATCAACGAAAGTGCTTAAAAGTATCAACAAATGCCTTCAAAGTACTTGACACAGACTTTGCTTTCAAAAGTGAAACATAATTAATGCTTACGTAAGATTTCTCTTGACTTCTCAGGAGTATACTAACTCCAAGGACAAGTAACATCACAAACCATTATTTAAGTGCTGATGTTGGAGCTGCAATACTACTACCAAGACAAAAAATGATACAGGTAACAAGCTTTCAGATTTCTAAGAATTGCTAAAATAGTATGTTTACAGAGCATTCAGAGTTGAGAATATGACAAGTTCCTACCATCTCAAACACTGCCAATCTAGAACAAAAAGAAAATACTTGAACGCCTGCAGTAATCGAACACAAACCAGAACATATCAGTGCATGACAAGGAAATGTAGTCACAAAATGATTCTACCCTTTCAAGTCCCAAAAAGGACCGAGGAACTTACCGGAGGCGATACCTGGATTTCAAACAGAGTACAATGTAGCCACTGTAGGGGCGAAGATCACAGAGAGCTCTTCTCAGATTGCTCAGAGTCAGCCCCAGCACCCTGTCCTGACTGAAGCAGACAAAGTGGTCAGACAGGTAGGTAGAAATGAGTAAGGAACAGAGAGTATGGTTTTCTTGCATTGTTTTGTTCGTCTGTCAAAGAAAAGAGTGCTTCTGACTTTTGTCAATGTTCATCTTTATTTTAGGAGAAGAACAAACGGTGGTATCACACTTTGCTCAAGTGTATGATACCATGTGTGTACAGCAGACATCACCAAAGGAACAGGAGACACCTGAGTAGAGAACAAGAATATGAAAAGACTGATGAAAAAAAGCACCAGGAGAAATCCATTGAATATGCACAATCTCGTCCAGTATTTCAATGAAAAGTTTCAGTGTTGTTTTTAGTGTCGTCGTATTGCATACATTTAAAACAATGTGTCTTGTTTAATGAACAATTTGATTTACTTTAGTAAAAAGTGTTGTTTACTGTAGTCCTAGCATGGATGCAATTGTTAGAAAAAACGTGAATGAAAAACTGAATGTTTCATACAATATGGGTTTGTGTTAACCCACACACCTAAGTGAAATGTTTGATTACGTTTACAAGACATAACACATAGTTCAGTTGAGTGTGAAAGGGAACAACAGAGAAAGTCACAAACAAAACATTTGTGAAGGACTTGATGAATGTTTTTTCTTTAGAAATGACAAAAAATAAAGAATTTTTCAACAAGATGTCTTTCTATAGCGAGTTTCATTTGAGATAGTCTTTTCTTAGAAGTGCAAGAGTGGTATTCCCTACAACTTATTCCCCAATTTGATCATTCTCAGAAATTAGGAGACGGAAACCACTCCTACTGTAATATTAGACCTTGTAACAAGGCAACTAGGTTTCAATGGCTTAAATGGTGCAGAAAGAGGCTCATGTATAATGACCTCCAGTGTCCCACAGGTTTCCCAAATCATTTCTTAGAGTATGGAAAAAGAGGAAATAAAGTGTCTACAGAAAGCGTATACCCCCTTGAACTTTGTTCAGTTTGTTGCGCCAGTGCCAGAGTTTCATGCAATTAAATGAGGACCTCTATCTCACACCACATATCTTATACTTTCAATGGGAAAAAAGGAAATATTACAATTGTATACATTTTCACCCACATGTTAATATTTGGTAGAAGCCCTTTTCACAGCAATTTCAGCTGTGAGTCTGTTGGTAATGGGCTCCACCACCTCTGCACCAACAAGATTTGATAATATTTGAGAATTTCAGAAGTCTGTCTGGTTTAGCTGAAGAATCAGCTAAGGTAAGTTTCAGGAAGAGCATCTGATTTCTTTCAATAAAGCAGAACAGAGAAAAAACACACAATACAAAATCATGAGAATTTGTATCCATATGACACTTTGACTCGAATACTTTTATCAGACCTACACAGAGTATATACTGTACACACTTTTTCAGCCCAGGTTTATACATTTGATACATTTGGAACTGCCATTTGTAGGTGTTTTTGTGTCTTAGCTCAACACTGTGAAACCTGTAGTTACAAACATGGAGGATGAAGACATGAAGACATATATTGTACCTCTGACCGGCCTACCTTCCAAGAGGTGAAAGATGAAACTTTTCCTTTATCGTCAACTCAGTGAATGTCTTTAAACTTTCGAAAACTGTAACAAAGAATAAGTTAAAAAACTTATTTTCATTGGACCCACAGAAAAGTCAAAGTTGTCCATAGAAATGCCCGTCTAAATCAGAAATCTACAGCACAAAGGCAGTGGCCTTTCGGGACATAAAAATGAAATCAGACTTTACTCAGACGAATTGCCCTTGGTCACGGACATCTTGCTATCAGTCACTACAAAGATGTTTTCTCTCGTGCCATGGCTTGCCTGACTTGCTTCTTCTGCTGGATGGCTTCTGGTCGCTGGTCAGGATCGACAGCCAGCATGTCCTGGAGCAGTGTCCTTAGCTCCGTGCTTATGGCTCTATTTACTTTCAGGGGGATGTGGAACTGCAGCCAGGGGTTCTCATCCAGGGCCTCTCCAACAGGCCCTGACAGACATATGCTCCTGTATCGGAAACACACTTTAGTTCAATTCTAAAATATTTCTCATAGGACTGAAGGAACCTTTGCCTGTTAAGAGTTAACAATTAGGTCCTCAAGAACTGTTTTACGGTTTTCTACACTCCTGGCTGGCCAAGGTCTCTTTAAGGTCTCTTAAGTGGAGGTGTAACTCATGTATCCTACATGTGATTTAGCAACATGAAAGGGAATAGCTTCTTATCGGATTATGGTCTTGGTTAACTGCCTAAGGCTGACCTAAGTGCTTAACTTTCTGACTTTCTTTATACCTTATATGTTAAGAAGCTTCTTCTGACCAATCAGAAATGTATGCTTTATGTATGAACATTTTGCTCATCAAAGTGAGTGAGAGACAAGGTTAACAGAAATTAGCCACGGCAGTAAATGACAGCATATTTTTGGGTTCTTAAATGGTCTCTACCTGGCACACCTGCAGTGCAAACTGACACACACTGTTTAGAGAAACAGCTACTCTATTACTAATATTAATGAAACATTTCTTATTCTATGGAACAAAAACAAACAGTAAAACTAAAACACAGATCTCTTAGCTTCCTATTTCATGAACCAGATGACTGAATGACCAAGCCTAACTAGTAGCCAGAACCCCAGTTAACCCTCCGTAACACAAAGTTTAACCACACGACAGGAACTCTTTCAAACTGAGTGAAAATCATAAATGGATCCATAACTTTACATCAATTTACTATGTTGTGCCAATACCTGCATTTACATTTAGAACGAATGATGTCATAGAACCAGCATCACACCAGTTCCAGGTGTCTCCAAGGAGACAACAGAACTTCAGTTGTGTTTGCTAAAATACACACTTTGAAACATACTGTAACACTTAGTTAATATGTCTGGTTTAGTTGAAGAATCGGCTAAGGTAAGTTTCAGGGTTTAATGGTGGGATGGCACCTGTGCTTTTTTCCCCCAACCGCTAGAATATGATTCGCACCAAACCCAAAAGAAATACTGCACAGTTCAGGAACTTCATCAACCTAGCAACTGTAAAATAAGCTTACAAACAACTGAATTGAAATGCCAAAAAGTTCAGAGAAAGGCACAAACTATGTTTACTTGGGGTTTACAAAATTAAAGCTAACTAAAACTGTAATGATAAACAATCATGCTGCCAATGGACAGAGAAATATCATGTTTTTTGAATAATGTATTATTTGTTACATAGGAACCCAGTATAAGGGAATCCCTTGCGATCCTCTCTGCAGAGATAAAGGTAAGTATTGTTTTCTCTTTAGCTCTGTCACTCCAAGAAATATAATGAACATAAATATATTTGCCAATCTTTTCATAGTAATCCAAACAACTCTGCGTGTATCTGACATTTGTAATATTTATCTACCGCAGTATAACTCTTCTGGCAAGGCGATTGGTATTGTACCTTGAAAGAAAACTGATTGGAAATGTCATGTACTCTATGGTTTCTATTGATGTCAAGTGGCAAATGTTGACTGGTGATGTTATGTGAATCTTAGGAAATGGTCATTTTTCAATCGAGTCTATGTTTCTCAGAATTTGAGACAGAGAGGTCAATCTCTGCAATCCGAGCTGAGGGCATTTCTTGGAATGGAAAGGTAAGAGCAACGTGTTCTTTGTTATTCTCTTAAGACTCTTCGCCAGATTTAACGATGTAAAATGTAAATAATAATAACAAACATTATTTTATATAGTGCCTTGAAAGGTGGCTTCTTTACAGAATGACAAAACCAACTACAATAAATAATACACAAGATATGCATGATGACAATACACAGTTAGAGGAGACAGTAGATGGTCATTGTCAGTGTATTCTGAAGGTAGTTTTCCAATTTTTTGGAACGGGGTAAAAGAGGCCACCTCTACTAGAATCTTTGTCCTAACCAAAAATGTAACAAAGTATAATAATAATATTAAAAATAATAATAATAAACTTTATCTATAGAGCACCTTTCATACAAATAGTGCTTTGGTGCTTTAAAAACCAAGCGTAAAAATAAAATATTAAAATTGAGAGATATACTTTCAGTTGTAAAGGAAAATACAGCAATACAGTAAAGCAACATACATGTCAATTAAATAAATAAAAATTAGGAAAGTCGTAATAAAATAAGAACAATTAAAGAGAACTAAAAAAAGAAACAGAAATAGAAAGAACAAAGAACCACTTTAACTAAAAGCAACATTTTCAAATGTTTTTTAAAACAATGTACCGAGCTTGACTGCCTAATAAAAAGTGGAAGTGAGTTTCATAATTTAGAAGCATAAAAACAAAAAGCAGCCTCTCCACTCTTTCTGCATTTCACATGTGGTATTTGCAGTAGGCCAGTATGTGCAGATCTCAGGTCACGTATAGGAACATATGAAGACAGACATTCAGTAAGGTACAGACGTGCTAGGTCGCTTAAAGCTTTAAAAACAAGTAAAAGAACTTTCAAATTTATCCTAGATAATACAGGTGACCAGTGAAGTTTTTTCAAAACAGGAATGATATTCTCTTTCTGGTATTTGTTAGGATCTGTGCTACTGCATTTCGAACAAGTAGTAAGGGATTTATTGTTTTCTTGGGAAGCCCACAAAACAGAGCATTATAATCATATCCACATCAGTGTGAGCAATGGAGAAGTCAAATTAACGTGTCTAAATATCATCTAGTTCTATCCCAGGGAAGAGGGCTGTTGCCTACACAGACGACAAGACACAAAACGCTCAACTGTGCAAAACACGCATAAGGACATCAGTCAGGAGGAACAAGGTAAAGTGTTTTTTCTTCTTCACCATGGTCATGTAGTTTCACTCCAAGCACTGTCTTATGAAATAACTGTGGAAACGACCTCCCCAACATTTTGGGTTGTTGCATTTTGCTTCAATGAATTTTAACCTTTTCTTTTAGACATTAAGAGGAAGGACACATTCACCCTTGGTAGAGATTCAGTTGTTCTATGAGATGTCAAGGTGAGAATTAACCACTTCAGGGATAAGTCAATCCACATAACTGAAAAAGGGGCAATGAACAGGATATGGGGATTTTGCTAGTTATAAAGTACAATAATCATCATTACATGATCTAAGACTACTGAAGTATAAGCTGTGTCCCTGACTGATTAATTAGCAAATTCATCTTTGTAGAGTGCAGCTACTATCTATTCAGTGGCATTTCCTTAAAACAATTGTATTCCCACATTCTGAATATGGAGTGAGATCATGTAGAGAATGTTGGACTTGTAATAACTAATTGAAGGATAATAATAATCAACGAAAGTGCTTAAAAGTATCAACAAATGCCTTCAAAGTACTTGACACGTACTTTGCTTTCAAAAGTGAAACATAATTAATGCTTACGTAAGATTTCTCTTGACTTCTCAGGAGTATACTAACTCCAAGGACAAGTAACATCACAAACCATTATTTAAGTGCTGATGTTGGAGCTGCAATACTACTACCAAGACAAAAAATGATACAGGTAACACTGCTTTCAGATTTCTAAGAATTGTTAAAATAGTATGTTTACAGAGCATTCAGAGTTGAGAATATGACAAGTTCCTACCATCTCAAACACTGCCAATCTAGAACAAAAAGAAAGTACTTGAACGCCTGCAGTAATCGAACACAAACCAGAACATATCAGTGCATGACAAGGAAATGTAGTCACAAAATGATTCTACCCTTTCAAGTCCCAAAAAGGACAGAGGAACTTACCGGAGGCGATACCTGGATTTCAAACAGAGTACAATGTAGCCACTGTAGGGGAGAAGATCACAGAGAGCTCTTCTCAGATTGCTCAGAGTCAGCCCCAGCACCCTGTCCTGACTGAAGCAGACAAAGTGGTCAAACAGGTAGGTAGAAATGAGTAAGGAACAGAGAGTATGGTTATTCTTGCATTGTTTTGTTCGTCTGTCAAAGAAAAGAGTGCTTCTGACTTTTGTCAATGTTCATCTTTATTTTAGGAGATGAACAAACGGTGGTATCACACTTTGCTCAAGTGTATGATACCATGTGTGTACAGCAGACATCACCAAAGGAACAGGAGACACCTGAGTAGAGAACAAGAATATGAAAAGACTGATGAAAAAAAGCACCAGGAGAAATCCATTGAATATGCACAATCTCGTCCAGTATTTCAATGAAAAGTTTCAGTGTTGTTTTTAGTGTCGTCGTATTGCATACATTTAAAACAATGTGTCTTGTTTAATGAACAATTTCATTTACTTTAGTAAAAAGTGTTGTTTACTGTAGTCCTAGCATGGATGCAATTGTTAGAAAAAACTTGAATGAAAAACTGAATGTTTCATACAATATGGGTTTGTGTTAACCCACACACCTAAGTGAAATGTTTGATTACGTTTACAAGACATAACACATAGTTCAGTTGAGTGTGAAAGGGAACAACAGAGAAAGTCACAAACAAAACATTTGTGAAGGACTTGATGAATGTTTTTTCTTTAGAAATGACAAAAAATAAAGAATTTTTCAACAAGATGTCTTTCTATAGCGAGTTTCATTTGAGATAGTCTTTTCTTAGAAGTGCAAGAGTGGTATTCCCTACAACTTATTCCCCAATTTGATCATTCTCAGAAATTAGGAGACGGAAACCACACCTACTGTAATATTAGACCTTGTAACAAGGCAACTAGGTTTCAATGGCTTAAAAGGTGCAGAAAGAGGCTCATGTATAATGACCTCCAGTGTCCCACAGGTTTTCCCACAGGTTTGTTGCGCCAGTGCCAGAGTTTCATGCAATTAAATGAGGACCTCTTTCTCACACCACATATGTTATACTTTCAATGGGAAAAAAGGAAATATTAGAATTGTATACATTTTAAAGCCATGTGTTCATATTTGGTAGAAGCCCTAACAACACCTAAAAAACACCTAACAACGGGTGCAGGACCGAATTAGGGCAGTACCCACTATTGATAAACATACAGAAAACAATATTAAAGTACTGGCTTTTATATTAGCCAGACACAGCTGGATGAGCTCTACCAGCCAGGACAGGCTAATAAGAAACACTCCACAGACATTCACAACAGTGACATATCATAAACACTTGAATTACTTATCTACTTTCTCGAAACAAAATTTCGAGAAAAAACACATTGCCCAACGTTAGAAAGCACCTTGCATTACATTGCTTGAAAAACAATCTTATTTCGAAGGAATTATGGATCGGGAATTCTTCGAGGAAGTTGGGGTCACACAGCATGCCGCCCCATATATCAGGGAGCACATTGGATCAAGGCACAGTCTCTTTCAAGACAACGATCCGAAACACACAGCAGCAAGGGCGAGGCTTATAGCAGAACGAGTGAACTGGGTGAAAACTCCAGCCGAATCTCCAGATTTAAATCCAATAAGGATGGTATGGCATTAGCTGAAAGACTATGTTTGGAAAACTCCTAAACCCAGCACAAAGCAAGAACTGATACTGATACAATGTCTGTTGATACTGATACTGTATGAGTAGGGCTGTTTCACCACTCCTTTTTTTTTGTTGCATACAGCAGTACTTCTTCTGGTAGTACTTAAGTACAGTACAGTAGGTACTTAAATTAGTACTTCTCACATTAAAAAAGTTAGGTGTTAGCATAAACTATTAGTAAATAAAAAATATTAAACTTAGCACTGTAATAAATTATGCTAATATTAAATTCGATTCTGCTCTGAGAATGTAGGGGGAAGGAAAAATGCCAGTGGTCTTTCCACTGATGAACTTGTGCCTGATGAACACCACTGCGTCACACCACACAGCTGCGAGTGCACCTCACTGTGCCCGGCCACCACTGCGTCACACAGCTGCAAGAACACCTCACCGTGCCAGGCCACCACGGCGTCACAACACACAGCTGCCAGCGCACCTCACCGTGCCAGGCCACCACTGCGTCACACCACACAGCTGCCAGCGCACCTCAAAGTACCCGGCCACCAGTGCGTCACACCACACAGCTGCCAGCGCAGCTCACCGTGCCAGGCCACCACTGCGTCACACCACACAGCCGCCAGCGCACCTCACTGTGCCAGGCCACCACTGCGTCACACAGCTGAAAGCGCACCTCACCGTGCCAAGCCACCACTGCGTCACACAGCTGCCAGCACACCTCACCGTACCAGGCCACAACTGCGTCACACAGCTGCCAGCACACCTCACCGAGCACGGCCACAGCTGCGTCACACAGCCGCCAGCGCACCTCACCGTGCCAGGCCACCACTACGTCACACATCTGCCAACGCACCTCACCGTACCCAGCCACCACTGCGTCACACAGCTGCCAGCACACCTCACCGTGCCCGGCCACCACTTCATCATATAACTGCCAGCACACCTGACCCTGCAAGGCCACCACTGCGTCACACAGCTGCCAGCGCACCTCACCGTGCCAGGCCACCACTGCGTCACACAGCTGCCAGCACACCTCACAGTGCCAGGCCACCACTGCGTCAAACCACACAGGTGCCAGTGCACCTCACTGTGCCTAGCAGCCACTGCATCACACAGCTGAAAGCACAACTCACCGTGCCAGGACACCACTGTGTCACACCACACAGCTGCCAGTGCACCTCACCATGCCAGGCCACCACTGCGTCACACCACACAGCTGCCAGCACACCTCACCATGCCGGGCCACCACTACGTCAAACCACACAGCCGCCAGTGCACCTCACTGTGCCTAGCAGCCACTGCATCACACAGCTGAAAGCACAACTCACCGTGCCAGGCCGCCACTGAGTCACACCACACAGCCACCAGCGCACCTCACCGTGCCAGGCCACCACTACGTCAAACCACACAGCCGCCAGTGCACCTCAAAGTGCCCAGCCACCACTGCGTCACACAGCTGCCAGCGCACCTCACCATAACAGGCCACCACTACGTCAAAACACACAGCCGCCAGTGCACCTCACCGTGCCCAGCCACCACTGCGTCACACAGCCGCCAGCGCACCTCACTGTGCCAGGCCACCACTGCGTCACACAGCTGAAAGCGCACCTCACCGTGCCAAGCCACCACTGCATCACACAGCTGCCAGCACACCTCACCGTACCAGGCCACAACTGTGTCACACAGATGCCAGCGCACCTCACCGTGCCAGGCCACCACTGCGTCACACCACACAGCTGCCAGCGCACCTCACCGTGCCAGGCCACCACTGCGTCACAGAGCCGCCAGCGCACCTCACCGTGCCAGGCCACCACGGCGTCACTCCACACAGCCGCCAGCGCACATCACTGTGCCAGGCCACCACTGCGTCACACAGCTGAAATCGCACTTCACCGTGCCAAGACACAACTGCGTCACACAGCTGCCAGTAGACCTCACCGTGCCCGGCCACCACTGCATCACACAGCTGCCAGCGCACCTCACCATACCAGGCCACCACTACGTCAAACCACACAGATGCCAGTGCACCTCACTGTGCCCAGCAGCCACTGCATCACACAGCTGAAAGCACAACTCACCGTGCCAGGACACCACTGTGTCACACCACACAGCTGCCAGTGCACCTCACCGTGCCAGGCCACCACTGCGTCACACCACACAGCTACCAGTGCACCTCAGCGTGTCAGGCCGCCACTGCGTCACACCACACAGCCACCAGCGCACCTCACCGTGCCAGGCCACCACTGTGTCACACCACACAGATGCCAGTGCACCTCACCGTGCAAGGCCACCACTGCATCACACACCTGCCAGAACACCTGAGCGTGCAAGGCCACCACTGCGTCACACAGCTGCCAGGACACCTCACCGTGCCAGGCCACCACTGCGTCACACCACACAGCTGCCAGCGCACCTCACCGTACCAGGCCACCACTGCGTCAGACCACACACAGCTGAAAGCGCACCTCACCGTGCCAAGCCACCACGGCGTCAAAACACACAGCTGCCAGCGCACCTCACCATGCCAGGCCACCACTGCGTCACACAGCTGCTAGCGCACCTCACCATGCCAGGCCACCACTGCGTCACACCACACAGCTGCCAGCGCACCTCAAAGTACCCGGCCACCAGTGCGTCACACCACACAGCTGCCAGCGCAGCTCACCATGCCAGGCCAGCACTGAGTCACACCATATAGCCGCCAGCGCACCTCAGCGTGCCAGGCCGCCACTGAGTCACACCACACAGCCACCAGCGCACCTCACCGTGCCAGGCCACCACTGAGTCACACCACATAGCCACCAGCGCACCTCACCGTGCCAGGCCACCACTGCGTCACACCACACTGCCGCCAGCGCACCTCACCGTGCCAGGCCACCACTGAGTCACGCCACACAGCCACCAGCGCACCTCACCGTGCCAGGCCACCACTGCGTCACACATCTGCCAACGCACCTCACTGAATACCTGCCACAGCTGCGTCACACATCTACCAGCGCACCTCACCATGCCCAGCCACCACTGCATCACACAGCTGCAAGCGCACCTCAAAGTTCCCGTCCACTACTGAATCACACCACACAGGTGGAAGCGCACCGTACCAGACCACCACTGCGTCACACAGGTGCCAGCACACCTCACAGAGCACGGCCACAGCTACATCACGCAGCTGCCAGCGCACCTCACCGTATTCTGCCACAGCTGCGTCACACAGCTGCCAGCGCACTTCACCGTGCCAGGCCACCACTGCGTCACACAGCTGCCAGCGCACCTCACCATGCCCGGCCACCACTGCATCACACAGGTGCCAGCGCACCTCACCATACCAGGCCACCACTACGTCAAACCACACAGGTGCCAGTGCACCTCACTGTGCCCAGCAGCCACTGCATCACACAGCTGAAAGCACAACTCACCGTGCCAGGACACCACTGTGTCACACCACACAGCTGCCAGTGCACCTCACCGTGCCAGGCCACCACTGCGTCACACCACACAGCTGCCAGTGCACCTCAGCGTGTCAGGCCGCCACTGCGTCACACCACACAGCCACCAGCGCACCTCACCGTGCCAGGCCACCACTTCATCACAGAATTGCCAGCGCACCTCAAAGTACCCGGCCACCAATGCGTCACACCACACAGCTGCCAGCGTACCTCACCATGCCAGGCCAGCACTGAGTCACACCACACAGCTGCCAGCGCACCTCACCATGCCAGGCCACCACTGTGTCACACCACACAGCCACCAGCGCACCTCACTGTGCCAGGCCACCACTGTGTCACACCACACAGCTGCCAGCGCACCTCACCGTGCAAGACCACCACTGCATCACACACCTGCCAGAACACCTGAGCGTGAAAGGCCACCACTGCGTCACACAGCTGCCAGCGCACCTCACCGTGCCAGGCCACCACTGCGTCACACCACACAGCTGCCAGCGCACCTCACCGTGCCAGGCCACCACTGCGTCAGACCACACACAGCTGAAAGCGCACCTCACCGTGCCAAGCCACCACTGCGTCAAACAGCTGCCAGCACACCTCACCGTGCCAGGCCACCACTGCGTCAGACCACACACAGCTGAAAGCCCACCTCAACGTGCCAGGCCACCACTGCATCCCACAGCTGCCAGCACACCTCATGCCTTGTTATGTGAAACTTTAATTCTCTTTTTAGGAGAATTACAATTCGTGAACCACAATTCACGCTCAACCACATCACAGATCTACTACACACACCTCAGGATGGTGACGTCACTGCCTTTCATATGGAAATATTTTGACACCGCGCTCAACAATCTTAGGAAGATCACAAAACAAGCCTGCTAGCCTGGATTTTACCTAAAAAAATCACGCCCGAGAAAGTGAAGTACTGTAGCATTAACTAGCAAAAGTGTATTGCAGACATAGGCATAGTACGTAATACAGGCTTTATGAACTCTAATAATATTGTTTCGGCTGTGAATCCTTCTTCAGCTGTGAGGGTCTTCAGCTCATAATGAAACGCTTGGAGTTTGCAATGTACGGCGCTCTGAACGAGTTCAACTTTAATGCAGGAAAAATGGATTTCCCAGAAGCTATACTGATTCTTATGGAAGCCCGTTTCCGCCAGGGAGTAGAAAAAATGCGCCCTGGTATTCTCTGGGATGCAGTGCAGTTAAAACTGTTCACTGTTACTGACATACTGCCTGCCTGCGGGCACTTTTCCTTTCCGTGGGGGAGGGTGGACTGTCTTTCAATAGAAGGTTAGCCTATTCTACTCGGAGAATGTAGAGGGGGTGGAAAGTGCCCGCGGTCATTTAATTAGTATTACAATTCGCACTGATTCCCTTGCGAAGATATGGACATAAGAATATTCGTGCGTGGTCAAAAAATGCCATAAAAACGACAAAATGAAGGCTGTGAAAACATTCACAATGTGCTGTATACACAAAGCACGTGTTCTCACAACTCGAGGAGGTTTCGTGAAAACTTTATATCGTCACACAAAATAAAGTTTTTTTGTTTACAAAGACGATTACAAAGAATGTGGACCAGGGTAATACTTTGAGTTTACAGCTTGTCCAAGGTCATTCATTATTAATACTATTAGGGATATCTTCGGTAAAGACTGACAGCAGGAACATTCCTGTTCTTTACTCAGCAGCTTATTAAAAACAGGGTGTTCAAAACGTTTTTTTTTACCCAGAAGAGTGACACAGCTTCGCGTTGTGAATCTGTTATTCCGTATTTACAAAGAAAGTGGAATACAGTAATACTACCTGCTATATAGATACATATTTTTAGATATTCAGATCCTTAAATTAATATCATTATTCATTTCTTTAGATACGTGATTCCATACTATATTCCCTATTACAAAACCAATAATTCCAGTCCTGAAATCTGATTGGCTGACACACTTTCGAAGAACATACTGTAACACTTAGTTAACATGTCTGGTTTAGTTGAAGAATCGGCTAAGGTAAGTTTCAGGGTTTAATGGTGGGATGGCACCTGTGCTTTTTCCCCCCAACCGTTAGAATATGATTTGCACAAAACCCAAAAGAAATACTGCACAGTTCAAGAACCTAGCAACTGTAAAATAAGCTTAAAAACAACTGAACTGAAATGCAAAAAAGTTCAGAGAAAGGTACAAAATATGTTTACTTGGGGTTTAAAAAATTAAAACTAACTAAAACATTCCAAACAGAAGCCGGCCTACCTTCTTTTCTTTGTACCTGATAAAGATGAGGATGGCTTTAAAGATACAGCTAAACTTTTGCAGAACCATTCAAGCGCATTGTTACTGTTTGTTGTAGAAGCCAAAAATATGAGAATCTCAAAATCTCAAAATCTCATGGCGTCAGAATGTACAACTTTAAAAAAATAAATAATAATAATAATAAACATTAATTTATATAGCGCCTTGAAAGGTGGCTTCTTAATAGAATGACAAAACCAACAACAATAAATAATACACAAGATATGCATGATGACAATACACAGTTAGAGGAGACAGTAGATGGCGGTAATAAACACAGTGAGAGCAGAAGGATAAAGAACAGGGGTGAGTTTCCCGAAAACAACTAATCTTAGAGACTTTCAAGCAACTTTACGATGTACGTATGTACGTATGTAAACAATCGATTGACAATTCTTTCATTATATGGTGTCGGTTTTGGTCCTTCAGTGGGATGAAATAAAGTTGTGAAAAGGAATATGAAGTAAACTTGACATCATAGTTTAAGCAAAAGCATATAGATAGGCACAAAAAGGGACCTTATTGTTTCTAAGAGCAAAGAAAAGAAATGACTGACATGCCGTAAAAGAAAACCAAGATTAACTGCGTGGACAGTGTATGCGTCCCGCACGACGTCCTTGATTTAAAGCAATATTTTTTGGCGCGCTGCCATAGTTAAGAATCAATATTTCATGAGAAAAAACTGTTATTTATAGTTATTGGGTGTACTGGAACTCAATGGAAACATTAACTACTAAGCTTGGCATGTGTCACTCAACAAATACAGGACCTATAATCAAATTTAAAAACAAGTAGATCTAAGCTTTACCGTCAACAATCACGACAGAACATCAAACGGTGTTGAACTACGCGGTATCGACCGCGGGTTTGGGTACGGAATGGAGCAGGCGTGGGACTCAGGACTGGGGCTGAACAACACATTTATTAACTCGAATCGGGAAAGGTACACACACAGGGACAGGGGTTACAGCGCTGCACCTTCACTAACACACACACACACACCTGAAGGGAAGAGACTGTATCCCAGCCTCCGTCCCGCTATACAGTCCGGTAGAACCCAGGTGCTGTTCTCAGCCCGCCTTGCGTGCGCAGGACTAAAGCGCCCTGCGTGGCGCTACATTATAAATACACGTTAGGCCCAATGATTTCACTAAAATAATGCATTGCTGCATTTCATACTGAAAATAATATCATCTAGTCAAGTATAAAAATGAATATGAAATATACCCAGGATGACTCATAAATTCATGAGTATAAATAAATGTTCTTTTTTCGAATTTCCTGTGACACAGTACAACACAATATCAAAGTCCTTCATATAAACTCTTAGTGTCCTGTATTCCCAGAGGATGCCCCTGCCGTGAAGTGACTGTGCTCTGTCTGGCGATCTCTGGCGCTCAGGGTGGGCAGGAGGAGGCCAGTTTAAGAAGCACTTAGTGATGAACGAGCGGGTCGGGGAGCACGTAGATGACGAAGGATTTAACGTGCTACTTCAGTTACGATGGGTTTTGGGAAACACTCGTCAATTAACGATCGAGCTTAAGAGCGAGTTTACGATGTTCTTAGCGCTACGACGCTTTCGGGAAACAGAATCATAATATCTAGAAGGATTACCATATATAAAGGATTACCATATATAAAAAAGAAAGAATGATATATGATATATACAAGTAATTATATCATATCATATATTATTAACACCATACCCACCATCTATGTACATTCACATGACCACACATATCAGATCAATATCAAATCAATCACAATGATTAGAATGCGCGCAGAAATCGCCCCTTTCTCTTCCCATCTTTCAGCACATTATACGTCCTCTCCACGATACAAGCCGATATCCGTTATCTTACTCTACAATGCACCTTTTCCCGTGTTGTACGTTCACATTTGGTTCATAAAATCGACACACCTGAAATACTAAATAAGAAAGAAAACAATTATAACACAACGGATGACAGAGCCTCTAGAACAGAAAACCCGTTGGCGTCACACACGCTGAATGTCTCTCTCTCTCCTGCTCAGCAAAACACAACATGTGGGTCAACACCGTGTGAGGCATTAAACATCACCTTCGTGCATTACCGCGATTCATCTGGCACACAACTGTACCACTACAGAAATAATATATATATATAATGTCGCCACACGAATCTGTAATGAAAATAAAATTAAAAATGCCGCTGGCGTCTCACCCGACTGGCGGCCACAGCGCGTCTGAGGGCTCCCCAGAGAAACGAGCCGCCTGTGACCCCAGGGGCACCTTCACAAACCCCAAGGGCTGTCGCAAAGCCAACTCCATACAGAAAAACGGAACTCATTTGGGGGAAGTTCACAAAATAAAATAATAAAATAAAAGATGACATCATATAACCAGGGCTCAACGCAGCTGGCTACACGTGTGAGAAGGTGCAGTACTTGAAGTGCGCTGGGCAAACTTCCGAGGTCAAATTCTTCAGCACGGTTGTACCTTTAAAGCGGAGACGACGGCACCGACATTTTTTGGCGCGCCTTCTCTTTAAAGCCCTGGCCAAACATGAAGACAGTACGTACAGTTATAATTCAAACGGAATTAAAAACTACACATCCCAGTTACCATGGTGGTGCTTGTGATCATTGCGTTTAACCAACGAAACAGGGCGAAAAATCAGTCACATGACTTTGGGGCAGAGTTTCGAAAGCTTAACCTATCAGCAACAAAGCGAAATTTACACGATAGGCTACCTCAAACTGTCAGTTACACGACTGTGTATGTCGCTTAAGCCACTCCTATTTGGCATTTTAGTTATGGAGGCGAGAAGACGCCCCCCCCCACCCCTCTGGGTTCCTGATTTGCCGCCATCTTTAACCGCTTCGTGTCCAAATCGCAGTAGCTACGCGTACGAAATAAAGTTCATCCCAGCTACAAAACATATATATTTTTGTGGTAAGAGGGAGCAAAACATCAGTATTTACTGCTATTAATTAGTTTACGATTTATAGTTGAAATCTGAGCCTAAATATAAAGTTAAAATCTCGACAAAGCAATGTAGGAAATACAGAGAAAATAAATCCTTTCTGACATCTGATCAAGGTCTCTAAAACGAACAAGAAAAAGAGGATTTTCGGAGGGCAATTACGCTGTATTTATATAGAATAAGTAATTTATGAGCAATCTAATTTCTTGTTCGTTTAAAACAGTGAAATGTCAGCTGCAAAAGATCGCCCCAGAAACAGCACTCTCTCTGCCTGTCATAGACGTTCAGGAAAGGCTGAATGAAGTCGTGGTGATCAATAATAACAGTTGTAGGACAAGAAACAAAAGATAGTGAAAACTTAAGTTTTTAAGGCTAAAACTCAAATTCATTCTACAAATTAAGGCAAATGAAAATTCAGGACGTTAAAGTGCTAGAGGTGTAAAAAAATACAAAAATGCACATGAGCAAAAAGTTTTAGAAATGGAGCAAACAGAATAAAAGCCATGCCTATAGTGCAGAAGAGGGATGCAGGAACACTTGCTTAGATATACAACAACATTACTTTATTAACCCTTTACAATTTCTTGCATCAGTAATTATCTTTTCGCATACCCCAGCTTGCTCTCCATGAGATACACAGACACACAGATGAAAGAGATAGGGAGAGAGCCTGTGGTCAGAGTACAGGGTCAGCCATTGTACAGCGCCCCTGGAGCAGTTGGGGTTAAGGGCCTTGCTCAGCAGCCCAACGGAGTAGGATTCTTCTGCTGGGTGCGGGATTTATTGTTAAATTATTACTTTAAATGAATACTTTGAGTTACTGAAACAGCCCGCTAATAAAATTGTCGCAATTTTGTTCTCGTTTGGAAGAGAGAATCAAAAATGAGAGATAATGATGGTTTCCGGCTTAGACCTTTAAAGGTACCCCCATCACGGAAGAATTTGACCTCGGAACGTTTACCCAGCGTAATATTGTATTTCATTTCACTTTGACCGATTGTCTTTAAATCAATTGTTGTCAGAATATCCCCACCTCCAAACAAGAACAAAATTGCAACGATTTTATTAACTGGCTGTTTCAGTAACTTAAAGTACATATTTAAAGTAATAATTTAACAAGATATGTAAATGTTTTAAGATATGTATATGTTGTGAATGTCTGTAGATTGTATCTTATGATTTAAATACTTTTATTTTTTCACAATCTGGCAATGCCAGACAGAATTCTAATGGCCTTGCAGATCAGAAAATCAAGGAACAAAACAATTATTGCGCCCAGCTCCTCAATGGGATAGCTTTAACTTGCTAATGCGTTGGTGTACAAAAGTAAAAAACAATTACTTTTTGACAATGAAAACTGGTGTGTATCTCTCTCTTTGCTGGCGCGCGGGCGCGGTGGGGTGCTGTACCACCCGCACAGAACATTAAAGTGTCCCTTTCCATTCAATGGGTGTCTGAGTTGCTGTGTCCTATCTTCTGACAGTTGCTGTTGTGAATGTCTGCAGAGTGTATCTTATTTTTAGCATTGTAGCGAATTCGCCCTGGGGGGCGGCTGAAGAACACCCGGCTGGGGTGGGCGGTGAGGGGCAGGACAGGAGTGGTCAGGGCGGGGTTTAGGTAGGCCGCTGACTATTGCAGCTGCCACACAGTGAAAGGGGCATACGGGCTGGGGAGATCGCCCGTTTTCCATGTAAATAGTTCCCTGGTTCCGCACCCCTCTCTCCCTCCCTCTCCAGATACAGCTGTATGAGCTCCACCAGTCAGGACAGGAGGCTCTACTGTACGCACAGAGGGGTGGTAGAGGGGAACAAGTTGCAAGCCGTGGGGTTGAAGCTGATACCCTGGATCCTCTCCAGACACAGCTGTATGAGCTCCACCAGTCAGGAAGGAGGCTCTACTGTACACAGAGAGGGGTGGGAGGGGGGAACAAGCTACCCAGCCATGGGGTTGAAGCTGATACCCTGGATCCTCTCGAGACACAGCTGTATGAGCTCCACCAGTCATGAAGGAATGCTCTACTGTACACAGAGGGGGGCAGGAGGGGGGAACAAGCTGCCCAGCCGTGGGTTTGAAGCTGATACCCCGCTTGATCCTCTCCAGATACAGCTGAATGAGCTCCACCAGTCAAGACAGGAGGCTCTACTGTACACAGAGAGGTGCAGGGGGGGAAACAAGCTGCATAGCCATGGGGTTGACCCTGATACCATGGATCCTCTCGAGACACAGTTGTATGAGCTCCACCAGTCAGGACAGGAGGCTCTACTGTACACAGAGAGAGGCGGTGGGGAGAACAAGCTGATACCCTGGCTTCTCACACAAACCTTAAAATCACGTAATAGGTTTATTCCATGCTGAAAAAAAGAAGAAAGAATACACATTCCATAGGAATCAGTGCCTTTATATAGCGCCTTTAAAGGTGGCTTCTCAAAGTGCCTTACGGGATAAAAACAACAAAAACAATATTGTTTTCCATTGCACTTTGACAGATCATCTTTAAATCAATTGTTGATTTAAAGTTTGACAGTAAATGTTTATATTGTAAAGCATACAGCCGCCATTTCTTTCTAAAAATTAAAAAAATTGTTTGCGCAGTCTAAGAGGGGGGGGGGGTCTGCTGTCAATCCCCCATACACTCAAGTGAAATATGAATAACCCCAATGTAAACAGCGTATTTACAATTTGTTGATAATAAAAATGTTAAGTTCTCTAAGACTTTGTGATACTTTACCCAGGGAGCTGTGTAAGCATGCGTGGTGACTATTCATTGTTATTAAAAAATGACTTAGATTCGAACATGTTGTGATATTTAGAAATATAAAAAGTCAATTAATTGTCCATAATATTGCTATTTTATTTTTTCAAAGAAATGCTTGTTAAAAGAAAAGTCATGGCACAGGCTGGATTTGAACAGCCAACCTTACAAGTTCAGCACATGAATAGAATTATATCATTATTAATTTCTTTAGATATGCGATTCCATATTATATTCCCTATTAATCAAATTCTAAAAGTATGCTTGTTTGCTCCTGTATTGAGCGTATTTGCAGAAAAGCTTAAAACTACCACTTTTTATACACACGTTATTTCACGTTAAAGACTTCGATGCTTAATATTGTTTAGGGAGAAATGGAATACTGGTGTGTATTTTTGTACCGAGACCAGCCATATACAGTTTACATACTGTAATACTGTATATTTATGTTCCAAAATTAATATCGTTTATGGCCTTCACACGCGTTATGCTCCTATTCTTTTTATGCTCAGCTACTAAGATTTCCCTTCAGTGGTAAAATTCCATATAAATATTTAATACTTAAACGGGCACAGTAAAGACATTAAATATACATATACATACTGTATACAGTACAGTTTGCATACAGTAATATGTTTATGTTCCTAAATCAATATCTCTTATGAGCATGCAAAAGGCATGGTGAATTGGAGATTCTCAAAAATGACTGTACTTTGCATGATTGGAAACAAATGCGTGATTGGATCAACGAAATGCTGTGGTGTTACTTTTACAAAGACGGTCAATGAAAAAAAGAATGTGGACCAGGGCAATACTTTGAGTTTACAGCTTGTCCAAGGTCATTCATTAGAACATGTGGTATTATGCGGTACTATGCGAGAATACACTGTATTAATATGGTAACTTGTGTTACACCGCGGTAAGCACACCGCAAAATAATGCGGTATCGCCCGCTTGTTTTGAATGGCTGGATCTGTATATCCCTGCTAGTGATGATGACCATGGTCACCTCACCCTCGCAATACACCGGCTGAAAGAACTTAAGAACAGGGTAAATCAAGAACAGGGCATTGGCAATGAGTTCCCCTTCTTTTCATGGTTAAAATCATTTTTTGGGTCTTGGGGACTGTTTTTCTTAAAGCTATTCATGCCTGTTGTAGTGTTTTTGCTGTTGTGCTGTTGTCTGACTAGGGTGACCCCTATGAGGACTCTGTGGTATGAACACATTTAAGGATAAAAAGGAGGGAATGTAATGAAAAGTTACTGAGAAAAAGTGTTTTATTCTATGTTGTTTACGGACAGAGCTGTGCTGCAGAAGCAGCTGGATACTTAAAACAAAGTGTGATAGCACCCAACTTGTCAAGGGCACAGGATGTTTTAATACTGTTTATCTCGGCTGCTTGAAGAAGGGAGTGTGAGAAACCATTTGAATAACTGCTCTTCTTTGCTTAAAGCAAAAACCTATAAGGAATGGAAAATGACTGCTTTGCCTGTCCTTGAAGTGTTGCATCAGCTTAAAAAAGATATAAAACAAGGGGTCTCCCTGCTTGCTTTTGAATCAGCTTTCACTTCTCTGCGCAGACAGGTGATGGCTTTTTCCCATAGTGCAAAATGAATAAAGACCTTACTGAGTGAATGAGAATACCTCTCATGGCTAAATCCCTTACAACTTGTTCGAAATGCAGTACGGCCATATTTCATATCAACCCACAGATGCATTGCATAAACACTAGAATTCTGGTTGTACTTAAATTGACCTTATACATTTTGGATTATGTTTAACCTTCTTCAATTTCTTTCATTTCTTCAACCATATTTTGAGATGATTACGTTTACAGAAGCAAATATTATTCAGTGCTTTTTCTTCACTCCTTTAATCAAACCCACATTTCTATAAGGAGGGCCATTGTGAAACTCCCCAAAGTGAGCTGAATTAATCTTTTATTCTTCACACCTGCAAAGTCATTCCTTCATTGTGTAATATGAAGGCCTTTCATTATTCACGTATACTACATCTGAAAACAATAGGTCTTGAAATAGTTGAATGAAAGAAAATCCTGAATAACTCCTCCAAATGCGTGTTACACTTTCATCAAGTACACACACTTTGAATGTGATGAACTATAAAAAGTTATTTTAACCATACCCAATGAAGCTCGGGAGTGCGATTGCATACACAATCATGTTTTCAGTGTTTGGACATCAGCCGTACATCAGAACAATCATTTCACTAACACAGCTCCATGTTGAGTGACTTCCCTCCAAAAACACAAAGTCACTTTCCCTTAGCAATTATTGCATGGACTTAGATTATCTGTCTTCTGCATCAGGCCCTGTATGATATACTGTACAAAGCCAAGCTTTGGGATAGTGCTTTGTTTGGATCCTTGTCTTTATCCTTTAGGATCCCAGGCTGCTCATTTGCAAATGTGTTTTGACATTAATTATAGTGACTATAGCAATGAGGTGGCACTGTGGTTCACAGAGCTGGGGTCCTGGGTTCAATTCCTGGGGTGCAGTCTGGATGGAATTGTATGTTCTCCCTTCATTTGTGTGGATTTCTTCCAGGTGCTCCAGTTTCTTCCCACAGTCCAAAGACATACAGTACTAGTAGGTTAAGGTGGAACTACAGTCCCAATTTTGCAGACACAAAATTATTTAATTTCAGTCACAAAATAAAATCATTGACATTATAGAAAAAACTTTACAAACTCAAAATTGAGCACAAAATCATGAACTTTGTGAAAGTACTGTAAGTTACGCCATGTTGTAACAAATTCGCATTCAAGTTCCACACAAATTGCGATGTGATGCAGCCCTTCCTGCTCACTAATCACTGTAATGACTAATGCAATGTGATGTAGGAGAGAAAAGGTATAGGTTATGCAGCAAACATTTCACTGCAAAAAACGTTCCATTCCAAGGTTCTTTATGCAGAGTTAACAATGTAATATTATTTATTGGCAAAAACGTAAAAAAGTTGAGAGCAATATTGCCATTGGATTAAACGAGATGTATTCACAAGCCTGCTCCTTTACAATGTCACAGGGCCACATCAGATTACAGGAAGTTTTGCTGCCTCGTTCTGAATCGCAGAACATGGTAATTCTTTAACCTTGAAATGTAGTCTATTTTGTGATGTAAATTGGAGGTTTTACAAGTTATTGTGTGTTCCCCTTTAATTGGCTTCTGGGAAAACTGGCCTCAACACTGTATTGGATAAGGCACTTAGAAAACAGATTCATGCGTGGACCACAGCAATGTCCCTTTACTGAGAGCCAGCAATCAACGGATGTGTCTGATCGTGAATGGTTTTCCCTGTTGTTTGTTGTATTACTCGGTGTTGCATTTTAAGCTGTGCATGAGGCAGGACCCGGAGGCTGCTGCTTCTGCTGGGATTGAGGAAGAGCTGAGCGCCATGTAAGGCAAAGACACTGCGTTCCACTTTATCAGGTGCCTGGAGTGTAAGAGCTGCAGATAATATTAAGTCACGTTAATCCCAACATATTTCAAATATTATGAAAATTAAATAAATTAAATCAAATAACTTTCATTAAAAAAATCAATCACTCTTTACCTTGCTTTTTCAGTTGTTTTTAAGGAAAATTGATGCCGAGAATGTGTGAATACTACTTTTTGATGGTTCCAAGGCCAATGTGACCTGTTCTATTGCCTGCTAATTGTACGTTCCAGGTTGAAAAATTATTTTTAGGAGGTCAAGGTGTATGAATGATAAGAACAGCTTGAAATTTATTTTCACGGTCGACACCCATTTTCGCAAGGGAAAAAAACTGAAATAACCACAGTTACGCAAACACCAGTCCACCAAAAAAAAAATCATTTTATTAAAACAAGGTAACATTTTTTTTATCATCATACAGATGAAACGTGCTAAATATATTTCTAAAAAGAAAAAGCAGGACGTGAGTCGTGAGCCAAGATCATGACTCTTTTACTCTTCTTCATATCAGTTTTCATCTGCGAGGAGGAGGAGGAGGGCTGCTCCTGATGTGCTGACACTTGGGGATGTGCCTCTGTGCCGGGCTGGGGGCAAAGCGCCGGCCGCAGTGAGGGCAGGGCACGTAGTCGGGGTTTGGATTCGCGGGGGGCTGGGGCAGGTTCACAACCTTCCCTCCTTGCGTGATCACCTGCTGCACCTCCCTGGCCTGTTTGATGCTCCGAATGAAATCCTCGTGCTTCTGCCTCCAGTTGTTCTTTCTCAGCTGGGAACAGGAAATGAAACCAATAAAACAGCTTCCAGAAAAAGTCCAGACTAGCACTGCGTACACAGTCTGGTCACAAACAATTCACAAGGCAAGAAAATATCAATACAGTAATAACTTAGCTTTCTGGGGCTACCTTTCAGGTCATTGGGTAGAGAGTACAATTTAGTTATGGTTTTGTTTCCTGTGAGTGCTATTTGCTTGATATCTCATGTAGATTCTTACAACAGAATTCAGAAGTCACTAAGATCCATTTATTCTGTCTTACAAATGTGCCATTGCGGCAGTTTTTCAGAAGAGTACTTCATTAAACACTTATTTATTGTTTACATTGATTTATAAGCTGAGTCTGACTCTAGGAGAAAACAACGGAAGCTTGGAAAGAGTTTAAGGATAGCCCTTACCACGATTGGCGGTTTAACCTTCTTCTTATGGATGTATGTCTCCAGTTCTGTTCCCTTGGCCCTGTGCTTGAAAGAGTCAAAAACCTTCCTCTTTGAATTCTGAAACTTCTTGCAGATCTTGCTGTTTCTCCAGCCTCTCTACAGCAAACTTCCTGTGACACAGTTCACAGGGCACCAGCTGAGGGTTTCCACTCTGGCTATTCTCATATGGAAATTGCTCAGCGGTAGGGCACATCAGACTTGTAGGGGACAAATATCTGTTTTCCACTGACAGAGTTTGTTCATCCAGACATGCGGTGTTATTTCTGAAGTGGGCCTGCGCGGCCTGTGCCGCTGACACGTCGCTTTCAGGGAGCCTTGCTTTCTTGAGATACTTTGTCCTTCCACAGGGGACGTCTTCTAGCCCACGGCTGCAAGGGCTCACTTGACGTCTCTCCTGATGGGAAAGCGCAGAGGGAAAGTGCGATTCTGCGCATCCGCCATCTTCCATTGGAGAAGCATAATCAAGGTTGTCTCCTCTGAAAGGAAGGGCTTTCCTTGGAGTGAAGGCTTTTTGCTTCTCCATTCTGCAGGTCAGAAGAGGCACGGCCTTAGAGCGGTGTTTGGCCCACAGTCCTCTGGGGCGAAGCTCGCTCTGCCTCGCCTGGAGTGTCTTCCTTCGGGTCAGGAGTCCTCTATTTTCCCTTCCGGCCACCTCTCTGGAGTCTTCCATCTCTCTCTGAACCATCCTCAGCTCCTCCTGAGCTCTGAAGAGCTTCGCCTGCATCATGGCCTCCTTCTGGCGAATCTCGTCCTTCATCATGGCCTCCTTCTGGCGCATCTCATCCTGCAGGCTGGCCTCCCTCTGGCGATGCTCCTCCTTCAGCGCGGCCTCTGCCTCAGCCACTTTTCGTACCTCCTCTTGCAACTGAAAGTGCTCCTTCCCATTGGCATGAGAAGGGCATTGCCCTGGAGGGGTCGCCACCATGGGGAGGACAGTCCTGTCCTTAGGTTTGCGTACTCTTGAGCCCCTCCTGCCCGGCCTCTCACCGGGCCTCTCATGACCATCCTGAGGGGGGGTGGGGGCAAACAAGGAATCACTCTGTGCTTCCGGGCGGTCCACAGCCCGAACCTCACCAGGGCCGGAGACTTTCCTGTTACCCATAGGCTTCAGGGGGTAAGACCGATCATACCCCACAATGTTCTTCTCGGGGCCCTGTTGGGCTTGGAAGCGATAGCTGTTCCCCGTCTTCTTCTCCGCAGCGTATTTGACATATTGGAAAGATTTTCTCATCTTCTGTAGAGCTGCTTCCTGCCGCCGATTGTATATGGCGATCATTTTTTTCTCCTTTTCCTGCATCAGTTTCTCTTGGAAGGTGTCCTTCAGAAGCTGTATCTTGGGAGACGGGCAGTACGTGGAGATCAGATCCTGTCGCCTTAAGGGCGCGGGTCGATTCGAGTCTGTGTCCTTCGGGGAGGGGGACAGAGCACCAGGCTTAGGACTGGGCTCCATTGGCAAATGAGATATGAGCTTTGTTTCCCAGGTATCTGGAAAAAGCAAAAATGGCAAATAAATAATATCCTGCACAGTCTAGTATGGTCTAATAGAAAAGAATCAAAAAAACAATTCAGGAAATACACAACTTTTTAATATTAAACCTAATGGTGTTGAATGCTGCATGCTGACTCAGTAGGAGACAGATCCTAAACATAAACATTATAATAAACATTTGTTTCCCAAATAACATTCTCAATGTTCAGAATGCTTAAAGTCATGAGCTTTTTTAAAAATGTTTAACTGAAACCTGGAAATGTACTATTTCATTTCAAAGCTTGTATTATATCTATGATATAAATGTTTTTTATATAAAATTAACCCATTATGCAACAGGGGTTTGAGCAAAAGTCACTGTGAATAAGGGAATTTATCAATATTAATTAGCCGTTTCACTACATTATAGATAGCTGAAGGATTATGATACAGTATATCGAATTCGCTACAAATTGACAAGCATATTTGATGACACTTACCAAACAAGTCTCAAACAGAGGAGAAATAGTTCACCACGACGATAGCAATGCAATGTTTGACTGCATCTCCCTATGTGATATATCTGTATTTGGGTATATACAGATCACGTAATTCAGGGAGCACTGTAACGTCAGGTCACCAACCATTATTACAACGCTCATATGTCATAGAGCTCCTTAGGATGTTTGTATAATCTTTATCCAAATTTTCATATGGCCGCAGTTACGGCGTTTATTTTACAGTTAATGTAACAGGGTGTCATTATATTTTTCTGTCTTTATGGTGGCAGACCACTTAACTAAATCTGAGTAGGCGGTTTCTACAAATGGGTCAGATAAATATACAGAAAAAGCTCACACCTTTTCATACCCTTTATGTACTGTAGATCTTCAATTACGTATACTGTATAATACGATAACTACCATTACAAAATGTCTCCCTTTTGATTTGAAGTGGTTCTTTTAAATAAGTAAATTGCAATCACTTAGCCTACATCTGAGCTCCTAATTCATCGCGACGACGGACTGAGACTCCAGTTGGATTTGTGAGAAGAAAAGGGGTGTGCCTGTTTTAAAACCGATTCATTCGTCTTAAACACATGGACATTGATAGCAGTCTGTGTTATATAATTTATCTTTTTATTTTATTTAAATTTAAGTATCACATACACATTTTCAAAGTAACTGTACCCCTTTTAAATATGATCCCCATCGCTCACAGCTCCGAAGCTGAGACGAGGGCTACTTCAGATGGGATTTCCAACATTTCTCTCTTAGCTTGTATACCGGTGGAAAGGAGAGCGCTCTTAAAACGTGTTGATAGTAAGATTGGGATGTATTTGCAGTCTAGATATAGTTTTTTTAATGTTCGGAGCCGCCACAGATTCATTTTCTTACGACTGCTGTTCTGGATGACAATAACAATGCAAACGATGGTGTTAAGGCGAGGCTGTGCCTTAAGGCTCCTCTGCTTACAATATTCAGCGCGTAAATCGCAAACGAGCGCCTCTCTTACGATGAAAATGCGGCAAATAAGAACACGAGATTTAAACCTATGGCTTACAAATTTATGCGTAAACACTAAAACCGTATCTTTAGCAAAACTGGCGAGACAATGTGTTTTATCATTTAAAAAAGTACTGGAAAATAATTAAAGGTTATCACGATAAACAGAGGTTACTGATCTACTACTGTACGCTGTGACCAAAAATGAGAGTCCCCCGATCCTCGCAGCCTTCATGCTTTGGTCTGGGCCTGGCCGTTTTTTTTTAGGATAATGGGGTCAAGTTAAGAAATTATGCAAGTTTCTAATCAAATCCAAGGGCGCCTCGATCTCCTAAACATCTTTAGAAGGCCGACGGACCACACTGCACGGTCCGGGTCCGGGCCCTGACCCGGTTCTGGATAATGCCAGCTTAAAGTGAAAAATTCTACTGTACATATTATGTTTCTTATTATGGTATATATGTATAATGTGGCGCGACCACTTCACGAAGCTAGAAAGAAAGTTATCTGCCATTTTTATTTTACCTGCAATTGAATTTGCCATTAAAATCACGATTAATACCACAGCTGCTAAATTACTTACCTAAAAGCGTTCAGATACAAAAGCACTTGAGCTGTAATGTTTATATACTGTTGGCCCGATGACCTACTTCAAGAAGAATTGTTACATAGACCGCCAAGGACTGTCATCACACTTTACGTCATAAAGCGCTTTAAAAATTTTGACAAGTTCAACACCTCATATTTTGTACTGTTTATCATGGTAAAAGCAACTCAAAGCAATTCTAAAAATGATCGAAAGGTAAAAATACAAGCTTATACGAGCTGTCGTTTTAACATTTATAACATATATTTAAACAAAACATATATAATCTATTTTAATAAAATAGAAAAGTGTTCTTAGTCTTCACTTAAAAGCTGTTAGAAGCTGCCTTTCTGACAAGAGAGTTCTGTGAGTTCCACAGTCTCAGTGCATTAAAGTCAAAACCAGTTGCTTTTTATTTCCTGTTTTACGACAGAGCAAGGAGGGTGTCCACAGACCACTGTGCACCTGCAGACTGATATGGGGGGTAAGAAGTCTAGAAGTTAGTAAATAAGATTTTAACATATGTTCTAAAACACACCGGACACCTGTACAGTGATGCCAACACAGTGCTCTGAGCTCCTTCTTTGAGTTAAATCCTAGCATCTGCATTTTTTACAAGTTGTTGCTATGGCAGAGCATGACCAGAGCATAACAGAAACCACCCATTTTCTAACCGCTTCATCCAATTCAGGGTCAGGGGGTCAGGGGGTCGGGGGGTCACGGGGGAGCCAGAGCCTCAGAAAGTAATAAGCAGGAGATACCTGGGACTGGATGGTACTCCAATGCAGGGAAGACACAGACACTCACCAATTATCCCAGAAGCCAATTAACCTACCAGTAGTTCTTTGAACTGTGGGAGGAAGCCGGAGCACCCAAAGCAAACTCATGCAAACATGGGGAGAACATACAAGCTCCATACAGATAGCACCCCAGGTCCAGAAGTGTACCCAGGGCCTCAGCACTGTGAGCTAGCAATGCTAAACGCTGGGCTAATGTGCATGCTAATTTCTAGGCATCAGGTGATCAATCAGGTAGTGTTTCTCAGATAAAAGGACACCAGTAATTTAGTATGAGATTCAAATTGACCTCAGAACAAAACTATGTTATATAACTTATATAGAACTTACTACAGCATAACTGTCTTATTTGTAGAAAATATTAACAGCATGCCTATTAAACATACAGTATCTAGCAATCAGCAATCAAAATAAAAACATTTCCAAACATGGAAACTGCCCAGTTAATGAAGCATTTCAAAGACATTAATCTATTCAATAATTACAGTTTCAAGTAGATAGATTTATATTCAGATTACGAAAGTATCATAACAACAGCTGCTTGTGTAAGGAATCCATGAATACCACTGTACATGAGAATTTCACACCTATTTGTAATCAATACACAAAATCCTATTGAATTTCAGGTACTTGTTCATTCAGCATTGCTTGACTCCGCGGACTCCTTGTTGTTTCAATATTCTAGCAATAGGACTAATCGCCAATACAGTGCCGTTGTAATCTATTCCTTCTGCCAGCAGAGGACGGTATTCGCACAGCCAGTTCAGGATAAGATACGGTCCTCGCAGTTCACAGTACAACTGGCCACAGCCGTACTCGGAATATGCTCTCGATAACCTCGTTTAGTTTAAGAACGGCCGTATTTCATATCAACCCACAGATGCATTGCATAAACACTAGAATTCTGGTTGTTCTTAAATTGACCTTATACGTTTTGGATTATGTTTAACCTTCTTCAATTTCTTCAACCATATTTTGAGATGATTAGGTTTACAGAAGCAAATATTATTCAGTGCTTTTTCTTCACTCCTTTAATCAAACCCACATTTCTTTAAGGAGGGCCATTGTGAAACTCCCCAAAGTGAGCTGAATTAATCTTTTATTCTTCACACCTGCGAAGTCATTCCTTCATTGTGTAATATAAAGGCCTTTCATTATTCACGTATACTACAACATCTGAAAATAATGGGTCTTGAAATAGTTGAATGAAAGAAAATCCTGAATAACTCCTCCAAATGCGTGTTACACTTTCATCAGGTACACACACTTTGAATGTGATGAACTATAAAAAGTTATTTTAACCATACCCAATGGAGCTCGGGAGTGCGATTGCATACACAATCATGTTTTCAGTGTTTGGACATCAGCCGTACATCAGAACAATCATTTCACTAACACAGCTCCATGTTGAGTGACTTACCTCCAAAAACACAAAGTCACTTTCCCTTAGCAATTATTGCATGGACTTAGATTATCTGCCTTCTGCATCAAGCCCTGTATGATATACTGTACAAAGCCAAGCTTTGGGATAGTGCTTTGTTTGGATCCTTGTCTTGATCCTTTTGGATCCCAGGCTGCTCATTTGCAAATGAGTTTTGACATTAATTATAGTGACTATAGCAATGAGGTGGCACTGTGGTTCACAGAGCTGGGGTCCTGGGTTCAATTCCTGGGGTGCAGTCTGGATGGAATTGTATGTTCTCCCTTCATTTGTGTGGATTTCTTCCAGGTGCTCCAGTTTCTTCCCACAGTCCAAAGACATACAGTACTAGTAGGTTAAGGTGGAACTACAGTCCCAATTTTGCAGACACAAAAGTATTTAATTTCAGTCACAAAATAAAATCATTGACATTATAGAAAAACTTTACAAACTCAAAATTGAGCACAAAATCATGAATTTTGTGAAAGTACTGTAAGTTACGCCATGTTGTAACAAATTCGCATTCAAGTTCCACACAAATTGCGATGTGATGCAGCCCTTCCTGCTCACTAATCACTGTAATGACTAATGCAATGTGATGTAGGAGAGAAAAGGTATAGGTTATGCAGCAAACATTTCACTGCAAAAAACGTTCCATTCCAAGGTTCTTTATGCCGAGTTAACAATGTAATATTATTTATTGGCAAAAACGTAAAAAAGTTGAGAGCAATATTTCCATTGGATTAAACGAGATGTATTCACAAGCCTGCTCCTTTACAATGTCACAGGGCCACATCAGATTACAGGAAGTTTTGCTGCCTCGTTCTGAATCGCAGAACATGGTAATTCTTTAACCTTGAAATGTAGTCTATTTTGTGATGTAAATTGGAGGTTTTACAAGTTATTGTGTGTTCCCCTTTAGATGGCTTCTGGGAAAACTGGCCTCAACACTGTATTGGATAAGGCACTTAGAAAACAGATTCATGCGTGGACCACAGCAATGTCCCTTTACTGAGAGCCAGCAATCAACGGATGTGTCTGATCGTGAATGGTTTTCCCTGTTGTTTGTTGTATTACTCGGTGTTGCATTTTAAGCTGTGCATGAGGCAGGACCCGGAGGCTGCTGCTTCTGCTGGGATTGAGGAAGAGCTGAGCGCCATGTAAGGCAAAGACACTGCGTTCCACTTTATCAGGTGCCTGGAGTGTAAGAGCTGCAGATAATATTGAGTCACATTAATCCCAACATATTTCAAACATTATGAAAATTAAATAAATTAAATCAAATAACTTTCATTAAAAAAATCAATCACACTTTACCTTGCTTTTTCAGTTGTTTTAAAGGAAAATAGATGCAGAGAATGTGTGAATACTACTTTTTGATGGTTCAAAGGCAAATGTGACCTGTTCTATTGCCTGCTAATTGTACGTTCCAGGTTGAACAATTATTTTTAGGAGGTCAAGGTGTATGAATGATAAGAACAGCTTGAAATTTATTTTCACGGTCGACACACATTTTCGCAAGGGAAAAAAACTGAAATAACCACAGTTACGCAAACACCAGTCCACCAAAAAAAAATCATTTTATTAAAACAAGGTAACATTTTTTTTCTCATCATACGGATGAACTGTGCTAAATATATTTCTAAAAAGAAAAAGCAGGACGTGAGTCGTGAGCCAAGATCATGACTCTTTTACTCTTCTTCACATCAGTTTTCATCTGTGAGGAGGAGGAGGAGGGCGGCTCCTGATGTGCTGACACTTGGGGATGTGCCTCTGTGCCGGCCTGGGGGCAAAGCGCCGGCCGCAGTGAGGGCAGGGCACGTAGTCGGGGTTTGGATTCGCGGGGGGCTGGGGCAGGTTCACAACCTTCCCTCCTTGCGTGATCACCTGCTGCACCTCCCTGGCCTATTTGATGCTCCGAATGAAATCCTCGTGCTTCTGCCTCCAGTTGTTCTTTCTCAGCTGGGAACAGGAAATGAAACCAATGAAACAGCTTCCCGAAAAAGTCCAGACTAGCACTGCGTACACAGTCTGGTCGCAAACCATTCACAAGGCAAGAAAATATCAATACAGTAATAACTTAGCTTTCTGGGCCTACCTTTCATGTCATTGGGTAGAGAGTACAATTTAGTTATGGTTTTGTTTCCCGTGAGTGCTATTTGCTTGATATCTCATGTAGATTTTTACAACAGAATTCAGAAGTCACTAAGACCCATTTATTCTGTCTGGCAAATGTGCCTTTGCGGCAGTTTTTCAGAAGAGTACTTCATAAAACACTTATTTATTGTTTACATTGATTTATAAGCTGAGTCTGACTCTAGGAGAAAACAAGGGAAGCTTGGAAAGAGTTTAAGGATAGCCCTTACCACGATTGGCGGTCTAACCTTCTTCTTATGGATGTATGTCTCCAGTTCTGTTCCCTTGGCCCTGTGCTTGAAAGAGTCAAAAACCTTCCTCTTTGAATTCTGAAGCTTCTTGCAGATCTTGCTGTGTTTCTCCAACCTCTCTACAGCAAACTTCCTGTGACACAGTTCACAGGGCACCAGCTGAGGGTTTCCACTCTGGCTATTCTCATATGGAAATTGCTCAGCGGTAGGGCACATCAGACTTGTAGGGGACTGTTGTAACAGAAGAAATAAGGTTCTTGATCCCGAGATGAAGTAAAACAAATGAGTTTATTGCATGCAAGGAACAATAAAGCCGAAGTCTTGTTTCCCGCAAGAAACAACAAAACCGAAGTATTGTTCGCCGTACTGTTACAAACTTTTGGGTTATATAGTGTTTTCTTCTCCGTTTCTGACGTCACTTGGTCTGATGGTAAAGAGGGGGGTTCATGGTATTTGGCCAGTTTACGATGTTCTGGACAAATGGTCAGTTTAAGATTACACCCAGGGGGGTTCCTAGCTTGCATCTGCAGTCCTTATCAGTTAACCCTCTTTCCTGCCATAAACCCCAGCTTGTGACTTAGAAGTCTAAACCCCCTACAGAAAGGATTAAATTCAAACCCCCGTCTTCACATCATTCTTCAATGTCAAGTGGCAAATGTTGACTGGTGATGTTATGTGAATCTTAGGAAATGGTCATTTTTCAATCGAGTCTATGTTTCTCAGAATTTGAGACAGAGAGGTCAATCTCTGCAATCCGAGCTGAGGGCATTTCTTGGAATGGAAAAGTAAGAGCAACTTTGGTAAGAGTTCTTTGATATTCTCTTAAGACTCTTCGCCAGATTTGACGATGAAAAATGTAAATAATAATAACAAACATTATTTTATATAGTGCCTTGAAAGGTGGCTTCTTTATAGAATGACAAAACCAACTACAATAAATAATACACAAGAAATGCATGATGACAATACACAGTTAGAGGAGACAGTAGATGGTCATTGTCAGTGTATTCTGAAGGTAGTTTTCCAATTTTTTGGAACGGGGTAAAAGAGGCCACCTCTACTAGAATCTTTGTAGTAAGGGATTTATTGTTTTCTTGGGAAGCCCACAAAACAGAGCATTATAATCATATCCACATCAATGTGAGCAATGGAGAAGTCAAATTAACGTGTCTAAATATCATCTAGTTCTATCCCAGGGAAGAGGGCTGTTGCCTACACAGACGACAAGACACAAAACGCTCAACTGTGCAAAACACGCATAAGGACATCAGTCAGGAGGAACAGGGTAAAGTGTTTTTACTTCTTCACCATGGTCATGTAGTTTCACTCCAAGCACTGTCATATGAAATAACTGTGGAAACGACCTCCCCAACATTTTGGGTTGTTGCATTTTGCTTCAATGAATTTTAACCTTTTCTTTTAGACATTAAGAGGAAGGACACATTCACCCTTGGTAGAGATTCAGTTGTTCTACGAGATGTCAAGGTGAGAATTAACCACTTCAGGCATAAGTCAATCCACATGACCGGAAATGTGGCCAGCAGCCATATCACCCTGCAACTCACAACTGGCAGCCCACTGAAGCTAAGCAGGTGTGAGCCTGGTCAGTACCTGGATGGGAGACCTCCTGGGAAAAACTAAGGTTGCTGCTGGAAGAGGTGTTAGTGGGGCCAGCAGGGGGCGCTCACCCTGCGGTCCATGTGGGTCCTAATGCCCCAGTATAGTGATGAAGACACTGTACTGTAAACAGGCGCCGTCCTTCGGATGAGACGTAAAACCGAGGTCCTGACTCTCTGTGGTCATTAAAAATCCCAGGGCGCTTCTCGAAAAGAGTAGGGGTGTAACCCCGGTGTCCTGGCCAAATTTCCAATTGGCCCTTACCAATCATGGCCTCCTAATACTCCCCCTCTATGAATTGGCTTCATCACTCTGCTCTCCTCCCCACTGATGGCTCATGTGTGGTGAGCGTTCTGGCGCACTATGGCTGCCGTCGCATCATCCAGGTGGATGCTACACATTGGTGGTGGTGGAGGGGAGTCCCCATTACCTGTAAAGCGCTTTGAGTGGAGTCTCCAGAAAAGCGCTATATAAGTGTAAGCAATTATTAATTATTATTATTAAATGGGGCAATGAACAGGATATGGGGATTTTGCTAGTTATAAAGTACAATAATCATCATTAAATGATCTAAGACTACTGAAGTATAAGCTGTGTCCCTGACTGATTAATTAGCAAATTCATCTTCGTAGAGTGGAGCTACACTGAATATGGAGTGAGATCATGTAGGGAATGTTGGACTTGTAATAACTAATTGAAGGATAATAATAATCAACGAAAGTGCTTAAAAGTATCAACAAATGCCTTCAAAGTACTTGACACGTACTTTGCTTTCAAAAGTGAAACATAATTAATGCTTACGTAAGATTTCTCTTGACTTCTCAGGAGTATACTAACTCCAAGGACAAGTAACATCACAAACCATTATTTAAGTGCTGATGTTGGAGCTGCAATACTACTACCAAGACAAAAAATGATACAGGTAACACTGCTTTCAGATTTCTAAGAATTGCTAAAATAGTATGTTTACAGAGCATTCAGAGTCTCATAGAGAAAATAAATTGAGAATATGACAAGTTCCTACCATCTCAAACACTGCCAATCTAGAACAAAAAGAAAGTACTTGAACGCCTGCAGTAATCGAACACAAACCAGAACATATCAGTGCATGACAATGAAATGTAGTCACAAAATGATTCTACCCTTTCAAGTCCCAAAAAAGACCGAGGAACTTACCGGAGGCGATACCTGGATTTCAAACAGAGTACAATGTAGCCACTGTAGGGGAGAAGATCACAGAGAGCTCTTCTCAGATTGCTCAGAGTCAGCCCCA
This sequence comes from Lepisosteus oculatus, assembly GCF_040954835.1. Classification (NCBI taxonomy): domain Eukaryota; kingdom Metazoa; phylum Chordata; class Actinopteri; order Semionotiformes; family Lepisosteidae; genus Lepisosteus; species Lepisosteus oculatus. The sequence continues at coordinate 541,754 of NW_027168042.1, read as the reverse complement.
GCACCCTGTCCTGACTGAAGCAGAAAAAGTGGTCAAACAGGTAGGTAGAAATGAGTAAGGAACAGAGAGTATGGTTATTCTTGCATTGTTTTGTTCGTCTGTCAAAGAAAAGAGTGCTTCTGACTTTTGTCAATGTTCATCTTTATTTTAGGAGAAGAACAAACGGTGGTATCACACTTTGCTCAAGTGTATGATACCATGTGTGTACAGCAGACATCACCAAAGGAACAGGAGACACCTGAGTAGAGAACAAGAATATGAAAAGACTGATGAAAAAAGGCACCAGGAGAAATCCATTGAATATGCACAATCTCGTCCAGTATTTCAATGAAAAGTTTCAGTGTTGTTTTTAGTGTCGTCGTATTGCATACATTTAAAACAATGTGTCTTGTTTAATGAACAATTTCATCTACTTTAGTAAAAAGTGTTGTTTACTGTAGTCCTAGCATGGATGCAATTGTTAGAAAAAACGTGAATGAAAAACTGAATGTTTCATATAATATGGGTTTGTGTTAACCCACACACCTAAGTGAAATGTTTGATTACGTTTACAAGACATAACACATAGTTCAGTTGAGTGTGAAAGGGAACAACAGAGAAAGTCACAAACAAAACATTTGTGAAGGACTTGATGAATGTTTTTTCTTTAGAAATGACAAAAAATAAAGAATTTTTCAACAAGATGTCTTTCTATAGCGAGTTTCATTTGAGATAGTCTTTTCTTAGAAGTGCAAGAGTGGTATTCCCTACAACTTATTCCCCAATTTGATCATTCTCAGAAATTAGGAGACGGAAACCACACCTACTGTAATATTAGACCTTGTAACAAGGCAACTAGGTTTCAATGGCTTAAAAGGTGCAGAAAGAGGCTCATGTATAATGACCTCCAGTGTCCCACAGGTTTCCCAAATCATTAGAGTATGGAAAAAGAGGAAATAAAGTGTCTACAGAAAGCATATACCCCCTTGAACTTTGTTCAGTTTGTTGCGCCAGTGCCAGAGTTTCATGCAATTAAATGAGGACCTTTTTCTCACACCACATATGTTATACTTTCAATGGGAAAAAAGGAAATATTACAATTGTATACATTTTCACCCACATGTTAATATTTGGTAGAAGCCCTTTTCACAGCAATTTCAGCTGTGAGTCTGTTGGTAATGGGCTCCACCACCTCTGCACCAACAAGATTTGATAATATTTGAGAATTTCAGAAGTCTGTCTGGTTTAGCTGAAGAATCAGCTAAGGTAAGTTTCAGGAAGAGCATCTGATTTCTTTCAATAAAGCAGAACAGAGAAACAACACACAATACAAAATCATGAGAATTTGTATCCATATGACACTTTGACTCGAATACTTTTATCAGACCTACACAGAGTATATACTGTACACACTTTTTCAGCCCAGGTTTATACATTTGGAACTGCCATTTGTAGGTGTTTTTGTGTCTTAGCTCAACACTGTGAAACCTGTAGTTACAAACATGGAGGATGAAGACATGAAGACATATATTGTACCTCTGACCGGCCTACCTTCCAAGAGGTGAAAGATGAAACTTTTCCTTTATCGTCAACTCAGTGAATGTCTTTAAACTTTCGAAAACTGTAACAAAGAATAAGTTAAAAAACTTATTTTCATTGGACCCACAGAAAAGTCAAAGTTGTCCATAGAAATGCCCGTCTAAATCAGAAATCTACAGCACAAAGGCAGTGGCCTTTCGGGACATAAAAATGAAATCAGACTTTACTCAGACGAATTGCCCTTGGTCACGGACATCTTACTATCAGTCACTACAAAGATGTTTTCTCTCGTGCCATGGCTTGCCTGACTTGCTTCTTCTGCCGGATGGCTTCTGGTCGCTGGTCAGGATCGACAGCCAGCATGTCCTGGAGCAGTGTCCTTAGCTCCGTGCTTATGGCTCTATTTACTTTCAGGGGGATGTGGAACTGCAGCCAGGGGTTCTCATGCAGGGCCTCTCCAACAGTCCCTGGCAGACATATGCTCCTGTATCGGAAACACACTTTAGTTCAATTCTAAAATATTTCTCATAGGACTGAAGGAACCTTTGCCTGTTAAGAGTTAACAATTAGGTCCTCAAGAACTGTTTTACGGTTTTCTACACTCCTGGCTGGCCAAGGTCTCTTTAAGGTCTCTTAAGTGGAGGTGTAACTCATGTATCCTACATGTGATTTTGGCAACATGAAAGGGAATAGCTTCTTATCGGATTATGGTCTTGGTTAACTGCCTAAGGCTGACCTAAGTGCCTAACTTTCTGACTTTCTTTATACCTTATATGTTAAGAAGCTTCTTCTGACCAATCAGAAATGTATGCTTTATGTATGAACATTTTGCTCATCAAAGTGAGTGAGAGACAAGGTTAACAGAAATAAGCCACGGCAGTAAATGACAGCATATTTTTGGGTTCTTAAATGGTCTCTACCTGGCACACCTGCAGTGCAAACTGACACACACTTTTTAGAGAAACAGCTACTCTATTACTAATATTAATGAAACATTTCTTATTCTATGGAACAAAAACAAACAGTAAAACTAAAACACAGATCTCTTAGCTTCCTATTTCATGAACCAGATGACTGAATGACCAAGCCTAACTAGTAGCCAGAACCCCAGTTAACCCTCCGTAACACAAAGTTTAACCACACGACAGGAACTCTTTCAAACTGAGTGAAAATCATAAATGGATCCATAACTTTACATCAATTTACTATGTTGTGCCAATACCTGCATTTACATTTAGAACGAATGATGTCATAGAACCAGCATCACACCAGTTCCAGGTGTCTCCAAGGAGACAACAGAACTTCAGTTGTGTTTGCTAAAATACACACTTTGAAACATACTGTAACACTTAGTTAACATGTCTGGTTTAGTTGAAGAATCGGCTAAGGTAAGTTTCAGGGTTTAATGGTGGGATGGCACCTGTGCTTTTTTCCCCCAACCGCTAGAATATGATTCGCACCAAACCCAAAAGAAATACTGCACAGTTCAGGAACTTCATCAACTTAGCAACTGTAAAATAAGCTTACAAACAACTGAATTGAAATGCCAAAAAGTTCAGAGAAAGGCACAAACTATGTTTACTTGGGGTTTACAAAATTAAAGCTAACTAAAACTGTAATGATAAACAATCATGCTGCCAATGGACAGAGAAATATCATGTTTTTTGAATAATGTATTATTTGTTATATAGGAACCCAGTATAAGGGAATCCCTTGCGATCCTGTCTGCAGAGATAAAGGTAAGTATTTTTTTCTCTTTAGCTCTGTCACTCCAAGAAATATAATGAACATAAATATATTTGCCAATCTTTTCATAGTAATCCAAACAACTCTGCGTGCATCTGACATTTGTAATATTTATCTACCGCAGTATAACTCTTCTGGCAAGGCGATTGGTATTGTACCTTGAAAGAAAACTGATTGGAAATGTCATGTACTCTATGGTTTCTATTGATGTCAAGTGGCAAATGTTGACTGGTGATGTTATGTGAATCTTAGGAAATGGTCATTTTTCAATCGAGTCTATGTTTCTCAGAATTTGAGACAGAGAGGTCAAACTCTGCAATCCGAGCTGAGGGTATTTCTTGGAATGGAAAGGTAAGAGCAACTTGTTCTTTGATATTCTCTTAAGACTCTTCGCCAGATTTTACAATGAAAAATGTAAATAATAATAACAAACATTATTTTATATAGTGCCTTGAAAGGTGGCTTCTTTACAGAATGACAAAACCAACTACAATAAATAATACACAAGATATGCATGATGACAATACACAGTTAGAGGAGACAGTAGATGGTCATTGTCAGTGTATCCTGAAGGTAGTTTTCCAATTTTTTGGAACGGGGTAAAAGAGGCCACCTCTACTAGAATCTTTGTCCTAACCAAAAATGTAACAAAGTATAATAATAATATTAAAAAAAATAATAATAATAATAAACTTTATTTATAGAGCACCTTTCATACAAATAGTGCTTTGGTGCATTAAAAAGCAAGCGTAAAAATAAAATATTAAAATTGAGAGATATACTTTCAGTTGTCAAGGAAAATACAGCAATACAGTAAAGCAACATACATGTCAATTAAATAAGTAAAAATTAGGAAAGTCGTAATAAAATAAGAACAATTAAAGAGAACTAAAAAAAGAAACAGAAATAGAAAGAACAAAGAACCACTTTAACTAAAAGCAACATTTTCAAATGTTTTTTAAAACAATGTACCGAGCTTGACTGCCTAATAAAAAGTGGAAGTGAGTTTCATAATTTAGAAGCATAAAAACAAAAAGCAGCCTCTCCACTCTTTCTGCATTTCACAGGAATGATATTCTCTTTCTTGTATTTGTTAGGATCTGTGCTACTGCATTTCGAACAAGTAGTAAGGGATTTATTGTTTTCTTGGGAAGCCCACAAAACAGAGCATTATAATCATATCCACATCAATGTGAGCAATGGAGAAGTCAAATTAACGTGTCTAAATATCATCTAGTTCTATCCCAGGGAAGAGGGCTGTTGCCTACACAGACGACAAGACACAAAACGCTCAACTGTGCAAAACACGCATAAGGACATCAGTCAGGAGGAACAAGGTAAAGTGTTTTTACTTCTTCACCATGGTCATGTAGTTTCACTCCAAGCACTGTCATATGAAATAACTGTGGAAACGACCTCCCCAACATTTTGGGTTGTTGCATTTTGCTTCAATGAATTTTAACCTTTTCTTTTAGACATTAAGAGGAAGGACACATTCACCCTTGGTAGAGATTCAGTTGTTCTATGAGATGTCAAGGTGAGAATTAACCACTTCAGGCATAAGTCAATCCACATGACCGGAAATGGGGCAATGAACAGGATATGGGGATTTTGCTAGTTATAAAGTACAATAATCATCATTAAATGATCTAAGACTACTGAAGTATAAGCTGTGTCCCTGACTGATTAATTAGCAAATTCATCTTCGTAGAGTGGAGCTACACTGAATATGGAGTGAGATCATGTAGGGAATGTTGGACTTGTAATAACTAATTGAAGGATAATAATAATCAACGAAAGTGCTTAAAAGTATCAACAAATGCCTTCAAAGTACTTGACACGTACTTTGCTTTCAAAAGTGAAACATAATTAATGCTTACGTAAGATTTCTCTTGACTTCTCAGGAGTATACTAACTCCAAGGACAAGTAACATCACAAACCATTATTTAAGTGCTGATGTTGGAGCTGCAATACTACTACCAAGACAAAAAATGATACAGGTAACACTGCTTTCAGATTTCTAAGAATTGCTAAAATAGTATGTTTACAGAGCATTCAGAGTCTCATAGAGAAAATAAGTTGAGAATATGACAAGTTCCTACCATCTCAAACACTGCCAATCTAGAACAAAAAGAAAGTACTTGAACGCCTGCAGTAATCGAACACAAACCAGAACATATCAGTGCATGACAATGAAATGTAGTCACAAAATGATTCTACCCTTTCAAGTCCCAAAAAAGACCGAGGAACTTACCGGAGGCGATACCTGGATTTCAAACAGAGTACAATGTAGCCACTGTAGGGGAGAAGATCACAGAGAGCTCTTCTCAGATTGCTCAGAGTCAGCCCCAGCACCCTGTCCTGACTGAAGCAGACAAAGTGGTCAAACAGGTAGGTAGAAATGAGTAAGGAACAGAGAGTATGGTTATTCTTGCATTGTTTTGTTCGTCTGTCAAAGAAAAGAGTGCTTCTGACTTTTGTCAATGTTCATCTTTATTTTAGGAGAAGAACAAACGGTGGTATCACACTTTGCTCAAGTGTATGATACCATGTGTGTACAGCAGACATCACCAAAGGAACAGGAGACACCTGAGTAGAGAACAAGAATATGAAAAGACTGATGAAAAAAGGCACCAGGAGAAATCCATTGAATATGCACAATCTCGTCCAGTATTTCAATGAAAAGTTTCAGTGTTGTTTTTAGTGTCGTCGTATTGCATACATTTAAAACAATGTGTCTTGTTTAATGAACAATTTCATTTACTTTAGTAAAAAGTGTTGTTTACTGTAGTCCTAGCATGGATGCAATTGTTAGAAAAAACGTGAATGAAAAACTGAATGTTTCATATAATATGGGTTTGTGTTAACCCACACACCTAAGTGAAATGTTTGATTACGTTTACAAGACATAACACATAGTTCAGTTGAGTGTGAAAGGGAACAACAGAGAAAGTCACAAACAAAACATTTGTGAAGGACTTGATGAATGTTTTTTCTTTAGAAATGACAAAAAATAAAGAATTTTTCAACAAGATGTCTTTCTATAGCGAGTTTCATTTGAGATAGTCTTTTCTTAGAAGTGCAAGAGTGGTATTCCCTACAACTTATTCCCCAATTTGATCATTCTCAGAAATTAGGAGACGGAAACCACACCTACTGTAATATTAGACCTTGTAACAAGGCAACTAGGTTTCAATGGCTTAAAAGGTGCAGAAAGAGGCTCATGTATAATGACCTCCAGTGTCCCACAGGTTTCCCAAATCATTTCTTAGAGTATGGAAAAAGAGGAAATAAAGTGTCTACAGAAAGCGTATACCCCCTTGAACTTTGTTCAGTTTGTTGCGCCAGTGCCAGAGTTTCATGCAATTAAATGAGGACCTTTTTCTCACACCACATATGTTATACTTTCAATGGGAAAAAAGGAAATATTACAATTGTATACATTTTCACCCACATGTTAATATTTGGTAGAAGCCCTTTTCACAGCAATTTCAGCTGTGAGTCTGTTGGTAATGGGCTCCACCACCTCTGCACCAACAAGATTTGATAATATTTGAGAATTTCAGAAGTCTGTCTGGTTTAGCTGAAGAATCAGCTAAGGTAAGTTTCAGGAAGAGCATCTGATTTCTTTCAATAAAGCAGAACAGAGAAACAACACACAATACAAAATCATGAGAATTTGTATCCATATGACACTTTGACTCGAATACTTTTATCAGACCTACACAGAGTATATACTGTACACACTTTTTCAGCCCAGGTTTATACATTTGGAACTGCCATTTGTAGGTGTTTTTGTGTCTTAGCTCAACACTGTGAAACCTGTAGTTACAAACATGGAGGATGAAGACATGAAGACATATATTGTACCTCTGACCGGCCTACCTTCCAAGAGGTGAAAGATGAAACTTTTCCTTTATCGTCAACTCAGTGAATGTCTTTAAACTTTCGAAAACTGTAACAAAGAATAAGTTAAAAAACTTATTTTCATTGGACCCACAGAAAAGTCAAAGTTGTCCATAGAAATGCCCGTCTAAATCAGAAATCTACAGCACAAAGGCAGTGGCCTTTCGGGACATAAAAATGAAATCAGACTTTACTCAGACGAATTGCCCTTGGTCACGGACATCTTACTATCAGTCACTACAAAGATGTTTTCTCTCGTGCCATGGCTTGCCTGACTTGCTTCTTCTGCCGGATGGCTTCTGGTCGCTGGTCAGGATCGACAGCCAGCATGTCCTGGAGCAGTGTCCTTAGCTCCGTGCTTATGGCTCTATTTACTTTCAGGGGGATGTGGAACTGCAGCCAGGGGTTCTCATGCAGGGCCTCTCCAACAGTCCCTGGCAGACATATGCTCCTGTATCGGAAACACACTTTAGTTCAATTCTAAAATATTTCTCATAGGACTGAAGGAACCTTTGCCTGTTAAGAGTTAACAATTAGGTCCTCAAGAACTGTTTTACGGTTTTCTACACTCCTGGCTGGCCAAGGTCTCTTTAAGGTCTCTTAAGTGGAGGTGTAACTCATGTATCCTACATGTGATTTTGGCAACATGAAAGGGAATAGCTTCTTATCGGATTATGGTCTTGGTTAACTGCCTAAGGCTGACCTAAGTGCCTAACTTTCTGACTTTCTTTATACCTTATATGTTAAGAAGCTTCTTCTGACCAATCAGAAATGTATGCTTTATGTATGAACATTTTGCTCATCAAAGTGAGTGAGAGACAAGGTTAACAGAAATAAGCCACGGCAGTAAATGACAGCATATTTTTGGGTTCTTAAATGGTCTCTACCTGGCACACCTGCAGTGCAAACTGACACACACTTTTTAGAGAAACAGCTACTCTATTACTAATATTAATGAAACATTTCTTATTCTATGGAACAAAAACAAACAGTAAAACTAAAACACAGATCTCTTAGCTTCCTATTTCATGAACCAGATGACTGAATGACCAAGCCTAACTAGTAGCCAGAACCCCAGTTAACCCTCCGTAACACAAAGTTTAACCACACGACAGGAACTCTTTCAAACTGAGTGAAAATCATAAATGGATCCATAACTTTACATCAATTTACTATGTTGTGCCAATACCTGCATTTACATTTAGAACGAATGATGTCATAGAACCAGCATCACACCAGTTCCAGGTGTCTCCAAGGAGACAACAGAACTTCAGTTGTGTTTGCTAAAATACACACTTTGAAACATACTGTAACACTTAGTTAACATGTCTGGTTTAGTTGAAGAATCGGCTAAGGTAAGTTTCAGGGTTTAATGGTGGGATGGCACCTGTGCTTTTTTCCCCCAACCGCTAGAATATGATTCGCACCAAACCCAAAAGAAATACTGCACAGTTCAGGAACTTCATCAACCTAGCAACTGTAAAATAAGCTTACAAACAACTGAATTGAAATGCCAAAAAGTTCAGAGAAAGGCACAAACTATGTTTACTTGGGGTTTACAAAATTAAAGCTAACTAAAACTGTAATGATAAATAATCATGCTGCCAATGGACAGAGAAATATCATGTTTTTTGAATAATGTATTATTTGTTATATAGGAACCCAGTATAAGGGAATCCCTTGCGATCCTGTCTGCAGAGATAAAGGTAAGTATTTTTTTCTCTTTAGCTCTGTCACTCCAAGAAATATAATGAACATAAATATATTTGCCAATCTTTTCATAGTAATCCAAACAACTCTGCGTGCATCTGACATTTGTAATATTTATCTACCGCAGTATAACTCTTCTGGCAAGGCGATTGGTATTGTACCTTGAAAGAAAACTGATTGGAAATGTCATGTACTCTATGGTTTCTATTGATGTCAAGTGGCAAATGTTGACTGGTGATGTTATGTGAATCTTAGGAAATGGTCATTTTTCAATCGAGTCTATGTTTCTCAGAATTTGAGACAGAGAGGTCAAACTCTGCAATCCGAGCTGAGGGTATTTCTTGGAATGGAAAGGTAAGAGCAACGTGTTCTTTGATATTCTCTTAAGACTCTTCGCCAGATTTTACAATGAAAAATGTAAATAATAATAACAAACATTATTTTATATAGTGCCTTGAAAGGTGGCTTCTTTACAGAATGACAAAACCAACTACAATAAATAATACACAAGATATGCATGATGACAATACACAGTTAGAGGAGACAGTAGATGGTCATTGTCAGTGTATCCTGAAGGTAGTTTTCCAATTTTTTGGAACGGGGTAAAAGAGGCCACCTCTACTAGAATCTTTGTCCTAACCAAAAATGTAACAAAGTATAATAATAATATTAAAAAAAATAATAATAATAATAAACTTTATTTATAGAGCACCTTTCATACAAATAGTGCTTTGGTGCATTAAAAAGCAAGCGTAAAAATAAAATATTAAAATTGAGAGATATACTTTCAGTTGTCAAGGAAAATACAGCAATACAGTAAAGCAACATACATGTCAATTAAATAAGTAAAAATTAGGAAAGTCGTAATAAAATAAGAACAATTAAAGAGAACTAAAAAAAGAAACAGAAATAGAAAGAACAAAGAACCACTTTAACTAAAAGCAACATTTTCAAATGTTTTTTAAAACAATGTACCGAGCTTGACTGCCTAATAAAAAGTGGAAGTGAGTTTCATAAATTAGAAGCATAAAAACAAAAAGCAGCCTCTCCACTCTTTCTGCATTTCACAGGAATGATATTCTCTTTCTTGTATTTGTTAGGATCTGTGCTACTGCATTTCGAACAAGTAGTAAGGGATTTATTGTTTTCTTGGGAAGCCCACAAAACAGAGCATTATAATCATATCCACATCAATGTGAGCAATGGAGAAGTCAAATTAACGTGTCTAAATATCATCTAGTTCTAACCCAGGGAAGAGGGCTGTTGCCTACACAGACGACAAGACACAAAACGCTCAACTGTGCAAAACACGCATAAGGACATCAGTCAGGAGGAACAAGGTAAAGTGTTTTTACTTCTTCACCATGGTCATGTAGTTTCACTCCAAGCACTGTCTTATGAAATAACTGTGGAAACGACCTCCCCAACATTTTGGGTTGTTGCATTTTGCTTCAATGAATTTTAACCTTTTCTTTTAGACATTAAGAGGAAGGACACATTCACCCTTGGTAGAGATTCAGTTGTTCTACGAGATGTCAAGGTGAGAATTAACCACTTCAGGCATAAGTCAATCCACATGACCGGAAATGGGGCAATGAACAGGATATGGGGATTTTGCTAGTTATAAAGTACAATAATCATCATTAAATGATCTAAGACTACTGAAGTATAAGCTGTGTCCCTGACTGATTAATTAGCAAATTCATCTTCGTAGAGTGGAGCTACACTGAATATGGAGTGAGATCATGTAGGGAATGTTGGACTTGTAATAACTAATTGAAGGATAATAATAATCAACGAAAGTGCTTAAAAGTATCAACAAATGCCTTCAAAGTACTTGACACGTACTTTGCTTTCAAAAGTGAAACATAATTAATGCTTACGTAAGATTTCTCTTGACTTCTCAGGAGTATACTAACTCCAAGGACAAGTAACATCACAAACCATTATTTAAGTGCTGATGTTGGAGCTGCAATACTACTACCAAGACAAAAAATGATACAGGTAACACTGCTTTCAGATTTCTAAGAATTGCTAAAATAGTATGTTTACAGAGCATTCAGAGTCTCATAGAGAAAATAAGTTGAGAATATGACAAGTTCCTACCATCTCAAACACTGCCAATCTAGAACAAAAAGAAAGTACTTGAACGCCTGCAGTAATCGAACACAAACCAGAACATATCAGTGCATGACAATGAAATGTAGTCACAAAATGATTCTACCCTTTCAAGTCCCAAAAAAGACCGAGGAACTTACCGGAGGCGATACCTGGATTTCAAACAGAGTACAATGTAGCCACTGTAGGGGAGAAGATCACAGAGAGCTCTTCTCAGATTGCTCAGAGTCAGCCCCAGCACCCTGTCCTGACTGAAGCAGAAAAAGTGGTCAAACAGGTAGGTAGAAATGAGTAAGGAACAGAGAGTATGGTTATTCTTGCATTGTTTTGTTCGTCTGTCAAAGAAAAGAGTGCTTCTGACTTTTGTCAATGTTCATCTTTATTTTAGGAGAAGAACAAACGGTGGTATCACACTTTGCTCAAGTGTATGATACCATGTGTGTACAGCAGACATCACCAAAGGAACAGGAGACACCTGAGTAGAGAACAAGAATATGAAAAGACTGATGAAAAAAGGCACCAGGAGAAATCCATTGAATATGCACAATCTCGTCCAGTATTTCAATGAAAAGTTTCAGTGTTGTTTTTAGTGTCGTCGTATTGCATACATTTAAAACAATGTGTCTTGTTTAATGAACAATTTCATTTACTTTAGTAAAAAGTGTTGTTTACTGTAGTCCTAGCATGGATGCAATTGTTAGAAAAAACGTGAATGAAAAACTGAATGTTTCATATAATATGGGTTTGTGTTAACCCACACACCTAAGTGAAATGTTTGATTACGTTTACAAGACATAACACATAGTTCAGTTGAGTGTGAAAGGGAACAACAGAGAAAGTCACAAACAAAACATTTGTGAAGGACTTGATGAATGTTTTTTCTTTAGAAATGACAAAAAATAAAGAATTTTTCAACAAGATGTCTTTCTATAGCGAGTTTCATTTGAGATAGTCTTTTCTTAGAAGTGCAAGAGTGGTATTCCCTACAACTTATTCCCCAATTTGATCATTCTCAGAAATTAGGAGACGGAAACCACACCTACTGTAATATTAGACCTTGTAACAAGGCAACTAGGTTTCAATGGCTTAAAAGGTGCAGAAAGAGGCTCATGTATAATGACCTCCAGTGTCCCACAGGTTTCCCAAATCATTTCTTAGAGTATGGAAAAAGAGGAAATAAAGTGTCTACAGAAAGCGTATACCCCCTTGAACTTTGTTCAGTTTGTTGCGCCAGTGCCAGAGTTTCATGCAATTAAATGAGGACCTTTTTCTCACACCACATATGTTATACTTTCAATGGGAAAAAAGGAAATATTACAATTGTATACATTTTCACCCACATGTTAATATTTGGTAGAAGCCCTTTTCACAGCAATTTCAGCTGTGAGTCTGTTGGTAATGGGCTCCACCACCTCTGCACCAACAAGATTTGATAATATTTGAGAATTTCAGAAGTCTGTCTGGTTTAGCTGAAGAATCAGCTAAGGTAAGTTTCAGGAAGAGCATCTGATTTCTTTCAATAAAGCAGAACAGAGAAACAACACACAATACAAAATCATGAGAATTTGTATCCATATGACACTTTGACTCGAATACTTTTATCAGACCTACACAGAGTATATACTGTACACACTTTTTCAGCCCAGGTTTATACATTTGGAACTGCCATTTGTAGGTGTTTTTGTGTCTTAGCTCAACACTGTGAAACCTGTAGTTACAAACATGGAGGATGAAGACATGAAGACATATATTGTACCTCTGACCGGCCTACCTTCCAAGAGGTGAAAGATGAAACTTTTCCTTTATCGTCAACTCAGTGAATGTCTTTAAACTTTCGAAAACTGTAACAAAGAATAAGTTAAAAAACTTATTTTCATTGGACCCACAGAAAAGTCAAAGTTGTCCATAGAAATGCCCGTCTAAATCAGAAATCTACAGCACAAAGGCAGTGGCCTTTCGGGACATAAAAATGAAATCAGACTTTACTCAGACGAATTGCCCTTGGTCACGGACATCTTACTATCAGTCACTACAAAGATGTTTTCTCTCGTGCCATGGCTTGCCTGACTTGCTTCTTCTGCCGGATGGCTTCTGGTCGCTGGTCAGGATCGACAGCCAGCATGTCCTGGAGCAGTGTCCTTAGCTCCGTGCTTATGGCTCTATTTACTTTCAGGGGGATGTGGAACTGCAGCCAGGGGTTCTCATGCAGGGCCTCTCCAACAGTCCCTGGCAGACATATGCTCCTGTATCGGAAACACACTTTAGTTCAATTCTAAAATATTTCTCATAGGACTGAAGGAACCTTTGCCTGTTAAGAGTTAACAATTAGGTCCTCAAGAACTGTTTTACGGTTTTCTACACTCCTGGCTGGCCAAGGTCTCTTTAAGGTCTCTTAAGTGGAGGTGTAACTCATGTATCCTACATGTGATTTTGGCAACATGAAAGGGAATAGCTTCTTATCGGATTATGGTCTTGGTTAACTGCCTAAGGCTGACCTAAGTGCCTAACTTTCTGACTTTCTTTATACCTTATATGTTAAGAAGCTTCTTCTGACCAATCAGAAATGTATGCTTTATGTATGAACATTTTGCTCATCAAAGTGAGTGAGAGACAAGGTTAACAGAAATAAGCCACGGCAGTAAATGACAGCATATTTTTGGGTTCTTAAATGGTCTCTACCTGGCACACCTGCAGTGCAAACTGACACACACTTTTTAGAGAAACAGCTACTCTATTACTAATATTAATGAAACATTTCTTATTCTATGGAACAAAAACAAACAGTAAAACTAAAACACAGATCTCTTAGCTTCCTATTTCATGAACCAGATGACTGAATGACCAAGCCTAACTAGTAGCCAGAACCCCAGTTAACCCTCCGTAACACAAAGTTTAACCACACGACAGGAACTCTTTCAAACTGAGTGAAAATCATAAATGGATCCATAACTTTACATCAATTTACTATGTTGTGCCAATACCTGCATTTACATTTAGAACGAATGATGTCATAGAACCAGCATCACACCAGTTCCAGGTGTCTCCAAGGAGACAACAGAACTTCAGTTGTGTTTGCTAAAATACACACTTTGAAACATACTGTAACACTTAGTTAACATGTCTGGTTTAGTTGAAGAATCGGCTAAGGTAAGTTTCAGGGTTTAATGGTGGGATGGCACCTGTGCTTTTTTCCCCCAACCGCTAGAATATGATTCGCACCAAACCCAAAAGAAATACTGCACAGTTCAGGAACTTCATCAACCTAGCAACTGTAAAATAAGCTTACAAACAACTGAATTGAAATGCCAAAAAGTTCAGAGAAAGGCACAAACTATGTTTACTTGGGGTTTACAAAATTAAAGCTAACTAAAACTGTAATGATAAATAATCATGCTGCCAATGGACAGAGAAATATCATGTTTTTTGAATAATGTATTATTTGTTATATAGGAACCCAGTATAAGGGAATCCCTTGCGATCCTGTCTGCAGAGATAAAGGTAAGTATTTTTTTCTCTTTAGCTCTGTCACTCCAAGAAATATAATGAACATAAATATATTTGCCAATCTTTTCATAGTAATCCAAACAACTCTGCGTGCATCTGACATTTGTAATATTTATCTACCGCAGTATAACTCTTCTGGCAAGGCGATTGGTATTGTACCTTGAAAGAAAACTGATTGGAAATGTCATGTACTCTATGGTTTCTATTGATGTCAAGTGGCAAATGTTGACTGGTGATGTTATGTGAATCTTAGGAAATGGTCATTTTTCAATCGAGTCTATGTTTCTCAGAATTTGAGACAGAGAGGTCAAACTCTGCAATCCGAGCTGAGGGTATTTCTTGGAATGGAAAGGTAAGAGCAACGTGTTCTTTGATATTCTCTTAAGACTCTTCGCCAGATTTTACAATGAAAAATGTAAATAATAATAACAAACATTATTTTATATAGTGCCTTGAAAGGTGGCTTCTTTACAGAATGACAAAACCAACTACAATAAATAATACACAAGATATGCATGATGACAATACACAGTTAGAGGAGACAGTAGATGGTCATTGTCAGTGTATCCTGAAGGTAGTTTTCCAATTTTTTGGAACGGGGTAAAAGAGGCCACCTCTACTAGAATCTTTGTCCTAACCAAAAATGTAACAAAGTATAATAATAATATTAAAAAAAATAATAATAATAATAAACTTTATTTATAGAGCACCTTTCATACAAATAGTGCTTTGGTGCATTAAAAAGCAAGCGTAAAAATAAAATATTAAAATTGAGAGATATACTTTCAGTTGTCAAGGAAAATACAGCAATACAGTAAAGCAACATACATGTCAATTAAATAAGTAAAAATTAGGAAAGTCGTAATAAAATAAGAACAATTAAAGAGAACTAAAAAAAGAAACAGAAATAGAAAGAACAAAGAACCACTTTAACTAAAAGCAACATTTTCAAATGTTTTTTAAAACAATGTACCGAGCTTGACTGCCTAATAAAAAGTGGAAGTGAGTTTCATAAATTAGAAGCATAAAAACAAAAAGCAGCCTCTCCACTCTTTCTGCATTTCACAGGAATGATATTCTCTTTCTTGTATTTGTTAGGATCTGTGCTACTGCATTTCGAACAAGTAGTAAGGGATTTATTGTTTTCTTGGGAAGCCCACAAAACAGAGCATTATAATCATATCCACATCAATGTGAGCAATGGAGAAGTCAAATTAACGTGTCTAAATATCATCTAGTTCTAACCCAGGGAAGAGGGCTGTTGCCTACACAGACGACAAGACACAAAACGCTCAACTGTGCAAAACACGCATAAGGACATCAGTCAGGAGGAACAAGGTAAAGTGTTTTTACTTCTTCACCATGGTCATGTAGTTTCACTCCAAGCACTGTCTTATGAAATAACTGTGGAAACGACCTCCCCAACATTTTGGGTTGTTGCATTTTGCTTCAATGAATTTTAACCTTTTCTTTTAGACATTAAGAGGAAGGACACATTCACCCTTGGTAGAGATTCAGTTGTTCTACGAGATGTCAAGGTGAGAATTAACCACTTCAGGCATAAGTCAATCCACATGACCGGAAATGGGGCAATGAACAGGATATGGGGATTTTGCTAGTTATAAAGTACAATAATCATCATTAAATGATCTAAGACTACTGAAGTATAAGCTGTGTCCCTGACTGATTAATTAGCAAATTCATCTTCGTAGAGTGGAGCTACACTGAATATGGAGTGAGATCATGTAGGGAATGTTGGACTTGTAATAACTAATTGAAGGATAATAATAATCAACGAAAGTGCTTAAAAGTATCAACAAATGCCTTCAAAGTACTTGACACGTACTTTGCTTTCAAAAGTGAAACATAATTAATGCTTACGTAAGATTTCTCTTGACTTCTCAGGAGTATACTAACTCCAAGGACAAGTAACATCACAAACCATTATTTAAGTGCTGATGTTGGAGCTGCAATACTACTACCAAGACAAAAAATGATACAGGTAACACTGCTTTCAGAT
This sequence comes from Lepisosteus oculatus, assembly GCF_040954835.1. NCBI lineage: Eukaryota > Metazoa > Chordata > Actinopteri > Semionotiformes > Lepisosteidae > Lepisosteus > Lepisosteus oculatus. Next base: position 525,231 of record NW_027168042.1, on the reverse strand, counting down.
TTCTAAGAATTGCTAAAATAGTATGTTTACAGAGCATTCAGAGTCTCATAGAGAAAATAAGTTGAGAATATGACAAGTTCCTACCATCTCAAACACTGCCAATCTAGAACAAAAAGAAAGTACTTGAACGCCTGCAGTAATCGAACACAAACCAGAACATATCAGTGCATGACAATGAAATGTAGTCACAAAATGATTCTACCCTTTCAAGTCCCAAAAAAGACCGAGGAACTTACCGGAGGCGATACCTGGATTTCAAACAGAGTACAATGTAGCCACTGTAGGGGAGAAGATCACAGAGAGCTCTTCTCAGATTGCTCAGAGTCAGCCCCAGCACCCTGTCCTGACTGAAGCAGAAAAAGTGGTCAAACAGGTAGGTAGAAATGAGTAAGGAACAGAGAGTATGGTTATTCTTGCATTGTTTTGTTCGTCTGTCAAAGAAAAGAGTGCTTCTGACTTTTGTCAATGTTCATCTTTATTTTAGGAGAAGAACAAACGGTGGTATCACACTTTGCTCAAGTGTATGATACCATGTGTGTACAGCAGACATCACCAAAGGAACAGGAGACACCTGAGTAGAGAACAAGAATATGAAAAGACTGATGAAAAAAGGCACCAGGAGAAATCCATTGAATATGCACAATCTCGTCCAGTATTTCAATGAAAAGTTTCAGTGTTGTTTTTAGTGTCGTCGTATTGCATACATTTAAAACAATGTGTCTTGTTTAATGAACAATTTCATTTACTTTAGTAAAAAGTGTTGTTTACTGTAGTCCTAGCATGGATGCAATTGTTAGAAAAAACGTGAATGAAAAACTGAATGTTTCATATAATATGGGTTTGTGTTAACCCACACACCTAAGTGAAATGTTTGATTACGTTTACAAGACATAACACATAGTTCAGTTGAGTGTGAAAGGGAACAACAGAGAAAGTCACAAACAAAACATTTGTGAAGGACTTGATGAATGTTTTTTCTTTAGAAATGACAAAAAATAAAGAATTTTTCAACAAGATGTCTTTCTATAGCGAGTTTCATTTGAGATAGTCTTTTCTTAGAAGTGCAAGAGTGGTATTCCCTACAACTTATTCCCCAATTTGATCATTCTCAGAAATTAGGAGACGGAAACCACACCTACTGTAATATTAGACCTTGTAACAAGGCAACTAGGTTTCAATGGCTTAAAAGGTGCAGAAAGAGGCTCATGTATAATGACCTCCAGTGTCCCACAGGTTTCCCAAATCATTTCTTAGAGTATGGAAAAAGAGGAAATAAAGTGTCTACAGAAAGCGTATACCCCCTTGAACTTTGTTCAGTTTGTTGCGCCAGTGCCAGAGTTTCATGCAATTAAATGAGGACCTTTTTCTCACACCACATATGTTATACTTTCAATGGGAAAAAAGGAAATATTACAATTGTATACATTTTCACCCACATGTTAATATTTGGTAGAAGCCCTTTTCACAGCAATTTCAGCTGTGAGTCTGTTGGTAATGGGCTCCACCACCTCTGCACCAACAAGATTTGATAATATTTGAGAATTTCAGAAGTCTGTCTGGTTTAGCTGAAGAATCAGCTAAGGTAAGTTTCAGGAAGAGCATCTGATTTCTTTCAATAAAGCAGAACAGAGAAACAACACACAATACAAAATCATGAGAATTTGTATCCATATGACACTTTGACTCGAATACTTTTATCAGACCTACACAGAGTATATACTGTACACACTTTTTCAGCCCAGGTTTATACATTTGGAACTGCCATTTGTAGGTGTTTTTGTGTCTTAGCTCAACACTGTGAAACCTGTAGTTACAAACATGGAGGATGAAGACATGAAGACATATATTGTACCTCTGACCGGCCTACCTTCCAAGAGGTGAAAGATGAAACTTTTCCTTTATCGTCAACTCAGTGAATGTCTTTAAACTTTCGAAAACTGTAACAAAGAATAAGTTAAAAAACTTATTTTCATTGGACCCACAGAAAAGTCAAAGTTGTCCATAGAAATGCCCGTCTAAATCAGAAATCTACAGCACAAAGGCAGTGGCCTTTCGGGACATAAAAATGAAATCAGACTTTACTCAGACGAATTGCCCTTGGTCACGGACATCTTACTATCAGTCACTACAAAGATGTTTTCTCTCGTGCCATGGCTTGCCTGACTTGCTTCTTCTGCCGGATGGCTTCTGGTCGCTGGTCAGGATCGACAGCCAGCATGTCCTGGAGCAGTGTCCTTAGCTCAGTGCTTATGGCTCTATTTACTTTCAGGGGGATGTGGAACTGCAGCCAGGGGTTCTCATGCAGGGCCTCTCCAACAGGCCCTGACAGACATATGCTCCTGTATCGGAAACACACTTTAGTTCAATTCTAAAATATTTCTCATAGGACTGAAGGAACCTTTGCCTGTTAAGAGTTAACAATTAGGTCCTCAAGAACTGTTTTACGGTTTTCTACACTCCTGGCTGGCCAAGGTCTCTTTAAGGTCTCTTAAGTGGAGGTGTAACTCATGTATCCTACATGTGATTTAGCAACATGAAAGGGAATAGCTTCTTATCGGATTATGGTCTTGGTTAACTGCCTAAGGCTGACCTAAGTGCCTAACTTTCTGACTTTGTTTATACCTTATATGTTAAGAAGCTTCTTCTGACCAATCAGAAATGTATGCTTTATGTATGAACATTTTGCTCATCAAAGTGAGTAAGAGACAAGGTTAACAGAAATTAGCCACGGCAGTAAATGACAGCATATTTTTGGGTTCTTAAATGGTCTCTACCTGGCACACCTGCAGTGCAAACTGACACACACTGTTTAGAGAAACAGCTACTCTATTACTAATATTAATGAAACATTTCTTATTCTATGGAACAAAAACAAACAGTAAAACTAAAACACAGATCTCTTAGCTTCCTATTTCATGAACCAGATGACTGAATGACCAAGCCTAACTAGTAGCCAGAACCCCAGTTAACCCTCCGTAACACAAAGTTTAACCACACGACAGGAACTCTTTCAAACTGAGTGAAAATCATAAATGGATCCATAACTTTACATCAATTTACTATGTTGTGCCAATACCTGCATTTACATTTAGAACGAATGATGTCATAGAACCAGCATCACACCAGTTCCAGGTGTCTCCAAGGAGAAAACAGAACTTCAGTTGTGTTTGCTAAAATACACACTTTGAAACATACTGTAACACTTAGATAACATGTCTGGTTTAGTTGAAGAATCGGCTAAGGTAAGTTTCAGGGTTTAATGGTGGGATGGCACCTGTGCTTTTTTCCCCCAACCGCTAGAATATGATTCGCACCAAACCCAAAAGAAATACTGCACAGTTCAGGAACTTCATCAACCTAGCAACTGTAAAATAAGCTTACAAACAACTGAATTGAAATGCCAAAAAGTTCAGAGAAAGGCACAAACTATGTTTACTTGGGGTTTACAAAATTAAAGCTAACTAAAACTGTAATGATAAACAATCATGCTGCCAATGGACAGAGAAATATCATGTTTTTTGAATAATGTATTATTTGTTATATAGGAACCCAGTATAAGGGAATCCCTTGCGATCCTGTCTGCAGAGATAAAGGTAAGTATTTTTTTCTCTTTAGCTCTGTCACTCCAAGAAATATAATGAACATAAATATATTTGCCAATCTTTTCATAGTAATCCAAACAACTCTGCGTGCATCTGACATTTGTAATATTTATCTACCGCAGTATAACTCTTCTGGCAAGGCGATTGGTATTGTACCTTGAAAGAAAACTGATTGGAAATGTCATGTACTCTATGGTTTCTACTGATGTCAAGTGGCAAATGTTGACTGGTGATGTTATGTGAATCTTAGGAAATGGTCATTTTTCAATCGAGTCTATGTTTCTCAGAATTTGAGACAGAGAGGTCAATCTCTGCAATCCGAGCTGAGGGCATTTCTTGGAATGGAAAGGTAAGAGCAACGTGTTCTTTGATATTCTCTTAAGACTCTTCGCCAGATTTAACGATGAAAAATGTAAATAATAATAACAAACATTATTTTATATAGTGCCTTGAAAGGTGGCTTCTTTACAGAATGACAAAACCAACTACAATAAATAATACACAAGATATGCATGATGACAATACACAGTTAGAGGAGACAGTAGATGGTCATTGTCAGTGTACTCTGAAGGTAGTTTTCCAATTTTTTGGAACGGGGTAAAAGAGGCCACCTCTACTAGAATCTTTGTCCTAACCAAAAATGTAACAAAGTATAATAATAATATTAAAAATAATAATAATAAACTTTATCTATAGAGCACCTTTCATACAAATAGTGCTTTGGTGCTTTAAAAACCAAGCGTAAAAATAAAATATTACAATTGAGAGATATACTTTCAGTTGTAAAGGAAAATACAGCAATACAGTAAAGCAACATACATGTCAATTAAATAAATAAAAATTAGGAAAGTCGTAATAAAATAAGAACAATTAAAGAGAACTAAAAAAAGAAACAGAAATAGAAAGAACAAAGAACCACTTTAACTAAAAGCAACATTTTCAAATGTTTTTTAAAACAATGTACCGAGCTTGACTGCCTAATAAAAAGTGGAAGTGAGTTTCATAATTTGGAAGCATAAAAACAAAAAGCAGCCTCTCCACTCTTTCTGCATTTCACATGTGGTATTTGCAGTAGGCCAGTATGTGCAGATCTCAGGTCACGTATAGGAACATATGAAGACAGACATTCAGTAAGGTACAGACGTGCTAGGTCGCTTAAAGCTTTAAAAACAAGTAAAAGAACTTTCAAATTTATCCTAGATAATACAGGTGACCAGTGAAGTTTTTTCAAAACAGGAATGATATTCTCTTTCTTGTATTTGTTAGGATCTGTGCTACTGCATTTCGAACAAGTAGTAAGGGATTTATTCTTTTCTTGGGAAGCCCACAAAACAGAGCATTATAATCATATCCACATCAATGTGAGCAATGGAGAAGCCAAATTAACGTGTCTAAATATCATCTAGTTCTATCCCAGGGAAGAGGGCTGTTGCCTACACAGACGACAAGACACAAAACGCTCAACTGTGCAAAACACGCATAAGGACATCAGTCAGGAGGAACAAGGTAAAGTGTTTTTTCTTCTTCACCATGGTCATGTAGTTTCACTCCAAGCACTGTCATATGAAATAACTGTGGAAACGACCTCCCCAACATTTTGGGTTGTTGCATTTTGCTTCAATGAATTTTAACCTTTTCTTTTAGACATTAAGAGGAAGGACACATTCACCCTTGGTAGAGATTCAGTTGTTCTATGAGATGTCAAGGTGAGAATTAACCACTTCAGGGATAAGTCAATCCACATAACTGAAAAAGGGGCAATGAACAGGATATGGGGATTTTGCTAGTTATAAAGTACAATAATCATCATTACATGATCTAAGACTACTGAAGTATAAGCTGTGTCCCTGACTGATTAATTAGCAAATTCATCTTTGTAGAGTGCAGCTACTATCTATTCAGTGGCATTTCCTAAAAACAATTGTATTCCCACATTCTGAATATGGAGTGAGATCATGTAGAGAATGTTGGACTTGTAATAACTAATTGAAGGATAATAATAATCAACGAAAGTGCTTAAAAGTATCAACAAATGCCTTCAAAGTACTTGACACGTACTTTGCTTTCAAAAGTGAAACATAATTAATGCTTACGTAAGATTTCTCTTGACTTCTCAGGAGCATACTAACTCCAAGGACAAGTAACATCACAAACCATTATTTAAGTGCTGATGTTGGAGCTGCAATACTACTACCAAGACAAAAAATGATACAGGTAACACTGCTTTCAGATTTCTAAGAATTGCTAAAATAGTATGTTTACAGAGCATTCAGAGTTGAGAATATGACAAGTTCCTACCATCTCAAACACTGCCAATCTAGAACAAAAAGAAAGTACTTGAACGCCTGCAGTAATCGAACACAAACCAGAACATATCAGTGCATGACAAGGAAATGTAGTCACAAAATGATTCTACCCTTTCAAGTCCCAAAAAGGACCGAGGAACTTACCGGAGGCGATACCTGGATTTCAAACAGAGTACAATGTAGCCACTGTAGGGGAGAAGATCACAGAGAGCTCTTCTCAGATTGCTCAGAGTCAGCCCCAGCACCCTGTCCTGACTGAAGCAGACAAAGTGGTCAAACAGGTAGGTAGAAATGAGTAAGGAACAGAGAGTATGGTTATTCTTGCATTGTTTTGTTCGTCTGTCAAAGAAAAGAGTGCTTCTGACTTTTGTCAATGTTCATCTTTATTTTAGGAGAAGAACAAACGGTGGTATCACACTTTGCTCAAGTGTATGATACCATGTGTGTACAGCAGACATCACCAAAGGAACAGGAGACACCTGAGTAGAGAACAAGAATATGAAAAGACTGATGAAAAAAAGCACCAGGAGAAATCCATTGAATATGCACAATCTCGTCCAGTATTTCAATGAAAAGTTTCAGTGTTGTTTTTAGTGTCGTCGTATTGCATACATTTAAAACAATGTGTCTTGTTTAATGAACAATTTCATCTACTTTAGTAAAAAGTGTTGTTTACTGTAGTCCTAGCATGGATGCAATTGTTAGAAAAAACTTGAATGAAAAACTGAATGTTTCATACAATATGGGTTTGTGTTAACCCACACACCTAAGTGAAATGTTTGATTACGTTTACAAGACATAACACATAGTTCAGTTGAGTGTGAAAGGGAACAACAGAGAAAGTCACAAACAAAACATTTGTGAAGGACTTGATGAATGTTTTTTCTTTAGAAATGACAAAAAATAAAGAATTTTTCAACAAGATGTCTTTCTATAGCGAGTTTCATTTGAGATAGTCTTTTCTTAGAAGTGCAAGAGTGGTATTCCCTACAACTTATTCCCCAATTTGATCATTCTCAGAAATTAGGAGACGGAAACCACACCTACTGTAATATTAGACCTTGTAACAAGGCAACTAGGTTTCAATGGCTTAAAAGGTGCAGAAAGAGGCTCATGTATAATGACCTCCAGTGTCCCACAGGTTTCCCAAATCATTTCTTAGAGTATGGAAAAAGAGGAAATAAAGTGTCTACAGAAAGCGTATACCCCCTTGAACTTTGTTCAGTTTGTTGCGCCAGTGCCAGAGTTTCATGCAATTAAATGAGGACCTCTATCTCACACCACATATGTTATACTTTCAATGGGAATAAAGGAAATATTACAATTGTATACATTTTCACCCACATGTTAATATTTGGTAGAAGCCCTTTTCACAGCAATTTCAGCTGTGAGTCTGTTGGTAATGGGCTCCACCACCTCTGCACCAACAAGATTTGATAATATTTGAGAATTTCAGAAGTCTGTCTGGTTTAGCTGAAGAATCAGCTAAGGTAAGTTTCAGGAAGAGCATCTGATTTCTTTCAATAAAGCAGAACAGAGAAAAAACACACAATACAAAATCATGAGAATTTGTATCCATATGACACTTTGACTCGAATACTTTTATCAGACCTACACAGAGTATATACTGTACACACTTTTTCAGCCCAGGTTTATACATTTGGAACTGCCATTTGTAGGTGTTTTTGTGTCTTAGCTCAACACTGTGAAACCTGTAGTTACAAACATGGAGGATGAAGACATGAAGACATATATTGTACCTCTGACCGGCCTACCTTCCAAGAGGTGAAAGATGAAACTTTTCCTTTATCGTCAACTCAGTGAATGTCTTTAAACTTTCGAAAACCGTAACAAAGAATAAGTTAAAAAACTTATTTTCATTGGACCCACAGAAAAGTCAAAGTTGTCCATAGAAATGCCCGTCTAAATCAGAAATCTACAGCACAAAGGCAGTGGCCTTTCGGGACATAAAAATGAAATCAGACTTTACTCAGACGAATTGCCCTTGGTCACGGACATCTTGCTATCAGTCACTACAAAGATGTTTTCTCTCGTGCCATGGCTTGCCTGACTTGCTTCTTCTGCTGGATGGCTTCTGGTCGCTGGTCAGGATCGACAGCCAGCATGTCCTGGAGCAGTGTCCTTAGCTCCGTGCTTATGGCTCTATTTACTTTCAGGGGGATGTGGAACTGCAGCCAGGGGTTCTCATCCAGGGCCTCTCCAACAGGCCCTGACAGACATATGCTCCTGTATCGGAAACACACTTTAGTTCAATTCTAAACTATTTCTCAGAGGACTGAAGGAACCTTTGCCTGTTAAGAGTTAACAATTAGGTCCTCAAGAACTGTTTTACGGTTTTCTACACTCCTGGCTGGCCAAGGTCTCTTTAAGGTCTCTTAAGTGGAGGTGTAACTCATGTATCCTACATGTGATTTAGCAACATGAAAGGGAATAGCTTCTTATCGGATTATGGTCTTGGTTAACTGCCTAAGGCTGACCTAAGTGCCTAACTTTCTGACTTTCTTTATACCTTATATGTTAAGAAGCTTCTTCTGACCAATCAGAAATGTATGCTTTATGTATGAACATTTTGCTCATCAAAGTGAGTGAGAGACAAGGTTAACAGAAATTAGCCACGGCAGTAAATGACAGCATATTTTTGGGTTCTTAAATGGTCTCTACCTGGCACACCTGCAGTGCAAACTGACACACACTGTTTAGAGAAACAGCTACTCTATTACTAATATTAATGAAACATTTCTTATTCTATGGAACAAAAACAAACAGTAAAACTAAAACACAGATCTCTTAGCTTCCTATTTCATGAACCAGATGACTGAATGACCAAGCCTAACTAGTAGCCAGAACCCCAGTTAACCCTCCGTAACACAAAGTTTAACCACACGACAGGAACTCTTTCAAACTGAGTGAACATCATAAATGGATCCATAACTTTACATCAATTTACTATGTTGTGCCAATACCTGCATTTACATTTAGAACGAATGATGTCATAGAACCAGCATCACACCAGTTCCAGGTGTCTCCAAGGAGACAACAGAACTTCAGTTGTGTTTGCTAAAATACACACTTTGAAACATACTGTAACACTTAGTTAACATGTCTGGTTTAGTTGAAGAATCGGCTAAGGTAAGTTTCAGGGTTTAATGGTGGGATGGCACCTGTGCTTTTTTCCCCCAACCGCTAGAATATGATTCGCACCAAACCCAAAAGAAATACTGCACAGTTCAGGAACTTCATCAACCTAGCAACTGTAAAATAAGCTTACAAACAACTGAATTGAAATGCCAAAAAGTTCAGAGAAAGGCACAAACTATGTTTACTTGGGTTTTACAAAATTAAAGCTAACTAAAACTGTAATGATAAACAATCATGCTGCCAATGGACAGAGAAATATCATGTTTTTTGAATAATGTATTATTTGTTACATAGGAACCCAGTATAAGGGAATCCCTTGCGATCCTGTCTGCAGAGATAAAGGTAAGTATTGTTTTCTCTTTAGCTCTGTCACTCCAAGAAATATAATGAACATAAATATATTTGCCAATCTTTTCATAGTAATCCAAACAACTCTGCGTGTATCTGACATTTGTAATATTTATCTACCGCAGTATAACTCTTCTGGCAAGGCGATTGGTATTGTACCTTGAAAGAAAACTGATTGGAAATGTCATGTACTCTATGGTTTCTATTGATGTCAAGTGGCAAATGTTGACTGGTGATGTTATGTGAATCTTAGGAAATGGTCATTTTTCAATCGAGTCTATGTTTCTCAGAATTTGAGACAGAGAGGTCAATCTCTGCAATCCGAGCTGAGGGCATTTCTTGGAATGGAAAGGTAAGAGCAACGTGTTCTTTGATATTCTCTTAAGACTCTTCGCCAGATTTAACGATGAAAAATGTAAATAATAATAACAAACATTATTTTATATAGTGCCTTGAAAGGTGGCTTCTTTACAGAATGACAAAACCAACTACAATAAATAATACACAAGATATGCATGATGACAATACACAGTTAGAGGAGACAGTAGATGGTCATTGTCAGTGTACTCTGAAGGTAGTTTTCCAATTTTTTGGAACGGGGTAAAAGAGGCCACCTCTACTAGAATCTTTGTCCTAACCAAAAATGTAACAAAGTATAATAATAATATTAAAAATAATAATAATAAACTTTATCTATAGAGCACCTTTCATACAAATAGTGCTTTGGTGCTTTAAAAACCAAGCGTAAAAATAAAATATTACAATTGAGAGATATACTTTCAGTTGTAAAGGAAAATACAGCAATACAGTAAAGCAACATACATGTCAATTAAATAAATAAAAATTAGGAATGTCGTAATAAAATAAGAACAATTAAAGAGAACTAAAAAAAGAAACAGAAATAGAAAGAACAAAGAACCACTTTAACTAAAAGCAACATTTTCAAATGTTTTTAAAAACAATGTACCGAGCTTGACTGCCTAATAAAAAGTGGAAGTGAGTTTCATAATTTGGAAGCATAAAAACAAAAAGCAGCCTCTCCACTCTTTCTGCATTTCACATGTGGTATTTGCAGTAGGCCAGTATGTGCAGATCTCAGGTCACGTATAGGAACATATGAAGACAGACATTCAGTAAGGTACAGACGTGCTAGGTCGCTTAAAGCTTTAAAAACAAGTAAAAGAACTTTCAAATTTATCCTAGATAATACAGGTGACCAGTGAAGTTTTTTCAAAACAGGAATGATATTCTCTTTCTTGTATTTGTTAGGATCTGTGCTACTGCATTTCGAACAAGTAGTAAGGGATTTATTCTTTTCTTGGGAAGCCCACAAAACAGAGCATTATAATCATATCCACATCAATGTGAGCAATGGAGAAGCCAAATTAACGTGTCTAAATATCATCTAGTTCTATCCCAGGGAAGAGGGCTGTTGCCTACACAGACGACAAGACACAAAACGCTCAACTGTGCAAAACACGCATAAGGACATCAGTCAGGAGGAAAAGGTAAAGTGTTTTTTCTTCTTCACCATGGTCATGTAGTTTCACTCCAAGCACTGTCATATGAAATAACTGTGGAAACGACCTCCCCAACATTTTGGGTTGTTGCATTTTGCTTCAATGAATTTTAACCTTTTCTTTTAGACATTAAGAGGAAGGACACATTCACCCTTGGTATTGATTCAGTTGTTCTATGAGATGTCAAGGTGAGAATTAACCACTTCAGGGATAAGTCAATCCACATAACTGAAAAAGGGGCAATGAACAGGATATGGGGATTTTGCTAGTTATAAAGTACAATAATCATCATTACATGATCTAAGACTACTGAAGTATAAGCTGTGTCCCTGACTGATTAATTAGCAAATTCATCTTTGTAGAGTGCAGCTACTATCTATTCAGTGGCATTTCCTAAAAACAATTGTATTCCCACATTCTGAATATGGAGTGAGATCATGTAGAGAATGTTGGACTTGTAATAACTAATTGAAGGATAATAATAATCAACGAAAGTGCTTAAAAGTATCAACAAATGCCTTCAAAGTACTTGACACGTACTTTGCTTTCAAAAGTGAAACATAATTAATGCTTACGTAAGATTTCTCTTGACTTCTCAGGAGCATACTAACTCCAAGGACAAGTAACATCACAAACCATTATTTAAGTGCTGATGTTGGAGCTGCAATACTACTACCAAGACAAAAAATGATACAGGTAACACTGCTTTCAGATTTCTAAGAATTGCTAAAATAGTATGTTTACAGAGCATTCAGAGTTGAGAATATGACAAGTTCCTACCATCTCAAACACTGCCAATCTAGAACAAAAAGAAAGTACTTGAACGCCTGCAGTAATCGAACACAAACCAGAACATATCAGTGCATGACAAAGAAATGTAGTCACAAAATGATTCTACCCTTTCAAGTCCCAAAAAGGACCGAGGAACTTACCGGAGGCGATACCTGGATTTCAAACAGAGTACAATGTAGCCACTGTAGGGAAGAAGATCACAGAGAGCTCTTCTCAGATTGCTCAGAGTCAGCCCCAAAACCCTGTCCTGACTGAAGCAGACAAAGTGGTCAAACAGGTAGGTAGAAATGAGTAAGGAACAGAGAGTATGGTTATTCTTGCATTGTTTTGTTCGTCTGTCAAAGAAAAGAGTGCTTCTGACTTTTGTCAATGTTCATCTTTATTTTAGGAGAAGAACAAACGGTGGTATCACACTTTGCTCAAGTGTATGATACCATGTGTGTACAGCAGACATCACCAAAGGAACAGGAGACACCTGAGTAGAGAACAAGAATATGAAAAGACTGATGAAAAAAAGCACCAGGAGAAATCCATTGAATATGCACAATCTCGTCCACTATTTCAAAGAAAAGTTTCAGTGTTGTTTTTAGTGTCGTCGTATTGCATACATTTAAAACAATGTGTCTTGTTTAATGAACAATTTGATTTACTTTAGTAAAAAGTGTTGTTTACTGTAGTCCTAGCATGGATGCAATTGTTAGAAAAAACTTGAATGAAAAACTGAATGTTTCATACAATATGGGTTTGTGTTAACCCACACACCTAAGTGAAATGTTTGATTACGTTTACAAGACATAACACATAGTTCAGTTGAGTGTGAAAGGGAACAACAGAGAAAGTCACAAACAAAACATTTGTGAAGGACTTGATGAATGTTTTTTCTTTAGAAATGACAAAAAATAAAGAATTTTTCAACAAGATGTCTTTCTATAGCGAGTTTCATTTGAGATAGTCTTTTCTTAGAAGTGCAAGAGTGGTATTCCCTACAACTTATTCCCCAATTTGATCATTCTCAGAAATTAGGAGACGGAAACCACACCTACTGTAATATTAGACCTTGTAACAAGGCAACTAGGTTTCAATGGCTTAAAAGGTGCAGAAAGAGGCTCATGTATAATGACCTCCAGTGTCCCACAGGTTTCCCAAATCATTTCTTAGAGTATGGAAAAAGAGGAAATAAAGTGTCTACAGAAAGCGTATACCCCCTTGAACTTTGTTCAGTTTGTTGCGCCAGTGCCAGAGTTTCATGCAATTAAATGAGGACCTCTATCTCACACCACATATGTTATACTTTCAATGGGAATAAAGGAAATATTACAATTGTATACATTTTCACCCACATGTTAATATTTGGTAGAAGCCCTTTTCACAGCAATTTCAGCTGTGAGTCTGTTGGTAATGGGCTCCACCACCTCTGCACCAACAAGATTTGATAATATTTGAGAATTTCAGAAGTCTGTCTGGTTTAGCTGAAGAATCAGCTAAGGTAAGTTTCAGGAAGAGCATCTGATTTCTTTCAATAAAGCAGAACAGAGAAAAAACACACAATACAAAATCATGAGAATTTGTATCCATATGACACTTTGACTCGAATACTTTTATCAGACCTACACAGAGTATATACTGTACACACTTTTTCAGCCCAGGTTTATACATTTGGAACTGCCATTTGTAGGTGTTTTTGTGTCTTAGCTCAACACTGTGAAACCTGTAGTTACAAACATGGAGGATGAAGACATGAAGACATATATTGTACCTCTGACCGGCCTACCTTCCAAGAGGTGAAAGATGAAACTTTTCCTTTATCGTCAACTCAGTGAATGTCTTTAAACTTTCGAAAACTGTAACAAAGAATAAGTTAAAAAACTTATTTTCATTGGACCCACAGAAAAGTCAAAGTTGTCCATAGAAATGCCCGTCTAAATCAGAAATCTACAGCACAAAGGCAGTGGCCTTTCGGGACATAAAAATGAAATCAGACTTTACTCAGACGAATTGCCCTTGGTCACGGACATCTTGCTATCAGTCACTACAAAGATGTTTTCTCTCGTGCCATGGCTTGCCTGACTTGCTTCTTCTGCTGGATGGCTTCTTGTCGCTGGTCAGGATCGACAGCCAGCATGTCCTGGAGCAGTGTCCTTAGCTCCGTGCTTATGGCTCTATTTACTTTCAGGGGGATGTGGAACTGCAGCCAGGCGTTCTCATCCAGGGCCTCTCCAACAGGCCCTGACAGACATATGCTCCTGTATCGGAAACACACTTTAGTTCAATTCTAAAATATTTCTCATAGGACTGAAGGAACCTTTGCCTGTTAAGAGTTAACAATTAGGTCCTCAAGAACTGTTTTATGGTTTTCTACACTCCTGGCTGGCCAAGGTCTCTTTAAGGTCTCTTAAGTGGAGGTGTAACTCATGTATCCTACATGTGATTTAGCAACATGAAAGGGAATAGCTTCTTATCGGATTATGGTCTTGGTTAACTGCCTAAGGCTGACCTAAGTGCCTAACTTTCTGACTTTCTTTATACCTTATATGTTAAGAAGCTTCTTCTGACCAATCAGAAATGTATGCTTTATGTATGAACATTTCGCTCATCAAAGTGAGTGAGAGACAAGGTTAACAGAAATTAGCCATGGCAGTAAATGACACCATATTTTTGGGTTCTTAAATGGTCTCTACCTGGCACACCTGCAGTGCAAACTGACACACACTGTTTAGAGAAACAGCTACTCTATTACTAATATTAATGAAACATTTCTTATTCTATGGAACAAAAACAAACAGTAAAACTAAAACACAGATCTCTTAGCTTCCTATTTCATGAACCAGATGACTGAATTACCAAGCCTAACTAGTAGCCAGAACCCCAGTTAACCCTCCGTAACACAAAGTTTAACCACACGACAGGAACTCTTTCAAACTGAGTGAAAATCATAAATGGATCCATAACTTTACATCAATTTACTATGTTGTGCCAATACCTGCATTTACATTTAGAACGAATGATGTCATAGAACCAGCATCACACCAGTTCCAGGTGTCTCCAAGGAGACAACAGAACTTCAGTTGTGTTTGCTAAAATACACACTTTGAAACATACTGTAACACTTAGTTAACATGTCTGGTTTAGTTGAAGAATCGGCTAAGGTAAGTTTCAGGGTTTAATGGTGGGATGGCACCTGTGCTTTTTTCCCCCAACCGCTAGAATATGATTCGCACCAAACCCAAAAGAAATACTGCACAGTTCAGGAACTTCATCAACCTAGCAACTGTAAAATAAGCTTACAAACAACTGAATTGAAATGCCAAAAAGTTCAGAGAAAGGCACAAACTATGTTTACTTGGGGTTTACAAAATTAAAGCTAACTAAAACTGTAATGATAAACAATCATGCTGCCAATGGACAGAGAAATATCATGTTTTTTGAATAATGTATTATTTGTTACATAGGAACCCAGTATAAGGGAATCCCTTGCGATCCTGTCTGCAGAGATAAAGGTAAGTATTGTTTTCTCTTTAGCTCTGTCACTCCAAGAAATATAATGAACATAAATATATTTGCCAATCTTTTCATAGTAATCCAAACAACTCTGCGTGTATCTGACATTTGTAATATTTATCTACCGCAGTGTAACTCTTCTGGCAAGGCGATTGGTATTGTACCTTGAAAGAAAACTGATTGGAAATGTCATGTACTCTATGGTTTCTATTGATGTCAAGTGGCAAATGTTGACTGGTGATGTTATGTGAATCTTAGGAAATGGTCATTTTTCAATCGAGTCTATGTTTCTCAGAATTTGAGACAGAGAGGTCAATCTCTGCAATCCGAGCTGAGGGCATTTCTTGGAATGGAAAGGTAAGAGCAACGTGTTCTTTGATATTCTCTTAAGACTCTTCGCCAGATTTAACGATGAAAAATGTAAATAATAATAACAAACATTATTTTATATAGTGCCTTGAAAGGTGGCTTCTTTACAGAATGACAAAACCAACTACAATAAATAATACACAAGATATGCATGATGACAATACACAGTTAGAGGAGACAGTAGATGGTCATTGTCAGTGTACTCTGAAGGTAGTTTTCCAATTTTTTGGAACGGGGTAAAAGAGGCCACCTCTACTAGAATCTTTGTCCTAACCAAAAATGTAACAAAGTATAATAATAATATTAAAAATAATAATAATAAACTTTATCTATAGAGCACCTTTCATACAAATAGTGCTTTGGTGCTTTAAAAACCAAGCGTAAAAATAAAATATTACAATTGAGAGATATACTTTCAGTTGTAAAGGAAAATACAGCAATACAGTAAAGCAACATACATGTCAATTAAATAAATAAAAATTAGGAAAGTCGTAATAAAATAAGAACAATTAAAGAGAACTAAAAAAAGAAACAGAATTAGAAAGAACAAAGAACCACTTTAACTAAAAGCAACATTTTCAAATGTTTTTTAAAACAATGTACCGAGCTTGACTGCCTAATAAAAAGTGGAAGTGAGTTTCATAATTTGGAAGCATAAAAACAAAAAGCAGCCTCTCCACTCTTTCTGCATTTCACATGTGGTATTTGCAGTAGGCCAGTATGTGCAGATCTCAGGTCACGTATAGGAACATATGAAGACAGACATTCAGTAAGGTACAGACGTGCTAGGTCGCTTAAAGCTTTAAAAACAAGTAAAAGAACTTTCAAATTTATCCTAGATAATACAGGTGACCAGTGAAGTTTTTTCAAAACAGGAATGATATTCTCTTTCTTGTATTTGTTAGGATCTGTGCTACTGCATTTCGAACTAGTAAGGGATTTATTGTTTTCTTGGGAAGCCCACAAAACAGAGCATTATAATCATATCCACATCAATGTGAGCAATGGAGAAGCCAAATTAACGTGTCTAAATATCATCTAGTTCTATCCCAGGGAAGAGGGCTGTTGCCTACACAGACGACAAGACACAAAACGCTCAACTGTGCAAAACACGCATAAGGACATCAGTCAGGAGGAACAAGGTAAAGTGTTTTTTCTTCTTCACCATGGTCATGTAGTTTCACTCCAAGCACTGTCATATGAAATAACTGTGGAAACGACCTCCCCAACATTTTGGGTTGTTGCATTTTGCTTCAATGAATTTTAACCTTTTCTTTTAGACATTAAGAGGAAGGACACATTCACCCTTGGTAGAGATTCAGTTGTTCTATGAGATGTCAAGGTGAGAATTAACCACTTCAGGGATAAGTCAATCCACATAACTGAAACAGGGGCAATGAACAGGATATGGGGATTTTGCTAGTTATAAAGTACAATAATCATCATTACATGATCTAAGACTACTGAAGTATAAGCTGTGTCCCTGACTGATTAATTAGCAAATTCATCTTTGTAGAGTGCAGCTACTATCTATTCAGTGGCATTTCCTTAAAACAATTGTATTCCCACATTCTGAATATGGAGTGAGATCATGTAGAGAATGTTGGACTTGTAATAACTAATTGAAGGATAATAATAATCAACGAAAGTGCTTAAAAGTATCAACAAATGCCTTCAAAGTACTTGACACGTACTTTGCTTTCAAAAGTGAAACATAATTAATGCTTACGTAAGATTTCTCTTGACTTCTCAGGAGTATACTAACTCCAAGGACAAGTAACATCACAAACCATTATTTAAGTGCTGATGTTGGAGCTGCAATACTACTACCAAGACAAAAAATGATACAGGTAACACTGCTTTCAGATTTCTAAGAATTGCTAAAATAGTATGTTTACAGAGCATTCAGAGTTGAGAATATGACAAGTTCCTACCATCTCAAACACTGCCAATCTAGAACAAAAAGAAAGTACTTGAACGCCTGCAGTAATCGAACACAAACCAGAACATATCAGTGCATGACAAGGAAATGTAGTCACAAAATGATTCTACCCTTTCAAGTCCCAAAAAGGACCGAGGAACTTACCGGAGGCGATACCTGGATTTCAAACAGAGTACAATGTAGCCACTGTAGGGGAGAAGATCACAGAGAGCTCTTCTCAGATTGCTCAGAGTCAGCCCCAGCACCCTGTCCTGACTGAAGCAGACAAAGTGGTCAAACAGGTAGGTAGAAATGAGTAAGGAACAGAGAGTATGGTTATTCTTGCATTGTTTTGTTCGTCTGTCAAAGAAAAGAGTGCTTCTGACTTTTGTCAATGTTCATCTTTATTTTAGGAGAAGAACAAACGGTGGTATCACACTTTGCTCAAGTGTATGATACCATGTGTGTACAGCAGACATCACCAAAGGAACAGGAGACACCTGAGTAGAGAACAAGAATATGAAAAGACTGATGAAAAAAAGCACCAGGAGAAATCCATTGAATATGCACAATCTCGTCCAGTATTTCAATGAAAAGTTTCAGTGTTGTTTTTAGTGTCGTCGTATTGCATACATTTAAAACAATGTGTCTTGTTTAATGAACAATTTCATTTACTTTAGTAAAAAGTGTTGTTTACTGTAGTCCTAGCATGGATGCAATTGTTAGAAAAAACTTGAATGAAAAACTGAATGTTTCATACAATATGGGTTTGTGTTAACCCACACACCTAAGTGAAATGTTTGATTACGTTTACAAGACATAACACATAGTTCAGTTGAGTGTGAAAGGGAACAACAGAGAAAGTCACAAACAAAACATTTGTGAAGGACTTGATGAATGTTTTTTCTTTAGAAATGACAAAAAATAAAGAATTTTTCAACAAGATGTCTTTCTATAGCGAGTTTCATTTGAGATAGTCTTTTCTTAGAAGTGCAAGAGTGGTATTCCCTACAACTTATTCCCCAATTTGATCATTCTCAGAAATTAGGAGACGGAAACCACACCTACTGTAATATTAGACCTTGTAACAAGGCAACTAGGTTTCAATGGCTTAAAAGGTGCAGAAAGAGGCTCATGTATAATGACCTCCAGTGTCCCACAGGTTTCCCAAATCATTTCTTAGAGTATGGAAAAAGAGGAAATAAAGTGTCTACAGAAATCGTATACCCCCTTGAACTTTGTTCAGTTTGTTGCGCCAGTGCCAGAGTTTCATGCAATTAAATGAGGACCTCTATCTCACACCACATATGTTATACTTTCAATGGGAAAAAAGGAAATATTACAATTGTATACATTTTCACCCACATGTTAATATTTGGTAGAAGCCCTTTTCACAGCAATTTCAGCTGTGAGTCTGTTGGTAATGGGCTCCACCACCTCTGCACCAACAAGATTTGATAATATTTGAGAATTTCAGAAGTCTGTCTGGTTTAGCTGAAGAATCAGCTAAGGTAAGTTTCAGGAAGAGCATCTGATTTCTTTCAATAAAGCAGAACAGAGAAAAAACACACAATACAAAATCATGAGAATTTGTATCCATATGACACTTTGACTCGAATACTTTTATCAGACCTACACAGAGTATATACTGTACACACTTTTTCAGCCCAGGTTTATACATTTGGAACTGCCATTTGTAGGTGTTTTTGTGTCTTAGCTCAACACTGTGAAACCTGTAGTTACAAACATGGAGGATGAAGACATGAAGACATATATTGTACCTCTGACCGGCCTACCTTCCAAGAGGTGAAAGATGAAACTTTTCCTTTATCGTCAACTCAGTGAATGTCTTTAAACTTTCGAAAACCGTAACAAAGAATAAGTTAAAAAACTTATTTTCATTGGACCCACAGAAAAGTCAAAGTTGTCCATAGAAATGCCCGTCTAAATCAGAAATCTACAGCACAAAGGCAGTGGCCTTTCGGGACATAAAAATGAAATCAGACTTTACTCAGACGAATTGCCCTTGGTCACGGACATCTTGCTATCAGTCACTACAAAGATGTTTTCTCTCGTGCCATGGCTTGCCTGACTTGCTTCTTCTGCTGGATGGCTTCTGGTCGCTGGTCAGGATCGACAGCCAGCATGTCCTGGAGCAGTGTCCTTAGCTCCGTGCTTATGGCTCTATTTACTTTCAGGGGGATGTGGAACTGCAGCCAGGGGTTCTCATCCAGGGCCTCTCCAACAGGCCCTGACAGACATATGCTCCTGTATCGGAAACACACTTTAGTTCAATTCTAAAATATTTCTCATAGGACTGAAGGAACCTTTGCCTGTTAAGAGTTAACAATTAGGTCCTCAAGAACTGTTTTACGGTTTTCTACACTCCTGGCTGGCCAAGGTCTCTTTAAGGTCTCTTAAGTGGAGGTGTAACTCATGTATCCTACATGTGATTTAGCAACATGAAAGGGAATAGCTTCTTATCGGATTATGGTCTTGGTTAACTGCCTAAGGCTGACCTAAGTGCCTAACTTTCTGACTTTCTTTATACCTTATATGTTAAGAAGCTTCTTCTGACCAATCAGAAATGTATGCTTTATGTATGAACATTTTGCTCATCAAAGTGAGTGAGAGACAAGGTTAACAGAAATTAGCCACGGCAGTAAATGACAGCATATTTTTGGGTTCTTAAATGGTCTCTACCTGGCACACCTGCAGTGCAAACTGACACACACTGTTTAGAGAAACAGCTACTCTATTACTAATATTAATGAAACATTTCTTATTCTATGGAACAAAAACAAACAGTAAAACTAAAACACAGATCTCTTAGCTTCCTATTTCATGAACCAGATGACTGAATGACCAAGCCTAACTAGTAGCCAGAACCCCAGTTAACCCTCCGTAACACAAAGTTTAACCACACGACAGGAACTCTTTCAAACTGAGTGAACATCATAAATGGATCCATAACTTTACATCAATTTACTATGTTGTGCCAATACCTGCATTTACATTTAGAACGAATGATGTCATAGAACCAGCATCACACCAGTTCCAGGTGTCTCCAAGGAGACAACAGAACTTCAGTTGTGTTTGCTAAAATACACACTTTGAAACATACTGTAACACTTAGTTAACATGTCTGGTTTAGTTGAAGAATCGGCTAAGGTAAGTTTCAGGGTTTAATGGTGGGATGGCACCTGTGCTTTTTTCCCCCAACCGCTAGAATATGATTC
This sequence comes from Lepisosteus oculatus, assembly GCF_040954835.1. Taxonomy (NCBI): domain Eukaryota; kingdom Metazoa; phylum Chordata; class Actinopteri; order Semionotiformes; family Lepisosteidae; genus Lepisosteus; species Lepisosteus oculatus. The sequence continues at coordinate 504,477 of NW_027168042.1, read as the reverse complement.
GCACCAAACCCAAAAGAAATACTGCACAGTTCAGGAACTTCATCAACCTAGCAACTGTAAAATAAGCTTACAAACAACTGAATTGAAATGCCAAAAAGTTCAGAGAAAGGCACAAACTATGTTTACTTGGGGTTTACAAAATTAAAGCTAACTAAAACTGTAATGATAAACAATCATGCTGCCAATGGACAGAGAAATATCATGTTTTTTGAATAATGTATTATTTGTTACATAGGAACCCAGTATAAGGGAATCCCTTGCGATCCTGTCTGCAGAGATAAAGGTAAGTATTGTTTTCTCTTTAGCTCTGTCACTCCAAGAAATATAATGAACATAAATATATTTGCCAATCTTTTCATAGTAATCCAAACAACTCTGCGTGTATCTGACATTTGTAATATTTATCTACCGCAGTATAACTCTTCTGGCAAGGCGATTGGTATTGTACCTTGAAAGAAAACTGATTGGAAATGTCATGTACTCTATGGTTTCTATTGATGTCAAGTGGCAAATGTTGACTGGTGATGTTATGTGAATCTTAGGAAATGGTCATTTTTCAATCGAGTCTATGTTTCTCAGAATTTGAGACAGAGAGGTCAATCTCTGCAATCCGAGCTGAGGGCATTTCTTGGAATGGAAAGGTAAGAGCAACGTGTTCTTTGATATTCTCTTAAGACTCTTCGCCAGATTTAACGATGAAAAATGTAAATAATAATAACAAACATTATTTTATATAGTGCCTTGAAAGGTGGCTTCTTTACAGAATGACAAAACCAACTACAATAAATAATACACAAGATATGCATGATGACAATACACAGTTAGAGGAGACAGTAGATGGTCATTGTCAGTGTACTCTGAAGGTAGTTTTCCAATTTTTTGGAACGGAGTAAAAGAGGCCACCTCTACTAGAATCTTTGTCCTAACCAAAAATGTAACAAAGTATAATAATAATATTAAAAATAATAATGATAAACTTTATCTATAGAGCACCTTTCATACAAATAGTGCTTTGGTGCTTTAAAAACCAAGCGTAAAAATAAAATATTACAATTGAGAGATATACTTTCAGTTGTAAAGGAAAATACAGCAATACAGTAAAGCAACATACATGTCAATTAAATAAATAAAAATTAGGAATGTCGTAATAAAATAAGAACAATTAAAGAGAACTAAAAAAAGAAACAGAAATAGAAAGAACAAAGAACCACTTTAACTAAAAGCAACATTTTCAAATGTTTTTAAAAACAATGTACCGAGCTTGACTGCCTAATAAAAAGTGGAAGTGAGTTTCATAATTTGGAAGCATAAAAACAAAAAGCAGCCTCTCCACTCTTTCTGCATTTCACATGTGGTATTTGCAGTAGGCCAGTATGTGCAGATCTCAGGTCACGTATAGGAACATATGAAGACAGACATTCAGTAAGGTACAGACGTGCTAGGTCGCTTAAAGCTTTAAAAACAAGTAAAAGAACTTTCAAATTTATCCTAGATAATACAGGTGACCAGTGAAGTTTTTTCAAATCAGGAATGATATTCTCTTTCTTGTATTTGTTAGGATCTGTGCTACTGCATTTCGAACAAGTAGTAAGGGATTTATTCTTTTCTTGGGAAGCCCACAAAACAGAGCATTATAATCATATCCACATCAATGTGAGCAATGGAGAAGCCAAATTAACGTGTCTAAATATCATCTAGTTCTATCCCAGGGAAGAGGGCTGTTGCCTACACAGACGACAAGACACAAAACGCTCAACTGTGCAAAACACGCATAAGGACATCAGTCAGGAGGAAAAGGTAAAGTGTTTTTTCTTCTTCACCATGGTCATGTAGTTTCACTCCAAGCACTGTCATATGAAATAACTGTGGAAACGACCTCCCCAACATTTTGGGTTGTTGCATTTTGCTTCAATGAATTTTAACCTTTTCTTTTAGACATTAAGAGGAAGGACACATTCACCCTTGGTATTGATTCAGTTGTTCTATGAGATGTCAAGGTGAGAATTAACCACTTCAGGGATAAGTCAATCCACATAACTGAAAAAGGGGCAATGAACAGGATATGGGGATTTTGCTAGTTATAAAGTACAATAATCATCATTACATGATCTAAGACTACTGAAGTATAAGCTGTGTCCCTGACTGATTAATTAGCAAATTCATCTTTGTAGAGTGCAGCTACTATCTATTCAGTGGCATTTCCTAAAAACAATTGTATTCCCACATTCTGAATATGGAGTGAGATCATGTAGAGAATGTTGGACTTGTAATAACTAATTGAAGGATAATAATAATCAACGAAAGTGCTTAAAAGTATCAACAAATGCCTTCAAAGTACTTGACACGTACTTTGCTTTCAAAAGTGAAACATAATTAATGCTTACGTAAGATTTCTCTTGACTTCTCAGGAGCATACTAACTCCAAGGACAAGTAACATCACAAACCATTATTTAAGTGCTGATGTTGGAGCTGCAATACTACTACCAAGACAAAAAATGATACAGGTAACACTGCTTTCAGATTTCTAAGAATTGCTAAAATAGTATGTTTACAGAGCATTCAGAGTTGAGAATATGACAAGTTCCTACCATCTCAAACACTGCCAATCTAGAACAAAAAGAAAGTACTTGAACGCCTGCAGTAATCGAACACAAACCAGAACATATCAGTGCATGACAAAGAAATGTAGTCACAAAATGATTCTACCCTTTCAAGTCCCAAAAAGGACCGAGGAACTTACCGGAGGCGATACCTGGATTTCAAACAGAGTACAATGTAGCCACTGTAGGGAAGAAGATCACAGAGAGCTCTTCTCAGATTGCTCAGAGTCAGCCCCAAAACCCTGTCCTGACTGAAGCAGACAAAGTGGTCAAACAGGTAGGTAGAAATGAGTAAGGAACAGAGAGTATGGTTATTCTTGCATTGTTTTGTTCGTCTGTCAAAGAAAAGAGTGCTTCTGACTTTTGTCAATGTTCATCTTTATTTTAGGAGAAGAACAAACGGTGGTATCACACTTTGCTCAAGTGTATGATACCATGTGTGTACAGCAGACATCACCAAAGGAACAGGAGACACCTGAGTAGAGAACAAGAATATGAAAAGACTGATGAAAAAAAGCACCAGGAGAAATCCATTGAATATGCACAATCTCGTCCACTATTTCAATGAAAAGTTTCAGTGTTGTTTTTAGTGTCGTCGTATTGCATACATTTAAAACAATGTGTCTTGTTTAATGAACAATTTGATTTACTTTAGTAAAAAGTGTTGTTTACTGTAGTCCTAGCATGGATGCAATTGTTAGAAAAAACTTGAATGAAAAACTGAATGTTTCATACAATATGGGTTTGTGTTAACCCACACACCTAAGTGAAATGTTTGATTACGTTTACAAGACATAACACATAGTTCAGTTGAGTGTGAAAGGGAACAACAGAGAAAGTCACAAACAAAACATTTGTGAAGGACTTGATGAATGTTTTTTCTTTAGAAATGACAAAAAATAAAGAATTTTTCAACAAGATGTCTTTCTATAGCGAGTTTCATTTGAGATAGTCTTTTCTTAGAAGTGCAAGAGTGGTATTCCCTACAACTTATTCCCCAATTTGATCATTCTCAGAAATTAGGAGACGGAAACCACACCTACTGTAATATTAGACCTTGTAACAAGGCAACTAGGTTTCAATGGCTTAAAAGGTGCAGAAAGAGGCTCATGTATAATGACCTCCAGTGTCCCACAGGTTTCCCAAATCATTTCTTAGAGTATGGAAAAAGAGGAAATAAAGTGTCTACAGAAAGCGTATACCCCCTTGAACTTTGTTCAGTTTGTTGCGCCAGTGCCAGAGTTTCATGCAATTAAATGAGGACCTCTATCTCACACCACATATGTTATACTTTCAATGGGAATAAAGGAAATATTACAATTGTATACATTTTCACCCACATGTTAATATTTGGTAGAAGCCCTTTTCACAGCAATTTCAGCTGTGAGTCTGTTGGTAATGGGCTCCACCACCTCTGCACCAACAAGATTTGATAATATTTGAGAATTTCAGAAGTCTGTCTGGTTTAGCTGAAGAATCAGCTAAGGTAAGTTTCAGGAAGAGCATCTGATTTCTTTCAATAAAGCAGAACAGAGAAAAAACACACAATACAAAATCATGAGAATTTGTATCCATATGACACTTTGACTCGAATACTTTTATCAGACCTACACAGAGTATATACTGTACACACTTTTTCAGCCCAGGTTTATACATTTGGAACTGCCATTTGTAGGTGTTTTTGTGTCTTAGCTCAACACTGTGAAACCTGTAGTTACAAACATGGAGGATGAAGACATGAAGACATATATTGTACCTCTGACCGGCCTACCTTCCAAGAGGTGAAAGATGAAACTTTTCCTTTATCGTCAACTCAGTGAATGTCTTTAAACTTTCGAAAACTGTAACAAAGAATAAGTTAAAAAACTTATTTTCATTGGACCCACAGAAAAGTCAAAGTTGTCCATAGAAATGCCCGTCTAAATCAGAAATCTACAGCACAAAGGCAGTGGCCTTTCGGGACATAAAAATGAAATCAGACTTTACTCAGACGAATTGCCCTTGGTCACGGACATCTTGCTATCAGTCACTACAAAGATGTTTTCTCTCGTGCCATGGCTTGCCTGACTTGCTTCTTCTGCTGGATGGCTTCTTGTCGCTGGTCAGGATCGACAGCCAGCATGTCCTGGAGCAGTGTCCTTAGCTCCGTGCTTATGGCTCTATTTACTTTCAGGGGGATGTGGAACTGCAGCCAGGCGTTCTCATCCAGGGCCTCTCCAACAGGCCCTGACAGACATATGCTCCTGTATCGGAAACACACTTTAGTTCAATTCTAAAATATTTCTCATAGGACTGAAGGAACCTTTGCCTGTTAAGAGTTAACAATTAGGTCCTCAAGAACTGTTTTACGGTTTTCTACACTCCTGGCTGGCCAAGGTCTCTTTAAGGTCTCTTAAGTGGAGGTGTAACTCATGTATCCTACATGTGATTTAGCAACATGAAAGGGAATAGCTTCTTATCGGATTATGGTCTTGGTTAACTGCCTAAGGCTGACCTAAGTGCCTAACTTTCTGACTTTCTTTATACCTTATATGTTAAGAAGCTTCTTCTGACCAATCAGAAATGTATGCTTTATGTATGAACATTTCGCTCATCAAAGTGAGTGAGAGACAAGGTTAACAGAAATTAGCCATGGCAGTAAATGACAGCATATTTTTGGGTTCTTAAATGGTCTCTACCTGGCACACCTGCAGTGCAAACTGACACACACTGTTTAGAGAAACAGCTACTCTATTACTAATATTAATGAAACATTTCTTATTCTATGGAACAAAAACAAACAGTAAAACTAAAACACAGATCTCTTAGCTTCCTATTTCATGAACCAGATGACTGAATTACCAAGCCTAACTAGTAGCCAGAACCCCAGTTAACCCTCCGTAACACAAAGTTTAACCACACGACAGGAACTCTTTCAAACTGAGTGAAAATCATAAATGGATCCATAACTTTACATCAATTTACTATGTTGTGCCAATACCTGCATTTACATTTAGAACGAATGATGTCATAGAACCAGCATCACACCAGTTCCAGGTGTCTCCAAGGAGACAACAGAACTTCAGTTGTGTTTGCTAAAATACACACTTTGAAACATACTGTAACACTTAGTTAACATGTCTGGTTTAGTTGAAGAATCGGCTAAGGTAAGTTTCAGGGTTTAATGGTGGGATGGCACCTGTGCTTTTTTCCCCCAACCGCTAGAATATGATTCGCACCAAACCCAAAAGAAATACTGCACAGTTCAGGAACTTCATCAACCTAGCAACTGTAAAATAAGCTTACAAACAACTGAATTGAAATGCCAAAAAGTTCAGAGAAAGGCACAAACTATGTTTACTTGGGGTTTACAAAATTAAAGCTAACTAAAACTGTAATGATAAACAATCATGCTGCCAATGGACAGAGAAATATCATGTTTTTTGAATAATGTATTATTTGTTACATAGGAACCCAGTATAAGGGAATCCCTTGCGATCCTGTCTGCAGAGATAAAGGTAAGTATTGTTTTCTCTTTAGCTCTGTCACTCCAAGAAATATAATGAACATAAATATATTTGCCAATCTTTTCATAGTAATCCAAACAACTCTGCGTGTATCTGACATTTGTAATATTTATCTACCGCAGTGTAACTCTTCTGGCAAGGCGATTGGTATTGTACCTTGAAAGAAAACTGATTGGAAATGTCATGTACTCTATGGTTTCTATTGATGTCAAGTGGCAAATGTTGACTGGTGATGTTATGTGAATCTTAGGAAATGGTCATTTTTCAATCGAGTCTATGTTTCTCAGAATTTGAGACAGAGAGGTCAATCTCTGCAATCCGAGCTGAGGGCATTTCTTGGAATGGAAAGGTAAGAGCAACGTGTTCTTTGATATTCTCTTAAGACTCTTCGCCAGATTTAACGATGAAAAATGTAAATAATAATAACAAACATTATTTTATATAGTGCCTTGAAAGGTGGCTTCTTTACAGAATGACAAAACCAACTACAATAAATAATACACAAGATATGCATGATGACAATACACAGTTAGAGGAGACAGTAGATGGTCATTGTCAGTGTACTCTGAAGGTAGTTTTCCAATTTTTTGGAACGGGGTAAAAGAGGCCACCTCTACTAGAATCTTTGTCCTAACCAAAAATGTAACAAAGTATAATAATAATATTAAAAATAATAATAATAAACTTTATCTATAGAGCACCTTTCATACAAATAGTGCTTTGGTGCTTTAAAAACCAAGCGTAAAAATAAAATATTACAATTGAGAGATATACTTTCAGTTGTAAAGGAAAATACAGCAATACAGTAAAGCAACATACATGTCAATTAAATAAATAAAAATTAGGAAAGTCGTAATAAAATAAGAACAATTAAAGAGAACTAAAAAAAGAAACAGAAATAGAAAGAACAAAGAACCACTTTAACTAAAAGCAACATTTTCAAATGTTTTTTAAAACAATGTACCGAGCTTGACTGCCTAATAAAAAGTGGAAGTGAGTTTCATAATTTGGAAGCATAAAAACAAAAAGCAGCCTCTCCACTCTTTCTGCATTTCACATGTGGTATTTGCAGTAGGCCAGTATGTGCAGATCTCAGGTCACGTATAGGAACATATGAAGACAGACATTCAGTAAGGTACAGACGTGCTAGGTCGCTTAAAGCTTTAAAAACAAGTAAAAGAACTTTCAAATTTATCCTAGATAATACAGGTGACCAGTGAAGTTTTTTCAAAACAGGAATGATATTCTCTTTCTTGTATTTGTTAGGATCTGTGCTACTGCATTTCGAACTAGTAAGGGATTTATTGTTTTCTTGGGAAGCCCACAAAACAGAGCATTATAATCATATCCACATCAATGTGAGCAATGGAGAAGTCAAATTAACGTGTCTAAATATCATCTAGTTCTATCCCAGGGAAGAGGGCTGTTGCCTACACAGACGACAAGACACAAAACGCTCAACTGTGCAAAACACGCATAAGGACATCAGTCAGGAGGAACAAGGTAAAGTGTTTTTTCTTCTTCACCATGGTCATGTAGTTTCACTCCAAGCACTGTCATATGAAATAACTGTGGAAACGACCTCCCCAACATTTTGGGTTGTTGCATTTTGCTTCAATGAATTTTAACCTTTTCTTTTAGACATTAAGAGGAAGGACACATTCACCCTTGGTAGAGATTCAGTTGTTCTATGAGATGTCAAGGTGAGAATTAACCACTTCAGGGATAAGTCAATCCACATAACTGAAACAGGGGCAATGAACAGGATATGGGGATTTTGCTAGTTATAAAGTACAATAATCATCATTACATGATCTAAGACTACTGAAGTATAAGCTGTGTCCCTGACTGATTAATTAGCAAATTCATCTTTGTAGAGTGCAGCTACTATCTATTCAGTGGCATTTCCTTAAAACAATTGTATTCCCACATTCTGAATATGGAGTGAGATCATGTAGAGAATGTTGGACTTGTAATAACTAATTGAAGGATAATAATAATCAACGAAAGTGCTTAAAAGTATCAACAAATGCCTTCAAAGTACTTGACACGTACTTTGCTTTCAAAAGTGAAACATAATTAATGCTTACGTAAGATTTCTCTTGACTTCTCAGGAGTATACTAACTCCAAGGACAAGTAACATCACAAACCATTATTTAAGTGCTGATGTTGGAGCTGCAATACTACTACCAAGACAAAAAATGATACAGGTAACACTGCTTTCAGATTTCTAAGAATTGCTAAAATAGTATGTTTACAGAGCATTCAGAGTTGAGAATATGACAAGTTCCTACCATCTCAAACACTGCCAATCTAGAACAAAAAGAAAGTACTTGAACGCCTGCAGTAATCGAACACAAACCAGAACATATCAGTGCATGACAAGGAAATGTAGTCACAAAATGATTCTACCCTTTCAAGTCCCAAAAAGGACCGAGGAACTTACCGGAGGCGATACCTGGATTTCAAACAGAGTACAATGTAGCCACTGTAGGGGAGAAGATCACAGAGAGCTCTTCTCAGATTGCTCAGAGTCAGCCCCAGCACCCTGTCCTGACTGAAGCAGACAAAGTGGTCAAACAGGTAGGTAGAAATGAGTAAGGAACAGAGAGTATGGTTATTCTTGCATTGTTTTGTTCGTCTGTCAAAGAAAAGAGTGCTTCTGACTTTTGTCAATGTTCATCTTTATTTTAGGAGAAGAACAAACGGTGGTATCACACTTTGCTCAAGTGTATGATACCATGTGTGTACAGCAGACATCACCAAAGGAACAGGAGACACCTGAGTAGAGAACAAGAATATGAAAAGACTGATGAAAAAAAGCACCAGGAGAAATCCATTGAATATGCACAATCTCGTCCAGTATTTCAATGAAAAGTTTCAGTGTTGTTTTTAGTGTCGTCGTATTGCATACATTTAAAACAATGTGTCTTGTTTAATGAACAATTTCATTTACTTTAGTAAAAAGTGTTGTTTACTGTAGTCCTAGCATGGATGCAATTGTTAGAAAAAACTTGAATGAAAAACTGAATGTTTCATACAATATGGGTTTGTGTTAACCCACACACCTAAGTGAAATGTTTGATTACGTTTACAAGACATAACACATAGTTCAGTTGAGTGTGAAAGGGAACAACAGAGAAAGTCACAAACAAAACATTTGTGAAGGACTTGATGAATGTTTTTTCTTTAGAAATGACAAAAAATAAAGAATTTTTCAACAAGATGTCTTTCTATAGCGAGTTTCATTTGAGATAGTCTTTTCTTAGAAGTGCAAGAGTGGTATTCCCTACAACTTATTCCCCAATTTGATCATTCTCAGAAATTAGGAGACGGAAACCACACCTACTGTAATATTAGACCTTGTAACAAGGCAACTAGGTTTCAATGGCTTAAAAGGTGCAGAAAGAGGCTCATGTATAATGACCTCCAGTGTCCCACAGGTTTCCCAAATCATTTCTTAGAGTATGGAAAAAGAGGAAATAAAGTGTCTACAGAAAGCGTATACCCCCTTGAACTTTGTTCAGTTTGTTGCGCCAGTGCCAGAGTTTCATGCAATTAAATGAGGACCTCTATCTCACACCACATATGTTATACTTTCAATGGGAAAAAAGGAAATATTACAATTGTATACATTTTCACCCACATGTTAATATTTGGTAGAAGCCCTTTTCACAGCAATTTCAGCTGTGAGTCTGTTGGTAATGGGCTCCACCACCTCTGCACCAACAAGATTTGATAATATTTGAGAATTTCAGAAGTCTGTCTGGTTTAGCTGAAGAATCAGCTAAGGTAAGTTTCAGGAAGAGCATCTGATTTCTTTCAATAAAGCAGAACAGAGAAAAAACACACAATACAAAATCATGAGAATTTGTATCCATATGACACTTTGACTCGAATACTTTTATCAGACCTACACAGAGTATATACTGTACACACTTTTTCAGCCCAGGTATATACATTTGGAACTGCCATTTGTAGGTGTTTTTGTGTCTTAGCTCAACACTGTGAAACCTGTAGTTACAAACATGGAGGATGAAGACATGAAGACATATATTGTACCTCTGACCGGCCTACCTTCCAAGAGGTGAAAGATGAAACTTTTCCTTTATCGTCAACTCAGTGAATGTCTTTAAACTTTCGAAAACCGTAACAAAGAATAAGTTAAAAAACTTATTTTCATTGGACCCACAGAAAAGTCAAAGTTGTCCATAGAAATGCCCGTCTAAATCAGAAATCTACAGCACAAAGGCAGTGGCCTTTCGGGACATAAAAATGAAATCAGACTTTACTCAGACGAATTGCCCTTGGTCACGGACATCTTGCTATCAGTCACTACAAAGATGTTTTCTCTCGTGCCATGGCTTGCCTGACTTGCTTCTTCTGCTGGATGGCTTCTGGTCGCTGGTCAGGATCGACAGCCAGCATGTCCTGGAGCAGTGTCCTTAGCTCCGTGCTTATGGCTCTATTTACCTTCAGGGGGATGTGGAACTGCAGCCAGGGGTTCTCATCCAGGGCCTCTCCAACAGGCCCTGACAGACATATGCTCCTGTATCGGAAACACACTTTAGTTCAATTCTAAAATATTTCTCATAGGACTGAAGGAACCTTTGCCTGTTAAGAGTTAACAATTAGGTCCTCAAGAACTGTTTTACGGTTTTCTACACTCCTGGCTGGCCAAGGTCTCTTTAAGGTCTCTTAAGTGGAGGTGTAACTCATGTATCCTACATGTGATTTAGCAACATGAAAGGGAATAGCTTCTTATCGGATTATGGTCTTGGTTAACTGCCTAAGGCTGACCTAAGTGCCTAACTTTCTGACTTTCTTTATACCTTATATGTTAAGAAGCTTCTTCTGACCAATCAGAAATGTATGCTTTATGTATGAACATTTTGCTCATCAAAGTGAGTGAGAGACAAGGTTAACAGAAATTAGCCACGGCAGTAAATGACAGCATATTTTTGGGTTCTTAAATGGTCTCTACCTGGCACACCTGCAGTGCAAACTGACACACACTGTTTAGAGAAACAGCTACTCTATTACTAATATTAATGAAACATTTCTTATTCTATGGAACAAAAACAAACAGTAAAACTAAAACACAGATCTCTTAGCTTCCTATTTCATGAACCAGATGACTGAATGACCAAGCCTAACTAGTAGCCAGAACCCCAGTTAACCCTCCGTAACACAAAGTTTAACCACACGACAGGAACTCTTTCAAACTGAGTGAAAATCATAAATGGATCCATAACTTTACATCAATTTACTATGTTGTGCCAATACCTGCATTTACATTTAGAACGAATGATGTCATAGAACCAGCATCACACCAGTTCCAGGTGTCTCCAAGGAGACAACAGAACTTCAGTTGTGTTTGCTAAAATACACACTTTGAAACATACTGTAACACTTAGTTAACATGTCTGGTTTAGTTGAAGAATCGGCTAAGGTAAGTTTCAGGGTTTAATGGTGGGATGGCACCTGTGCTTTTTTCCCCCAACCGCTAGAATATGATTCGCACCAAACCCAAAAGAAATACTGCACAGTTCAGGAACTTCATCAACCTAGCAACTGTAAAATAAGCTTACAAACAACTGAATTGAAATGCCAAAAAGTTCAGAGAAAGGCACAAACTATGTTTACTTGGGGTTTACAAAATTAAAGCTAACTAAAACTGTAATGATAAACAATCATGCTGCCAATGGACAGAGAAATATCATGTTTTTTGAATAATGTATTATTTGTTACATAGGAACCCAGTATAAGGGAATCCCTTGCGATCCTGTCTGCAGAGATAAAGGTAAGTATTGTTTTCTCTTTAGCTCTGTCACTCCAAGAAATATAATGAACATAAATATATTTGCCAATCTTTTCATAGTAATCCAAACAACTCTGCGTGTATCTGACATTTGTAATATTTATCTACCGCAGTATAACTCTTCTGGCAAGGCGATTGGTATTGTACCTTGAAAGAAAACTGATTGGAAATGTCATGTACTCTATGGTTTCTATTGATGTCAAGTGGCAAATGTTGACTGGTGATGTTATGTGAATCTTAGGAAATGGTCATTTTTCAATCGAGTCTATGTTTCTCAGAATTTGAGACAGAGAGGTCAATCTCTGCAATCCGAGCTGAGGGCATTTCTTGGAATGGAAAGGTAAGAGCAACGTGTTCTTTGATATTCTCTTAAGACTCTTCGCCAGATTTAACGATGAAAAATGTAAATAATAATAACAAACATTATTTTATATAGTGCCTTGAAAGGTGGCTTCTTTACAGAATGACAAAACCAACTACAATAAATAATACACAAGATATGCATGATGACAATACACAGTTAGAGGAGACAATAGATGGTCATTGTCAGTGTATTCTGAAGGTAGTTTTCCAATTTTTTGGAACGCGGTAAAAGAGGCCACCTCTACTAGAATCTTTGTCCTAACCAAAAATGTAACAAAGTATAATAATAATATTAAAAATAATAATAATAAACTTTATCTATAGAGCACCTTTCATACAAATAGTGCTTTGGTGCTTTAAAAACCAAGCGTAAAAATAAAATATTACAATTGAGAGATATACTTTCAGTTGTAAAGGAAAATACAGCAATACAGTAAAGCAACATACATGTCAATTAAATAAATAAAAATTAGGAAAGTCGTAATAAAATAAGAACAATTAAAGAGAACTAAAAAAAGAAACAGAAATAGAAAGAACAAAGAACCACTTTAACTAAAAGCAACATTTTCAAATGTTTTTTAAAACAATGTACCGAGCTTGACTGCCTAATAAAAAGTGGAAGTGAGTTTCATAATTTGGAAGCATAAAAACAAAAAGCAGCCTCTCCACTCTTTCTGCATTTCACATGTGGTATTTGCAGTAGGCCAGTATGTGCAGATATCAGGTCACGTATAGGAACATATGAAGACAGACATTCAGTAAGGTACAGACGTGCTAGGTCGCTTAAAGCTTTAAAAACAAGTAAAAGAACTTTCAAATTTATCCTAGATAATACAGGTGACCAGTGAAGTTTTTTCAAAACAGGAATGATATTCTCTTTCTTGTATTTGTTAGGATCTGTGCTACTGCATTTCGAACAAGTAGTAAGGGATTTATTGTTTTCTTGGGAAGCCCACAAAACAGAGCATTATAATCATATCCACATCAATGTGAGCAATGGAGAAGTCAAATTAACGTGTCTAAATATCATCTAGTTCTATCCCAGGGAAGAGGGCTGTTGCCTACACAGACGACAAGACACAAAACGCTCAACTGTGCAAAACACGCATAAGGACATCAGTCAGGAGGAACAAGGTAAAGTGTTTTTTCTTCTTCACCATGGTCATGTAGTTTCACTCCAAGCACTGTCATATGAAATAACTGTGGAAACGACCTCCCCAACATTTTGGGTTGTTGCATTTTGCTTCAATGAATTTTAACCTTTTCTTTTAGACATTAAGAGGAAGGACACATTCACCCATGGTAGAGATTCAGTTGTTCTATGAGATGTCAAGGTGAGAATTAACCACTTCAGGGATAAGTCAATCCACATAACTGAAACAGGGGCAATGAACAGGATATGGGGATTTTGCTAGTTATAAAGTACAATAATCATCATTACATGATCTAAGACTACTGAAGTATAAGCTGTGTCCCTGACTGATTAATTAGCAAATTCATCTTTGTAGAGTGCAGCTACTATCTATTCAGTGGCATTTCCTTAAAACAATTGTATTCCCACATTCTGAATATGGAGTGAGATCATGTAGAGAATGTTGGACTTGTAATAACTAATTGAAGGATAATAATAATCAACGAAAGTGCTTAAAAGTATCAACAAATGCCTTCAAAGTACTTGACACGTACTTTGCTTTCAAAAGTGAAACATAATTAATGCTTACGTAAGATTTCTCTTGACTTCTCAGGAGTATACTAACTCCAAGGACAAGTAACATCACAAACCATTATTTAAGTGCTGATGTTGGAGCTGCAATACTACTACCAAGACAAAAAATGATACAGGTAACACTGCTTTCAGATTTCTAAGAATTGCTAAAATAGTATGTTTACAGAGCATTCAGAGTTGAGAATATGACAAGTTCCTACCATCTCAAACACTGCCAATCTAGAACAAAAAGAAAGTACTTGAACGCCTGCAGTAATCGAACACAAACCAGAACATATCAGTGCATGACAAGGAAATGTAGTCACAAAATGATTCTACCCTTTCAAGTCCCAAAAAGGACCGAGGAACTTACTGGAGGCGATACCTGGATTTCAAACAGAGTACAATGTAGCCACTGTAGGGGAGAAGATCACAGAGAGCTCTTCTCAGATTGCTCAGAGTCAGCCCCAGCACCCTGTCCTGACTGAAGCAGACAAAGTGGTCAAACAGGTAGGTAGAAATGAGTAAGGAACAGAGAGTATGGTTATTCTTGCATTGTTTTGTTCGTCTGTCAAAGAAAAGAGTGCTTCTGACTTTTGTCAATGTTCATCTTTATTTTAGGAGAAGAACAAACGGTGGTATCACACTTTGCTCAAGTGTATGATACCATGTGTGTACAGCAGACATCACCAAAGGAACAGGAGACACCTGAGTAGAGAACAAGAATATGAAAAGACTGATGAAAAAAAGCACCAGGAGAAATCCATTGAATATGCACAATCTCGTCCAGTATTTCAATGAAAAGTTTCAGTGTTGTTTTTAGTGTCGTCGTATTGCATACATTTAAAACAATGTGTCTTGTTTAATGAACAATTTGATTTACTTTAGTAAAAAGTGTTGTTTACTGTAGTCCTAGCATGGATGCAATTGTTAGAAAAAACTTGAATGAAAAACTGAATGTTTCATACAATATGGGTTTGTGTTAACCCACACACCTAAGTGAAATGTTTGATTACGTTTACAAGACATAACACATAGTTCAGTTGAGTGTGAAAGGGAACAACAGAGAAAGTCACAAACAAAACATTTGTGAAGGACATGATGAATGTTTTTTCTTTAGAAATGACAAAAAATAAAGAATTTTTCAACAAGATGTCTTTCTATAGCTAGTTTCATTTGAGATAGTCTTTTCTTAGAAGTGCAAGAGTGGTATTCCCTACAACTTATTCCCCAATTTGATCATTCTCAGAAATTAGGAGACGGAAACCACACCTACTGTAATATTAGACCTTGTAACAAGGCAACTAGGTTTCAATGGCTTAAAAGGTGCAGAAAGAGGCTCATGTATAATGACCTCCAGTGTCCCACAGGTTTCCCAAATCATTTCTCAGAGTATGGAAAAAGAGGAAATAAAGTGTCTACAGAAGGCTTATACCCCCTTGAACTTTGTTCAGTTTGTTGCGCCAGTGCCAGAGTTTCATGCAATTAAATGAGGACCTCTATCTCACACCACATATGTTATACTTTCAATGGGAAAAAAGGAAATATTACAATTGTATACATTTTCACCCATACTGGCATATGTACACACTTTTTCAGCCCAGGTTTATACATTTGGAACTGCCATTTGTAGGTGTTTTTGTGTCTTAGCTCAACACTGTGAAACCTGTAGTTACAAACATGGAGGATGAAGACATGAAGACATATATTGTACCTCTGACCGGCCTACCTTCCAAGAGGTGAAAGATGAAACTTTTCCTTTATCGTCAACTCAGTGAATGTCTTTAAACTTTCGAAAACTGTAACAAAGAATAAGTTAAAAAACTTATTTTCATTGGACCCACAGAAAAGTCAAAGTTGTCCATAGAAATGCCCGTCTAAATCAGAAATCTACAGCACAAAGGCAGTGGCCTATCGGGACATAAAAATGAAATCAGACTTTACTCAGACGAATTGCCCTCGGTCACGGACATCTTGCTATCAGTCACTACAAAGATGTTTTCTCTCGTGCCATGGCTTGCCTGACTTGCTTCTTCTGCTGGATGGCTTCTGGTCGCTGGTCAGGATCGACAGCCAGCATGTCCTGGAGCAGTGTCCTTAGCTCCGTGCTTATGGCTCTATTTACTTTCAGGGGGATGTGGAACTGCAGCCAGGGGTTCTCATCCAGGGCCTCTCCAACAGGCCCTGACAGACATATGCTCCTGTATCGGAAACACACTTTAGTTCAATTCTAAAATATTTCTCATAGGACTGAAGGAACCTTTGCCTGTTAAGAGTTAACAATTAGGTCCTCAAGAACTGTTTTACGGTTTTCTACACTCCTGGCTGGCCAAGGTCTCTTTAAGGTCTCTTAAGTGGAGGTGTAACTCATGTATCCTACATGTGATTTAGCAACATGAAAGGGAATAGCTTCTTATCGGATTATGGTCTTGGTTAACTGCCTAAGGCTGACCTAAGTGCCTAACTTTCTGACTTTCTTTATACCTTATATGTTAAGAAGCTTCTTCTGACCAATCAGAAATGTATGCTTTATGTATGAACATTTTGCTCATCAAAGTGAGTGAGAGACAAGGTTAACAGAAATTAGCCACGGCAGTAAATGACAGCATATTTTTGGGTTCTTAAATGGTCTCTACCTGGCACACCTGCAGTGCAAACTGACACACACTGTTTAGAGAAACAGCTACTCTATTACTAATATTAATGAAACATTTCTTATTCTATGGAACAAAAACAAACAGTAAAACTAAAACACAGATCTCTTAGCTTCCTATTTCATGAACCAGATGACTGAATGACCAAGCCTAACTAGTAGCCAGAACCCCAGTTAACCCTCCGTAACACAAAGTTTAACCACACGACAGGAACTCTTTCAAACTGAGTGAAAATCATAAATGGATCCATAACTTTACATCAATTTACTATGTTGTGCCAATACCTGCATTTACATTTAGAACGAATGATGTCATAGAACCAGCATCACACCAGTTCCAGGTGTCTCCAAGGAGACAACAGAACTTCAGTTGTGTTTGCTAAAATACACACTTTGAAACATACTGTAACACTTAGTTAACATGTCTGGTTTAGTTGAAGAATCGGCTAAGGTAAGTTTCAGGGTTTAATGGTGGGATGGCACCTGTGCTTTTTTCCCCCAACCGCTAGAATATGATTCGCACCAAACCCAAAAGAAATACTGCACAGTTCAGGAACTTCATCAACCTAGCAACTGTAAAATAAGCTTACAAACAACTGAATTGAAATGCCAAAAAGTTCAGAGAAAGGCACAAACTATGTTTACTTGGGGTTTACAAAATTAAAGCTAACTAAAACTGTAATGATAAACAATCATGCTGCCAATGGACAGAGAAATATCATGTTTTTTGAATAATGTATTATTTGTTACATAGGAACCCAGTATAAGGGAATCCCTTGCGATCCTGTCTGCAGAGATAAAGGTAAGTATTGTTTTCTCTTTAGCTCTGTCACTCCAAGAAATATAATGAACATAAATATATTTGCCAATCTTTTCATAGTAATCCAAACAACTCTGCGTGTATCTGACATTTGTAATATTTATCTACCGCAGTATAACTCTTCTGGCAAGGCGATTGGTATTGTACCTTGAAAGAAAACTGATTGGAAATGTCATGTACTCTATGGTTTCTATTGATGTCAAGTGGCAAATTTTGACTGGTGATGTTATGTGAATCTTAGGAAATGGTCATTTTTCAATCGAGTCTATGTTTCTCAGAATTTGAGACAGAGAGGTCAATCTCTGCAATCCGAGCTGAGGGCATTTCTTGGAATGGAAAGGTAAGAGCAACGTGTTCTTTGTTATTCTCTTAAGACTCTTCGCCAGATTTTATGATGAAAAATGTAAATAATAATAACAAACATTATTTTATATAGTGCCTTGAAAGGTGGCTTCTTTACAGAATGACAAAACCAACTACAATAAATAATACACAAGATATGCATGGTGACAATACACAGTTAGAGGAGACAGTAGATGGTCATTGTCAGTGTATTCTGAAGGTAGTTTTCCAATTTTTTGGAACGGGGTAAAAGAGGCCACCTCTACTAGAATCTTTGTCCTAACCAAAAATGTAACAAAGTATAATAATAATATTAAAAATAATAATGATAAACTTTATCTATAGAGCACCTTTCATACAAATAGTGCTTTGGTGCTTTAAAAACCAAGCGTAAAAATAAAATATTAAAATTGAGAGATATACTTTCAGTTGTAAAGGAAAATACAGCAATACAGTAAAGCAACATACATGTCAATTAAATAAATAAAAATTAGGAAAGTCGTAATAAAATAAGAACAATTAAAGAGAACTAAAAAAAGAAACAGAAATAGAAAGAACAAAGAACCACTTTAACTAAAAGCAACATTTTCAAATGTTTTTTAAAACAATGTACCGAGCTTGACTGCCTAATAAAAAGTGGAAGTGAGTTTCATAATTTGGAAGCATAAAAACAAAAAGCAGCCTCTCCACTCTTTCTGCATTTCACATGTGGTATTTGCAGTAGGCCAGTATGTGCAGATCTCAGGTCACGTATAGGAACATATGAAGACAGACATTCAGTAAGGTACAGACGTGCTAGGTCGCTTAAAGCTTTAAAAACAAGTAAAAGAACTTTCAAATTTATCCTAGATAATACAGGTGACCAGTGAAGTTTTTTCAAAACAGGAATGATATTCTCTTTCTTGTATTTGTTAGGATCTGTGCTACTGCATTTCGAACAAGTAGTAAGGGATTTATTGTTATCTTGGGAAGCCCACAAAACAGAGCATTATAATCATATCCACATCAATGTGAGCAATGGAGAAGTCAAATTAACGTGTCTAAATATCATCTAGTTCTATCCCAGGGAAGAGGGCTGTTGCCTACACAGACGACAAGACACAAAACGCTCAACTGTGCAAAACACGCATAAGGACATCAGTCAGGAGGAACAAGGTAAAGTGTTTTTTCTTCTTCACCATGGTCATGTAGTTTCACTCCAAGCACTGTCATATGAAATAACTGTGGAAACGACCTCCCCAACATTTTGGGTTGTTGCATTTTGCTTCAATGAATTTTAACCTTTTCTTTTAGACATTAAGAGGAAGGACACATTCACCCTTGGTAGAGATTCAGTTGTTCTATGAGATGTCAAGGTGAGAATTAACCACTTCAGGGATAAGTCAATCCACATAACTGAAAAAGGGGCAATGAACAGGATATGGGGATTTTGCTAGTTATAAAGTACAATAATCATCATTACATGATCTAAGACTACTGAAGTATAAGCTGTGTCCCTGACTGATTAATTAGCAAATTCATCTTTGTAGAGTGCAGCTACTATCTATTCAGTGGCATTTCCTTAAAACAATTGTATTCCCACATTCTGAATATGGAGTGAGATCATGTAGAGAATGTTGGACTTGTAATAACTAATTGAAGGATAATAATAATCAACGAAAGTGCTTAAAAGTATCAACAAATGCCTTCAAAGTACTTGACACGTACTTTGCTTTCAAAAGTGAAACATAATTAATGCTTACGTAAGATTTCTCTTGACTTCTCAGGAGTATACTAACTCCAAGGACAAGTAACATCACAAACCATTATTTAAGTGCTGATGTTGGAGCCGCAATACTACTACCAAGACAAAAAATGATACAGGTAACACTGCTTTCAGATTTCTAAGAATTGCTAAAATAGTATGTTTACAGAGCATTCAGAGTTGAGAATATGACAAGTTCCTACCATCTCAAACACTGCCAATCTAGAACAAAAAGAAAGTACTTGAACGCCTGCAGTAATCGAACACAAACCAGAACATATCAGTGCATGACAAGGAAATGTAGTCACAAAATGATTCTACCCTTTCAAGTCCCAAAAAGGACCGAGGAACTTACCGGAGGCGATACCTGGATTTCAAACAGAGTACAATGTAGCCACTGTAGGGGAGAAGATCACAGAGAGCTCTTCTCAGATTGCTCAGAGTCAGCCCCAGCACCCTGTCCTGACTGAAACAGACAAAGTGGTCAAACAGGTAGGTAGAAATGAGTAAGGAACAGAGAGTATGGTTATTCTTGCATTGTTTTGTTCGTCTGTCAAAGAAAAGAGTGCTTCTGACTTTTGTCAATGTTCATCTTTATTTTAGGAGAAGAACAAACGGTGGTATCACACTTTGCTCAAGTGTATGATACCATGTGTGTACAGCAGACATCACCAAAGAAACAGGAGACACCTGAGTAGAGAACAAGAATATGAAAAGACTGATGAAAAAAAGCACCAGGAGAAATCCATTGAATATGCACAATCTCGTCCAGTATTTCAATGAAAAGTTTCAGTGTTGTTTTTAGTGTCGTCGTATTGCATACATTTAAAACAATGTGTCTTGTTTAATGAACAATTTGATTTACTTTAGTAAAAAGTGTTGTTTACTGTAGTCCTAGCATGGATGCAATTGTTAGAAAAAACTTGAATGAAAAACTGAATGTTTCATACAATATGGGTTTGTGTTAACCCACACACCTAAGTGAAATGTTTGATTACGTTTACAAGACATAACACATAGTTCAGTTGAGTGTGAAAGGGAACAACAGAGAAAGTCACAAACAAAACATTTGTGAAGGACTTGATGAATGTTTTTTCTTTAGAAATGACAAAAAATAAAGAATTTTTCAACAAGATGTCTTTCTATAGCGAGTTTCATTTGAGATAGTCTTTTCTTAGAAGTGCAAGAGTGGTATTCCCTACAACTTATTCCCCAATTTGATCATTCTCAGAAATTAGGAGACGGAAACCACCCCTACTGTAATATTAGACCTTGTAACAAGGCAACTAGGTTTCAATGGCTTAAAAGGTGCAGAAAGAGGCTCATGTATAATGACCTCCAGTGTCCCACAGGTTTCCCAAATCATTTCTTAGAGTATGGAAAAAGAGGAAATAAAGTGTCTACAGAAAGCGTATACCCCCTTGAACTTTGTTCAGTTTGTTGCGCCAGTGCCAGAGTTTCATGCAATTAAATGAGGACCTCTATCTCACACCACATATGTTATACTTTCAAAGGGAAAAAAGGAAATATTACAATTGTATACATTTTCACCCACATGTTAATATTTGGTAGAAGCCCTTTTCACAGCAATTTCAGCTGTGAGTCTGTTGGTAATGGGCTCCACCACCTCTGCACCAAAAAGATTTGATAATATTTGAGAATTTCAGAAGTCTGTCTGGTTTAGCTGAAGAATCAGCTAAGGTAAGTTTTAGGAAGAGCATCTGATTTCTTTCAATAAAGCAGAACAGAGAAAAAACACACAATACAAAATCATGAGAATTTGTATCCATATGACACTTTGACTCGAATACTTTTATCAGACCTACACAGAGTATATACTGTACACACTTTTTTAGCGCAGGTTTATACATTTGATACATTTGGAACTGCCACTTGTAGGTGTTTTTGTGTCTTAGCTCAACACTGTGAAACCTGTAGTTACAAACATGGAGGATGAAGACATGAAGACATATATTGTACCTCTGACCGGCCTACCTTCCAAGAGGTGAAAGATGAAACTTTTCCTTTATCGTCAACTCTGTGAATGTCTTTAAACTTTCGAAAACTGTAACAAAGAATAAGTTAAAAAACTTATTTTCATTGGACCCACAGAAAAGTCAAAGTTGTCCATAGAAATGCCCGTCTAAATCAGAAATCTACAGCACAAAGGAAGTGGCCTTTCGGGACATAAAAATGAAATCAGACTTTACTCAGACGAATTGCCCTTGGTCACGGACATCTTGCTTTCAGTCACTACAAAGATGTTTTCTCTCGTGCCATGGCTTGCCTGACTTGCTTGTTCTGCTGGATGGCTTCTGGTCGCTGGTCAGGATCGACAGCCAGCATGTCCTGGAGCAGTGTCCTTAGCTCCGTGCTTATGGCTCTATTTACTTTCAGGGGGATGTGGAACTGCAGCCAGGGGTTCTCATCCAGGGCCTCTCCAACAGGCCCTGACAGACATATGCTCCTGTATCGGAAACACACTTTAGTTCAATTCTAAAATATTTCTCATAGGACTGAAGGAACCTTTGCCTGTTAAGAGTTAACAATTAGGTCCTCAAGAACTGTTTTACGGTTTTCTACACTCCTGGCTGGCCAAGGTCTCTTTAAGGTCTCTTAAGTGGAGGTGTAACTCATGTATCCTACATGTGATTTAGCAACATGAAAGGGAATAGCTTCTTATCGGATTATGGTCTTGGTTAACTGCCTAAGGCTGACCTAAGTGCCTAACTTTCTGACTTTCTTTATACCTTATATGTTAAGAAGCTTCTTCTGACCAATCAGAAATGTATGCTTTATGTATGAACATTTTGCTCATCAAAGTGAGTGAGAGACAAGGTTAACAGAAATTAGCCACGGCAGTAAATGACAGCATATTTTTGGGTTCTTAAATGGTCTCTACCTGGCACACCTGCAGTGCAAACTGACACACACTGTTTAGAGAAACAGCTACTCTATTACTAATATTAATGAAACATTTCTTATTCTATGGAACAAAAACAAACAGTAAAACTAAAACACAGATCTCTTAGCTTCCTATTTCATGAACCAGATGACTGAATGACCAAGCCTAACTAGTAGCCAGAACCCCAGTTAACCCTCCGTAACACAAAGTTTAACCACACGACAGGAACTCTTTCAAACTGAGTGAAAATCATAAATGGATCCATAACTTTACATCAATTTACTATGTTGTGCCAATACCTGCATTTACATTTAGAACGAATGATGTCATAGAACCAGCATCACACCAGTTCCAGGTGTCTCCAAGGAGACAACAGAACTTCAGTTGTGTTTGCTAAAATACACACTTTGAAACATACTGTAACACTTAGTTAACACGTCTGGTTTAGTTGAAGAATCGGCTAAGGTAAGTTTCAGGGTTTAATGGTGGGATGGCACCTGTGCTTTTTTCCCCCAACCGCTAGAATATGATTCGCACCAAACCCAAAAGAAATACTGCACAGTTCAGGAACTTCATCAACCTAGCAACTGTAAAATAAGCTTACAAACAACTGAATTGAAATGCCAAAAAGTTCAGAGAAAGGCACAAACTATGTTTACTTGGGGTTTACAAAATTAAAGCTAACTAAAACTGTAATGATAAACAATCATGCTGCCAATGGACAGAGAAATATCATGTTTTTTGAATAATGTATTATTTGTTACATAGGAACCCAGTATAAGGGAATCCCTTGCGATCCTGTCTGCAGAGATAAAGGTAAGTATTGTTTTCTCTTTAGCTCTGTCACTCCAAGAAATATAATGAACATAAATATATTTGCCAATCTTTTCATAGTAATCCAAACAACTCTGCGTGTATCTGACATTTGTAATATTTATCTACCGCAGTATAACTCTTCTGGCAAGGCGATTGGTATTGTACCTTGAAAGAAAACTGATTGGAAATGTCATGTACTCTATGGTTTCTATTGATGTCAAGTGGCAAATGTTGACTGGTGATGTTATGTGAATCTTAGGAAATGGTCATTTTTCAATCGAGTCTATGTTTCTCAGAATTTGAGACAGAGAGGTCAATCTCTGCAATCCGAGCTGAGGGCATTTCTTGCAATGGAAAGGTAAGAGCAACGTGTTCTTTGATATTCTCTTAAGACTCTTCGCCAGATTTAACGATGAAAAATGTAAATAATAATAACAAACATTATTTTATATAGTGCCTTGAAAGGTGGCTTCTTTACAGAATGACAAAACCAACTACAATAAATAATACACAAGATATGCATGATGACAATACACAGTTAGAGGAGACAGTAGATGGTCATTGTCAGTGTATTCTGAAGGTAGTTTTCCAATTTTTTGGAACGGGGTAAAAGAGGCCACCTCTACTAGAATCTTTGTCCTAACCAAAAATGTAACAAAGTATAATAATAATATTAAAAATAATAATAATAAACTTTATCTATAGAGCACCTTTCATACAAATAGTGCTTTGGTGCTTTAAAAACCAAGTGTAAAAATAAAATATTACAATTGAGAGATATACTTTCAGTTGTAAAGGAAAATACAGCAATACAGTAAAGCAACATACATGTCAATTAAATAAATAAAAATTAGGAAAGTCGTAATAAAATAAGAACAATTAAAGAGAACTAAAAAAAGAAACAGAAATAGAAAGAACAAAGAACCACTTTAACTAAAAGCAACATTTTCAAATGTTTTTTAAAACAATGTACCGAGCTTGACTGCCTAAAAAAAAGTGGAAGTGAGTTTCATAATTTGGAAGCATAAAAACAAAAAGCAGCCTCTCCACTCTTTCTGCATTTCACATGTGGTATTTGCAGTAGGCCAGTATGTGCAGATCTCAGGTCACGTATAGGAACATATGAAGACAGACATTCAGTAAGGTACAGACGTGCTAGGTCGCTTAAAGCTTTAAAAACAAGTAAAAGAACTTTCAAATTTATCCTAGATAATACAGGTGACCAGTGAAGTTTTTTCAAAACAGGAATGATATTCTCTTTCTTGTATTTGTTAGGATCTGTGCTACTGCATTTCGAACAAGTAGTAAGGGATTTATTCTTTTCTTGGGAAGCCCACAAAACAGAGCATTATAATCATATCCACATCAATGTGAGCAATGGAGAAGTCAAATTAACGTGTCTAAATATCATCTAGTTCTATCCCAGGGAAGAGGGCTGTTGCCTACACAGACGACAAGACACAAAACGCTCAACTGTGCAAAACACGCATAAGGACATCAGTCAGGAGGAACAAGGTAAAGTGTTTTTTCTTCTTCACCATGGTCATGTAGTTTCACTCCAAGCACTGTCATATGAAATAACTGTGGAAACGACCTCCCCAACATTTTGGGTTGTTGCATTTTGCTTCAATGAATTTTAACCTTTTCTTTTAGACATTAAGAGGAAGGACACATTCACCCTTGGTAGAGATTCAGTTGTTCTATGAGATGTCAAGGTGAGAATTAACCACTTCAGGGATAAGTCAATCCACATAACTGAAAAAGGGGCAATGAACAGGATATGTGGATTTTGCTAGTTATAAAGTACAATAATCATCATTACATGATCTAAGACTACTGAAGTAAAAGCTGTGTCCCTGACTGATTAATTAGCAAATTCATCTTTGTAGAGTGCAGCTACTATCTATTCAGTGGCATTTCCTAAAAACAATTGTATTCCCACATTCTGAATATGGAGTGAGATCATGTAGAGAATGTTGGACTTGTAATAACTAATTGAAGGATAATAATAATCAACGAAAGTGCTTAAAAGTATCAACAAATGCCTTCAAAGTACTTGACACGTACTTTGCTTTCAAAAGTGAAACATAATTAATGCTTACGTAAGATTTCTCTTGACTTCTCAGGAGCATACTAACTCCAAGGACAAGTAACATCACAAACCATTATTTAAGTGCTGATGTTGGAGCTGCAATACTACTACCAAGACAAAAAATGATACAGGTAACACTGCTTTCAGATTTCTAAGAATTGCTAAAATAGTATGTTTACAGAGCATTCAGAGTTGAGAATATGACAAGTTCCTACCATCTCAAACACTGCCAATCTAGAACAAAAAGAAAGTACTTGAACGCCTGCAGTAATCGAACACAAACCAGAACATATCAGTGCATGACAAAGAAATGTAGTCACAAAATGATTCTACCCTTTCAAGTCCCAAAAAGGACCGAGGAACTTACCGGAGGCGATACCTGGATTTCAAACAGAGTACAATGTAGCCACTGTAGGGGAGAAGATCACAGAGAGCTCTTCTCAGATTGCTCAGAGTCAGCCCCAAAACCCTGTCCTGACTGAAGCAGACAAAGTGGTCAAACAGGTAGGTAGAAATGAGTAAGGAACAGAGAGTATGGTTATTCTTGCATTGTTTTGTTTGTCTGTCAAAGAAAAGAGTGCTTCTGACTTTTGTCAATGTTCATCTTTATTTTAGGAGAAGAACAAACGGTGGTATCACACTTTGCTCAAGTGTATGATACCATGTGTGTACAGCAGACATCACCAAAGGAACAGGAGACACCTGAGTAGAGAACAAGAATATGAAAAGACTGATGAAAAAAAGCACCAGGAGAAATCCATTGAATATGCACAATCTCGTCCACTATTTCAATGAAAAGTTTCAGTGTTGTTTTTAGTGTCGTCGTATTGCATACATTTAAAACAATGTGTCTTGTTTAATGAACAATTTGATTTACTTTAGTAAAAAGTGTTGTTTACTGTAGTCCTAGCATGGATGCAATTGTTAGAAAAAACTTGAATGAAAAACTGAATGTTTCATACAATATGGGTTTGTGTTAACCCACACACCTAAGTGAAATGTTTGATTACGTTTACAAGACATAACACATAGTTCAGTTGAGTGTGAAAGGGAACAACAGAGAAAGTCACAAACAAAACATTTGTGAAGGACTTGATGAATGTTTTTTCTTTAGAAATGACAAAAATTAAGAATTTTTAAACAAGATGTCTTTCTATAGCGAGTTTCATTTGAGATAGTCTTCTCTTAGAAGTGCAAGAGTGGTATTCCCTACAACTTATTCCCCAATTTGATCATTCTCAGAAATTAGGAGACGGAAACCACACCTACTGTAATATTAGACCTTGTAACAAGGCAACTAGGTTTCAATGGCTTAAAAGGTGCAGAAAGAGGCTCATGTATAATGACCTCCAGTGTCCCACAGGTTTCCCAAATCATTTCTTAGAGTATGGAAAAAGAGGAAATAAAGTGTCTACAGAAAGCGTATACCCCCTTGAACTTTGTTCAGTTTGTTGCGCCAGTGCCAGAGTTTCATGCAATTAAATGAGGACCTCTATCTCACACCACATATGTTATACTTTCAATGGGAATAAAGGAAATATTACAATTGTATACATTTTCACCCACATGTTAATATTTGGTAGAAGCCCTTTTCACAGCAATTTCAGCTGTGAGTCTGTTGGTAATGGGCTCCACCACCTCTGCACCAACAAGATTTGATAATATTTGAGAATTTCAGAAGTCTGTCTGGTTTAGCTGAAGAATCAGCTAAGGTAAGTTTCAGGAAGAGCATCTGATTTCTTTCAATAAAGCAGAACAGAGAAAAAACACACAATACAAAATCATGAGAATTTGTATCCATATGACACTTTGACTCGAATACTTTTATCAGACCTACACAGAGTATATACTGTACACACTTTTTCAGCCCAGGTTTATACATTTGGAACTGCCATTTGTAGGTGTTTTTGTGTCTTAGCTCAACACTGTGAAACCTGTAGTTACAAACATGGAGGATGAAGACATGAAGACATATATTGTACCTCTGACCGGCCTACCTTCCAAGAGGTGAAAGATGAAACTTTTTCTTTATCGTCAACTCAGTGAATGTCTTTAAACTTTCGAAAACTGTAACAAAGAATAAGTTAAAAAACTTATTTTCATTGGACCCACAGAAAAGTCAAAGTTGTCCATAGAAATGCCCGTCTAAATCAGAAATCTACAGCACAAAGGCAGTGGCCTTTCGGGACATAAAAATGAAATCAGACTTTACTCAGACGAATTGCCCTTGGTCACGGACATCTTGCTATCAGTCACTACAAAGATGTTTTCTCTCGTGCCATGGCTTGCCTGACTTGCTTCTTCTGCTGGATGGCTTCTTGTCGCTGGTCAGGATCGACAGCCAGCATGTCCTGGAGCAGTGTCCTTAGCTCCGTGCTTATGGCTCTATTTACTTTCAGGGGGATGTGGAACTGCAGCCAGGGGTTCTCATCCAGGGCCTCTCCAACAGGCCCTGACAGACATATGCTCCTGTATCGGAAACACACTTTAGTTCAATTCTAAAATATTTCTCATAGGACTGAAGGAACCTTTGCCTGTTAAGAGTTAACAATTAGGTCCTCAAGAACTGTTTTACGGTTTTCTACACTCCTGGCTGGCCAAGGTCTCTTTAAGGTCTCTTAAGTGGAGGTGTAACTCATGTATCCTACATGTGATTTAGCAACATGAAAGGGAATAGCTTCTTATCGGATTATGGTCTTGGTTAACTGCCTAAGGCTGACCTAAGTGCCTAACTTTCTGACTTTCTTTATACCTTCTTTATACTTTCTTTATAGAGGAGACAGTAGATGGTCATTGTCAGTGTATTCTGAAGGTAGTTTTCCAATTTTTTGGAACGGGGTAAAAGAGGCCACCTCTACTAGAATCTTTGTCCTAACCAAAAATGTAACAAAGTATAATAATGATATTAAAAATAATAATAATAAACTTTATCTATAGAGCACCTTTCATACAAATAGTGCTTTGGTGCTTTAAAAACCAAGCGTAAAAATAAAATATTACAATTGAGAGATATACTTTCAGTTGTAAAGGAAAATACAGCAATACAGTAAAGCAACATACATGTCAATTAAATAAATAAAAATTAGGAAAGTCGTAATAAAATAAGAACAATTAAAGAGAACTAAAAAAAGAAACAGAAATAGAAAGAACAAAGAACCACTTTAACTAAAAGCAACATTTTCAAATGTTTTTTAAAACAATGTACCGAGCTTGACTGCCTAATAAAAAGTGGAAGTGAGTTTCATAATTTGGAAGCATAAAAACAAAAAGCAGCCTCTCCACTCTTTCTGCATTTCACATGTGGTATTTGCAGTAGGCCAGTATGTGCAGATCTCAGGTCACGTATAGGAACATATGAAGACAGACATTCAGTAAGGTACAGACGTGCTAGGTCGCTTAAAGCTTTAAAAACAAGTAAAAGAACTTTCAAATTT
The DNA here is from genome assembly GCF_040954835.1 of Lepisosteus oculatus. Taxonomy (NCBI): domain Eukaryota; kingdom Metazoa; phylum Chordata; class Actinopteri; order Semionotiformes; family Lepisosteidae; genus Lepisosteus; species Lepisosteus oculatus. The sequence continues at coordinate 475,674 of NW_027168042.1, read as the reverse complement.
ATCCTAGATAATACAGGTGACCAGTGAAGTTTTTTCAAAACAGGAATGATATTCTCTTTCTTGTATTTGTTAGGATCTGTGCTACTGCATTTCGAACAAGTAGTAAGGGATTTATTCTTTTCTTGGGAAGCCCACAAAACAGAGCATTATAATCATATCCACATCAATGTGAGCAATGGAGAAGTCAAATTAACGTGTCTAAATATCATCTAGTTCTATCCCAGGGAAGAGGGCTGTTGCCTACACAGACGACAAGACACAAAACGCTCAACTGTGCAAAACACGCATAAGGACATCAGTCAGGAGGAACAAGGTAAAGTGTTTTTTCTTCTTCACCATGGTCATGTAGTTTCACTCCAAGCACTGTCATATGAAATAACTGTGGAAACGACCTCCCCAACATTTTGGGTTGTTGCATTTTGCTTCAATGAATTTTAACCTTTTCTTTTAGACATTAAGAGGAAGGACACATTCACCCTTGGTAGAGATTCAGTTGTTCTATGAGATGTCAAGGTGAGAATTAACCACTTCAGGGATAAGTCAATCCACATAACTGAAAAAGGGGCAATGAACAGGATATGGGGATTTTGCTAGTTATAAAGTACAATAATCATCATTACATGATCTAAGACTACTGAAGTATAAGCTGTGTCCCTGACTGATTAATTAGCAAATTCATCTTTGTAGAGTGCAGCTACTATCTATTCAGTGGCATTTCCTAAAAACAATTGTATTCCCACATTCTGAATATGGAGTGAGATCATGTAGAGAATGTTGGACTTGTAATAACTAATTGAAGGATAATAATAATCAACGAAAGTGCTTAAAAGTATCAACAAATGCCTTCAAAGTACTTGACACGTACTTTGCTTTCAAAAGTGAAACATAATTAATGCTTACGTAAGATTTCTCTTGACTTCTCAGGAGCATACTAACTCCAAGGACAAGTAACATCACAAACCATTATTTAAGTGCTGATGTTGGAGCTGCAATACTACTACCAAGACAAAAAATGATACAGGTAACACTGCTTTCAGATTTCTAAGAATTGCTAAAATAGTATGTTTACAGAGCATTCAGAGTTGAGAATATGACAAGTTCCTACCATCTCAAACACTGCCAATCTAGAACAAAAAGAAAGTACTTGAACGCCTGCAGTAATCGAACACAAACCAGAACATATCAGTGCATGACAAAGAAATGTAGTCACAAAATGATTCTACCCTTTCAAGTCCCAAAAAGGACCGAGGAACTTACCGGAGGCGATACCTGGATTTCAAACAGAGTACAATGTAGCCACTGTAGGGGAGAAGATCACAGAGAGCTCTTCTCAGATTGCTCAGAGTCAGCCCCAAAACCCTGTCCTGACTGAAGCAGACAAAGTGGTCAAACAGGTAGGTAGAAATGAGTAAGGAACAGAGAGTATGGTTATTCTTGCATTGTTTTGTTTGTCTGTCAAAGAAAAGAGTGCTTCTGACTTTTGTCAATGTTCATCTTTATTTTAGGAGAAGAACAAACGGTGGTATCACACTTTGCTCAAGTGTATGATACCATGTGTGTACAGCAGACATCACCAAAGGAACAGGAGACACCTGAGTAGAGAACAAGAATATGAAAAGACTGATGAAAAAAAGCACCAGGAGAAATCCATTGAATATGCACAATCTCGTCCACTATTTCAATGAAAAGTTTCAGTGTTGTTTTTAGTGTCGTCGTATTGCATACATTTAAAACAATGTGTCTTGTTTAATGAACAATTTGATTTACTTTAGTAAAAAGTGTTGTTTACTGTAGTCCTAGCATGGATGCAATTGTTAGAAAAAACTTGAATGAAAAACTGAATGTTTCATACAATATGGGTTTGTGTTAACCCACACACCTAAGTGAAATGTTTGATTACGTTTACAAGACATAACACATAGTTCAGTTGAGTGTGAAAGGGAACAACAGAGAAAGTCACAAACAAAACATTTGTGAAGGACTTGATGAATGTTTTTTCTTTAGAAATGACAAAAATTAAGAATTTTTAAACAAGATGTCTTTCTATAGCGAGTTTCATTTGAGATAGTCTTCTCTTAGAAGTGCAAGAGTGGTATTCCCTACAACTTATTCCCCAATTTGATCATTCTCAGAAATTAGGAGACGGAAACCACACCTACTGTAATATTAGACCTTGTAACAAGGCAACTAGGTTTCAATGGCTTAAAAGGTGCAGAAAGAGGCTCATGTATAATGACCTCCAGTGTCCCACAGGTTTCCCAAATCATTTCTTAGAGTATGGAAAAAGAGGAAATAAAGTGTCTACAGAAAGCGTATACCCCCTTGAACTTTGTTCAGTTTGTTGCGCCAGTGCCAGAGTTTCATGCAATTAAATGAGGACCTCTATCTCACACCACATATGTTATACTTTCAAGGGGAATAAAGGAAATATTACAATTGTATACATTTTCACCCACATGTTAATATTTGGTAGAAGCCCTTTTCACAGCAATTTCAGCTGTGAGTCTGTTGGTAATGGGCTCCACCACCTCTGCACCAACAAGATTTGATAATATTTGAGAATTTCAGAAGTCTGTCTGGTTTAGCTGAAGAATCAGCTAAGGTAAGTTTCAGGAAGAGCATCTGATTTCTTTCAATAAAGCAGAACAGAGAAAAAACACACAATACAAAATCATGAGAATTTGTATCCATATGACACTTTGACTCGAATACTTTTATCAGACCTACACAGAGTATATACTGTACACACTTTTTCAGCCCAGGTTTATACATTTGGAACTGCCATTTGTAGGTGTTTTTGTGTCTTAGCTCAACACTGTGAAACCTGTAGTTACAAACATGGAGGATGAAGACATGAAGACATATATTGTACCTCTGACCGGCCTACCTTCCAAGAGGTGAAAGATGAAACTTTTCCTTTATCGTCAACTCAGTGAATGTCTTTAAACTTTCGAAAACTGTAACAAAGAATAAGTTAAAAAACTTATTTTCATTGGACCCACAGAAAAGTCAAAGTTGTCCATAGAAATGCCCGTCTAAATCAGAAATCTACAGCACAAAGGCAGTGGCCTTTCGGGACATAAAAATGAAATCAGACTTAGCTCAGAAGAATTGCCCTTAGTCACGGACATCTTGCTATCAGTCACTACAAAGATGTTTTCTCTCGTGCCATGGCTTGCCTGACTTGCTTCTTCTGCTGGATGGCTTCTTGTCGCTGGTCAGGATCGACAGCCAGCATGTCCTGGAGCAGTGTCCTTAGCTCCGTGCTTATGGCTCTATTTACTTTCAGGGGGATGTGGAACTGCAGCCAGGGGTTCTCATCCAGGGCCTCTCCAACAGGCCCTGACAGACATATGCTCCTGTATCGGAAACACACTTTAGTTCAATTCTAAAATATTTCTCATAGGACTGAAGGAACCTTTGCGCCTGTTAAGAGTTAACAATTAGGTCCTCAAGAACTGTTTTACGGTTTTCTACACTCCTGGCTGGCCAAGGTCTCTTTAAGGTCTCTTAAGTGGAGGTGTAACTCATGTATCCTACATGTGATTTAGCAACATGAAAGGGAATAGCTTCTTATCGGATTATGGTCTTGGTTAACTGCCTAAGGCTGACCTAAGTGCCTAACTTTCTGACTTTCTTTATACCTTATATGTTAAGAAGCTTCTTCTGACCAATCAGAAATGTATGCTTTATGTATGAACATTTTGCTCATCAAAGTGAGTGAGAGACAAGGTTAACAGAAATTAGCCACGGCAGTAAATGACAGCATATTTTTGGGTTCTTAAATGGTCTCTACCTGGCACACCTGCAGTGCAAACTGACACACACTGTTTAGAGAAACAGCTACTCTATTACTAATATTAATGAAACATTTCTTATTCTATGGAACAAAAACAAACAGTAAAACTAAAACACAGATCTCTTAGCTTCCTATTTCATGAACCAGATGACTGAATGACCAAGCCTAACTAGTAGCCAGAACCCCAGTTAACCCTCCGTAACACAAAGTTTAACCACACGACAGGAACTCTTTCAAACTGAGTGAAAATCATAAATGGATCCATAACTTTACATCAATTTACTATGTTGTGCCAATACCTGCATTTACATTTAGAACGAATGATGTCATAGAACCAGCATCACACCAGTTCCAGGTGTCTCCAAGGAGACAACAGAACTTCAGTTGTGTTTGCTAAAATACACACTTTGAAACATACTGTAACACTTAGTTAACATGTCTGGTTTAGTTGAAGAATCGGCTAAGGTAAGTTTCAGGGTTTAATGGTGGGATGGCACCTGTGCTTTTTTCCCCCAACCGCTAGAATATGATTCGCACCAAACCCAAAAGAAATACTGCACAGTTCAGGAACTTCATCAACCTAGCAACTGTAAAATAAGCTTACAAACAACTGAATTGAAATGCCAAAAAGTTCAGAGAAAGGCACAAACTATGTTTACTTGGGGTTTACAAAATTAAAGCTAACTAAAACTGTAATGATAAACAATCATGCTGCCAATGGACAGAGAAATATCATGTTTTTTGAATAATGTATTATTTGTTACATAGGAACCCAGTATAAGGGAATCCCTTGCGATCCTGTCTGCAGAGATAAAGGTAAGTATTGTTTTCTCTTTAGCTCTGTCACTCCAAGAAATATAATGAACATAAATATATTTGCCAATCTTTTCATAGTAATCCAAACAACTCTGCGTGTATCTGACATTTGTAATATTTATCTACCGCAGTATAACTCTTCTGGCAAGGCGATTGGTATTGTACCTTGAAAGAAAACTGATTGGAAATGTCATGTACTCTATGGTTTCTATTGATGTCAAGTGGCAAATGTTGACTGGTGATGTTATGTGAATCTTAGGAAATGGTCATTTTTCAATCGAGTCTATGTTTCTCAGAATTTGAGACAGAGAGGTCAATCTCTGCAATCCGAGCTGAGGGCATTTCTTGGAATGGAAAGGTAAGAGCAACGTGTTCTTTGATATTCTCTTAAGACTCTTCGCCAGATTTAACGATGAAAAATGTAAATAATAATAACAAACATTATTTTATATAGTGCCTTGAAAGGTGGCTTCTTTACAGAATGACAAAACCAACTACAATAAATAATACACAAGATATGCATGATGACAATACACAGTTAGAGGAGACAGTAGATGGTCATTGTCAGTGTATTCTGAAGGTAGTTTTCCAATTTTTTGGAACGGGGTAAAAGAGGCCACCTCTACTAGAATCTTTGTCCTAACCAAAAATGTAACAAAGTATAATAATAATATTAAAAATAATAATAATAAACTTTATCTATAGAGCACCTTTCATACAAATAGTGCTTTGGTGCTTTAAAAACCAAGCGTAAAAATAAAATATTACAATTGAGAGATATACTTTCAGTTGTAAAGGAAAATACAGCAATACAGTAAAGCAACATACATGTCAATTAAATAAATAAAAATTAGGAAAGTCGTAATAAAATAAGAACAATTAAAGAGAACTAAAAAAAGAAACAGAAATAGAAAGAACAAAGAACCACTTTAACTAAAAGCAACATTTTCAAATGTTTTTTAAAACAATGTACCGAGCTTGACTGCCTAATAAAAAGTGGAAGTGAGTTTCATAATTTGGAAGCATAAAAACAAAAAGCAGCCTCTCCACTCTTTCTGCATTTCACATGTGGTATTTGCAGTAGGCCAGTATGTGCAGATCTCAGGTCACGTATAGGAACATATGAAGACAGACATTCAGTAAGGTACAGACGTGCTAGGTCGCTTAAAGCTTTAAAAACAAGTAAAAGAACTTTCAAATTTATCCTAGATAATACAGGTGACCAGTGAAGTTTTTTCAAAACAGGAATGATATTCTCTTTCTTGTATTTGTTAGGATCTGTGCTACTGCATTTCGAACAAGTAGTAAGGGATTTATTGTTTTCTTGGGAAGCCCACAAAACAGAGCATTATAATCATATCCACATCAATGTGAGCAATGGAGAAGTCAAATTAACGTGTCTAAATATCATCTAGTTCTATCCCAGGGAAGAGGGCTGTTGCCTACACAGACGACAAGACACAAAACGCTCAACTGTGCAAAACACGCATAAGGACATCAGTCAGGAGGAACAAGGTAAAGTGTTTTTTCTTCTTCACCATGGTCATGTAGTTTCACTCCAAGCACTGTCATATGAAATAACTGTGGAAACGACCTCCCCAACATTTTGGGTTGTTGCATTTTGCTTCAATGAATTTTAACCTTTTCTTTTAGACATTAAGAGGAAGGACACATTCACCCTTGGTAGAGATTCAGTTGTTCTATGAGATGTCAAGGTGAGAATTAACCACTTCAGGGATAAGTCAATCCACATAACTGAAAAAGGGGCAATGAACAGGATATGGGGATTTTGCTAGTTATAAAGTACAATAATCATCATTACATGATCTAAGACTACTGAAGTATAAGCTGTGTCCCTGACTGATTAATTAGCAAATTCATCTTTGTAGAGTGCAGCTACTATCTATTCAGTGGCATTTCCTAAAAACAATTGTATTCCCACATTCTGAATATGGAGTGAGATCATGTAGAGAATGTTGGACTTGTAATAACTAATTGAAGGATAATAATAATCAACGAAAGTGCTTAAAAGTATCAACAAATGCCTTCAAAGTACTTGACACGTACTTTGCTTTCAAAAGTGAAACATAATTAATGCTTACGTAAGATTTCTCTTGACTTCTCAGGAGCATACTAACTCCAAGGACAAGTAACATCACAAACCATTATTTAAGTGCTGATGTTGGAGCTGCAATACTACTACCAAGACAAAAAATGATACAGGTAACACTGCTTTCAGATTTCTAAGAATTGCTAAAATAGTATGTTTACAGAGCATTCAGAGTTGAGAATATGACAAGTTCCTACCATCTCAAACACTGCCAATCTAGAACAAAAAGAAAGTACTTGAACGCCTGCAGTAATCGAACACAAACCAGAACATATCAGTGCATGACAAAGAAATGTAGTCACAAAATGATTCTACCCTTTCAAGTCCCAAAAAGGACCGAGGAACTTACCGGAGGCGATACCTGGATTTCAAACAGAGTACAATGTAGCCACTGTAGGGGAGAAGATCACAGAGAGCTCTTCTCAGATTGCTCAGAGTCAGCCCCAAAACCCTGTCCTGACTGAAGCAGACAAAGTGGTCAAACAGGTAGGTAGAAATGAGTAAGGAACAGAGAGTATGGTTATTCTTGCATTGTTTTGTTTGTCTGTCAAAGAAAAGAGTGCTTCTGACTTTTGTCAATGTTCATCTTTATTTTAGGAGAAGAACAAACGGTGGTATCACACTTTGCTCAAGTGTATGATACCATGTGTGTACAGCAGACATCACCAAAGGAACAGGAGACACCTGAGTAGAGAACAAGAATATGAAAAGACTGATGAAAAAAAGCACCAGGAGAAATCCATTGAATATGCACAATCTCGTCCACTATTTCAATGAAAAGTTTCAGTGTTGTTTTTAGTGTCGTCGTATTGCATACATTTAAAACAATGTGTCTTGTTTAATGAACAATTTGATTTACTTTAGTAAAAAGTGTTGTTTACTGTAGTCCTAGCATGGATGCAATTGTTAGAAAAAACTTGAATGAAAAACTGAATGTTTCATACAATATGGGTTTGTGTTAACCCACACACCTAAGTGAAATGTTTGATTACGTTTACAAGACATAACACATAGTTCAGTTGAGTGTGAAAGGGAACAACAGAGAAAGTCACAAACAAAACATTTGTGAAGGACTTGATGAATGTTTTTTCTTTAGAAATGACAAAAATTAAGAATTTTTAAACAAGATGTCTTTCTATAGCGAGTTTCATTTGAGATAGTCTTCTCTTAGAAGTGCAAGAGTGGTATTCCCTACAACTTATTCCCCAATTTGATCATTCTCAGAAATTAGGAGACGGAAACCACACCTACTGTAATATTAGACCTTGTAACAAGGCAACTAGGTTTCAATGGCTTAAAAGGTGCAGAAAGAGGCTCATGTATAATGACCTCCAGTGTCCCACAGGTTTCCCAAATCATTTCTTAGAGTATGGAAAAAGAGGAAATAAAGTGTCTACAGAAAGCGTATACCCCCTTGAACTTTGTTCAGTTTGTTGCGCCAGTGCCAGAGTTTCATGCAATTAAATGAGGACCTCTATCTCACACCACATATGTTATACTTTCAAGGGGAATAAAGGAAATATTACAATTGTATACATTTTCACCCACATGTTAATATTTGGTAGAAGCCCTTTTCACAGCAATTTCAGCTGTGAGTCTGTTGGTAATGGGCTCCACCACCTCTGCACCAACAAGATTTGATAATATTTGAGAATTTCAGAAGTCTGTCTGGTTTAGCTGAAGAATCAGCTAAGGTAAGTTTCAGGAAGAGCATCTGATTTCTTTCAATAAAGCAGAACAGAGAAAAAACACACAATACAAAATCATGAGAATTTGTATCCATATGACACTTTGACTCGAATACTTTTATCAGACCTACACAGAGTATATACTGTACACACTTTTTCAGCCCAGGTTTATACATTTGGAACTGCCATTTGTAGGTGTTTTTGTGTCTTAGCTCAACACTGTGAAACCTGTAGTTACAAACATGGAGGATGAAGACATGAAGACATATATTGTACCTCTGACCGGCCTACCTTCCAAGAGGTGAAAGATGAAACTTTTCCTTTATCGTCAACTCAGTGAATGTCTTTAAACTTTCGAAAACTGTAACAAAGAATAAGTTAAAAAACTTATTTTCATTGGACCCACAGAAAAGTCAAAGTTGTCCATAGAAATGCCCGTCTAAATCAGAAATCTACAGCACAAAGGCAGTGGCCTTTCGGGACATAAAAATGAAATCAGACTTTACTCAGACGAATTGCCCTTGGTCACGGACATCTTGCTATCAGTCACTACAAAGATGTTTTCTCTCGTGCCATGGCTTGCCTGACTTGCTTCTTCTGCTGGATGGCTTCTTGTCGCTGGTCAGGATCGACAGCCAGCATGTCCTGGAGCAGTGTCCTTAGCTCCGTGCTTATGGCTCTATTTACTTTCAGGGGGATGTGGAACTGCAGCCAGGGGTTCTCATCCAGGGCCTCTCCAACAGGCCCTGACAGACATATGCTCCTGTATCGGAAACACACTTTAGTTCAATTCTAAAATATTTCTCATAGGACTGAAGGAACCTTTGCCTGTTAAGAGTTAACAATTAGGTCCTCAAGAACTGTTTTACGGTTTTCTACACTCCTGGCTGGCCAAGGTCTCTTTAAGGTCTCTTAAGTGGAGGTGTAACTCATGTATCCTACATGTGATTTAGCAACATGAAAGGGAATAGCTTCTTATCGGATTATGGTCTTGGTTAACTGCCTAAGGCTGACCTAAGTGCCTAACTTTCTGACTTTCTTTATACCTTATATGTTAAGAAGCTTCTTCTGACCAATCAGAAATGTATGCTTTATGTATGAACATTTCGCTCATCAAAGTGAGTGAGAGACAAGGTTAACAGAAATTAGCCACGGCAGTAAATGACAGCATATTTTTGGGTTCTTAAATGGTCTCTACCTGGCACACCTGCAGTGCAAACTGACACACACTGTTTAGAGAAACAGCTACTCTATTACTAATATTAATGAAACATTTCTTATTCTATGGAACAAAAACAAACAGTAAAACTAAAACACAGATCTCTTAGCTTCCTATTTCATGAACCAGATGACTGAATGACCAAGCCTAACTAGTAGCCAGAACCCCAGTTAACCCTCCGTAACACAAAGTTTAACCACACGACAGGAACTCTTTCAAACTGAGTGAAAATCATAAATGGATCCATAACTTTACATCAATTTACTATGTTGTGCCAATACCTGCATTTACATTTAGAACGAATGATGTCATAGAACCAGCATCACACCAGTTCCAGGTGTCTCCAAGGAGACAACAGAACTTCAGTTGTGTTTGCTAAAATACACACTTTGAAACATACTGTAACACTTAGTTAACATGTCTGGTTTAGTTGAAGAATCGGCTAAGGTAAGTTTCAGGGTTTAATGGTGGGATGGCACCTGTGCTTTTTTCCCCCAACCGCTAGAATATGATTCGCACCAAACCCAAAAGAAATACTGCACAGTTCAGGAACTTCATCAACCTAGCAACTGTAAAATAAGCTTACAAACAACTGAATTGAAATGCCAAAAAGTTCAGAGAAAGGCACAAACTATGTTTACTTGGGGTTTACAAAATTAAAGCTAACTAAAACTGTAATGATAAACAATCATGCTGCCAATGGACAGAGAAATATCATGTTTTTTGAATAATGTATTATTTGTTACATAGGAACCCAGTATAAGGGAATCCCTTGCGATCCTGTCTGCAGAGATAAAGGTAAGTATTGTTTTCTCTTTAGCTCTGTCACTCCAAGAAATATAATGAACATAAATATATTTGCCAATCTTTTCATAGTAATCCAAACAACTCTGCGTGTATCTGACATTTGTAATATTTATCTACCGCAGTATAACTCTTCTGGCAAGGCGATTGGTATTGTACCTTGAAAGAAAACTGATTGGAAATGTCATGTACTCTATGGTTTCTATTGATGTCAAGTGGCAAATGTTGACTGGTGATGTTATGTGAATCTTAGGAAATGGTCATTTTTCAATCGAGTCTATGTTTCTCAGAATTTGAGACAGAGAGGTCAATCTCTGCAATCCGAGCTGAGGGCATTTCTTGGAATGGAAAGGTAAGAGCAACGTGTTCTTTGATATTCTCTTAAGACTCTTCGCCAGATTTAACGATGAAAAATGTAAATAATAATAACAAACATTATTTTATATAGTGCCTTGAAAGGTGGCTTCTTTACAGAATGACAAAACCAACTACAATAAATAATACACAAGATATGCATGATGACAATACACAGTTAGAGGAGACAGTAGATGGTCATTGTCAGTGTATTCTGAAGGTAGTTTTCCAATTTTTTGGAACGGGGTAAAAGAGGCCACCTCTACTAGAATCTTTGTCCTAACCAAAAATGTAACAAAGTATAATAATAATATTAAAAATAATAATAATAAACTTTATCTATAGAGCACCTTTCATACAAATAGTGCTTTGGTGCTTTAAAAACCAAGCGTAAAAATAAAATATTACAATTGAGAGATATACTTTCAGTTGTAAAGGAAAATACAGCAATACAGTAAAGCAACATACATGTCAATTAAATAAATAAAAATTAGGAAAGTCGTAATAAAATAAGAACAATTAAAGAGAACTAAAAAAAGAAACAGAAATAGAAAGAACAAAGAACCACTTTAACTAAAAGCAACATTTTCAAATGTTTTTTAAAACAATGTACCGAGCTTGACTGCCTAATAAAAAGTGGAAGTGAGTTTCATAATTTGGAAGCATAAAAACAAAAAGCAGCCTCTCCACTCTTTCTGCATTTCACATGTGGTATTTGCAGTAGGCCAGTATGTGCAGATCTCAGGTCACGTATAGGAACATATGAAGACAGACATTCAGTAAGGTACAGACGTGCTAGGTCGCTTAAAGCTTTAAAAACAAGTAAAAGAACTTTCAAATTTATCCTAGATAATACAGGTGACCAGTGAAGTTTTTTCAAAACAGGAATGATATTCTCTTTCTTGTATTTGTTAGGATCTGTGCTACTGCATTTCGAACAAGTAGTAAGGGATTTATTGTTTTCTTGGGAAGCCCACAAAACAGAGCATTATAATCATATCCACATCAATGTGAGCAATGGAGAAGTCAAATTAACGTGTCTAAATATCATCTAGTTCTATCCCAGGGAAGAGGGCTGTTGCCTACACAGACGACAAGACACAAAACGCTCAACTGTGCAAAACACGCATAAGGACATCAGTCAGGAGGAACAAGGTAAAGTGTTTTTTCTTCTTCACCATGGTCATGTAGTTTCACTCCAAGCACTGTCATATGAAATAACTGTGGAAACGACCTCCCCAACATTTTGGGTTGTTGCATTTTGCTTCAATGAATTTTAACCTTTTCTTTTAGACATTAAGAGGAAGGACACATTCACCCTTGGTAGAGATTCAGTTGTTCTATGAGATGTCAAGGTGAGAATTAACCACTTCAGGGATAAGTCAATCCACATAACTGAAAAAGGGGCAATGAACAGGATATGGGGATTTTGCTAGTTATAAAGTACAATAATCATCATTACATGATCTAAGACTACTGAAGTATAAGCTGTGTCCCTGACTGATTAATTAGCAAATTCATCTTTGTAGAGTGCAGCTACTATCTATTCAGTGGCATTTCCTAAAAACAATTGTATTCCCACATTCTGAATATGGAGTGAGATCATGTAGAGAATGTTGGACTTGTAATAACTAATTGAAGGATAATAATAATCAACGAAAGTGCTTAAAAGTATCAACAAATGCCTTCAAAGTACTTGACACGTACTTTGCTTTCAAAAGTGAAACATAATTAATGCTTACGTAAGATTTCTCTTGACTTCTCAGGAGCATACTAACTCCAAGGACAAGTAACATCACAAACCATTATTTAAGTGCTGATGTTGGAGCTGCAATACTACTACCAAGACAAAAAATGATACAAGTAACACTGCTTTCAGATTTCTAAGAATTGCTAAAATAGTATGTTTACAGAGCATTCAGAGTTGAGAATATGACAAGTTCCTACCATCTCAAACAGTGCCAATCTAGAACAAAAAGAAAGTACTTGAACGCCTGCAGTAATCGAACACAAACCAGAACATATCAGTGCATGACAAAGAAATGTAGTCACAAAATGATTCTACCCTTTCAAGTCCCAAAAAGGACCGAGGAACTTACCGGAGGCGATACCTGGATTTCAAACAGAGTACAATGTAGCCACTGTAGGGGAGAAGATCACAGAGAGCTCTTCTCAGATTGCTCAGAGTCAGCCCCAAAACCCTGTCCTGACTGAAGCAGACAAAGTGGTCAAACAGGTAGGTAGAAATGAGTAAGGAACAGAGAGTATGGTTATTCTTGCATTGTTTTGTTTGTCTGTCAAAGAAAAGAGTGCTTCTGACTTTTGTCAATGTTCATCTTTATTTTAGGAGAAGAACAAACGGTGGTATCACACTTTGCTCAAGTGTATGATACCATGTGTGTACAGCAGACATCACCAAAGGAACAGGAGACACCTGAGTAGAGAACAAGAATATGAAAAGACTGATGAAAAAAAGCACCAGGAGAAATCCATTGAATATGCACAATCTCGTCCACTATTTCAATGAAAAGTTTCAGTGTTGTTTTTAGTGTCGTCGTATTGCATACATTTAAAACAATGTGTCTTGTTTAATGAACAATTTGATTTACTTTAGTAAAAAGTGTTGTTTACTGTAGTCCTAGCATGGATGCAATTGTTAGAAAAAACTTGAATGAAAAACTGAATGTTTCATACAATATGGGTTTGTGTTAACCCACACACCTAAGTGAAATGTTTGATTACGTTTACAAGACATAACACATAGTTCAGTTGAGTGTGAAAGGGAACAACAGAGAAAGTCACAAACAAAACATTTGTGAAGGACTTGATGAATGTTTTTTCTTTAGAAATGACAAAAATTAAGAATTTTTAAACAAGATGTCTTTCTATAGCGAGTTTCATTTGAGATAGTCTTCTCTTAGAAGTGCAAGAGTGGTATTCCCTACAACTTATTCCCCAATTTGATCATTCTCAGAAATTAGGAGACGGAAACCACACCTACTGTAATATTAGACCTTGTAACAAGGCAACTAGGTTTCAATGGCTTAAAAGGTGCAGAAAGAGGCTCATGTATAATGACCTCCAGTGTCCCACAGGTTTCCCAAATCATTTCTTAGAGTATGGAAAAAGAGGAAATAAAGTGTCTACAGAAAGCGTATACCCCCTTGAACTTTGTTCAGTTTGTTGCGCCAGTGCCAGAGTTTCATGCAATTAAATGAGGACCTCTATCTCACACCACATATGTTATACTTTCAAGGGGAATAAAGGAAATATTACAATTGTATACATTTTCACCCACATGTTAATATTTGGTAGAAGCCCTTTTCACAGCAATTTCAGCTGTGAGTCTGTTGGTAATGGGCTCCACCACCTCTGCACCAACAAGATTTGATAATATTTGAGAATTTCAGAAGTCTGTCTGGTTTAGCTGAAGAATCAGCTAAGGTAAGTTTCAGGAAGAGCATCTGATTTCTTTCAATAAAGCAGAACAGAGAAAAAACACACAATACAAAATCATGAGAATTTGTATCCATATGACACTTTGACTCGAATACTTTTATCAGACCTACACAGAGTATATACTGTACACACTTTTTCAGCCCAGGTTTATACATTTGGAACTGCCATTTGTAGGTGTTTTTGTGTCTTAGCTCAACACTGTGAAACCTGTAGTTACAAACATGGAGGATGAAGACATGAAGACATATATTGTACCTCTGACCGGCCTACCTTCCAAGAGGTGAAAGATGAAACTTTTCCTTTATCGTCAACTCAGTGAATGTCTTTAAACTTTCGAAAACTGTAACAAAGAATAAGTTAAAAAACTTATTTTCATTGGACCCACAGAAAAGTCAAAGTTGTCCATAGAAATGCCCGTCTAAATCAGAAATCTACAGCACAAAGGCAGTGGCCTTTCGGGACATAAAAATGAAATCAGACTTTACTCAGACGAATTGCCCTTGGTCACGGACATCTTGCTATCAGTCACTACAAAGATGTTTTCTCTCGTGCCATGGCTTGCCTGACTTGCTTCTTCTGCTGGATGGCTTCTTGTCGCTGGTCAGGATCGACAGCCAGCATGTCCTGGAGCAGTGTCCTTAGCTCCGTGCTTATGGCTCTATTTACTTTCAGGGGGATGTGGAACTGCAGCCAGGGGTTCTCATCCAGGGCCTCTCCAACAGGCCCTGACAGACATATGCTCCTGTATCGGAAACACACTTTAGTTCAATTCTAAAATATTTCTCATAGGACTGAAGGAACCTTTGCCTGTTAAGAGTTAACAATTAGGTCCTCAAGAACTGTTTTACGGTTTTCTACACTCCTGGCTGGCCAAGGTCTCTTTAAGGTCTCTTAAGTGGAGGTGTAACTCATGTATCCTACATGTGATTTAGCAACATGAAAGGGAATAGCTTCTTATCGGATTATGGTCTTGGTTAACTGCCTAAGGCTGACCTAAGTGCCTAACTTTCTGACTTTCTTTATACCTTATATGTTAAGAAGCTTCTTCTGACCAATCAGAAATGTATGCTTTATGTATGAACATTTCGCTCATCAAAGTGAGTGAGAGACAAGGTTAACAGAAATTAGCCACGGCAGTAAATGACAGCATATTTTTGGGTTCTTAAATGGTCTCTACCTGGCACACCTGCAGTGCAAACTGACACACACTGTTTAGAGAAACAGCTACTCTATTACTAATATTAATGAAACATTTCTTATTCTATGGAACAAAAACAAACAGTAAAACTAAAACACAGATCTCTTAGCTTCCTATTTCATGAACCAGATGACTGAATGACCAAGCCTAACTAGTAGCCAGAACCCCAGTTAACCCTCCGTAACACAAAGTTTAACCACACGACAGGAACTCTTTCAAACTGAGTGAAAATCATAAATGGATCCATAACTTTACATCAATTTACTATGTTGTGCCAATACCTGCATTTACATTTAGAACGAATGATGTCATAGAACCAGCATCACACCAGTTCCAGGTGTCTCCAAGGAGACAACAGAACTTCAGTTGTGTTTGCTAAAATACACACTTTGAAACATACTGTAACACTTAGTTAACATGTCTGGTTTAGTTGAAGAATCGGCTAAGGTAAGTTTCAGGGTTTAATGGTGGGATGGCACCTGTGCTTTTTTCCCCCAACCGCTAGAATATGATTCGCACCAAACCCAAAAGAAATACTGCACAGTTCAGGAACTTCATCAACCTAGCAACTGTAAAATAAGCTTACAAACAACTGAATTGAAATGCCAAAAAGTTCAGAGAAAGGCACAAACTATGTTTACTTGGGGTTTACAAAATTAAAGCTAACTAAAACTGTAATGATAAACAATCATGCTGCCAATGGACAGAGAAATATCATGTTTTTTGAATAATGTATTATTTGTTACATAGGAACCCAGTATAAGGGAATCCCTTGCGATCCTGTCTGCAGAGATAAAGGTAAGTATTGTTTTCTCTTTAGCTCTGTCACTCCAAGAAATATAATGAACATAAATATATTTGCCAATCTTTTCATAGTAATCCAAACAACTCTGCGTGTATCTGACATTTGTAATATTTATCTACCGCAGTATAACTCTTCTGGCAAGGCGATTGGTATTGTACCTTGAAAGAAAACTGATTGGAAATGTCATGTACTCTATGGTTTCTATTGATGTCAAGTGGCAAATGTTGACTGGTGATGTTATGTGAATCTTAGGAAATGGTCATTTTTCAATCGAGTCTATGTTTCTCAGAATTTGAGACAGAGAGGTCAATCTCTGCAATCCGAGCTGAGGGCATTTCTTGGAATGGAAAGGTAAGAGCAACGTGTTCTTTGATATTCTCTTAAGACTCTTCGCCAGATTTAACGATGAAAAATGTAAATAATAATAACAAACATTATTTTATATAGTGCCTTGAAAGGTGGCTTCTTTACAGAATGACAAAACCAACTACAATAAATAATACACAAGATATGCATGATGACAATACACAGTTAGAGGAGACAGTAGATGGTCATTGTCAGTGTATTCTGAAGGTAGTTTTCCAATTTTTTGGAACGGGGTAAAAGAGGCCACCTCTACTAGAATCTTTGTCCTAACCAAAAATGTAACAAAGTATAATAATAATATTAAAAATAATAATAATAAACTTTATCTATAGAGCACCTTTCATACAAATAGTGCTTTGGTGCTTTAAAAACCAAGCGTAAAAATAAAATATTACAATTGAGAGATATACTTTCAGTTGTAAAGGAAAATACAGCAATACAGTAAAGCAACATACATGTCAATTAAATAAATAAAAATTAGGAAAGTCGTAATAAAATAAGAACAATTAAAGAGAACTAAAAAAAGAAACAGAAATAGAAAGAACAAAGAACCACTTTAACTAAAAGCAACATTTTCAAATGTTTTTTAAAACAATGTACCGAGCTTGACTGCCTAATAAAAAGTGGAAGTGAGTTTCATAATTTGGAAGCATAAAAACAAAAAGCAGCCTCTCCACTCTTTCTGCATTTCACATGTGGTATTTGCAGTAGGCCAGTATGTGCAGATCTCAGGTCACGTATAGGAACATATGAAGACAGACATTCAGTAAGGTACAGACGTGCTAGGTCGCTTAAAGCTTTAAAAACAAGTAAAAGAACTTTCAAATTTATCCTAGATAATACAGGTGACCAGTGAAGTTTTTTCAAAACAGGAATGATATTCTCTTTCTTGTATTTGTTAGGATCTGTGCTACTGCATTTCGAACAAGTAGTAAGGGATTTATTCTTTTCTTGGGAAGCCCACAAAACAGAGCATTATAATCATATCCACATCAATGTGAGCAATGGAGAAGTCAAATTAACGTGTCTAAATATCATCTAGTTCTATCCCAGGGAAGAGGGCTGTTGCCTACACAGACGACAAGACACAAAACGCTCAACTGTGCAAAACACGCATAAGGACATCAGTCAGGAGGAACAAGGTAAAGTGTTTTTTCTTCTTCACCATGGTCATGTAGTTTCACTCCAAGCACTGTCATATGAAATAACTGTGGAAACGACCTCCCCAACATTTTGGGTTGTTGCATTTTGCTTCAACGAATTTTAACCTTTTCTTTTAGACATTAAGAGGAAGGACACATTCACCCTTGGTAGAGATTCAGTTGTTCTATGAGATGTCAAGGTGAGAATTAACCACTTCAGGGATAAGTCAATCCACATAACTGAAAAAGGGGCAATGAACAGGATATGGGGATTTTGCTAGTTATAAAGTACAATAATCATCATTACATGATCTAAGACTACTGAAGTATAAGCTGTGTCCCTGACTGATTAATTAGCAAATTCATCTTTGTAGAGTGCAGCTACTATCTATTCAGTGGCATTTCCTAAAAACAATTGTATTCCCACATTCTGAATATGGATTGAGATCATGTAGAGAATGTTGGACTTGTAATAACTAATTGAAGGATAATAATAATCAACGAAAGTGCTTAAAAGTATCAACAAATGCCTTCAAAGTACTTGACACGTACTTTGCTTTCAAAAGTGAAACATAATTAATGCTTACGTAAGATTTCTCTTGACTTCTCAGGAGCATACTAACTCCAAGGACAAGTAACATCACAAACCATTATTTAAGTGCTGATGTTGGAGCTGCAATACTACTACCAAGACAAAAAATGATACAGGTAACACTGCTTTCAGATTTCTAAGAATTGCTAAAATAGTATGTTTACAGAGCATTCAGAGTTGAGAATATGACAAGTTCCTACCATCTCAAACACTGCCAATATAGAACAAAAAGAAAGTACTTGAACGCCTGCAGTAATCGAACACAAACCAGAACATATCAGTGCATGACAAAGAAATGTAGTCACAAAATGATTCTACCCTTTCAAGTCCCAAAAAGGACCGAGGAACTTACCGGAGGCGATACCTGGATTTCAAACAGAGTACAATGTAGCCACTGTAGGGGAGAAGATCACAGAGAGCTCTTCTCAGATTGCTCAGAGTCAGCCCCAAAACCCTGTCCTGACTGAAGCAGACAAAGTGGTCAAACAGGTAGGTAGAAATGAGTAAGGAACAGAGAGTATGGTTATTCTTGCATTGTTTTGTTTGTCTGTCAAAGAAAAGAGTGCTTCTGACTTTTGTCAATGTTCATCTTTATTTTAGGAGAAGAACAAACGGTGGTATCACACTTTGCTCAAGTGTATGATACCATGTGTGTACAGCAGACATCACCAAAGGAACAGGAGACACCTGAGTAGAGAACAAGAATATGAAAAGACTGATGAAAAAAAGCACCAGGAGAAATCCATTGAATATGCACAATCTCGTCCACTATTTCAATGAAAAGTTTCAGTGTTGTTTTTAGTGTCGTCGTATTGCATACATTTAAAACAATGTGTCTTGTTTAATGAACAATTTGATTTACTTTAGTAAAAAGTGTTGTTTACTGTAGTCCTAGCATGGATGCAATTGTTAGAAAAAACTTGAATGAAAAACTGAATGTTTCATACAATATGGGTTTGTGTTAACCCACACACCTAAGTGAAATGTTTGATTACGTTTACAAGACATAACACATAGTTCAGTTGAGTGTGAAAGGGAACAACAGAGAAAGTCACAAACAAAACATTTGTGAAGGACTTGATGAATGTTTTTTCTTTAGAAATGACAAAAATTAAGAATTTTTAAACAAGATGTCTTTCTATAGCGAGTTTCATTTGAGATAGTCTTCTCTTAGAAGTGCAAGAGTGGTATTCCCTACAACTTATTCCCCAATTTGATCATTCTCAGAAATTAGGAGACGGAAACCACACCTACTGTAATATTAGACCTTGTAACAAGGCAACTAGGTTTCAATGGCTTAAAAGGTGCAGAAAGAGGCTCATGTATAATGACCTCCAGTGTCCCACAGGTTTCCCAAATCATTTCTTAGAGTATGGAAAAAGAGGAAATAAAGTGTCTACAGAAAGCGTATACCCCCTTGAACTTTGTTCAGTTTGTTGCGCCAGTGCCAGAGTTTCATGCAATTAAATGAGGACCTCTATCTCACACCACATATATTATACTTTCAATGGGAATAAAGGAAATATTACAATTGTATACATTTTCACCCACATGTTAATATTTGGTAGAAGCCCTTTTCACAGCAATTTCAGCTGTGAGTCTGTTGGTAATGGGCTCCACCACCTCTGCACCAACAAGATTTGATAATATTTGAGAATTTCAGAAGTCTGTCTGGTTTAGCTGAAGAATCAGCTAAGGTAAGTTTCAGGAAGAGCATCTGATTTCTTTCAATAAAGCAGAACAGAGAAAAAACACACAATACAAAATCATGAGAATTTGTATCCATATGACACTTTGACTCGAATACTTTTATCAGACCTACACAGAGTATATACTGTACACACTTTTTCAGCCCAGGTTTATACATTTGGAACTGCCATTTGTAGGTGTTTTTGTGTCTTAGCTCAACACTGTGAAACCTGTAGTTACAAACATGGAGGATGAAGACATGAAGACATATATTGTACCTCTGACCGGCCTACCTTCCAAGAGGTGAAAGATGAAACTTTTCCTTTATCGTCAACTCAGTGAATGTCTTTAAACTTTCGAAAACTGTAACAAAGAATAAGTTAAAAAACTTATTTTCATTGGACCCACAGAAAAGTCAAAGTTGTCCATAGAAATGCCCGTCTAAATCAGAAATCTACAGCACAAAGGCAGTGGCCTTTCGGGACATAAAAATGAAATCAGACTTTACTCAGACGAATTGCCCTTGGTCACGGACATCTTGCTATCAGTCACTACAAAGATGTTTTCTCTCGTGCCATGGCTTGCCTGACTTGCTTCTTCTGCTGGATGGCTTCTTGTCGCTGGTCAGGATCGACAGCCAGCATGTCCTGGAGCAGTGTCCTTAGCTCCGTGCTTATGGCTCTATTTACTTTCAGGGGGATGTGGAACTGCAGCCAGGGGTTCTCATCCAGGGCCTCTCCAACAGGCCCTGACAGACATATGCTCCTGTATCGGAAACACACTTTAGTTCAATTCTAAAATATTTCTCATAGGACTGAAGGAACCTTTGCCTGTTAAGAGTTAACAATTAGGTCCTCAAGAACTGTTTTACGGTTTTCTACACTCCTGGCTGGCCAAGGTCTCTTTAAGGTCTCTTAAGTGGAGGTGTAACTCATGTATCCTACATGTGATTTAGCAACATGAAAGGGAATAGCTTCTTATCGGATTATGGTCTTGGTTAACTGCCTAAGGCTGACCTAAGTGCCTAACTTTCTGACTTTCTTTATACCTTATATGTTAAGAAGCTTCTTCTGACCAATCAGAAATGTATGCTTTATGTATGAACATTTCGCTCATCAAAGTGAGTGAGAGACAAGGTTAACAGAAATTAGCCACGGCAGCATATTTTTGGGTTCTTAAATGGTCTCTACCTGGCACACCTGCAGTGCAAACTGACACACACTGTTTAGAGAAACAGCTACTCTATTACTAATATTAATGAAACATTTCTTATTCTATGGAACAAAAACAAACAGTAAAACTAAAACACAGATCTCTTAGCTTCCTATTTCATGAACCAGATGACTGAATGACCAAGCCTAACTAGTAGCCAGAACCCCAGTTAACCCTCCGTAACACAAAGTTTAACCACACGACAGGAACTCTTTCAAACTGAGTGAAAATCATAAATGGATCCATAACTTTACATCAATTTACTATGTTGTGCCAATACCTGCATTTACATTTAGAACGAATGATGTCATAGAACCAGCATCACACCAGTTCCAGGTGTCTCCAAGGAGACAACAGAACTTCAGTTGTGTTTGCTAAAATACACACTTTGAAACATACTGTAACACTTAGTTAACATGTCTGGTTTAGTTGAAGAATCGGCTAAGGTAAGTTTCAGGGTTTAATGGTGGGATGGCACCTGTGCTTTTTTCCCCCAACCGCTAGAATATGATTCGCACCAAACCCAAAAGAAATACTGCACAGTTCAGGAACTTCATCAACCTAGCAACTGTAAAATAAGCTTACAAACAACTGAATTGAAATGCCAAAAAGTTCAGAGAAAGGCACAAACTATGTTTACTTGGGGTTTACAAAATTAAAGCTAACTAAAACTGTAATGATAAACAATCATGCTGCCAATGGACAGAGAAATATCATGTTTTTTGAATAATGTATTATTTGTTACATAGGAACCCAGTATAAGGGAATCCCTTGCGATCCTGTCTGCAGAGATAAAGGTAAGTATTGTTTTCTCTTTAGCTCTGTCACTCCAAGAAATATAATGAACATAAATATATTTGCCAATCTTTTCATAGTAATCCAAACAACTCTGCGTGTATCTGACATTTGTAATATTTATCTACCGCAGTATAACTCTTCTGGCAAGGCGATTGGTATTGTACCTTGAAAGAAAACTGATTGGAAATGTCATGTACTCTATGGTTTCTATTGATGTCAAGTGGCAAATGTTGACTGGTGATGTTATGTGAATCTTAGGAAATGGTCATTTTTCAATCGAGTCTATGTTTCTCAGAATTTGAGACAGAGAGGTCAATCTCTGCAATCCGAGCTGAGGGCATTTCTTGGAATGGAAAGGTAAGAGCAACGTGTTCTTTGATATTCTCTTAAGACTCTTCGCCAGATTTAACGATGAAAAATGTAAATAATAATAACAAACATTATTTTATATAGTGCCTTGAAAGGTGGCTTCTTTACAGAATGACAAAACCAACTACAATAAATAATACACAAGATATGCATGATGACAATACACAGTTAGAGGAGACAGTAGATGGTCATTGTCAGTGTATTCTGAAGGTAGTTTTCCAATTTTTTGGAACGGGGTAAAAGAGGCCACCTCTACTAGAATCTTTGTCCTAACCAAAAATGTAACAAAGTATAATAATAATATTAAAAATAATAATAATAAACTTTATCTATAGAGCACCTTTCATACAAATAGTGCTTTGGTGCTTTAAAAACCAAGCGTAAAAATAAAATATTACAATTGAGAGATATACTTTCAGTTGTAAACGAAAATACAGCAATACAGTAAAGCAACATACATGTCAATTAAATAAATAAAAATTAGGAAAGTCGTAATAAAATAAGAACAATTAAAGAGAACTAAAAAAAGAAACAGAAATAGAAAGAACAAAGAACCACTTTAGCTAAAAGCAACATTTTCAAATGTTTTTTAAAACAATGTACCGAGCTTGACTGCCTAATAAAAAGTGGAAGTGAGTTTCATAATTTGGAAGCATAAAAACAAAAAGCAGCCTCTCCACTCTTTCTGCATTTCACATGTGGTATTTGCAGTAGGCCAGTATGTGCAGATCTCAGGTCACGTATAGGAACATATGAAGACAGACATTCAGTAAGGTACAGACGTGCTAGGTCGCTTAAAGCTTTAAAAACAAGTAAAAGAACTTTCAAATTTATCCTAGATAATACAGGTGACCAGTGAAGTTTTTTCAAAACAGGAATGATATTCTCTTTCTTGTATTTGTTAGGATCTGTGCTACTGCATTTCGAACAAGTAGTAAGGGATTTATTGTTTTCTTGGGAAGCCCACAAAACAGAGCATTATAATCATATCCACATCAATGTGAGCAATGGAGAAGTCAAATTAACGTGTCTAAATATCATCTAGTTCTATCCCAGGGAAGAGGGCTGTTGCCTACACAGACGACAAGACACAAAACGCTCAACTGTGCAAAACACGCATAAGGACATCAGTCAGGAGGAACAAGGTAAAGTGTTTTTTCTTCTTCACCATGGTCATGTAGTTTCACTCCAAGCACTGTCATATGAAATAACTGTGGAAACGACCTCCCCAACATTTTGGGTTGTTGCATTTTGCTTCAATGAATTTTAACCTTTTCTTTTAGACATTAAGAGGAAGGACACATTCACCCTTGGTAGAGATTCAGTTGTTCTATGAGATGTCAAGGTGAGAATTAACCACTTCAGGGATAAGTCAATCCACATAACTGAAAAAGGGGCAATGAACAGGATATGGGGATTTTGCTAGTTATAAAGTACAATAATCATCATTACATGATCTAAGACTACTGAAGTATAAGCTGTGTCCCTGACTGATTAATTAGCAAATTCATCTTTGTAGAGTGCAGCTACTATCTATTCAGTGGCATTTCCTAAAAACAATTGTATTCCCACATTCTGAATATGGAGTGAGATCATGTAGAGAATGTTGGACTTGTAATAACTAATTGAAGGATAATAATAATCAACGAAAGTGCTTAAAAGTATCAACAAATGCCTTCAAAGTACTTGACACGTACTTTGCTTTCAAAAGTGAAACATAATTAATGCTTACGTAAGATTTCTCTTGACTTCTCAGGAGCATACTAACTCCAAGGACAAGTAACATCACAAACCATTATTTAAGTGCTGATGTTGGAGCTGCAATACTACTACCAAGACAAAAAATGATACAGGTAACACTGCTTTCAGATTTCTAAGAATTGCTAAAATAGTATGTTTACAGAGCATTCAGAGTTGAGAATATGACAAGTTCCTACCATCTCAAACACTGCCAATCTAGAACAAAAAGAAAGTACTTGAACGCCTGCAGTAATCGAACACAAACCAGAACATATCAGTGCATGACAAAGAAATGTAGTCACAAAATGATTCTACCCTTTCAAGTCCCAAAAAGGACCGAGGAACTTACCGGAGGCGATACCTGGATTTCAAACAGAGTACAATGTAGCCACTGTAGGGGAGAAGATCACAGAGAGCTCTTCTCAGATTGCTCAGAGTCAGCCCCAAAACCCTGTCCTGACTGAAGCAGACAAAGTGGTCAAACAGGTAGGTAGAAATGAGTAAGGAACAGAGAGTATGGTTATTCTTGCATTGTTTTGTTCGTCTGTCAAAGAAAAAAAGTGCTTCTGACTTTTGTCAATGTTCATCTTTATATTAGGAGAAGAACAAACGGTGGTATCACACTTTGCTCAAGTGTATGATACCATGTGTGTACAGCAGACATCACCAAAGGAACAGGAGACACCTGAGTAGAGAACAAGAATATGAAAAGACTGATGAAAAAAAGCACCAGGAGAAATCCATTGAATATGCACAATCTCGTCCACTATTTCAATGAAAAGTTTCAGTGTTGTTTTTAGTGTCGTCGTATTGCATACATTTAAAACAATGTGTCTTGTTTAATGAACAATTTGATTTACTTTAGTAAAAAGTGTTGTTTACTGTAGTCCTAGCATGGATGCAATTGTTAGAAAAAACTTGAATGAAAAACTGAATGTTTCATACAATATGGGTTTGTGTTAACCCACACACCTAAGTGAAATTTTTGATTACGTTTACAAGACATAACACATAGTTCAGTTGAGTGTGAAAGGGAACAACAGAGAAAGTCACAAACAAAACATTTGTGAAGGACTTGATGAATGTTTTTTCTTTAGAAATGACAAAAATTAAGAATTTTTAAACAAGATGTCTTTCTATAGCGAGTTTCATTTGAGATAGTCTTCTCTTAGAAGTGCAAGAGTGGTATTCCCTACAACTTATTCCCCAATTTGATCATTCTCAGAAATTAGGAGACGGAAACCACACCTACTGTAATATTAGACCTTGTAACAAGGCAACTAGGTTTCAATGGCTTAAAAGGTGCAGAAAGAGGCTCATGTATAATGACCTCCAGTGTCCCACAGGTTTCCCAAATCATTTCTTAGAGTATGGAAAAAGAGGAAATAAAGTGTCTACAGAAAGCGTATACCCCCTTGAACTTTGTTCAGTTTGTTGCGCCAGTGCCAGAGTTTCATGCAATTAAATGAGGACCTCTATCTCACACCACATATGTTATACTTTCAATGGGAATAAAGGAAATATTACAATTGTATACATTTTCACCCACATGTTAATATTTGGTAGAAGCCCTTTTCACAGCAATTTCAGCTGTGAGTCTGTTGGTAATGGGCTCCACCACCTCTGCACCAACAAGATTTGATAATATTTGAGAATTTCAGAAGTCTGTCTGGTTTAGCTGAAGAATCAGCTAAGGTAAGTTTCAGGAAGAGCATCTGATTTCTTTCAATAAAGCAGAACAGAGAAAAAACACACAATACAAAATCATGAGAATTTGTATCCATATGACACTTTGACTCGAATACTTTTATCAGACCTACACAGAGTATATACTGTACACACTTTTTCAGCCCAGGTTTATACATTTGGAACTGCCATTTGTAGGTGTTTTTGTGTCTTAGCTCAACACTGTGAAACCTGTAGTTACAAACATGGAGGATGAAGACATGAAGACATATATTGTACCTCTGACCGGCCTACCTTCCAAGAGGTGAAAGATGAAACTTTTCCTTTATCGTCAACTCAGTGAATGTCTTTAAACTTTCGAAAACTGTAACAAAGAATAAGTTAAAAAACTTATTTTCATTGGACCCACAGAAAAGTCAAAGTTGTCCATAGAAATGCCCGTCTAAATCAGAAATCTACAGCACAAAGGCAGTGGCCTTTCGGGACATAAAAATGAAATCAGACTTTACTCAGACGAATTGCCCTTGGTCACGGACATCTTGCTATCAGTCACTACAAAGATGTTTTCTCTCGTGCCATGGCTTGCCTGACTTGCTTCTTCTGCTGGATGGCTTCTGGTCGCTGGTCAGGATCGACAGCCAGCATGTCCTGGAGCAGTGTCCTTAGCTCCGTGCTTATGGCTCTATTTACTTTCAGGGGGATGTGGAACTGCAGCCAGGGGTTCTCATCCAGGGCCTCTCCAACAGGCCCTGACAGACATATGCTCCTGTATCGGAAACACACTTTAGTTCAATTCTAAAATATTTCTCATAGGACTGAAGGAACCTTTGCCTGTTAAGAGTTAACAATTAGGTCCTCAAGAACTGTTTTACGGTTTTCTACACTCCTGGCTGGCCAAGGTCTCTTTAAGGTCTCTTAAGTGGAGGTGTAACTCATGTATCCTACATGTGATTTAGCAACATGAAAGGGAATAGCTTCTTATCGGATTATGGTCTTGGTTAACTGCCTAAGGCTGACCTAAGTGCCTAACTTTCTGACTTTCTTTATACCTTATATGTTAAGAAGCTTCTTCTGACCAATCAGAAATGTATGCTTTATGTATGAACATTTCGCTCATCAAAGTGAGTGAGAGACAAGGTTAACAGAAATTAGCCACGGCAGTAAATGACAGCATATTTTTGGGTTCTTAAATGGTCTCTACCTGGCACACCTGCAGTGCAAACTGACACACACTGTTTAGAGAAACAGCTACTCTATTACTAATATTAATGAAACATTTCTTATTCTATGGAACAAAAACAAACAGTAAAACTAAAACACAGATCTCTTAGCTTCCTATTTCATGAACCAGATGACTGAATGACCAAGCCTAACTAGTAGCCAGAACCCCAGTTAACCCTCCGTAACACAAAGTTTAACCACACGACAGGAACTCTTTCAAACTGAGTGAAAATCATAAATGGATCCATAACTTTACATCAATTTACTATGTTGTGCCAATACCTGCATTTACATTTAGAACGAATGATGTCATAGAACCAGCATCACACCAGTTCCAGGTGTCTCCAAGGAGACAACAGAACTTCAGTTGTGTTTGCTAAAATACACACTTTGAAACATACTGTAACACTTAGTTAACAT
The DNA here is from genome assembly GCF_040954835.1 of Lepisosteus oculatus. NCBI lineage: Eukaryota > Metazoa > Chordata > Actinopteri > Semionotiformes > Lepisosteidae > Lepisosteus > Lepisosteus oculatus. The sequence continues at coordinate 448,187 of NW_027168042.1, read as the reverse complement.
GTCTGGTTTAGTTGAAGAATCGGCTAAGGTAAGTTTCAGGGTTTAATGGTGGGATGGCACCTGTGCTTTTTTCCCCCAACCGCTAGAATATGATTCGCACCAAACCCAAAAGAAATACTGCACAGTTCAGGAACTTCATCAACCTAGCAACTGTAAAATAAGCTTACAAACAACTGAATTGAAATGCCAAAAAGTTCAGAGAAAGGCACAAACTATGTTTACTTGGGGTTTACAAAATTAAAGCTAACTAAAACTGTAATGATAAACAATCATGCTGCCAATGGACAGAAAAATATCATGTTTTTTGAATAATGTATTATTTGTTACATAGGAACCCAGTATAAGGGAATCCCTTGCGATCCTGTCTGCAGAGATAAAGGTAAGTATTGTTTTCTCTTCAGCTCTGTCACTCCAAGAAATATAATGAACATAAATATATTTGCCAATCTTTTCATAGTAATCCAAACAACTCTGCGTGTATCTGACATTTGTAATATTTATCTACCGCAGTATAACTCTTCTGGCAAGGCGATTGGTATTGTACCTTGAAAGAAAACTGATTGGAAATGTCATGTACTCTATGGTTTCTATTGATGTCAAGTGGCAAATGTTGACTGGTGATGTTATGTGAATCTTAGGAAATGGTCATTTTTCAATCGAGTCTATGTTTCTCAGAATTTGAGACAGAGAGGTCAATCTCTGCAATCCGAGCTGAGGGCATTTCTTGGAATGGAAAGGTAAGAGCAACGTGTTCTTTGATATTCTCTTAAGACTCTTTGCCAGATTTAACGATGAAAAATGTAAATAATAATAACAAACATTATTTTATATAGTGCCTTGAAAGGTGGCTTCTTTACAGAATGACAAAACCAACTACAATAAATAATACACAAGATATGCATGATGACAATACACAGTTAGAGGAGACAGTAGATGGTCATTGTCAGTGTATTCTGAAGGTAGTTTTCCAATTTTTTGGAACGGGGTAAAAGAGGCCACCTCTACTAGAATCTTTGTCCTAACCAAAAATGTAACAAAGTATAATAATAATATTAAAAATAATAATAATAAACTTTATCTATATAGCACCTTTCATACAAATAGTGCTTTGGTGCTTTAAAAACCAAGCGTAAAAATAAAATATTACAATTGAGAGATATACTTTCAGTTGTAAAGGAAAATACAGCAATACAGTAAAGCAACATACATGTCAATTAAATAAATAAAAATTAGGAAAGTCGTAATAAAATAAGAACAATTAAAGAGAACTAAAAAAAGAAACAGAAATAGAAAGAACAAAGAACCACTTTAACTAAAAGCAACATTTTCAAATGTTTTTTAAAACAATGTACCGAGCTTGACTGCCTAATAAAAAGTGGAAGTGAGTTTCATAATTTGGAAGCATAAAAACAAAAAGCAGCCTCTCCACTCTTTCTGCATTTCACATGTGGTATTTGCAGTAGGCCAGTATGTGCAGATCTCAGGTCACGTATAGGAACATATGAAGACAGACATTCAGTAAGGTACAGACGTGCTAGGTCGCTTAAAGCTTTAAAAACAAGTAAAAGAACTTTCAAATTTATCCTAGATAATACAGGTGACCAGTGAAGTTTTTTCAAAACAGGAATGATATTCTCTTTCTTGTATTTGTTAGGATCTGTGCTACTGCATTTCGAACAAGTAGTAAGGGATTTATTGTTTTCTTGGGAAGCCCACAAAACAGAGCATTATAATCATATCCACATCAATGTGAGCAATGGAGAAGTCAAATTAACGTGTCTAAATATCATCTAGTTCTATCCCAGGGAAGAGGGCTGTTGCCTACACAGACGACAAGACACAAAACGCTCAACTGTGCAAAACACGCATACGGACATCAGTCAGGAGGAACAAGGTAAAGTGTTTTTTCTTCTTCACCATGGTCATGTAGTTTCACTCCAAGCACTGTCATATGAAATAACTGTGGAAACGACCTCCCCAACATTTTGGGTTGTTGCATTTTGCTTCAAGGAATTTTAACCTTTTCTTTTAGACATTAAGAGGAAGGACACATTCACCCTTGGTAGAGATTCAGTTGTTCTATGAGATGTCAAGGTGAGAATTAACCACTTCAGGGATAAGTCAATCCACATAACTGAAAAAGGGGCAATGAACAGGATATGGGGATTTTGCTAGTTATAAAGTACAATAATCATCATTACATGATCTAAGACTACTGAAGTATAAGCTGTGTCCCTGACTGATTAATTAGCAAATTCATCTTTGTAGAGTGCAGCTACTATCTATTCAGTGGCATTTCCTTAAAACAATTGTATTCCCACATTCTGAATATGGAGTGAGATCATGTAGAGAATGTTGGACTTGTAATAACTAATTGAAGGATAATAATAATCAACGAAAGTGCTTAAAAGTATCAACAAATGCCTTCAAAGTACTTGACACGTACTTTGCTTTCAAAAGTGAAACATAATTAATGCTTACGTAAGATTTCTCTTGACTTCTCAGGAGCATACTAACTCCAAGGACAAGTAACATCACAAACCATTATTTAAGTGCTGATGTTGGAGCTGCAATACTACTACCAAGACAAAAAATGATACAGGTAACACTGCTTTCAGATTTCTAAGAATTGCTAAAATAGTATGTTTACAGAGCATTCAGAGTTGAGAATATGACAAGTTCCTACCATCTCAAACACTGCCAATCTAGAACAAAAAGAAAGTACTTGAACGCCTGCAGTAATCGAACACAAACCAGAACATATCAGTGCATGACAAAGAAATGTAGTCACAAAATGATTCTACCCTTTCAAGTCCCAAAAAGGACCGAGGAACTTACCGGAGGCGATACCTGGATTTCAAACAGAGTACAATGTAGCCACTGTAGGGGAGAAGATCACAGAGAGCTCTTCTCAGATTGCTCAGAGTCAGCCCCAAAACCCTGTCCTGACTGAAGCAGACAAAGTGGTCAAACAGGTAGGTAGAAATGAGTAAGGAACAGAGAGTATGGTTATTCTTGCATTGTTTTGTTTGTCTGTCAAAGAAAAGAGTGCTTCTGACTTTTGTCAATGTTCATCTTTATTTTAGGAGAAGAACAAACGGTGGTATCACACTTTGCTCAAGTGTATGATACCATGTGTGTACAGCAGACATCACCAAAGGAACAGGAGACACCTGAGTAGAGAACAAGAATATGAAAAGACTGATGAAAAAAAGCACCAGGAGAAATCCATTGAATATGCACAATCTCGTCCACTATTTCAATGAAAAGTTTCAGTGTTGTTTTTAGTGTCGTCGTATTGCATACATTTAAAACAATGTGTCTTGTTTAATGAACAATTTGATTTACTTTAGTAAAAAGTGTTGTTTACTGTAGTCCTAGCATGGATGCAATTGTTAGAAAAAACTTGAATGAAAAACTGAATGTTTCATACAATATGGGTTTGTGTTAACCCACACACCTAAGTGAAATGTTTGATTACGTTTACAAGACATAACACATAGTTCAGTTGAGTGTGAAAGGGAACAACAGAGAAAGTCACAAACAAAACATTTGTGAAGGACTTGATGAATGTTTTTTCTTTAGAAATGACAAAAAATAAAGAATTTTTCAACAAGATGTCTTTCTATAGCGAGTTTCATTTGAGATAGTCTTTTCTTAGAAGTGCAAGAGTGGTATTCCCTACAACTTATTCCCCAATTTGATCATTCTCAGAAATTAGGAGACGGAAACCACACCTACTGTAATATTAGACCTTGTAACAAGGCAACTAGGTTTCAATGGCTTAAAAGGTGCAGAAAGAGGCTCATGTATAATGACCTCCAGTGTCCCACAGGTTTCCCAAATCATTTCTTAGAGTATGGAAAAAGAGGAAATAAAGTGTCTACAGAAAGCGTATACCCCCTTGAACTTTGTTCAGTTTGTTGCGCCAGTGCCAGAGTTTCATGCAATTAAATGAGGACCTCTATCTCACACCACATATGTTATACTTTCAATGGGAATAAAGGAAATATTACAATTGTATACATTTTCACCCACATGTTAATATTTGGTAGAAGCCCTTTTCACAGCAATTTCAGCTGTGAGTCTGTTGGTAATGGGCTCCACCACCTCTGCACCAACAAGATTTGATAATATTTGAGAATTTCAGAAGTCTGTCTGGTTTAGCTGAAGAATCAGCTAAGGTAAGTTTCAGGAAGAGCATCTGATTTCTTTCAATAAAGCAGAACAGAGAAAAAACACACAATACAAAATCATGAGAATTTGTATCCATATGACACTTTGACTCGAATACTTTTATCAGACCTACACAGAGTATATACTGTACACACTTTTTCAGCCCAGGTTTATACATTTGGAACTGCCATTTGTAGGTGTTTTTGTGTCTTAGCTCAACACTGTGAAACCTGTAGTTACAAACATGGAGGATGAAGACATGAAGACATATATTGTACCTCTGACCGGCCTACCTTCCAAGAGGTGAAAGATGAAACTTTTCCTTTATCGTCAACTCAGTGAATGTCTTTAAACTTTCGAAAACTGTAACAAAGAATAAGTTAAAAAACTTATTTTCATTGGACCCACAGAAAAGTCAAAGTTGTCCATAGAAATGCCCGTCTAAATCAGAAATCTACAGCACAAAAGCAGTGGCCTTTCGGGACATAAAAATGAAATCAGACTTTACTCAGACGAATTGCCCTTGGTCACGGACATCTTGCTATCAGTCACTACAAAGATGTTTTCTCTCGTGCCATGGCTTGCCTGACTTGCTTCTTCTGCTGGATGGCTTCTTGTCGCTGGTCAGGATCGACAGCCAGCATGTCCTGGAGCAGTGTCCTTAGCTCCGTGCTTATGGCTCTATTTACTTTCAGGGGGATGTGGAACTGCAGCCAGGGGTTCTCATCCAGGGCCTCTCCAACAGGCCCTGACAGACATATGCTCCTGTATCGGAAACACACTTTAGTTCAATTCTAAAATATTTCTCATAGGACTGAAGGAACCTTTGCCTGTTAAGAGTTAACAATTAGGTCCTCAAGAACTGTTTTACAGTTTTCTACACTCCTGGCTGGCCAAGGTCTCTTTAAGGTCTCTTAAGTGGAGGTGTAACTCATGTATCCTACATGTGATTTAGCAACATGAAAGGGAATAGCTTCTTATCGGATTATGGTCTTGGTTAACTGCCTAAGGCTGACCTAAGTGCCTAACTTTCTGACTTTCTTTATACCTTATATGTTAAGAAGCCTCTTCTGACCAATCAGAAATGTATGCTTTATGTATGAACATTTCGCTCATCAAAGTGAGTGAGAGACAAGGTTAACAGAAATTAGCCACGGCAGTAAATGACAGCATATTTTTGGGTTCTTAAATGGTCTCTACCTGGCACACCTGCAGTGCAAACTGACACACACTGTTTAGAGAAACAGCTACTCTATTACTAATATTAATGAAACATTTCTTATTCTATGGAACAAAAACAAACAGTAAAACTAAAACACAGATCTCTTAGCTTCCTATTTCATGAACCAGATGACTGAATTACCAAGCCTAACTAGTAGCCAGAACCCCAGTTAACCCTCCGTAACACAAAGTTTAACCACACGACAGGAACTCTTTCAAACTGAGTGAAAATCATAAATGGATCCATAACTTTACATCAATTTACTATGTTGTGCCAATACCTGCATTTACATTTAGAACGAATGATGTCATAGAACCAGCATCACACCAGTTCCAGGTGTCTCCAAGGAGACAACAGAACTTCAGTTGTGTTTGCTAAAATACACACTTTGAAACATACTGTAACACTTAGTTAACATGTCTGGTTTAGTTGAAGAATCGGCTAAGGTAAGTTTCAGGGTTTAATGGTGGGATGGCACCTGTGCTTTTTCCCCCCAACCGCTAGAATATGATTCGCACCAAACCCAAAAGAAATACTGCACAGTTCAGGAACTTCATCAACCTAGCAACTGTAAAATAAGCTTACAAACAACTGAATTGAAATGCCAAAAAGTTCAGAGAAAGGCACAAACTATGTTTACTTGGGGTTTACAAAATTAAAGCTAACTAAAACTGTAATGATAAACAATCATGCTGCCAATGGACAGAGAAATATCATGTTTTTTGAATAATGTATTATTTGTTACATAGGAACCCAGTATAAGGGAATCCCTTGCGATCCTGTCTGCAGAGATAAAGGTAAGTATTGTTTTCTCTTTAGCTCTGTCACTCCAAGAAATATAATGAACATAAATATATTTGCCAATCTTTTCATAGTAATCCAAACAACTCTGCGTGTATCTGACATTTGTAATATTTATCTACCGCAGTATAACTCTTCTGGCAAGGCGATTGGTATTGTACCTTGAAAGAAAACTGATTGGAAATGTCATGTACTCTATGGTTTCTATTGATGTCAAGTGGCAAATGTTGACTGGTGATGTTATGTGAATCTTAGGAAATGGTCATTTTTCAATCGAGTCTATGTTTCTCAGAATTTGAGACAGAGAGGTCAATCTCTGCAATCCGAGCTGAGGGCATTTCTTGGAATGGAAAGGTAAGAGCAACGTGTTCTTTGATATTCTCTTAAGACTCTTCGCCAGATTTAACGATGAAAAATGTAAATAATAATAACAAACATTATTTTATATAGTGCCTTGAAAGGTGGCTTCTTTACAGAATGACAAAACCAACTACAATAAATAATACACAAGATATGCATGATGACAATACACAGTTAGAGGAGACAGTAGATGGTCATTGTCAGTGTATTCTGAAGGTAGTTTTCCAATTTTTTGGAACGGGGTAAAAGAGGCCACCTCTACTAGAATCTTTGTCCTAACCAAAAATGTAACAAAGTATAATAATAATATTAAAAATAATAATAATAAACTTTATCTATAGAGCACCTTTCATACAAATAGTGCTTTGGTGCTTTAAAAACCAAGCGTAAAAATAAAATATTACAATTGAGAGATATACTTTCAGTTGTAAAGGAAAATACAGCAATACAGTAAAGCAACATACATGTCAATTAAATAAATAAAAATTAGGAAAGTCGTAATAAAATAAGAACAATTAAAGAGAACTAAAAAAAGAAACAGAAATAGAAAGAACAAAGAACCACTTTAACTAAAAGCAACATTTTCAAATGTTTTTTAAAACAATGTACCGAGCTTGACTGCCTAATAAAAAGTGGAAGTGAGTTTCATAATTTGGAAGCATAAAAACAAAAAGCAGCCTCTCCACTCTTTCTGCATTTCACATGTGGTATTTGCAGTAGGCCAGTATGTGCAGATCTCAGGTCACGTATAGGAACATATGAAGACAGACATTCAGTAAGGTACAGACGTGCTAGGTCGCTTAAAGCTTTAAAAACAAGTAAAAGAACTTTCAAATTTATCCTAGATAATACAGGTGACCAGTGAAGTTTTTTCAAAACAGGAATGATATTCTCTTTCTTGTATTTGTTAGGATCTGTGCTACTGCATTTCGAACAAGTAGTAAGGGATTTATTGTTTTCTTGGGAAGCCCACAAAACAGAGCATTATAATCATATCCACATCAATGTGAGCAATGGAGAAGTCAAATTAACGTGTCTAAATATCATCTAGTTCTATCCCAGGGAAGAGGGCTGTTGCCTACACAGACGACAAGACACAAAACGCTCAACTGTGCAAAACACACATAAGGACATCAGTCAGGAGGAACAAGGTAAAGTGTTTTTTCTTCTTCACCATGGTCATGTAGTTTCACTCCAAGCACTGTCATATGAAATAACTGTGGAAACGACCTCCCCAACATTTTGGGTTGTTGCATTTTGCTTCAATGAATTTTAACCTTTTCTTTTAGACATTAAGAGGAAGGACACATTCACCCTTGGTAGAGATTCAGTTGTTCTATGAGATGTCAAGGTGAGAATTAACCACTTCAGGGATAAGTCAATCCACATAACTGAAAAAGGGGCAATGAACAGGATATGGGGATTTTGCTAGTTATAAAGTACAATAATCATCATTACATGATCTAAGACTACTGAAGTATAAGCTGTGTCCCTGACTGATTAATTAGCAAATTAATCTTTGTAGAGTGCAGCTACTATCTATTCAGTGGCATTTCCTTAAAACAATTGTATTCCCACATTCTGAATATGGAGTGAGATCATGTAGAGAATGTTGGACTTGTAATAACTAATTGAAGGATAATAATAATCAACGAAAGTGCTTAAAAGTATCAACAAATGCCTTCAAAGTACTTGACACGTACTTTGCTTTCAAAAGTGAAACATAATTAATGCTTACGTAAGATTTCTCTTGACTTCTCAGGAGTATACTAACTCCAAGGACAAGTAACATCACAAACCATTATTTAAGTGCTGATGTTGGAGCTGCAATACTACTACCAAGACAAAAAATGATACAGGTAACACTGCTTTCAGATTTCTAAGAATTGCTAAAATAGTATGTTTACAGAGCATTCAGAGTTGAGAATATGACAAGTTCCTACCATCTCAAACACTGCCAATCTAGAACAAAAAGAAAGTACTTGAACGCCTGCAGTAATCGAACACAAACCAGAACATATCAGTGCATGACAAGGAAATATAGTCACAAAATGATTCTACCCTTTCAAGTCCCAAAAAGGACCGAGGAACTTACCGGAGGCGATACCTGGATTTCAAACAGAGTACAATGTAGCCACTGTAGGGGAGAAGATCACAGAGAGCTCTTCTCAGATTGCTCAGAGTCAGCCCCAGCACCCTGTCCTGACTGAAGCAGACAAAGTGGTCAAACAGGTAGGTAGAAATGAGTAAGGAACAGAGAGTATGGTTATTCTTGCATTGTTTTGTTCGTCTGTCAAAGAAAAGAGTGCTTCTGACTTTTGTCAATGTCCATCTTTATTTTAGGAGAAGAACAAACGGTGGTATCACACTTTGCTCAAGTGTATGATACCATGTGTGTACAGCAGACATCACCAAAGGAACAGGAGACACCTGAGTAGAGAACAAGAATATGAAAAGACTGATGAAAAAAAGCACCAGGAGAAATCCATTGAATATGCACAATCTCGTCCACTATTTCAATGAAAAGTTTCAGTGTTGTTTTTAGTGTCGTCGTATTGTATACATTTAAAACAATGTGTCTTGTTTAATGAACAATTTGATTTACTTTAGTAAAAAGTGTTGTTTACTGTAGTCCTAGCATGGATGCAATTGTTAGAAAAAACTTGAATGAAAAACTGAATGTTTCATACAATATGGGTTTGTGTTAACCCACACACCTAAGTGAAATGTTTGATTACGTTTACAAGACATAACACATAGTTCAGTTGAGTGTGAAAGGGAACAACAGAGAAAGTCACAAACAAAACATTTGTGAAGGACTTGATGAATGTTTTTTCTTTAGAAATGACAAAAAATAAAGAATTTTTCAACAAGATGTCTTTCTATAGCGAGTTTCATTTGAGATAGTCTTTTCTTAGAAGTGCAAGAGTGGTATTCCCTACAACTTATTCCCCAATTTGATCATTCTCAGAAATTAGGAGACGGAAACCACACCTACTGTAATATTAGACCTTGTAACAAGGCAACTAGGTTTCAATGGCTTAAAAGGTGCAGAAAGAGGCTCATGTATAATGACCTCCAGTGTCCCACAGGTTTCCCAAATCATTTCTTAGAGTATGGAAAAAGAGGAAATAAAGTGTCTACAGAAAGCGTATACCCCCTTGAACTTTGTTCAGTTTGTTGCGCCAGTGCCAGAGTTTCATGCAATTAAATGAGGACCTCTATCTCACACCACATATGTTATACTTTCAATGGGAATAAAGGAAATATTACAATTGTATACATTTTCACCCACATGTTAATATTTGGTAGAAGCCCTTTTCACAGCAATTTCAGCTGTGAGTCTGTTGGTAATGGGCTCCACCACCTCTGCACCAACAAGATTTGATAATATTTGAGAATTTCAGAAGTCTGTCTGGTTTAGCTGAAGAATCAGCTAAGGTAAGTTTCAGGAAGAGCATCTGATTTCTTTCAATAAAGCAGAACAGAGAAAAAACACACAATACAAAATCATGAGAATTTGTATCCATATGACACTTTGACTCGAATACTTTTATCAGACCTACACAGAGTATATACTGTACACACTTTTTCAGCCCAGGTTTATACATTTGGAACTGCCATTTGTAGGTGTTTTTGTGTCTTAGCTCAACACTGTGAAACCTGTAGTTACAAACATGGAGGATGAAGACATGAAGACATATATTGTACCTCTGACCGGCCTACCTTCCAAGAGGTGAAAGATGAAACTTTTCCTTTATCGTCAACTCAGTGAATGTCTTTAAACTTTCGAAAACTGTAACAAAGAATAAGTTAAAAAACTTATTTTCATTGGACCCACAGAAAAGTCAAAGTTGTCCATAGAAATGCCCGTCTAAATCAGAAATCTACAGCACAAAGGCAGTGGCCTTTCGGGACATAAAAATGAAATCAGACTTTACTCAGACGAATTGCCCTTGGTCACGGACATCTTGCTATCAGTCACTACAAAGATGTTTTCTCTCGTGCCATGGCTTGCCTGACTTGCTTCTTCTGCTGGATGGCTTCTTGTCGCTGGTCAGGATCGACAGCCAGCATGTCCTGGAGCAGTGTCCTTAGCTCCGTGCTTATGGCTCTATTTACTTTCAGGGGGATGTGGAACTGCAGCCAGGGGTTCTCATCCAGGGCCTCTCCAACAGGCCCTGACAGACATATGCTCCTGTATCGGAAACACACTTTAGTTCAATTCTAAAATATTTCTCATAGGACTGAAGGAACCTTTGCCTGTTAAGAGTTAACAATTAGGTCCTCAAGAACTGTTTTACAGTTTTCTACACTCCTGGCTGGCCAAGGTCTCTTTAAGGTCTCTTAAGTGGAGGTGTAACTCATGTATCCTACATGTGATTTAGCAACATGAAAGGGAATAGCTTCTTATCGGATTATGGTCTTGGTTAACTGCCTAAGGCTGACCTAAGTGCCTAACTTTCTGACTTTCTTTATACCTTATATGTTAAGAAGCTTCTTCTGACCAATCAGAAATGTATGCTTTATGTATGAACATTTCGCTCATCAAAGTGAGTGAGAGACAAGGTTAACAGAAATTAGCCACGGCAGTAAATGACAGCATATTTTTGGGTTCTTAAATGGTCTCTACCTGGCACACCTGCAGTGCAAACTGACACACACTGTTTAGAGAAACAGCTACTCTATTACTAATATTAATGAAACATTTCTTATTCTATGGAACAAAAACAAACAGTAAAACTAAAACACAGATCTCTTAGCTTCCTATTTCATGAACCAGATGACTGAATTACCAAGCCTAACTAGTAGCCAGAACCCCAGTTAACCCTCCGTAACACAAAGTTTAACCACACGACAGGAACTCTTTCAAACTGAGTGAAAATCATAAATGGATCCATAACTTTACATCAATTTACTATGTTGTGCCAATACCTGCATTTACATTTAGAACGAATGATGTCATAGAACCAGCATCACACCAGTTCCAGGTGTCTCCAAGGAGACAACAGAACTTCAGTTGTGTTTGCTAAAATACACACTTTGAAACATACTGTAACACTTAGTTAACACGTCTGGTTTAGTTGAAGAATCGGCTAAGGTAAGTTTCAGGGTTTAATGGTGGGATGGCACCTGTGCTTTTTTCCCCCAACCGCTAGAATATGATTCGCACCAAACCCAAAAGAAATACTGCACAGTTCAGGAACTTCATCAACCTAGCAACTGTAAAATAAGCTTACAAACAACTGAATTGAAATGCCAAAAAGTTCAGAGAAAGGCACAAACTATGTTTACTTGGGGTTTACAAAATTAAAGCTAACTAAAACTGTAATGATAAACAATCATGCTGCCAATGGACAGAGAAATATCATGTTTTTTGAATAATGTATTATTTGTTACATAGGAACCCAGTATAAGGGAATCCCTTGCGATCCTGTCTGCAGAGATAAAGGTAAGTATTGTTTTCTCTTTAGCTCTGTCACTCCAAGAAATATAATGAACATAAATATATTTGCCAATCTTTTCATAGTAATCCAAACAACTCTGCGTGTATCTGACATTTGTAATATTTATCTACCGCAGTATAACTCTTCTGGCAAGGCGATTGGTATTGTACCTTGAAAGAAAACTGATTGGAAATGTCATGTACTCTATGGTTTCTATTGATGTCAAGTGGCAAATGTTGACTGGTGATGTTATGTGAATCTTAGGAAATGGTCATTTTTCAATCGAGTCTATGTTTCTCAGAATTTGAGACAGAGAGGTCAATCTCTGCAATCCGAGCTGAGGGCATTTCTTGGAATGGAAAGGTAAGAGCAACGTGTTCTTTGATATTCTCTTAAGACTCTTCGCCAGATTTAACGATGAAAAATGTAAATAATAATAACAAACATTATTTTATATAGTGCCTTGAAAGGTGGCTTCTTTACAGAATGACAAAACCAACTACAATAAATAATACACAAGATATGCATGATGACAATACACAGTTAGAGGAGACAGTAGATGGTCATTGTCAGTGTATTCTGAAGGTAGTTTTCCAATTTTTTGGAACGGGGTAAAAGAGGCCACCTCTACTAGAATCTTTGTCCTAACCAAAAATGTAACAAAGTATAATAATAATATTAAAAATAATAATAATAAACTTTATCTATAGAGCACCTTTCATACAAATAGTGCTTTGGTGCTTTAAAAACCAAGCGTAAAAATAAAATATTACAATTGAGAGATATACTTTCAGTTGTAAAGGAAAATACAGCAATACAGTAAAGCAACATACATGTCAATTAAATAAATAAAAATTAGGAAAGTCGTAATAAAATAAGAACAATTAAAGAGAACTAAAAAAAGAAACAGAAATAGAAAGAACAAAGAACCACTTTAACTAAAAGCAACATTTTCAAATGTTTTTTAAAACAATGTACCGAGCTTGACTGCCTAATAAAAAGTGGAAGTGAGTTTCATAATTTGGAAGCATAAAAACAAAAAGCAGCCTCTCCACTCTTTCTGCATTTCACATGTGGTATTTGCAGTAGGCCAGTATGTGCAGATCTCAGGTCACGTATAGGAACATATGAAGACAGACATTCAGTAAGGTACAGACGTGCTAGGTCGCTTAAAGCTTTAAAAACAAGTAAAAGAACTTTCAAATTTATCCTAGATAATACAGGTGACCAGTGAAGTTTTTTCAAAACAGGAATGATATTCTCTTTCTTGTATTTGTTAGGATCTGTGCTACTGCATTTCGAACAAGTAGTAAGGGATTTATTGTTTTCTTGGGAAGCCCACAAAACAGAGCATTATAATCATATCCACATCAATGTGAGCAATGGAGAAGTCAAATTAACGTGTCTAAATATCATCTAGTTCTATCCCAGGGAAGAGGGCTGTTGCCTACACAGACGACAAGACACAAAACGCTCAACTGTGCAAAACACGCATACGGACATCAGTCAGGAGGAACAAGGTAAAGTGTTTTTTCTTCTTCACCATGGTCATGTAGTTTCACTCCAAGCACTGTCATATGAAATAACTGTGGAAACGACCTCCCCAACATTTTGGGTTGTTGCATTTTGCTTCAATGAATTTTAACCTTTTCTTTTAGACATTAAGAGGAAGGACACATTCACCCTTGGTAGAGATTCAGTTGTTCTATGAGATGTCAAGGTGAGAATTAACCACTTCAGGGATAAGTCAATCCACATAACTGAAAAAGGGGCAATGAACAGGATATGGGGATTTTGCTAGTTATAAAGTACAATAATCATCATTACATGATCTAAGACTACTGAAGTATAAGCTGTGTCCCTGACTGATTAATTAGCAAATTCATCTTTGTAGAGTGCAGCTACTATCTATTCAGTGGCATTTCCTAAAAACAATTGTATTCCCACATTCTGAATATGGAGTGAGATCATGTAGAGAATGTTGGACTTGTAATAACTAATTGAAGGATAATAATAATCAACGAAAGTGCTTAAAAGTATCAACAAATGCCTTCAAAGTACTTGACACGTACTTTGCTTTCAAAAGTGAAACATAATTAATGCTTACGTAAGATTTCTCTTGACTTCTCAGGAGCATACTAACTCCAAGGACAAGTAACATCACAAACCATTATTTAAGTGCTGATGTTGGAGCTGCAATACTACTACCAAGACAAAAAATGATACAGGTAACACTGCTTTCAGATTTCTAAGAATTGCTAAAATAGTATGTTTACAGAGCATTCAGAGTTGAGAATATGACAAGTTCCTACCATCTCAAACACTGCCAATCTAGAACAAAAAGAAAGTACTTGAACGCCTGCAGTAATCGAACACAAACCAGAACATATCAGTGCATGACAAGGAAATATAGTCACAAAATGATTCTACCCTTTCAAGTCCCAAAAAGGACCGAGGAACTTACCGGAGGCGATACCTGGATTTCAAACAGAGTACAATGTAGCCACTGTAGGGGAGAAGATCACAGAGAGCTCTTCTCAGATTGCTCAGAGTCAGCCCCAGCACCCTGTCCTGACTGAAGCAGACAAAGTGGTCAAACAGGTAGGTAGAAATGAGTAAGGAACAGAGAGTATGGTTATTCTTGCATTGTTTTGTTCGTCTGTCAAAGAAAAGAGTGCTTCTGACTTTTGTCAATGTTCATCTTTATTTTAGGAGAAGAACAAACGGTGGTATCACACTTTGCTCAAGTGTATGATACCATGTGTGTACAGCAGACATCACCAAAGGAACAGGAGACACCTGAGTAGAGAACAAGAATATGAAAAGACTGATGAAAAAAAGCACCAGGAGAAATCCATTGAATATGCACAATCTCGTCCACTATTTCAATGAAAAGTTTCAGTGTTGTTTTTAGTGTCGTCGTATTGTATACATTTAAAACAATGTGTCTTGTTTAATGAACAATTTGATTTACTTTAGTAAAAAGTGTTGTTTACTGTAGTCCTAGCATGGATGCAATTGTTAGAAAAAACTTGAATGAAAAACTGAATGTTTCATACAATATGGGTTTGTGTTAACCCACACACCTAAGTGAAATGTTTGATTACGTTTACAAGACATAACACATAGTTCAGTTGAGTGTGAAAGGGAACAACAGAGAAAGTCACAAACAAAACATTTGTGAAGGACTTGATGAATGTTTTTTCTTTAGAAATGACAAAAATTAAGAATTTTTAAACAAGATGTCTTTCTATAGCGAGTTTCATTTGAGATAGTCTTCTCTTAGAAGTGCAAGAGTGGTATTCCCTACAACTTATTCCCCAATTTGATCATTCTCAGAAATTAGGAGACGGAAACCACACCTACTGTAATATTAGACCTTGTAACAAGGCAACTAGGTTTCAATGGCTTAAAAGGTGCAGAAAGAGGCTCATGTATAATGACCTCCAGTGTCCCACAGGTTTCCCAAATCATTTCTTAGAGTATGGAAAAAGAGGAAATAAAGTGTCTACAGAAAGCGTATACCCCCTTGAACTTTGTTCAGTTTGTTGCGCCAGTGCCAGAGTTTCATGCAATTAAATGAGGACCTCTATCTCACACCACATATGTTATACTTTCAATGGGAATAAAGGAAATATTACAATTGTATACATTTTCACCCACATGTTAATATTTGGTAGAAGCCCTTTTCACAGCAATTTCAGCTGTGAGTCTGTTGGTAATGGGCTCCACCACCTCTGCACCAACAAGATTTGATAATATTTGAGAATTTCAGAAGTCTGTCTGGTTTAGCTGAAGAATCAGCTAAGGTAAGTTTCAGGAAGAGCATCTGATTTCTTTCAATAAAGCAGAACAGAGAAAAAACACACAATACAAAATCATGAGAATTTGTATCCATATGACACTTTGACTCGAATACTTTTATCAGACCTACACAGAGTATATACTGTACACACTTTTTCAGCCCAGGTTTATACATTTGGAACTGCCATTTGTAGGTGTTTTTGTGTCTTAGCTCAACACTGTGAAACCTGTAGTTACAAACATGGAGGATGAAGACATGAAGACATATATTGTACCTCTGACCGGCCTACCTTCCAAGAGGTGAAAGATGAAACTTTTCCTTTATCGTCAACTCAGTGAATGTCTTTAAACTTTCGAAAACTGTAACAAAGAATAAGTTAAAAAACTTATTTTCATTGGACCCACAGAAAAGTCAAAGTTGTCCATAGAAATGCCCGTCTAAATCAGAAATCTACAGCACAAAGGCAGTGGCCTTTCGGGACATAAAAATGAAATCAGACTTTACTCAGACGAATTGCCCTTGGTCACGGACATCTTGCTATCAGTCACTACAAAGATGTTTTCTCTCGTGCCATGGCTTGCCTGACTTGCTTCTTCTGCTGGATGGCTTCTTGTCGCTGGTCAGGATCGACAGCCAGCATGTCCTGGAGCAGTGTCCTTAGCTCCGTGCTTATGGCTCTATTTACTTTCAGGGGGATGTGGAACTGCAGCCAGGGGTTCTCATCCAGGGCCTCTCCAACAGGCCCTGACAGACATATGCTCCTGTATCGGAAACACACTTTAGTTCAATTCTAAAATATTTCTCATAGGACTGAAGGAACCTTTGCCTGTTAAGAGTTAACAATTAGGTCCTCAAGAACTGTTTTACAGTTTTCTACACTCCTGGCTGGCCAAGGTCTCTTTAAGGTCTCTTAAGTGGAGGTGTAACTCATGTATCCTACATGTGATTTAGCAACATGAAAGGGAATAGCTTCTTATCGGATTATGGTCTTGGTTAACTGCCTAAGGCTGACCTAAGTGCCTAACTTTCTGACTTTCTTTATACCTTATATGTTAAGAAGCTTCTTCTGACCAATCAGAAATGTATGCTTTATGTATGAACATTTCGCTCATCAAAGTGAGTGAGAGACAAGGTTAACAGAAATTAGCCACGGCAGTAAATGACAGCATATTTTTGGGTTCTTAAATGGTCTCTACCTGGCACACCTGCAGTGCAAACTGACACACACTGTTTAGAGAAACAGCTACTCTATTACTAATATTAATGAAACATTTCTTATTCTATGGAACAAAAACAAACAGTAAAACTAAAACACAGATCTCTTAGCTTCCTATTTCATGAACCAGATGACTGAATTACCAAGCCTAACTAGTAGCCAGAACCCCAGTTAACCCTCCGTAACACAAAGTTTAACCACACGACAGGAACTCTTTCAAACTGAGTGAAAATCATAAATGGATCCATAACTTTACATCAATTTACTATGTTGTGCCAATACCTGCATTTACATTTAGAACGAATGATGTCATAGAACCAGCATCACACCAGTTCCAGGTGTCTCCAAGGAGACAACAGAACTTCAGTTGTGTTTGCTAAAATACACACTTTGAAACATACTGTAACACTTAGTTAACACGTCTGGTTTAGTTGAAGAATCGGCTAAGGTAAGTTTCAGGGTTTAATGGTGGGATGGCACCTGTGCTTTTTTCCCCCAACCGCTAGAATATGATTCGCACCAAACCCAAAAGAAATACTGCACAGTTCAGGAACTTCATCAACCTAGCAACTGTAAAATAAGCTTACAAACAACTGAATTGAAATGCCAAAAAGTTCAGAGAAAGGCACAAACTATGTTTACTTGGGGTTTACAAAATTAAAGCTAACTAAAACTGTAATGATAAACAATCATGCTGCCAATGGACAGAGAAATATCATGTTTTTTGAATAATGTATTATTTGTTACATAGGAACCCAGTATAAGGGAATCCCTTGCGATCCTGTCTGCAGAGATAAAGGTAAGTATTGTTTTCTCTTTAGCTCTGTCACTCCAAGAAATATAATGAACATAAATATATTTGCCAATCTTTTCATAGTAATCCAAACAACTCTGCGTGTATCTGACATTTGTAATATTTATCTACCGCAGTATAACTCTTCTGGCAAGGCGATTGGTATTGTACCTTGAAAGAAAACTGATTGGAAATGTCATGTACTCTATGGTTTCTATTGATGTCAAGTGGCAAATGTTGACTGGTGATGTTATGTGAATCTTAGGAAATGGTCATTTTTCAATCGAGTCTATGTTTCTCAGAATTTGAGACAGAGAGGTCAATCTCTGCAATCCGAGCTGAGGGCATTTCTTGGAATGGAAAGGTAAGAGCAACGTGTTCTTTGATATTCTCTTAAGACTCTTCGCCAGATTTAACGATGAAAAATGTAAATAATAATAACAAACATTATTTTATATAGTGCCTTGAAAGGTGGCTTCTTTACAGAATGACAAAACCAACTACAATAAATAATACACAAGATATGCATGATGACAATACACAGTTAGAGGAGACAGTAGATGGTCATTGTCAGTGTATTCTGAAGGTAGTTTTCCAATTTTTTGGAACGGGGTAAAAGAGGCCACCTCTACTAGAATCTTTGTCCTAACCAAAAATGTAACAAAGTATAATAATAATATTAAAAATAATAATAATAAACTTTATCTATAGAGCACCTTTCATACAAATAGTGCTTTGGTGCTTTAAAAACCAAGCGTAAAAATAAAATATTACAATTGAGAGATATACTTTCAGTTGTAAAGGAAAATACAGCAATACAGTAAAGCAACATACATGTCAATTAAATAAATAAAAATTAGGAAAGTCGTAATAAAATAAGAACAATTAAAGAGAACTAAAAAAAGAAACAGAAATAGAAAGAACAAAGAACCACTTTAACTAAAAGCAACATTTTCAAATGTTTTTTAAAACAATGTACCGAGCTTGACTGCCTAATAAAAAGTGGAAGTGAGTTTCATAATTTGGAAGCATAAAAACAAAAAGCAGCCTCTCCACTCTTTCTGCATTTCACATGTGGTATTTGCAGTAGGCCAGTATGTGCAGATCTCAGGTCACGTATAGGAACATATGAAGACAGACATTCAGTAAGGTACAGACGTGCTAGGTCGCTTAAAGCTTTAAAAACAAGTAAAAGAACTTTCAAATTTATCCTAGATAATACAGGTGACCAGTGAAGTTTTTTCAAAACAGGAATGATATTCTCTTTCTTGTATTTGTTAGGATCTGTGCTACTGCATTTCGAACAAGTAGTAAGGGATTTATTGTTTTCTTGGGAAGCCCACAAAACAGAGCATTATAATCATATCCACATCAATGTGAGCAATGGAGAAGTCAAATTAACGTGTCTAAATATCATCTAGTTCTATCCCAGGGAAGAGGGCTGTTGCCTACACAGACGACAAGACACAAAACGCTCAACTGTGCAAAACACGCATACGGACATCAGTCAGGAGGAACAAGGTAAAGTGTTTTTTCTTCTTCACCATGGTCATGTAGTTTCACTCCAAGCACTGTCATATGAAATAACTGTGGAAACGACCTCCCCAACATTTTGGGTTGTTGCATTTTGCTTCAATGAATTTTAACCTTTTCTTTTAGACATTAAGAGGAAGGACACATTCACCCTTGGTAGAGATTCAGTTGTTCTATGAGATGTCAAGGTGAGAATTAACCACTTCAGGGATAAGTCAATCCACATAACTGAAAAAGGGGCAATGAACAGGATATGGGGATTTTGCTAGTTATAAAGTACAATAATCATCATTACATGATCTAAGACTACTGAAGTATAAGCTGTGTCCCTGACTGATTAATTAGCAAATTCATCTTTGTAGAGTGCAGCTACTATCTATTCAGTGGCATTTCCTAAAAACAATTGTATTCCCATTTGGATATGGAGTGAGATCATGTAGAGAATGTTGGACTTGTAATAACTAATTGAAGGATAATAATAATCAACGAAAGTGCTTAAAAGTATCAACAAATCCCTTCAAAGTACCTGACACGTACTTTGCTTTCAAAAGTGAAACATAATTAATGCTTACGTAAGATTTCTCTTGACTTCTCAGGAGCATACTAACTCCAAGGACAAGTAACATCACAAACCATTATTTAAGTGCTGATGTTGGAGCTGCAATACTACTACCAAGACAAAAAATGATACAGGTAACACTGCTTTCAGATTTCTAAGAATTGCTAAAATAGTATGTTTACAGAGCATTCAGAGTTGAGAATATGACAAGTTCCTACCATCTCAAACACTGCCAATCTAGAACAAAAAGAAAGTACTTGAACGCCTGCAGTAATCGAACACAAACCAGAACATATCAGTGCATGACAAAGAAATGTAGTCACAGAATGATTCTACCCTTTCAAGTCCCAAAAAGGACCGAGGAACTTACCGGAGGCGATACCTGGATTTCAAACAGAGTACAATGTAGCCACTGTAGGGGAGAAGATCACAGAGAGCTCTTCTCAGATTGCTCAGAGTCAGCCCCAAAACCCTGTCCTGACTGAAGCAGACAAAGTGGTCAAACAGGAAGGTAGAAATGAGTAAGGAACAGAGAGTATGGTTATTCTTGCATTGTTTTGTTCGTCTGTCAAAGAAAAGAGTGCTTCTGACTTTTGTCAATGTTCATCTTTATTTTAGGAGAAGAACAAACGGTGGTATCACACTTTGCTCAAGTGTATGATACCATGTGTGTACAGCAGACATCACCAAAGGAACAGGAGACACCTGAGTAGAGAACAAGAATATGAAAAGACTGATGAAAAAAAGCACCAGGAGAAATCCATTGAATATGCACAATCTCGTCCACTATTTCAATGAAAAGTTTCAGTGTTGTTTTTAGTGTCGTCGTATTGTATACATTTAAAACAATGTGTCTTGTTTAATGAACAATTTGATTTACTTTAGTAAAAAGTGTTGTTTACTGTAGTCCTAGCATGGATGCAATTGTTAGAAAAAACTTGAATGAAAAACTGAATGTTTCATACAATATGGGTTTGTGTTAACCCACACACCTAAGTGAAATGTTTGATTACGTTTACAAGACATAACACATAGTTCAGTTGAGTGTGAAAGGGAACAACAGAGAAAGTCACAAACAAAACATTTGTGAAGGACTTGATGAATGTTTTTTCTTTAGAAATGACAAAAAATAAAGAATTTTTCAACAAGATGTCTTTCTATAGCGAGTTTCATTTGAGATAGTCTTTTCTTAGAAGTGCAAGAGTGGTATTCCCTACAACTTATTCCCCAATTTGATCATTCTCAGAAATTAGGAGACGGAAACCATACCTACTGTAATATTAGACCTTGTAACAAGGCAACTAGGTTTCAATGGCTTAAAAGGTGCAGAAAGAGGCTCATGTATAATGACCTCCAGTGTCCCACAGGTTTCCCAAATCATTTCTTAGAGTATGGAAAAAGAGGAAATAAAGTGTCTACAGAAAGCGTATACCCCCTTGAACTTTGTTCAGTTTGTTGCGCCAGTGCCAGAGTTTCATGCAATTAAATGAGGACCTCTATCTCACACCACATATGTTATACTTTCAATGGGAATAAAGGAAATATTACAATTGTATACATTTTCACCCACATGTTAATATTTGGTAGAAGCCCTTTTCACAGCAATTTCAGCTGTGAGTCTGTTGGTAATGGGCTCCACCACCTCTGCACCAACAAGATTTGATAATATTTGAGAATTTCAGAAGTCTGTCTGGTTTAGCTGAAGAATCAGCTAAGGTAAGTTTCAGGAAGAGCATCTGATTTCTTTCAATAAAGCAGAACAGAGAAAAAACACACAATACAAAATCATGAGAATTTGTATCCATATGACACTTTGACTCGAATACTTTTATCAGACCTACACAGAGTATATACTGTACACACTTTTTCAGCCCAGGTTTATACATTTGGAACTGCCATTTGTAGGTGTTTTTGTGTCTTAGCTCAACACTGTGAAACCTGTAGTTACAAACATGGAGGATGAAGACATGAAGACATATATTGTACCTCTGACCGGCCTACCTTCCAAGAGGTGAAAGATGAAACTTTTCCTTTATCGTCAACTCAGTGAATGTCTTTAAACTTTCGAAAACTGTAACAAAGAATAAGTTAAAAAACTTATTTTCATTGGACCCACAGAAAAGTCAAAGTTGTCCATAGAAATGCCCGTCTAAATCAGAAATCTACAGCACAAAGGCAGTGGCCTTTCGGGACATAAAAATGAAATCAGACTTTACTCAGACGAATTGCCCTTGGTCACGGACATCTTGCTATCAGTCACTACAAAGATGTTTTCTCTCGTGCCATGGCTTGCCTGACTTGCTTCTTCTGCTGGATGGCTTCTTGTCGCTGGTCAGGATCGACAGCCAGCATGTCCTGGAGCAGTGTCCTTAGCTCCGTGCTTATGGCTCTATTTACTTTCAGGGGGATGTGGAACTGCAGCCAGGGGTTCTCATCCAGGGCCTCTCCAACAGGCCCTGACAGACATATGCTCCTGTATCGGAAACACACTTTAGTTCAATTCTAAAATATTTCTCATAGGACTGAAGGAACCTTTGCCTGTTAAGAGTTAACAATTAGGTCCTCAAGAACTGTTTTACAGTTTTCTACACTCCTGGCTGGCCAAGGTCTCTTTAAGGTCTCTTAAGTGGAGGTGTAACTCATGTATCCTACATGTGATTTAGCAACATGAAAGGGAATAGCTTCTTATCGGATTATGGTCTTGGTTAACTGCCTAAGGCTGACCTAAGTGCCTAACTTTCTGACTTTCTTTATACCTTATATGTTAAGAAGCTTCTTCTGACCAATCAGAAATGTATGCTTTATGTATGAACATTTCGCTCATCAAAGTGAGTGAGAGACAAGGTTAACAGAAATTAGCCACGGCAGTAAATGACAGCATATTTTTGGGTTCTTAAATGGTCTCTACCTGGCACACCTGCAGTGCAAACTGACACACACTGTTTAGAGAAACAGCTACTCTATTACTAATATTAATGAAACATTTCTTATTCTATGGAACAAAAACAAACAGTAAAACTAAAACACAGATCTCTTAGCTTCCTATTTCATGAACCAGATGACTGAATTACCAAGCCTAACTAGTAGCCAGAACCCCAGTTAACCCTCCGTAACACAAAGTTTAACCACACGACAGGAACTCTTTCAAACTGAGTGAAAATCATAAATGGATCCATAACTTTACATCAATTTACTATGTTGTGCCAATACCTGCATTTACATTTAGAACGAATGATGTCATAGAACCAGCATCACACCAGTTCCAGGTGTCTCCAAGGAGACAACAGAACTTCAGTTGTGTTTGCTAAAATACACACTTTGAAACATACTGTAACACTTAGTTAACACGTCTGGTTTAGTTGAAGAATCGGCTAAGGTAAGTTTCAGGGTTTAATGGTGGGATGGCACCTGTGCTTTTTTCCCCCAACCGCTAGAATATGATTCGCACCAAACCCAAAAGAAATACTGCACAGTTCAGGAACTTCATCAACCTAGCAACTGTAAAATAAGCTTACAAACAACTGAATTGAAATGCCAAAAAGTTCAGAGAAAGGCACAAACTATGTTTACTTGGGGTTTACAAAATTAAAGCTAACTAAAACTGTAATGATAAACAATCATGCTGCCAATGGACAGAGAAATATCATGTTTTTTGAATAATGTATTATTTGTTACATAGGAACCCAGTATAAGGGAATCCCTTGCGATCCTGTCTGCAGAGATAAAGGTAAGTATTGTTTTCTCTTTAGCTCTGTCACTCCAAGAAATATAATGAACATAAATATATTTGCCAATCTTTTCATAGTAATCCAAACAACTCTGCGTGTATCTGACATTTGTAATATTTATCTACCGCAGTATAACTCTTCTGGCAAGGCGATTGGTATTGTACCTTGAAAGAAAACTGATTGGAAATGTCATGTACTCTATGGTTTCTATTGATGTCAAGTGGCAAATGTTGACTGGTGATGTTATGTGAATCTTAGGAAATGGTCATTTTTCAATCGAGTCTATGTTTCTCAGAATTTGAGACAGAGAGGTCAATCTCTGCAATCCGAGCTGAGGGCATTTCTTGGAATGGAAAGGTAAGAGCAACGTGTTCTTTGATATTCTCTTAAGACTCTTCGCCAGATTTAACGATGAAAAATGTAAATAATAATAACAAACATTATTTTATATAGTGCCTTGAAAGGTGGCTTCTTTACAGAATGACAAAACCAACTACAATAAATAATACACAAGATATGCATGATGACAATACACAGTTAGAGGAGACAGTAGATGGTCATTGTCAGTGTATTCTGAAGGTAGTTTTCCAATTTTTTGGAACGGGGTAAAAGAGGCCACCTCTACTAGAATCTTTGTCCTAACCAAAAATGTAACAAAGTATAATAATAATATTAAAAATAATAATAATAAACTTTATCTATAGAGCACCTTTCATACAAATAGTGCTTTGGTGCTTTAAAAACCAAGCGTAAAAATAAAATATTACAATTGAGAGATATACTTTCAGTTGTAAAGGAAAATACAGCAATACAGTAAAGCAACATACATGTCAATTAAATAAATAAAAATTAGGAAAGTCGTAATAAAATAAGAACAATTAAAGAGAACTAAAAAAAGAAACAGAAATAGAAAGAACAAAGAACCACTTTAACTAAAAGCAACATTTTCAAATGTTTTTTAAAACAATGTACCGAGCTTGACTGCCTAATAAAAAGTGGAAGTGAGTTTCATAATTTGGAAGCATAAAAACAAAAAGCAGCCTCTCCACTCTTTCTGCATTTCACATGTGGTATTTGCAGTAGGCCAGTATGTGCAGATCTCAGGTCACGTATAGGAACATATGAAGACAGACATTCAGTAAGGTACAGACGTGCTAGGTCGCTTAAAGCTTTAAAAACAAGTAAAAGAACTTTCAAATTTATCCTAGATAATACAGGTGACCAGTGAAGTTTTTTCAAAACAGGAATGATATTCTCTTTCTTGTATTTGTTAGGATCTGTGCTACTGCATTTCGAACAAGTAGTAAGGGATTTATTGTTTTCTTGGGAAGCCCACAAAACAGAGCATTATAATCATATCCACATCAATGTGAGCAATGGAGAAGTCAAATTAACGTGTCTAAATATCATCTAGTTCTATCCCAGGGAAGAGGGCTGTTGCCTACACAGACGACAAGACACAAAACGCTCAACTGTGCAAAACACGCATACGGACATCAGTCAGGAGGAACAAGGTAAAGTGTTTTTTCTTCTTCACCATGGTCATGTAGTTTCACTCCAAGCACTGTCATATGAAATAACTGTGGAAACGACCTCCCCAACATTTTGGGTTGTTGCATTTTGCTTCAATGAATTTTAACCTTTTCTTTTAGACATTAAGAGGAAGGACACATTCACCCTTGGTAGAGATTCAGTTGTTCTATGAGATGTCAAGGTGAGAATTAACCACTTCAGGGATAAGTCAATCCACATAACTGAAAAAGGGGCAATGAACAGGATATGGGGATTTTGCTAGTTATAAAGTACAATAATCATCATTACATGATCTAAGACTACTGAAGTATAAGCTGTGTCCCTGACTGATTAATTAGCAAATTCATCTTTGTAGAGTGCAGCTACTATCTATTCAGTGGCATTTCCTAAAAACAATTGTATTCCCATTTGGATATGGAGTGAGATCATGTAGAGAATGTTGGACTTGTAATAACTAATTGAAGGATAATAATAATCAACGAAAGTGCTTAAAAGTATCAACAAATCCCTTCAAAGTACCTGACACGTACTTTGCTTTCAAAAGTGAAACATAATTAATGCTTACGTAAGATTTCTCTTGACTTCTCAGGAGCATACTAACTCCAAGGACAAGTAACATCACAAACCATTATTTAAGTGCTGATGTTGGAGCTGCAATACTACTACCAAGACAAAAAATGATACAGGTAACACTGCTTTCAGATTTCTAAGAATTGCTAAAATAGTATGTTTACAGAGCATTCAGAGTTGAGAATATGACAAGTTCCTACCATCTCAAACACTGCCAATCTAGAACAAAAAGAAAGTACTTGAACGCCTGCAGTAATCGAACACAAACCAGAACATATCAGTGCATGACAAGGAAATATAGTCACAAAATGATTCTACCCTTTCAAGTCCCAAAAAGGACCGAGGAACTTACCGGAGGCGATACCTGGATTTCAAACAGAGTACAATGTAGCCACTGTAGGGGAGAAGATCACAGAGAGCTCTTCTCAGATTGCTCAGAGTCAGCCCCAGCACCCTGTCCTGACTGAAGCAGACAAAGTGGTCAAACAGGTAGGTAGAAATGAGTAAGGAACAGAGAGTATGGTTATTCTTGCATTGTTTTGTTCGTCTGTCAAAGAAAAGAGTGCTTCTGACTTTTGTCAATGTTCATCTTTATTTTAGGAGAAGAACAAACGGTGGTATCACACTTTGCTCAAGTGTATGATACCATGTGTGTACAGCAGACATCACCAAAGGAACAGGAGACACCTGAGTAGAGAACAAGAATATGAAAAGACTGATGAAAAAAAGCACCAGGAGAAATCCATTGAATATGCACAATCTCGTCCACTATTTCAATGAAAAGTTTCAGTGTTGTTTTTAGTGTCGTCGTATTGTATACATTTA
This sequence comes from Lepisosteus oculatus, assembly GCF_040954835.1. Taxonomy (NCBI): domain Eukaryota; kingdom Metazoa; phylum Chordata; class Actinopteri; order Semionotiformes; family Lepisosteidae; genus Lepisosteus; species Lepisosteus oculatus. The sequence continues at coordinate 421,619 of NW_027168042.1, read as the reverse complement.
AAACAATGTGTCTTGTTTAATGAACAATTTGATTTACTTTAGTAAAAAGTGTTGTTTACTGTAGTCCTAGCATGGATGCAATTGTTAGAAAAAACTTGAATGAAAAACTGAATGTTTCATACAATATGGGTTTGTGTTAACCCACACACCTAAGTGAAATGTTTGATTACGTTTACAAGACATAACACATAGTTCAGTTGAGTGTGAAAGGGAACAACAGAGAAAGTCACAAACAAAACATTTGTGAAGGACTTGATGAATGTTTTTTCTTTAGAAATGACAAAAAATAAAGAATTTTTCAACAAGATGTCTTTCTATAGCGAGTTTCATTTGAGATAGTCTTTTCTTAGAAGTGCAAGAGTGGTATTCCCTACAACTTATTCCCCAATTTGATCATTCTCAGAAATTAGGAGACGGAAACCACACCTACTGTAATATTAGACCTTGTAACAAGGCAACTAGGTTTCAATGGCTTAAAAGGTGCAGAAAGAGGCTCATGTATAATGACCTCCAGTGTCCCACAGGTTTCCCAAATCATTTCTTAGAGTATGGAAAAAGAGGAAATAAAGTGTCTACAGAAAGCGTATACCCCCTTGAACTTTGTTCAGTTTGTTGCGCCAGTGCCAGAGTTTCATGCAATTAAATGAGGACCTCTATCTCACACCACATATGTTATACTTTCAATGGGAATAAAGGAAATATTACAATTGTATACATTTTCACCCACATGTTAATATTTGGTAGAAGCCCTTTTCACAGCAATTTCAGCTGTGAGTCTGTTGGTAATGGGCTCCACCACCTCTGCACCAACAAGATTTGATAATATTTGAGAATTTCAGAAGTCTGTCTGGTTTAGCTGAAGAATCAGCTAAGGTAAGTTTCAGGAAGAGCATCTGATTTCTTTCAATAAAGCAGAACAGAGAAAAAACACACAATACAAAATCATGAGAATTTGTATCCATATGACACTTTGACTCGAATACTTTTATCAGACCTACACAGAGTATATACTGTACACACTTTTTCAGCCCAGGTTTATACATTTGGAACTGCCATTTGTAGGTGTTTTTGTGTCTTAGCTCAACACTGTGAAACCTGTAGTTACAAACATGGAGGATGAAGACATGAAGACATAAATTGTACCTCTGACCGGCCTACCTTCCAAGAGGTGAAAGATGAAACTTTTCCTTTATCGTCAACTCAGTGAATGTCTTTAAACTTTCGAAAACTGTAACAAAGAATAAGTTAAAAAACTTATTTTCATTGGACCCACAGAAAAGTCAAAGTTGTCCATAGAAATGCCCGTCTAAATCAGAAATCTACAGCACAAAGGCAGTGGCCTTTCGGGACATAAAAATGAAATCAGACTTTACTCAGACGAATTGCCCTTGGTCACGGACATCTTGCTATCAGTCACTACAAAGATGTTTTCTCTCTTGCCATGGCTTGCCTGACTTGCTTCTTCTGCTGGATGGCTTCTTGTCGCTGGTCAGGATCGACAGCCAGCATGTCCTGGAGCAGTGTCCTTAGCTCCGTGCTTATGGCTCTATTTACTTTCAGGGGGATGTGGAACTGCAGCCAGGGGTTCTCATCCAGGGCCTCTCCAACAGGCCCTGACAGACATATGCTCCTGTATCGGAAACACACTTTAGTTAAATTCTAAAATATTTCTCATAGGACTGAAGGAACCTTTGCCTGTTAAGAGTTAACAATTAGGTCCTCAAGAACTGTTTTACGGTTTTCTACACTCCTGGCTGGCCAAGGTCTCTTTAAGGTCTCTTAAGTGGAGGTGTAACTCATGTATCCTACATGTGATTTAGCAACATGAAAGGGAATAGCTTCTTATCGGATTATGGTCTTGGTTAACTGCCTAAGGCTGACCTAAGTGCCTAACTTTCTGACTTTCTTTATACCTTATATGTTAAGAAGCTTCTTCTGACCAATCAGAAATGTATGCTTTATGTATGAACATTTCGCTCATCAAAGTGAGTGAGAGACAAGGTTAACAGAAATTAGCCACGGCAGTAAATGACAGCATATTTTTGGGTTCTTAAATGGTCTCTACCTGGCACACCTGCAGTGCAAACTGACACACACTGTTTAGAGAAACAGCTACTCTATTACTAATATTAATGAAACATTTCTTATTCTATGGAACAAAAACAAACAGTAAAACTAAAACACAGATCTCTTAGCTTCCTATTTCATGAACCAGATGACTGAATGACCAAGCCTAACTAGTAGCCAGAACCCCAGTTAACCCTCCGTAACACAAACTTTAACCACACGACAGGAACTCTTTCAAACTGAGTGAAAATCATAAATGGATCCATAACTTTACATCAATTTACTATGTTGTGCCAATACCTGCATTTACATTTAGAACGAATGATGTCATAGAACCAGCATCACACCAGTTCCAGGTGTCTCCAAGGAGACAACAGAACTTCAGTTGTGTTTGCTAAAATACACACTTTGAAACATACTGTAACACTTAGTTAACACGTCTGGTTTAGTTGAAGAATCGGCTAAGGTAAGTTTCAGGGTTTAATGGTGGGATGGCACCTGTGCTTTTTTCCCCCAACCGCTAGAATATGATTCGCACCAAACCCAAAAGAAATACTGCACAGTTCAGGAACTTCATCAACCTAGCAACTGTAAAATAAGCTTACAAACAACTGAATTGAAATGCCAAAAAGTTCAGAGAAAGGCACAAACTATGTTTACTTGGGGTTTACAAAATTAAAGCTAACTAAAACTGTAATGATAAACAATCATGCTGCCAATGGACAGAGAAATATCATGTTTTTTGAATAATGTATTATTTGTTACATAGGAACCCAGTATAAGGGAATCCCTTGCGATCCTGTCTGCAGAGATAAAGGTAAGTATTGTTTTCTCTTTAGCTCTGTCACTCCAAGAAATATAATGAACAGAAATATATTTGCCAATCTTTTCATAGTAATCCAAACAACTCTGCGTGTATCTGACATTTGTAATATTTATCTACCGCAGTATAACTCTTCTGGCAAGGCGATTGGTATTGTACCTTGAAAGAAAACTGATTGGAAATGTCATGTACTCTATGGTTTCTATTGATGTCAAGTGGCAAATGTTGACTGGTGATGTTATGTGAATCTTAGGAAATGGTCATTTTTCAATCGAGTCTATGTTTCTCAGAATTTGAGACAGAGAGGTCAATCTCTGCAATCCGAGCTGAGGGCATTTCTTGGAATGGAAAGGTAAGAGCAACGTGTTCTTTGATATTCTCTTAAGACTCTTCGCCAGATTTAACGATGAAAAATGTAAATAATAATAACAAACATTATTTTATATAGTGCCTTGAAAGGTGGCTTCTTTACAGAATGACAAAACCAACTACAATAAATAATACACAAGATATGCATGATGACAATACACAGTTAGAGGAGACAGTAGATGGTCATTGTCAGTGTATTCTGAAGGTAGTTTTCCAATTTTTTGGAACGGGGTAAAAGAGGCCACCTCTACTAGAATCTTTGTCCTAACCAAAAATGTAATAAAGTATAATAATAATATTAAAAATAATAATAATAAACTTTATCTATAGAGCACCTTTCATACAAATAGTGCTTTGGTGCTTTAAAAACCAAGCGTAAAAATAAAATATTACAATTGAGAGATATACTTTCAGTTGTAAAGGAAAATACAGCAATACAGTAAAGCAACATACATGTCAATTAAATAAATAAAAATTAGGAAAGTCGTAATAAAATAAGAACAATTAAAGAGAACTAAAAAAGAAACAGAAATAGAAAGAACAAAGAACCACTTTAACTAAAAGCAACATTTTCAAATGTTTTTTAAAACAATGTACCGAGCTTGACTGCCTAATAAAAAGTGGAAGTGAGTTTCATAATTTGGAAGCATAAAAACAAAAAGCAGCCTCTCCACTCTTTCTGCATTTCACATGTGGTATTTGCAGTAGGCCAGTATGTGCAGATCTCAGGTCACGTATAGGAACATATGAAGACAGACATTCAGTAAGGTACAGACGTGCTAGGTCGCTTAAAGCTTTAAAAACAAGTAAAAGAACTTTCAAATTTATCCTAGATAATACAGGTGACCAGTGAAGTTTTTTCAAAACAGGAATGATATTCTCTTTCTTGTATTTGTTAGGATCTGTGCTACTGCATTTCGAACAAGTAGTAAGGGATTTATTGTTTTCTTGGGAAGCCCACAAAACAGAGCATTATAATCATATCCACATCAATGTGAGCAATGGAGAAGTCAAATTAACGTGTCTAAATATCATCTAGTTCTATCCCAGGGAAGAGGGCTGTTGCCTACACAGACGACAAGACACAAAACGCTCAACTGTGCAAAACACGCATAAGGACATCAGTCAGGAGGAACAAGGTAAAGTGTTTTTTCTTCTTCACCATGGTCATGTAGTTTCACTCCAAGCACTGTCATATGAAATAACTGTGGAAACGACCTCCCCAACATTTTGGGTTGTTGCATTTTGCTTCAATGAATTTTAACCTTTTCTTTTAGACATTAAGAGGAAGGACACATTCACCCTTGGTAGAGATTCAGTTGTTCTATGAGATGTCAAGGTGAGAATTAACCACTTCAGGGATAAGTCAATCCACATAACTGAAAAAGGGGCAATGAACAGGATATGGGGATTTTGCTAGTTATAAAGTACAATAATCATCATTACATGATCTAAGACTACTGAAGTATAAGCTGTGTCCCTGACTGATTAATTAGCAAATTAATCTTTGTAGAGTGCAGCTACTATCTATTCAGTGGCATTTCCTTAAAACAATTGTATTCCCACATTCTGAATATGGAGTGAGATCATGTAGAGAATGTTGGACTTGTAATAACTAATTGAAGGATAATAATAATCAACGAAAGTGCTTAAAAGTATCAACAAATGCCTTCAAAGTACTTGACACGTACTTTGCTTTCAAAAGTGAAACATAATTAATGCTTACGTAAGATTTCTCTTGACTTCTCAGGAGTATACTAACTCCAAGGACAAGTAACATCACAAACCATTATTTAAGTGCTGATGTTGGAGCTGCAATACTACTACCAAGACAAAAAATGATACAGGTAACACTGCTTTCAGATTTCTAAGAATTGCTAAAATAGTATGTTTACAGAGCATTCAGAGTTGAGAATATGACAAGTTCCTACCATCTCAAACACTGCCAATCTAGAACAAAAAGAAAGTACTTGAACGCCTGCAGTAATCGAACACAAACCAGAACATATCAGTGCATGACAAGGAAATGTAGTCACAAAATGATTCTACCCTTTCAAGTCCCAAAAAGGACCGAGGAACTTACCGGAGGCGATACCTGGATTTCAAACAGAGTACAATGTAGCCACTGTAGGGGAGAAGATCACAGAGAGCTCTTCTCAGATTGCTCAGAGTCAGCCCCAGCACCCTGTCCTGACTGAAGCAGACAAAGTGGTCAAACAGGTAGGTAGAAATGAGTAAGGAACAGAGAGTATGGTTATTCTTGCATTGTTTTGTTCGTCTGTCAAAGAAAAGAGTGCTTCTGACTTTTGTCAATGTTCATCTTTATTTTAGGAGAAGAACAAACGGTGGTATCACACTTTGCTCAAGTGTATGATACCATGTGTGTACAGCAGACATCACCAAAGGAACAGGAGACACCTGAGTAGAGAACAAGAATATGAAAAGACTGATGAAAAAAAGCACCAGGAGAAATCCATTGAATATGCACAATCTCGTCCAGTATTTCAATGAAAAGTTTCAGTGTTGTTTTTAGTGTCGTCGTATTGCATACATTTAAAAAAATGTGTCTTGTTTAATGAACAATTTGATTTACTTTAGTAAAAAGTGTTGTTTACTGTAGTCCTAGCATGGATGCAATTGTTAGAAAAAACTTGAATGAAAAACTGAATGTTTCATACAATATGGGTTTGTGTTAACCCACACACCTAAGTGAAATGTTTGATTACGTTTACAAGACATAACACATAGTTCAGTTGAGTGTGAAAGGGAACAACAGAGAAAGTCACAAACAAAACATTTGTGAAGGACTTGATGAATGTTTTTTCTTTAGAAATGACAAAAAATAAAGAATTTTTCAACAAGATGTCTTTCTATAGCGAGTTTCATTTGAGATAGTCTTTTCTTAGAAGTGCAAGAGTGGCATTCCCTACAACTTATTCCCCAATTTGATCATTCTCAGAAATTAGGAGACGGAAACCACACCTACTGTAATATTAGACCTTGTAACAAGGCAACTAGGTTTCAATGGCTTAAAAGGTGCAGAAAGAGGCTCATGTATAATGACCTCCAGTGTCCCACAGGTTTCCCAAATCATTTCTTAGAGTATGGAAAAAGAGGAAATAAAGTGTCTACAGAAAGCGTATACCCCCTTGAACTTTGTTCAGTTTGTTGCGCCAGTGCCAGAGTTTCATGCAATTAAATGAGGACCTCTTTCTCACACCACATATGTTATACTTTCAATGGGAAAAAAGGAAATATTACAATTGTATACATTTTCACCCACATGTTAATATTTGGTAGAAGCCCTTTTCACAGCAATTTCAGCTGTGAGTCTGTTGGTAATGGGCTCCACCACCTCTGCACCAACAAGATTTGATAATATTTGAGAATTTCAGAAGTCTGTCTGGTTTAGCTGAAGAATCAGCTAAGGTAAGTTTCAGGAAGAGCATCTGATTTCTTTCAATAAAGCAGAACAGAGAAAAAACACACAATACAAAATCATGAGAATTTGTATCCATATGACACTTTGACTCGAATACTTTTATCAGACCTGCACAGAGTATATACTGTACACACTTTTTCAGCCCAGGTTTATACATTTGGAACTGCCATTTGTAGGTGTTTTTGTGTCTTAGCTCAACACTGTGAAACCTGTAGTTACAAACATGGAGGATGAAGACATGAAGACATATATTGTACCTCTGACCGGCCTACCTTCCAAGAGGTGAAAGATGAAACTTTTCCTTTATCGTCAACTCAGTGAATGTCTTTAAACTTTCGAAAACTGTAACAAAGAATAAGTTAAAAAACTTATTTTCATTGGACCCACAGAAAAGTCAAAGTTGTCCATAGAAATGCCCGTCTAAATCAGAAATCTACAGCACAAAGGCAGTGGCCTTTCGGGACATAAAAATGAAATCAGACTTTACTCAGACGAATTGCCGTTGGTCACGGACATCTTGCTATCAGTCACTACAAAGATGTTTTCTCTCGTGCCATGGCTTGCCTGACTTGCTTCTTCTGCTGGATGGCTTCTGGTCGCTGGTCAGGATCGACAGCCAGCATGTCCTGGAGCAGTGTCCTTAGCTCCGTGCTTATGGCTCTATTTACTTTCAGGGGGATGTGGAACTGCAGCCAGGGGTTCTCATCCAGGGCCTCTCCAACAGGCCCTGACAGACATATGCTCCTGTATCGGAAACACACTTTAGTTCAATTCTAAAATATTTCTCATAGGACTGAAGGAACCTTTGCCTGTTAAGAGTTAACAATTAGGTCCTCAAGAACTGTTTTACGGTTTTCTACACTCCTGGCTGGCCAAGGTCTCTTTAAGGTCTCTTAAGTGGAGGTGTAACTCATGTATCCTACATGTGATTTAGCAACATGAAAGGGAATAGCTTCTTATCGGATTATGGTCTTGGTTAACTGCCTAAGGCTGACCTAAGTGCCTAACTTTCTGACTTTCTTTATACCTTATATGTTAAGAAGCTTCTTCTGACCAATCAGAAATGTATGCTTTATGTATGAACATTTTGCTCATCAAAGTGAGTGAGAGACAAGGTTAACAGAAATTAGCCACGGCAGTAAATGACAGCATATTTTTGGGTTCTTAAATGGTCTCTACCTGGCACACCTGCAGTGCAAACTGACACACACTGTTTAGAGAAACAGCTACTCTATTACTAATATTAATGAAACATTTCTTATTCTATGGAACAAAAACAAACAGTAAAACTAAAACACAGATCTCTTAGCTTCCTATTTCATGAACCAGATGACTGAATGACCAAGCCTAACTAGTAGCCAGAACCCCAGTTAACCCTCCGTAACACAAAGTTTAACCACACGACAGGAACTCTTTCAAACTGAGTGAAAATCATAAATGGATCCATAACTTTACATCAATTTACTATGTTGTCCCAATACCTGCATTTACATTTAGAACGAATGATGTCATAGAACCAGCATCACACCAGTTCCAGGTGTCTCCAAGGAGACAACAGAACTTCAGTTGTGTTTGCTAAAATACACACTTTGAAACATACTGTAACACTTAGTTAATATGTCTGGTTTAGTTGAAGAATCGGCTAAGGTAAGTTTCAGGGTTTAATGGTGGGATGGCACCTGTGCTTTTTTCCCCCAACCGCTAGAATATGATTCGCACCAAACCCAAAAGAAATACTGCACAGTTCAGGAACTTCATCAACCTAGCAACTGTAAAATAAGCTTACAAACAACTGAATTGAAATGCCAAAAAGTTCAGAGAAAGGCACAAACTATGTTTACTTGGGGTTTACAAAATTAAAGCTAACTAAAACTGTAATGATAAACAATCATGCTGCCAATGGACAGAGAAATATCATGTTTTTTGAATAATGTATTATTTGTTACATAGGAACCCAGTATAAGGGAATCCCTTGCGATCCTGTCTGCAGAGATAAAGGTAAGTATTGTTTTCTCTTTAGCTCTGTCACTCCAAGAAATATAATGAACAGAAATATATTTGCCAATCTTTTCATAGTAATCCAAACAACTCTGCGTGTATCTGACATTTGTAATATTTATCTACCGCAGTATAACTCTTCTGGCAAGGCGATTGGTATTGTACCTTGAAAGAAAACTGATTGGAAATGTCATGTACTCTATGGTTTCTATTGATGTCAAGTGGCAAATGTTGACTGGTGATGTTATGTGAATCTTAGGAAATGGTCATTTTTCAATCGAGTCTATGTTTCTCAGAATTTGAGACAGAGAGGTCAATCTCTGCAATCCGAGCTGAGGGCATTTCTTGGAATGGAAAGGTAAGAGCAACGTGTTCTTTGATATTCTCTTAAGACTCTTCGCCAGATTTAACGATGAAAAATGTAAATAATAATAACAAACATTATTTTATATAGTGCCTTGAAAGGTGGCTTCTTTACAGAATGACAAAACCAACTACAATAAATAATACACAAGATATGAATGATGACAATACACAGTTAGAGGAGACAGTAGATGGTCATTGTCAGTGTATTCTGAAGGTAGTTTTCCAATTTTTTGGAACGGGGTAAAAGAGGCCACCTCTACTAGAATCTTTGTCCTAACCAAAAATGTAACAAAGTATAATAATAATATTAAAAATAATAATAATAAACTTTATCTATAGAGCACCTTTCATACAAATAGTGCTTTGGTGCTTTAAAAACCAAGCGTAAAAATAAAATATTACAATTGAGAGATATACTTTCAGTTGTAAAGGAAAATACAGCAATACAGTAAAGCAACATGCATGTCAATTAAATAAATAAAAATTAGGAAAGTCGTAATAAAATAAGAACAATTAAAGAGAACTAAAAAAAGAAACAGAAATAGAAAGAACAAAGAACCACTTTAACTAAAAGCAACATTTTCAAATGTTTTTTAAAACAATGTACCGAGCTTGACTGCCTAATAAAAAGTGGAAGTGAGTTTCATAATTTGGAAGCATAAAAACAAAAAGCAGCCTCTCCACTCTTTCTGCATTTCACATGTGGTATTTGCAGTAGGCCAGTATGTGCAGATCTCAGGTCACGTATAGGAACATATGAAGACAGACATTCAGTAAGGTACAGACGTGCTAGGTCGCTTAAAGCTTTAAAAACAAGTAAAAGAACTTTCAAATTTATCCTAGATAATACAGGTGACCAGTGAAGTTTTTTCAAAACAGGAATGATATTCTCTTTCTTGTATTTGTTAGGATCTGTGCTACTGCATTTCGAACAAGTAGTAAGGGATTTATTCTTTTCTTGGGAAGCCCACAAAACAGAGCATTATAATCATATCCACATCAATGTGAGCAATGGAGAAGTCAAATTAACGTGTCTAAATATCATCTAGTTCTATCCCAGGGAAGAGGGCTGTTGCCTACACAGACGACAAGACACAAAACGCTCAACTGTGCAAAACACGCATAAGGACATCAGTCAGGAGGAACAAGGTAAAGTGTTTTTTCTTCTTCACCATGGTCATGTAGTTTCACTCCAAGCACTGTCATATGAAATAACTGTGGAAACGACCTCCCCAACATTTTGGGTTGTTGCATTTTGCTTCAATGAATTTTAACCTTTTCTTTTAGACATTAAGAGGAAGGACACATTCACCCTTGGTAGAGATTCAGTTGTTCTATGAGATGTCAAGGTGAGAATTAACCACTTCAGGGATAAGTCAATCCACATAACTGAAACAGGGGCAATGAACAGGATATGGGGATTTTGCTAGTTATAAAGTACAATAATCATCATTACATGATCTAAGACTACTGAAGTATAAGCTGTGTCCCTGACTGATTAATTAGCAAATTCATCTTTGTAGAGTGCAGCTACTATCTATTCAGTGGCATTTCCTTAAAACAATTGTATTCCCACATTCTGAATATGGAGTGAGATCATGTAGAGAATGTTGGACTTGTAATAACTAATTGAAGGATAATAATAATCAACGAAAGTGCTTAAAAGTATCAACAAATGCCTTCAAAGTACTTGACACGTACTTTGCTTTCAAAAGTGAAACATAATTAATGCTTACGTAAGATTTCTCTTGACTTCTCAGGAGTATACTAACTCCAAGGACAAGTAACATCACAAACCATTATTTAAGTGCTGATGTTGGAGCTGCAATACTACTACCAAGACAAAAAATGATACAGGTAACACTGCTTTCAGATTTCTAAGAATTGCTAAAATAGTATGTTTACAGAGCATTCAGAGTTGAGAATATGACAAGTTCCTACCATCTCAAACACTGCCAATCTAGAACAAAAAGAAAGTACTTGAACGCCTGCAGTAATCGAACACAAACCAGAACATATCAGTGCATGACAAGGAAATGTAGTCACAAAATGATTCTACCCTTTCAAGTCCCAAAAAGGACCGAGGAACTTACCGGAGGCGATACCTGGATTTCAAACAGAGTACAATGTAGCCACTGTAGGGGAGAAGATCACAGAGAGCTCTTCTCAGATTGCTCAGAGTCAGCCCCAGCACCCTGTCCTGACTGAAGCAGACAAAGTGGTCAAACAGGTAGGTAGAAATGAGTAAGGAACAGAGAGTATGGTTATTCGTCTGTCAAAGAAAAGAGTGCTTCTGACTTTTGTCAATGTTCATCTTTATTTTAGGAGAAGAACAAACGGTGGTATCACACTTTGCTCAAGTGTATGATACCATGTGTGTACAGCAGACATCACCAAAGGAACAGGAGACACCTGAGTAGAGAACAAGAATATGAAAAGACTGATGAAAAAAAGCACCAGGAGAAATCCATTGAATATGCACAATCTCGTCCACTATTTCAATGAAAAGTTTCAGTGTTGTTTTTAGTGTCGTCGTATTGCATACATTTAAAACAATGTGTCTTGTTTAATGAACAATTTGATTTACTTTAGTAAAAAGTGTTGTTTACTGTAGTCCTAGCATGGATGCAATTGTTAGAAAAAACTTGAATGAAAAACTGAATGTTTCATACAATATGGGTTTGTGTTAACCCACACACCTAAGTGAAATGTTTGATTACGTTTACAAGACATAACACATAGTTCAGTTGAGTGTGAAAGGGAACAACAGAGAAAGTCACAAACAAAACATTTGTGAAGGACTTGATGAATGTTTTTTCTTTAGAAATGACAAAAAATAAAGAATTTTTCAACAAGATGTCTTTCTATAGCGAGTTTCATTTGAGATAGTCTTTTCTTAGAAGTGCAAGAGTGGTATTCCCTACAACTTATTCCCCAATTTGATCATTCTCAGAAATTAGGAGACGGAAACCACACCTACTGTAATATTAGACCTTGTAACAAGGCAACTAGGTTTCAATGGCTTAAAAGGTGCAGAAAGAGGCTCATGTATAATGACCTCCAGTGTCCCACAGGTTTCCCAAATCATTTCTTAGAGTATGGAAAAAGAGGAAATAAAGTGTCTACAGAAAGCGTATACCCCCTTGAACTTTGTTCAGTTTGTTGCGCCAGTGCCAGAGTTTCATGCAATTAAATGAGGACCTCTATCTCACACCACATATGTTATACTTTCAATGGGAATAAAGGAAATATTACAATTGTATACATTTTCACCCACATGTTAATATTTGGTAGAAGCCCTTTTCACAGCAATTTCAGCTGTGAGTCTGTTGGTAATGGGCTCCACCACCTCTGCACCAACAAGATTTGATAATATTTGAGAATTTCAGAAGTCTGTCTGGTTTAGCTGAAGAATCAGCTAAGGTAAGTTTCAGGAAGAGCATCTGATTTCTTTCAATAAAGCAGAACAGAGAAAAAACACACAATACAAAATCATGAGAATTTGTATCCATATGACACTTTGACTCGAATACTTTTATCAGACCTACACAGAGTATATACTGTACACACTTTTTCAGCCCAGGTTTATACATTTGGAACTGCCATTTGTAGGTGTTTTTGTGTCTTAGCTCAACACTGTGAAACCTGTAGTTACAAACATGGAGGATGAAGACATGAAGACATATATTGTACCTCTGACCGGCCTACCTTCCAAGAGGTGAAAGATGAAACTTTTCCTTTATCGTCAACTCAGTGAATGTCTTTAAACTTTCGAAAACTGTAACAAAGAATAAGTTAAAAAACTTATTTTCATTGGACCCACAGAAAAGTCAAAGTTGTCCATAGAAATGCCCGTCTAAATCAGAAATCTACAGCACAAAGGCAGTGGCCTTTCGGGACATAAAAATGAAATCAGACTTTACTCAGACGAATTGCCCTTGGTCACGGACATCTTGCTATCAGTCACTACAAAGATGTTTTCTCTCGTGCCATGGCTTGCCTGACTTGCTTCTTCTGCTGGATGGCTTCTGGTCGCTGGTCAGGATCGACAGCCAGCATGTCCTGGAGCAGTGTCCTTAGCTCCGTGCTTATGGCTCTATTTACTTTCAGGGGGATGTGGAACTGCAGCCAGGGGTTCTCATCCAGGGCCTCTCCAACAGGCCCTGACAGACATATGCTCCTGTATCGGAAACACACTTTAGTTCAATTCTAAAATATTTCTCATAGGACTGAAGGAACCTTTGCCTGTTAAGAGTTAACAATTAGGTCCTCAAGAACTGTTTTACGGTTTTCTACACTCCTGGCTGGCCAAGGTCTCTTTAAGGTCTCTTAAGTGGAGGTGTAACTCATGTATCCTACATGTGATTTAGCAACATGAAAGGGAATAGCTTCTTATCGGATTATGGTCTTGGTTAACTGCCTAAGGCTGACCTAAGTGCCTAACTTTCTGACTTTCTTTATACCTTATATGTTAAGAAGCTTCTTCTGACCAATCAGAAATGTATGCTTTATGTATGAACATTTTGCTCATCAAAGTGAGTGAGAGACAAGGTTAACAGAAATTAGCCACGGCAGTAAATGACAGCATATTTTTGGGTTCTTAAATGGTCTCTACCTGGCACACCTGCAGTGCAAACTGACACACACTGTTTAGAGAAACAGCTACTCTATTACTAATATTAATGAAACATTTCTTATTCTATGGAACAAAAACAAACAGTAAAACTAAAACACAGATCTCTTAGCTTCCTATTTCATGAACCAGATGACTGAATGACCAAGCCTAACTAGTAGCCAGAACCCCAGTTAACCCTCCGTAACACAAAGTTTAACCACACGACAGGAACTCTTTCAAACTGAGTGAAAATCATAAATGGATCCATAACTTTACATCAATTTACTATGTTGTGCCAATACCTGCATTTACATTTAGAACGAATGATGTCATAGAACCAGCATCACACCAGTTCCAGGTGTCTCCAAGGAGACAACAGAACTTCAGTTGTGTTTGCTAAAATACACACTTTGAAACATACTGTAACACTTAGTTAATATGTCTGGTTTAGTTGAAGAATCGGCTAAGGTAAGTTTCAGGGTTTAATGGTGGGATGGCACCTGTGCTTTTTTCCCCCAACCGCTAGAATATGATTCGCACCAAACCCAAAAGAAATACTGCACAGTTCAGGAACTTCATCAACGTAGCAACTGTAAAATAAGCTTACAAACAACTGAATTGAAATGCCAAAAAGCTCAGAGAAAGGCACAAACTATGTTTACTTGGGGTTTACAAAATTAAAGCTAACTAAAACTGTAATGATAAACAATCATGCTGCCAATGGACAGAGAAATATCATGTTTTTTGAATAATGTATTATTTGTTACATAGGAACCCAGTATAAGGGAATCCCTTGCGATCCTGTCTGCAGAGATAAAGGTAAGTATTGTTTTCTCTTTAGCTCTGTCACTCCAAGAAATATAATGAACATAAATATATTTGCCAATCTTTTCATAGTAATCCAAACAACTCTGCGTGTATCTGACATTTGTAATATTTATCTACCGCAGTATAACTCTTCTGGCAAGGCGATTGGTATTGTACCTTGAAAGAAAACTGATTGGAAATGTCATGTACTCTATGGTTTCTATTGATGTCAAGTGGCAAATGTTGACTGGTGATGTTATGTGAATCTTAGGAAATGGTCATTTTTCAATCGAGTCTATGTTTCTCAGAATTTGAGACAGAGAGGTCAATCTCTGCAATCCGAGCTGAGGGCATTTCTTGGAATGGAAAGGTAAGAGCAACGTGTTCTTTGATATTCTCTTAAGACTCTTCGCCAGATTTAACGATGAAAAATGTAAATAATAATAACAAACATTATTTTATATAGTGCCTTGAAAGGTGGCTTCTTTACAGAATGACAAAACCAACTACAATAAATAATACACAAGATATGCATGATGACAATACACAGTTAGAGGAGACAGTAGATGGTCATTGTCAGTGTATTCTGAAGGTAGTTTTCCAATTTTTTGGAACGGGGTAAAAGAGGCCACCTCTACTAGAATCTTTGTCCTAACCAAAAATGTAACAAAGTATAATAATAATATTAAAAATAATAATAATAAACTTTATCTATATAGCACCTTTCATACAAATAGTGCTTTGGTGCTTTAAAAACCAAGCGTAAAAATAAAATATTACAATTGAGAGATATACTTTCAGTTGTAAAGGAAAATACAGCAATACAGTAAAGCAACATACATGTCAATTAAATAAATAAAAATTAGGAAAGTCGTAATAAAATAAGAACAATTAAAGAGAACTAAAAAAAGAAACAGAAATAGAAAGAACAAAGAACCACTTTAACTAAAAGCAACATTTTCAAATGTTTTTTAAAACAATGTACCGAGCTTGACTGCCTAATAAAAAGTGGAAGTGAGTTTCATAATTTGGAAGCATAAAAACAAAAAGCACCCTCTCCACTCTTTCTGCATTTCACATGTGGTATTTGCAGTAGGCCAGTATGTGCAGATCTCAGGTCACGTATAGGAACATATGAAGACAGACATTCAGTAAGGTACAGACGTGCTAGGTCGCTTAAAGCTTTAAAAACAAGTAAAAGAACTTTCAAATTTATCCTAGATAATACAGGTGACCAGTGAAGTTTTTTCAAAACAGGGATGATATTCTCTTTCTTGTATTTGTTAGGATCTGTGCTACTGCATTTCGAACAAGTAGTAAGGGATTTATTGTTTTCTTGGGAAGCCCACAAAACAGAGCATTATAATCATATCCACATCAATGTGAGCAATGGAGAAGTCAAATTAACGTGTCTAAATATCATCTAGTTCTATCCCAGGGAAGAGGGCTGTTGCCTACACAGACGACAAGACACAAAACGCTCAACTGTGCAAAACACGCATAAGGACATCAGTCAGGAGGAACAAGGTAAAGTGTTTTTTCTTCTTCACCATGGTCATGTAGTTTCACTCCAAGCACTGTCATATGAAATAACTGTGGAAACGACCTCCCCAACATTTTGGGTTGTTGCATTTTGCTTCAATGAATTTTAACCTTTTCTTTTAGACATTAAGAGGAAGGACACATTCACCCTTGGTAGAGATTCAGTTGTTCTATGAGATGTCAAGGTGAGAATTAACCACTTCAGGGATAAGTCAATCCACATAACTGAAACAGGGGCAATGAACAGGATATGGGGATTTTGCTAGTTATAAAGTACAATAATCATCATTACATGATCTAAGACTACTGAAGTATAAGCTTTGTCCCTGACTGATTAATTAGCAGATTCATCGTTGTAGAGTGCAGCTACTATCTATTCAGTGGCATTTCCTTAAAACAATTGTATTCCCACATTCTGAATATGGAGTGAGATCATGTAGAGAATGTTGGACTTGTAATAACTAATTGAAGGATAATAATAATCAACGAAAGTGCTTAAAAGTATCAACAAATGCCTTCAAAGTACTTGACACGTACTTTGCTTTCAAAAGTGAAACATAATTAATGCTTACGTAAGATTTCTCTTGACTTCTCAGGAGTATACTAACTCCAAAGACAAGTAACATCACAAACCATTATTTAAGTGCTGATGTTGGAGCTGCAATACTACTACCAAGACAAAAAATGATACAGGTAACACTGCTTTCAGATTTCTAAGAATTGCTAAAAAAGTATGTTTACAGAGCATTCAGAGTTGAGAATATGACAAGTTCCTACCATCTCAAACACTGCCAATCTAGAACAAAAAGAAAGTACTTGAACGCCAGAACACATCAGTGCATGACAAGGAAATGTAGTCACAAAATGATTCTACCCTTTCAAGTCCCAAAAAGGACCGAGGAACTTACCGGAGGCGATACCTGGATTTCAAACAGAGTACAATGTAGCCACTGTAGGGGAGAAGATCACAGAGAGCTCTTCTCAGATTGCTCAGAGTCAGCCCCAGCACCCTGTCCTGACTGAAGCAGACAAAGTGGTCAAACAGGTAGGTAGAAATGAGTAAGGAACAGAGAGTATGGTTATTCTTGCATTGTTTTGTTCGTCTGTCAAAGAAAAGAGTGCTTCTGACTTTTGTCAATGTTCATCTTTATTTTAGGAGAAGAACAAACGGTGGTATCACACTTTGCTCAAGTGTATGATACCATGTGTGTACAGCAGACATCACCAAAGGAACAGGAGACACCTGAGTAGAGAACAAGAATATGAAAAGACTGATGAAAAAAAGCACCAGGAGAAATCCATTGAATATGCACAATCTCGTCCAGTATTTCAATGAAAAGTTTCAGTGTTGTTTTTAGTGTTGTCGTATTGCATACATTTAAAACAATGTGTCTTGTTTAATGAACAATTTCATTTACTTTAGTAAAAAGTGTTGTTTACTGTAGTCCTAGCATGGATGCAATTGTTAGAAAAAACTTGAATGAAAAACTGAATGTTTCATACAATATGGGTTTGTGTTAACCCACACACCTAAGTGAAATGTTTGATTACGTTTACAAGACATAACACATAGTTCAGTTGAGTGTGAAAGGGAACAACAGAGAAAGTCACAAACAAAACATTTGTGAAGGACTTGATGAATGTTTTTTCTTTAGAAATGACAAAAAATAAAGAATTTTTCAACAAGATGTCTTTCTATAGCGAGTTTCATTTGAGATAGTCTTTTCTTAGAAGTGCAAGAGTGGTATTCCCTACAACTTATTCCCCAATTTGATCATTCTCAGAAATTAGGAGACGGAAACCACACCTACTGTAATATTAGACCTTGTAACAAGGCAACTAGGTTTCAATGGCTTAAAAGGTGCAGAAAGAGGCTCATGTATAATGACCTCCAGTGTCCCACAGGTTTCCCAAATCATTTCTTAGAGTATGGAAAAAGAGGAAATAAAGTGTCTACAGAAAGCGTATACCCCCTTGAACTTTGTTCAGTTTGTTGCGCCAGTGCCAGAGTTTCATGCACCACTTTCTCACACCACATATGTTATACTTTCAATGGGAAAAAAGGAAATATTACATTTTCACCCACATGTTAATATTTGGTAGAAGCCCTTTTCACAGCAATTTCAGCTGTGAGTCTGTTGGTAATGGGCTCCACCACCTCTGCACCAACAAGATTTGATAATATTTGAGAATTTCAGAAGTCTGTCTGGTTTAGCTGAAGAATCAGCTAAGGTAAGTTTCAGGAAGAGCATCTGATTTCTTTCAATAAAGCAGAACAGAGAAAAAACACACAATACAAAATCATGAGAATTTGTATCCATATGACACTTTGACTCGAATACTTTTATCAGACCTACACAGAGTATATACTGTACACACTTTTTCAGCCCAGGTTTATACATTTGGAACTGCCATTTGTAGGTGTTTTTGTGTCTTAGCTCAACACTGTGAAACCTGTAGTTACAAACATGGAGGATGAAGACATGAAGACATATATTGTACCTCTGACCGGCCTACCTTCCAAGAGGTGAAAGATGAAACTTTTCCTTTATCGTCAACTCAGTGAATGTCTTTAAACTTTCGAAAACTGTAACAAAGAATAAGTTAAAAAACTTATTTTCATTGGACCCACAGAAAAGTCAAAGTTGTCCATAGAAATGCCCGTCTAAATCAGAAATCTACAGCACAAAGGCAGTGGCCTTTCGGGACATAAAAATGAAATCAGACTTTACTCAGACGAATTGCCCTTGGTCACGGACATCTTGCTATCAGTCACTACAAAGATGTTTTCTCTCGTGCCATGGCTTGCCTGACTTGCTTCTTCTGCTGGATGGCTTCTGGTCGCTGGTCAGGATCGACAGCCAGCATGTCCTGGAGCAGTGTCCTTAGCTCCGTGCTTATGGCTCTATTTACTTTCAGGGGGATGTGGAACTGCAGCCAGGGGTTCTCATCCAGGGCCTCTCCAACAGGCCCTGACAGACATATGCTCCTGTATCGGAAACACACTTTAGTTCAATTCTAAAATATTTCTCATAGGACTGAAGGAACCTTTGCCTGTTAAGAGTTAACAATTAGGTCCTCAAGAACTGTTTTACGGTTTTCTACACTCCTGGCTGGCCAAGGTCTCTTTAAGGTCTCTTAAGTGGAGGTGTAACTCATGTATCCTACATGTGATTTAGCAACATGAAAGGAATAGCTTCTTATCGGATTATGGTCTTGGTTAACTGCCTAAGGCTGACCTAAGTGCCTAACTTTCTGACTTTCTTTATACATTATATGTTAAGAAGCTTCTTCTGACCAATCAGAAATGTATGCTTTATGTATGAACATTTTGCTCATCAAAGTGAGTGAGAGACAAGGTTAACAGAAATTAGCCACGGCAGTAAATGACAGCATATTTTTGGGTTCTTAAATGGTCTCTACCTGGCACACCTGCAGTGCAAACTGACACACACTGTTTAGAGAAACAGCTACTCTATTACTAATATTAATGAAACATTTCTTATTCTATGGAACAAAAACAAACAGTAAAACTAAAACACAGATCTCTTAGCTTCCTATTTCATGAACCAGATGACTGAATGACCAAGCCTAACTAGTAGCCAGAACCCCAGTTAACCCTCCGTAACACAAAGTTTAACCACACGACAGGAACTCTTTCAAACTGAGTGAAAATCATAAATGGATCCATAACTTTACATCAATTTACTATGTTGTGCCAATACCTGCATTTACATTTAGAACGAATGATGTCATAGAACCAGCATCACACCAGTTCCAGGTGTCTCCAAGGAGACAACAGAACTTCAGTTGTGTTTGCTAAAATACACACTTTGAAACATACTGTAACACTTAGTTAACATGTCTGGTTTAGTTGAAGAATCGGCTAAGGTAAGTTTCAGGGTTTAATGGTGGGATGGCACCTGTGCTTTTTTCCCCCAACCGCTAGAATATGATTTGCACCAAACCCAAAAGAAATACTGCACAGTTCAGGAACTTCATCAACCTAGCAACTGTAAAATAAGCTTACAAACAACTGAATTGAAATGCCAAAAAGTTCAGAGAAAGGCACAAACTATGTTTACTTGGGGTTTACAAAATTAAAGCTAACTAAAACTGTAATGATAAACAATCATGCTGCCAATGGACAGAGAAATATCATGTTTTTTGAATAATGTATTATTTGTTACATAGGAACCCAGTATAAGGGAATCCCTTGCGATCCTGTCTGCAGAGATAAAGGTAAGTATTGTTTTCTCTTTAGCTCTGTCACTCCAAGAAATATAATGAACATAAATATATTTGCCAATCTTTTCATAGTAATCCAAACAACTCTGCGTGTATCTGACATTTGTAATATTTATCTACCGCAGTATAACTCTTCTGGCAAGGCGATTGGTATTGTACCTTGAAAGAAAACTGATTGGAAATGTCATGTACTCTATGGTTTCTATTGATGTCAAGTGGCAAATGTTGACTGGTGATGTTATGTGAATCTTAGGAAATGGTCATTTTTCAATCGAGTCTATGTTTCTCAGAATTTGAGACAGAGAGGTCAATCTCTGCAATCCGAGCTGAGGGCATTTCTTGGAATGGAAAGGTAAGAGCAACGTGTTCCTTGATATTCTCTTAAGACTCTTCGCCAGATTTTACGATGAAAAATGTAAATAATAATAACAAACATGATTTTATATAGTGCCTTGAAAGGTGGCTTCTTTACAGAATGACAAAACCAACTGCAATAAATAATACACAAGATATGCATGATGACAATACACAGTTAGAGGAGACAGTAGATGGTCATTGTCAGTGTATTCTGAAGGTAGTTTTCCAATTTTTTGGAACGGGGTAAAAGAGGCCACCTCTACTAGAATCTTTGTCCTAACCAAAAATGTAACAAAGTATAATAATAATATTAAAAATAATAATAATAAACTTTATCTATAGAGCACCTTTCATACAAATAGTGCTTTGGTGCTTTAAAAACCAAGCGTAAAAATAAAATATTACAATTGAGAGATATACTTTCAGTTGTAAAGGAAAATACAGCAATACAGTAAAGCAACATACATGTCAATTAAATAAATAAAAATTAGGAAAGTCGTAATAAAATAAGAACAATTAAAGAGAACTAAAAAAAGAAACAGAAATAGAAAGAACAAAGAACCACTTTAACTAAAAGCAACATTTTCAAATGTTTTTTAAAACAATGTACCGAGCTTGACTGCCTAATAAAAAGTGGAAGTGAGTTTCATAATTTGGAAGCATAAAAACAAAAAGCAGCCTCTCCACTCTTTCTGCATTTCACATGTGGTATTTGCAGTAGGCCAGTATGTGCAGATCTCAGGTCACGTATAGGAACATATGAAGACAGACATTCAGTAAGGTACAGACGTGCTAGGTCGCTTAAAGCTTTAAAAACAAGTAAAAGAACTTTCAAATTTATCCTAGATAATACAGGTGACCAGTGAAGTTTTTTCAAAACAGGAATGATATTCTCTTTCTTGTATTTGTTAGGATCTGTGCTACTGCATTTCGAACAAGTAGTAAGGGATTTATTGTTTTCTTGGGAAGCCCACAAAACAGAGCATTATAATCATATCCACATCAATGTGAGCAATGGAGAAGTCAAATTAACGTGTCTAAATATCATCTAGTTCTATCCCAGGGAAGAGGGCTTTTGCCTACACAGACGACAAGACACAAAACGCTCAACTGTGCAAAACACGCATAAGGACATCAGTCAGGAGGAACAAGGTAAAGTGTTTTTACTTCTTCACCATGGTCATGTAGTTTCACTCCAAGCACTGTCATATGAAATAACTGTGGAAACGACCTCCCCAACATTTTGGGTTGTTGCATTTTGCTTCAATGAATTTTAACCTTTTCTTTTAGACATTAAGAGGAAGGACACATTCACCCTTGGTAGAGATTCAGTTGTTCTATGAGATGTCAAGGTGAGAATTAACCACTTCAGGGATAAGTCAATCCACATAACTGAAAAAGGGGCAATGAACAGGATATGGGGATTTTGCTAGTTATAAAGTACAATAATCATCATTACATGATCTAAGACTACTGAAGTATAAGCTGTGTCCCTGACTGATTAATTAGCAAATTCATCTTTGTAGAGTGCAGCTACTATCTATTCAGTGGCATTTCCTTAAAACAATTGTATTCCCACATTCTGAATATGGAGTGAGATCATGTAGAGAATGTTGGACTTGTAATAACTAATTGAAGGATAATAATAATCAACGAAAGTGCTTAAAAGTATCAACAAATGCCTTCAAAGTACTTGACACGTACTTTGCTTTCAAAAGTGAAACATAATTAATGCTTACGTAAGATTTCTCTTGACTTCTCAGGAGTATACTAACTCCAAGGACAAGTAACATCACAAACCATTATTTAAGTGCTGATGTTGGAGCTGCAATACTACTACCAAGACAAAAAATGATACAGGTAACACTGCTTTCAGATTTCTAAGAATTGCTAAAATAGTATGTTTACAGAGCATTCAGAGTTGAGAATATGACAAGTTCCTACCATCTCAAACACTGCCAATCTAGAACAAAAAGAAAGTACTTGAACGCCTGCAGTAATCGAACACAAACCAGAACATATCAGTGCATGACAAGGAAATGTAGTCACAAAATGATTCTACCCTTTCAAGTCCCAAAAAGGACCGAGGAACTTACCGGAGGCGATACCTGGATTTCAAACAGAGTACAATGTAGCCACTGTAGGGGAGAAGATCACAGAGAGCTCTTCTCAGATTGCTCAGAGTCAGCCCCAGCACCCTGTCCTGACTGAAGCAGACAAAGTGGTCAAACAGGTAGGTAGAAATGAGTAAGGAACAGAGAGTATGGTTATTCTTGCATTGTTTTGTTCGTCTGTCAAAGAAAAGAGTGCTTCTGACTTTTGTCAATGTCCATCTTTATTTTAGGAGAAGAACAAACGGTGGTATCACACTTTGCTCAAGTGTATGATACCATGTGTGTACAGCAGACATCACCAAAGGAAAAGGAGACACCTGAGTAGAGAACAAGAATATGAAAAGACTGATGAAAAAAAGCACCAGGAGAAATCCATTGAATATGCACAATCTCGTCCAGTATTTCAATGAAAAGTTTCAGTGTTGTTTTTAGTGTCGTCGTATTGCATACATTTAAAACAATGTGTCTTGTTTAATGAACAATTTGATTTACTTTAGTAAAAAGTGTTGTTTACTGTAGTCCTAGCATGGATGCAATTGTTAGAAAAAACGTGAATGAAAAACTGAATGTTTCATACAATATGGGTTTGTGTTAACCCACACACCTAAGTGAAATGTTTGATTACGTTTACAAGACATAACACATAGTTCAGTTGAGTGTGAAAGGGAACAACAGAGAAAGTCACAAACAAAACATTTGTGAAGGACTTGATGAATGTTTTTTCTTTAGAAATGACAAAAAATAAAGAATTTTTCAACAAGATGTCTTTCTATAGCGAGTTTCATTTGAGATAGTCTTTTCTTAGAAGTGCAAGAGTGGTATTCCCTACAACTTATTCCCCAATTTGATCATTCTCAGAAATTAGGAGACGGAAACCACACCTACTGTAATATTAGACCTTGTAACAAGGCAACTAGGTTTCAATGGCTTAAAAGGTGCAGAAAGAGGCTCATGTATAATGACCTCCAGTGTCCCACAGGTTTCCCAAATCATTTCTTAGAGTATGGAAAAAGAGGAAATAAAGTGTCTACAGAAAGTGTATACCCCCTTGAACTTTGTTCAGTTTGTTGCGCCAGTGCCAGAGTTTCATGCAATTAAATGAGGACCTCTATCTCACACCACATATGTTATACTTTCAATGGGAAAAAAGGAAATATTACAATTGTATACATTTTCACCCACATGTTAATATTTGGTAGAAGCCCTTTTCACAGCAATTTCAGCTGTGAGTCTGTTGGTAATGGGCTCCACCACCTCTGCACCAACAAGATTTGATAATATTTGAGAATTTCAGAAGTCTGTCTGGTTTAGCTGAAGAATCAGCTAAGGTAAGTTTCAGGAAGAGCATCTGATTTCTTTCAATAAAGCAGAACAGAGAAAAAACACACAATACAAAATCATGAGAATTTGTATCCATATGACACTTTGACTCGAATACTTTTATCAGACCTACACAGAGTATATACTGTACACACTTTTTCAGCCCAGGTTTAT
This sequence comes from Lepisosteus oculatus, assembly GCF_040954835.1. Lineage (NCBI taxonomy): Eukaryota > Metazoa > Chordata > Actinopteri > Semionotiformes > Lepisosteidae > Lepisosteus > Lepisosteus oculatus. Next base: position 397,377 of record NW_027168042.1, on the reverse strand, counting down.
ACATTTGGAACTGCCATTTGTAGGTGTTTTTGTGTCTTAGCTCAACACTGTGAAACCTGTAGTTACAAACATGGAGGATGAAGACATGAAGACATATATTGTACCTCTGACCGGCCTACCTTCCAAGAGGTGAAAGATGAAACTTTTCCTTTATCGTCAACTCAGTGAATGTCTTTAAACTTTCGAAAACTGTAACAAAGAATAAGTTAAAAAACTTATTTTCATTGGACCCACAGAAAAGTCAAAGTTGTCCATAGAAATGCCCGTCTAAATCAGAAATCTACAGCACAAAGGCAGTGGCCTTTCGGGACATAAAAATGAAATCAGACTTTACTCAGACGAATTGCCCTTGGTCACGGACATCTTGCTATCAGTCACTACAAAGATGTTTTCTCTCGTGCCATGGCTTGCCTGACTTGCTTCTTCTGCTGGATGGCTTCTGGTCGCTGGTCAGGATCGACAGCCAGCATGTCCTGGAACAGTGTCCTTAGCTCCGTGCTTATGGCTCTATTTACTTTCAGGGGGATGTGGAACTGCAGCCAGGGGTTCTCATCCAGGGCCTCTCCAACAGGCCCTGACAGACATATGCTCCTGTATCGGAAACACACTTTAGTTCAATTCTAAAATATTTCTCATAGGACTGAAGGAACCTTTGCCTGTTAAGAGTTAACAATTTGGTCCTCAAGAACTGTTTTACGGTTTTCTACACTCCTGGCTGGCCAAGGTCTCTTTAAGGTCTCTTAAGTGGAGGTGTAACTCATGTATCCTACATGTGATTTAGCAACATGAAAGGGAATAGCTTCTTATCGGATTATGGTCTTGGTTAACTGCCTAAGGCTGACCTAAGTGCCTAACTTTCTGACTTTCTTTATACCTTATATGTTAAGAAGCTTCTTCTGACCAATCAGAAATATATGCTTTATGTATGAACATTTTGCTCATCAAAGTGAGTGAGAGACAAGGTTAACAGAAATTAGCCACGGCAGTAAATGACAGCATATTTTTGGGTTCTTAAATGGTCTCTACCTGGCACACCTGCAGTGCAAACTGACACACACTGTTTAGAGAAACAGCTACTCTATTACTAATATTAATGAAACATTTCTTATTCTATGGAACAAAAACAAACAGTAAAACTAAAACACAGATCTCTTAGCTTCCTATTTCATGAACCAGATGACTGAATGACCAAGCCTAACTAGTGGCCAGAACCCCAGTTAACCCTCCGTAACACAAAGTTTAACCACACGACAGGAACTCTTTCAAACTGAGTGAAAATCATAAATGGATCCATAACTTTACATCAATTTACTATGTTGTGCCAATACCTGCATTTACATTTAGAACGAATGATGTCATAGAACCAGCATCACACCAGTTCCAGGTGTCTCCAAGGAGACAACAGAACTTCAGTTGTGTTTGCTAAAATACACACTTTGAAACATACTGTAACACTTAGTTAACATGTCTGGTTTAGTTGAAGAATCGGCTAAGGTAAGTTTCAAGGTTTAATTGTGGGATAACACCTGTGCTTTTTTCCCCCAACCGCTAGAATATGATTCGCACCAAACCCAAAAGAAATACTGCACAGTTCAGGAACTTCATCAACCTAGCAACTGTAAAATAAGCTTACAAACAACTGAATTGAAATGCCAAAAAGTTCAGAGAAAGGCACAAACTATGTTTACTTGGGGTTTACAAAATTAAAGCTAACTAAAACTGTAATGATAAACAATCATGCTGCCAATGGACAGAGAAATATCATGTTTTTTGAATAATGTATTATTTGTTACATAGGAACCCAGTATAAGGGAATCCCTTGCGATCCTGTCTGCAGAGATAAAGGTAAGTATTGTTTTCTCTTTAGCTCTGTCACTCCAAGAAATATAATGAACATAAATATATTTGCCAATCTTTTCATAGTAATCCAAACAACTCTGCGTGTATCTGACATTTGTAATATTTATCTACCGCAGTATAACTCTTCTGGCAAGGCGATTGGTATTGTACCTTGAAAGAAAACTGATTGGAAATGTCATGTACTCTATGGTTTCTATTGATGTCAAGTGGCAAATGTTGACTGGTGATGTTATGTGAATCTTAGGAAATGGTCATTTTTCAATCGAGTCTATGTTTCTCAGAATTTGAGACAGAGAGGTCAATCTCTGCAATCCAAGCTGAGGGCATTTCTTGGAATGGAAAGGTAAGAGCAACGTGTTCTTTGATATTCTCTTAAGACTCTTCGCCAGATTTTACGATGAAAAATGTAAATAATAATAACAAACATTATTTTATATAGTGCCTTGAAAGGTGGCTTCTTTACAGAATGACAAAACCAACTACAATAAATAATACACAAGATATGCATGATGACAATACACAGTTAGAGGAGACAGTAGATGGTCATTGTCAGTGTATTCTGAAGGTAGTTTTCCAATTTTTTGGAACGGGGTAAAAGAGGCCACCTCTACTAGAATCTTTGTCCTAACCAAAAATGTAACAAAGTATAATAATAATATTAAAAATAATAATGATAAACTTTATCTATAGAGCACCTTTCATACAAATAGTGCTTTGGTGCTTTAAAAACCAAGCGTAAAAATAAAATATTACAATTGAGAGATATACTTTCAGTTGTAAAGGAAAATACAGCAATACAGTAAAGCAACATACATGTCAATTAAATAAATAAAAGTTAGGAAAGTCGTAATAAAATAAGAACAATTAAAGAGAACTAAAAAAAGAAACAGAAATAGAAAGAACAAAGAACCACTTTAACTAAAAGCAACATTTTCAAATGTTTTTTAAAACAATGTACCGAGCTTGACTGCCTAATAAAAAGTGGAAGTGAGTTTCATAATTTGGAAGCATAAAAACAAAAAGCAGCCTCTCCACTCTTTCTGCATTTCACATGTGGTATTTGCAGTAGGCCAGTATGTGCAGATCTCAGGTCACGTATAGGAACATATGAAGACAGACATTCAGTAAGGTACAGACGTGCTAGGTCGCTTAAAGCTTTAAAAACAAGTAAAAGAACTTTCAAATTTATCCTAGATAATACAGGTGACCAGTGAAGTTTTTTCAAAACAGGAATGATATTCTCTTTCTTGTATTTGTTAGGATCTGTGCTACTGCATTTCGAACAAGTAGTAAGGGATTTATTCTTTTCTTGGGAAGCCCACAAAACAGAGCATTATAATCATATCCACATCAATGTGAGCAATGGAGAAGTCAAATTAACGTGTCTAAATATCATCTAGTTCTATCCCAGGGAAGAGGGCTGTTGCCTACACAGACGACAAGACACAAAACGCTCAACTGTGCAAAACACGCATAAGGACATCAGTCAGGAGGAACAAGGTAAAGTGTTTTTTCTTCTTCACCATGGTCATGTAGTTTCACTCCAAGCACTGTCATATGAAATAACTGTGGAAACGACCTCCCCAACATTTTGGGTTGTTGCATTTTGCTTCAATGAATTTTAACCTTTTCTTTTAGACATTAAGAGGAAGGACACATTCACCCTTGGTAGAGATTCAGTTGTTCTATGAGATGTCAAGGTGAGAATTAACCACTTCAGGGATAAGTCAATCCACATAACTGAAACAGGGGCAATGAACAGGATATGGGGATTTTGCTAGTTATAAAGTACAATAATCATCATTACATGATCTAAGACTACTGAAGTATAAGCTGTGTCCCTGACTGATTAATTAGCAAATTCATCGTTGTAGAGTGCAGCTACTATCTATTCAGTGGCATTTCCTTAAAACAATTGTATTCCCACATTCTGAATATGGAGTGAGATCATGTAGAGAATGTTGGACTTGTAATAACTAATTGAAGGATAATAATAATCAACGAAAGTGCTTAAAAGTATCAACAAATGCCTTCAAAGTACTTGACACGTACTTTGCTTTCAAAAGTGAAACATAATTAATGCTTACGTAAGATTTCTCTTGACTTCTCAGGAGTATACTAACTCCAAGGACAAGTAACATCACAAACCATTATTTAAGTGCTGATGTTGGAGCTGCAATACTACTACCAAGACAAAAAATGATACAGGTAACACTGCTTTCAGATTTCTAAGAATTGCTAAAAAAGTATGTTTACAGAGCATTCAGAGTTGAGAATATGACAAGTTCCTACCATCTCAAACACTGCCAATCTAGAACAAAAAGAAAGTACTTGAACGCCTGCAGTAATCGAACACAAACCAGAACATATCAGTGCATGACAAGGAAATGTAGTCACAAAATGATTCTACCCTTTCAAGTCCCAAAAAGGACCGAGGAACTTACCGGAGGCGATACCTGGATTTCAAACAGAGTAGCCACTGTAGGGGAGAAGATCACAGAGAGCTCTTCTCAGATTGCTCAGAGTCAGCCCCAGCACCCTGTCCTGACTGAAGCAGACAAAGTGGTCAAACAGGTAGGTAGAAATGAGTAAGGAACAGAGAGTATGGTTATTCTTGCATTGTTTTGTTCGTCTGTCAAAGAAAAGAGTGCTTCTGACTTTTGTCAATGTTCATCTTTATTTTAGGAGAAGAACAAACGGTGGTATCACACTTTGCTCAAGTGTATGATACCATGTGTGTACAGCAGACATCACCAAAGGAACAGGAGACACCTGAGTAGAGAACAAGAATATGAAAAGACTGATGAAAAAAAGCACCAGGAGAAATCCATTGAATATGCACAATCTCGTCCAGTATTTCAGTTTCAGTTTCAGTTTCAGTGTTGTTTTTAGTGTCGTCGTACTGCATACATTTAAAACAATGTGTCTTGTTTAATGAACAATTTGATTTACTTTAGTAAAAAGTGTTGTTTACTGTAGTCCTAGCATGGATGCAATTGTTAGAAAAAACTTGAATGAAAAACTGAATGTTTCATACAATATGGGTTTGTGTTAACCCACACACCTAAGTGAAATGTTTGATTACGTTTACAAGACATAACACATAGTTCAGTTGAGTGTGAAAGGGAACAACAGAGAAAGTCACAAACAAAACATTTGTGAAGGACTTGATGAATGTTTTTTCTTTAGAAATGACAAAAAATAAAGAATTTTTCAACAAGATGTCTTTCTATAGCGAGTTTCATTTGAGATAGTCTTTTCTTAGAAGTGCAAGAGTGGTATTCCCTACAACTTATTCCCCAATTTGATCATTCTCAGAAATTAGGAGACGGAAACCACACCTACTGTAATATTAGACCTTGTAACAAGGCAACTAGGTTTCAATGGCTTAAAAGGTGCAGAAAGAGGCTCATGTATAATGACTTCCAGTGTCCCACAGGTTTCCCAAATCATTTCTTAGAGTATGGAAAAAGAGGAAATAAAGTGTCTACAGAAAGCGTATACCCCCTTGAACTTTGTTCAGTTTGTTGCGCCAGTGCCAGAGTTTCATGCACCTCTTTCTCACACCACATATGTTATACTTTCAATGGGAAAAAAGGAAATATTACATTTTCACCCACATGTTAATATTTGGTAGAAGCCCTTTTCACAGCAATTTCAGCTGTGAGTCTGTTGGTAATGGGCTCCACCACCTCTGCACCAACAAGATTTGATAATATTTGAGAATTTCAGAAGTCTGTCTGGTTTAGCTGAAGAATCAGCTAAGGTAAGTTTCAGGAAGAGCATCTGATTTCTTTCAATAAAGCAGAACAGAGAAAAAACACACAATACAAAATCATGAGAATTTGTATCCATATGACACTTTGACTCGAATACTTTTATCAGACCTACACAGAGTATATACTGTACACACTTTTTCAGCCCAGGTTTATACATTTGGAACTGCCATTTGTAGGTGTTTTTGTGTCTTAGCTCAACACTGTGAAACCTGTAGTTACAAACATGGAGGATGAAGACATGAAGACATATATTGTACCTCTGACCGGCCTACCTTCCAAGAGGTGAAAGATGAAACTTTTCCTTTATCGTCAACTCAGTGAATGTCTTTAAACTTTCGAAAACTGTAACAAAGAATAAGTTAAAAAACTTATTTTCATTGGACCCACAGAAAAGTCAAAGTTGTCCATAGAAATGCCCGTCTAAATCAGAAATCTACAGCACAAAGGCAGTGGCCTTTCGGGACATAAAAATGAAATCAGACTTTACTCAGACGAATTGCCCTTAGTCACGGACATCTTGCTATCAGTCACTACAAAGATGTTTTCTCTCGTGCCATGGCTTGCCTGACTTGCTTCTTCTGCTGGATGGCTTCTGGTCGCTGGTCAGGATCGACAGCCAGCATGTCCTGGAGCAGTGTCCTTAGCTCAGTGCTTATGGCTCTATTTACTTTCAGGGGGATGTGGAACTGCAGCCAGGGGTTCTCATCCACGGCCTCTCCAACAGGCCCTGACAGACATATGCTCCTGTATCGGAAACACACTTTAGGTCAATTCTAAAATATTTCTCATAGGACTGAAGGAACCTTTGCCTGTTAAGAGTTAACAATTAGGTCCTCAAGAACTGTTTTACGGTTTTCTACACTCCTGGCTGGCCAAGGTCTCTTTAAGGTCTCTTAAGTGGAGGTGTAACTCATGTATCCTACATAATATTTAGCAACATGAAAGGGATTAGCTTCTTATCGGATTATGGTCTTGGTTAACTGCCTAAGGCTGACCTAAGTGCCTAACTTTCTGACTTTCTTTATACCTTATATGTTAAGAAGCTTCTTCTGACCAATCAGAAATGTATGCTTTATGTATGAACATTTTGCTCATCAAAGTGAGTGAGAGACAAGGTTAACAGAAATTAGCCACGGCAGTAAATGACAGCATATTTTTGGGTTCTTAAATGGTCTCTACCTGGCACACCTGCAGTGCAAACTGACACACACTCTTTAGAGAAACAGCTACTCTATTACTAATATTAATGAAACATTTCTTATTCTATGGAACAAAAACAAACAGTAAAACTAAAACACAGATCTCTTAGCTTCCTATTTCATGAACCAGATGACTGAATGACCAAGCCTAACTAGTAGCCAGAACCCCAGTTAACCCTCCGTAACACAAAGTTTAACCACACGACAGGAACTCTTTCAAACTGAGTGAAAATCATAAATGGATCCATAACTTTACATCAATTTACTATGTTGTGCCAATACCTGCATTTACATTTAGAACGAATGATGTCATAGAACCAGCATCACACCAGTTCCAGGTGTCTCCAAGGAGACAACAGAACTTCAGTTGTGTTTGCTAAAATACACACTTTGAAACATACTGTAACACTTAGTTAACATGTCTGGTTTAGTTGAAGAATCGGCTAAGGTAAGTTTCAGGGTTTAATGGTGGGATGGCACCTGTGCTTTTTTCCCCCAACCGCTAGAATATGATTCGCACCAAACCCAAAAGAAATACTGCACAGTTCAGGAACTTCATCAACCTAGCAACTGTAAAATAAGCTTACAAACAACTGAATTGAAATGCCAAAAAGTTCAGAGAAAGGCACAAACTATGTTTACTTGGGGTTTACAAAATTAAAGCTAACTAAAACTGTAATGATAAACAATCATGCTGCCAATGGACAGAGAAATATCATGTTTTTTGAATAATGTATTATTTGTTACATAGGAACCCAGTATAAGGGAATCCCTTGCGATCCTGTCTGCAGAGATAAAGGTAAGTATTGTTTTCTCTTTAGCTCTGTCACTCCAAGAAATATAATGAACATAAATATATTTGCCAATCTTTTCATAGTAATCCAAACAACTCTGCGTGTATCTGACATTTGTAATATTTTTCTACCGCAGTATAACTCTTCTGGCAAGGCGATTGGTATTGTACCTTGAAAGAAAACTGATTGGAAATGTCATGTACTCTATGGTTTCTATTGATGTCAAGTGGCAAATGTTGACTGGTGATGTTATGTGAATCTTAGGAAATGGTCATTTTTCAATCGAGTCTATGTTTCTCAGAATTTGAGACAGAGAGGTCAATCTCTGCAATCCGAGCTGAGGGCATTTCTTGGAATGGAAAGGTAAGAGCAACGTGTTCCTTGATATTCTCTTAAGACTCTTCGCCAGATTTTACGATGAAAAATGTAAATAATAATAACAAACATGATTTTATATAGTGCCTTGAAAGGTGGCCTCTTTACAGAATGACAAAACCAACTACAATAAATAATACACAAGATATGCATGATGACAATACACAGTTAGAGGAGACAGTAGATGGTCATTGTCAGTGTATTCTGAAGGTAGTTTTCCAATTTTTTGGAACGGGGTAAAAGAGGCCACCTCTACTAGAATCTTTGTCCTAACCAAAAATGTAACAAAGTATAATAATAATATTAAAAATAATAATAATAAACTTTATCTATAGAGCACCTTTCATACAAATAGTGCTTTGGTGCTTTAAAAACCAAGCGTAAAAATAAAATATTACAATTGAGAGATATACTTTCAGTTGTAAAGGAAAATACAGCAATACAGTAAAGCAACATACATGTCAATTAAATAAATAAAAATTAGGAAAGTCGTAATAAAATAAGAACAATTAAAGAGAACTAAAAAAAGAAACAGAAATAGAAAGAACAAAGAACCACTTTAACTAAAAGCAACATTTTCAAATGTTTTTTAAAACAATGTACCGAGCTTGACTGCCTAATAAAAAGTGGAAGTGAGTTTCATAATTTGGAAGCATAAAAACAAAAAGCAGCCTCTCCACTCTTTCTGCATTTCACATGTGGTATTTGCAGTAGGCCAGTATGTGCAGATCTCAGGTCACGTATAGGAACATATGAAGACAGACATTCAGTAAGGTACAGACGTGCTAGGTCGCTTAAAGCTTTAAAAACAAGTAAAAGAACTTTCAAATTTATCCTAGATAATACAGGTGACCAGTGAAGTTTTTTCAAAACAGGAATGATATTCTCTTTCTTGTATTTGTTAGGATCTGTGCTACTGCATTTCGAACAAGTAGTAAGGGATTTATTGTTTTCTTGGGAAGCCCACAAAACAGAGCATTATAATCATATCCACATCAATGTGAGCAATGGAGAAGTCAAATTAACGTGTCTAAATATCATCTAGTTCTATCCCAGGGAAGAGGGCTGTTGCCTACACAGACGACAAGACACAAAACGCTCAACTGTGCAAAACACGCATAAGGACATCAGTCAGGAGGAACAAGGTAAAGTGTTTTTTCTTCTTCACCATGGTCATGTAGTTTCACTCCAAGCACTGTCATATGAAATAACTGTGGAAACGACCTCCCCAACATTTTGGGTTGTTGCATTTTGCTTCAATGAATTTTAACCTTTTCTTTTAGACATTAAGAGGAAGGACACATTCACCCTTGGTAGAGATTCAGTTGTTCTATGAGATGTCAAGGTGAGAATTAACCACTTCAGGGATAAGTCAATCCACATAACTGAAAAAGGGGCAATGAACAGGATATGGGGATTTTGCTAGTTATAAAGTACAATAATCATCATTACATGATCTAAGACTACTGAAGTATAAGCTGTGTCCCTGACTGATTAATTAGCAAATTCATCTTTGTAGAGTGCAGCTACTATCTATTCAGTGGCATTTCCTTAAAACAATTGTATTCCCACATTCTGAATATGGAGTGAGATCATGTAGAGAATGTTGGACTTGTAATAACTAATTGAAGGATAATAATAATCAACGAAAGTGCTTAAAAGTATCAACAAATGCCTTCAAAGTACTTGACACGTACTTTGCTTTCAAAAGTGAAACATAATTAATGCTTACGTAAGATTTCTCTTGACTTCTCAGGAGTATACTAACTCCAAGGACAAGTAACATCACAAACCATTATTTAAGTGCTGATGTTGGAGCTGCAATACTACTACCAAGACAAAAAATGATACAGGTAACACTGCTTTCAGATTTCTAAGAATTGCTAAAATAGTATGTTTACAGAGCATTCAGAGTTGAGAATATGACAAGTTCCTACCATCTCAAACACTGCCAATCTAGAACAAAAAGAAAGTACTTGAACGCCTGCAGTAATCGAACACAAACCAGAACATATCAGTGCATGACAAGGAAATGTAGTCACAAAATGATTCTACCCTTTCAAGTCCCAAAAAGGACCGAGGAACTTACCGGAGGCGATACCTGGATTTCAAACAGAGTAGCCACTGTAGGGGAGAAGATCACAGAGAGCTCTTCTCAGATTGCTCAGAGTCAGCCCCAGCACCCTGTCCTGACTGAAGCAGACAAAGTGGTCAAACAGGTAGGTAGAAATGAGTAAGGAACAGAGAGTATGGTTATTCTTGCATTGTTTTGTTCGTCTGTCAAAGAAAAGAGTGCTTCTGACTTTTGTCAATGTTCATCTTTATTTTAGGAGAAGAACAAACGGTGGTATCACACTTTGCTCAAGTGTATGATACCATGTGTGTACAGCAGACATCACCAAAGGAACAGGAGACACCTGAGTAGAGAACAAGAATATGAAAAGACTGATGAAAAAAAGCACCAGGAGAAATCCATTGAATATGCACAATCTCGTCCAGTATTTCAGTTTCAGTTTCAGTTTCAGTGTTGTTTTTAGTGTCGTCGTACTGCATACATTTAAAACAATGTGTCTTGTTTAATGAACAATTTGATTTACTTTAGTAAAAAGTGTTGTTTACTGTAGTCCTAGCATGGATGCAATTGTTAGAAAAAACTTGAATGAAAAACTGAATGTTTCATACAATATGGGTTTGTGTTAACCCACACACCTAAGTGAAATGTTTGATTACGTTTACAAGACATAACACATAGTTCAGTTGAGTGTGAAAGGGAACAACAGAGAAAGTCACAAACAAAACATTTGTGAAGGACTTGATGAATGTTTTTTCTTTAGAAATGACAAAAAATAAAGAATTTTTCAACAAGATGTCTTTCTATAGCGAGTTTCATTTGAGATAGTCTTTTCTTAGAAGTGCAAGAGTGGTATTCCCTACAACTTATTCCCCAATTTGATCATTCTCAGAAATTAGGAGACGGAAACCACACCTACTGTAATATTAGACCTTGTAACAAGGCAACTAGGTTTCAATGGCTTAAAAGGTGCAGAAAGAGGCTCATGTATAATGACTTCCAGTGTCCCACAGGTTTCCCAAATCATTTCTTAGAGTATGGAAAAAGAGGAAATAAAGTGTCTACAGAAAGCGTATACCCCCTTGAACTTTGTTCAGTTTGTTGCGCCAGTGCCAGAGTTTCATGCACCTCTTTCTCACACCACATATGTTATACTTTCAATGGGAAAAAAGGAAATATTACATTTTCACCCACATGTTAATATTTGGTAGAAGCCCTTTTCACAGCAATTTCAGCTGTGAGTCTGTTGGTAATGGGCTCCACCACCTCTGCACCAACAAGATTTGATAATATTTGAGAATTTCAGAAGTCTGTCTGGTTTAGCTGAAGAATCAGCTAAGGTAAGTTTCAGGAAGAGCATCTGATTTCTTTCAATAAAGCAGAACAGAGAAAAAACACACAATACAAAATCATGAGAATTTGTATCCATATGACACTTTGACTCGAATACTTTTATCAGACCTACACAGAGTATATACTGTACACACTTTTTCAGCCCAGGTTTATACATTTGGAACTGCCATTTGTAGGTGTTTTTGTGTCTTAGCTCAACACTGTGAAACCTGTAGTTACAAACATGGAGGATGAAGACATGAAGACATATATTGTACCTCTGACCGGCCTACCTTCCAAGAGGTGAAAGATGAAACTTTTCCTTTATCGTCAACTCAGTGAATGTCTTTAAACTTTCGAAAACTGTAACAAAGAATAAGTTAAAAAACTTATTTTCATTGGACCCACAGAAAAGTCAAAGTTGTCCATAGAAATGCCCGTCTAAATCAGAAATCTACAGCACAAAGGCAGTGGCCTTTCGGGACATAAAAATGAAATCAGACTTTACTCAGACGAATTGCCCTTAGTCACGGACATCTTGCTATCAGTCACTACAAAGATGTTTTCTCTCGTGCCATGGCTTGCCTGACTTGCTTCTTCTGCTGGATGGCTTCTGGTCGCTGGTCAGGATCGACAGCCAGCATGTCCTGGAGCAGTGTCCTTAGCTCAGTGCTTATGGCTCTATTTACTTTCAGGGGGATGTGGAACTGCAGCCAGGGGTTCTCATCCACGGCCTCTCCAACAGGCCCTGACAGACATATGCTCCTGTATCGGAAACACACTTTAGGTCAATTCTAAAATATTTCTCATAGGACTGAAGGAACCTTTGCCTGTTAAGAGTTAACAATTAGGTCCTCAAGAACTGTTTTACGGTTTTCTACACTCCTGGCTGGCCAAGGTCTCTTTAAGGTCTCTTAAGTGGAGGTGTAACTCATGTATCCTACATAATATTTAGCAACATGAAAGGGATTAGCTTCTTATCGGATTATGGTCTTGGTTAACTGCCTAAGGCTGACCTAAGTGCCTAACTTTCTGACTTTCTTTATACCTTATATGTTAAGAAGCTTCTTCTGACCAATCAGAAATGTATGCTTTATGTATGAACATTTTGCTCATCAAAGTGAGTGAGAGACAAGGTTAACAGAAATTAGCCACGGCAGTAAATGACAGCATATTTTTGGGTTCTTAAATGGTCTCTACCTGGCACACCTGCAGTGCAAACTGACACACACTCTTTAGAGAAACAGCTACTCTATTACTAATATTAATGAAACATTTCTTATTCTATGGAACAAAAACAAACAGTAAAACTAAAACACAGATCTCTTAGCTTCCTATTTCATGAACCAGATGACTGAATGACCAAGCCTAACTAGTAGCCAGAACCCCAGTTAACCCTCCGTAACACAAAGTTTAACCACACGACAGGAACTCTTTCAAACTGAGTGAAAATCATAAATGGATCCATAACTTTACATCAATTTACTATGTTGTGCCAATACCTGCATTTACATTTAGAACGAATGATGTCATAGAACCAGCATCACACCAGTTCCAGGTGTCTCCAAGGAGACAACAGAACTTCAGTTGTGTTTGCTAAAATACACACTTTGAAACATACTGTAACACTTAGTTAACATGTCTGGTTTAGTTGAAGAATCGGCTAAGGTAAGTTTCAGGGTTTAATGGTGGGATGGCACCTGTGCTTTTTTCCCCCAACCGCTAGAATATGATTCGCACCAAACCCAAAAGAAATACTGCACAGTTCAGGAACTTCATCAACCTAGCAACTGTAAAATAAGCTTACAAACAACTGAATTGAAATGCCAAAAAGTTCAGAGAAAGGCACAAACTATGTTTACTTGGGGTTTACAAAATTAAAGCTAACTAAAACTGTAATGATAAACAATCATGCTGCCAATGGACAGAGAAATATCATGTTTTTTGAATAATGTATTATTTGTTACATAGGAACCCAGTATAAGGGAATCCCTTGCGATCCTGTCTGCAGAGATAAAGGTAAGTATTGTTTTCTCTTTAGCTCTGTCACTCCAAGAAATATAATGAACATAAATATATTTGCCAATCTTTTCATAGTAATCCAAACAACTCTGCGTGTATCTGACATTTGTAATATTTTTCTACCGCAGTATAACTCTTCTGGCAAGGCGATTGGTATTGTACCTTGAAAGAAAACTGATTGGAAATGTCATGTACTCTATGGTTTCTATTGATGTCAAGTGGCAAATGTTGACTGGTGATGTTATGTGAATCTTAGGAAATGGTCATTTTTCAATCGAGTCTATGTTTCTCAGAATTTGAGACAGAGAGGTCAATCTCTGCAATCCGAGCTGAGGGCATTTCTTGGAATGGAAAGGTAAGAGCAACGTGTTCCTTGATATTCTCTTAAGACTCTTCGCCAGATTTTACGATGAAAAATGTAAATAATAATAACAAACATGATTTTATATAGTGCCTTGAAAGGTGGCCTCTTTACAGAATGACAAAACCAACTACAATAAATAATACACAAGATATGCATGATGACAATACACAGTTAGAGGAGACAGTAGATGGTCATTGTCAGTGTATTCTGAAGGTAGTTTTCCAATTTTTTGGAACGGGGTAAAAGAGGCCACCTCTACTAGAATCTTTGTCCTAACCAAAAATGTAACAAAGTATAATAATAATATTAAAAATAATAATAATAAACTTTATCTATAGAGCACCTTTCATACAAATAGTGCTTTGGTGCTTTAAAAACCAAGCGTAAAAATAAAATATTACAATTGAGAGATATACTTTCAGTTGTAAAGGAAAATACAGCAATACAGTAAAGCAACATACATGTCAATTAAATAAATAAAAATTAGGAAAGTCGTAATAAAATAAGAACAATTAAAGAGAACTAAAAAAAGAAACAGAAATAGAAAGAACAAAGAACCACTTTAACTAAAAGCAACATTTTCAAATGTTTTTTAAAACAATGTACCGAGCTTGACTGCCTAATAAAAAGTGGAAGTGAGTTTCATAATTTGGAAGCATAAAAACAAAAAGCAGCCTCTCCACTCTTTCTGCATTTCACATGTGGTATTTGCAGTAGGCCAGTATGTGCAGATCTCAGGTCACGTATAGGAACATATGAAGACAGACATTCAGTAAGGTACAGACGTGCTAGGTCGCTTAAAGCTTTAAAAACAAGTAAAAGAACTTTCAAATTTATCCTAGATAATACAGGTGACCAGTGAAGTTTTTTCAAAACAGGAATGATATTCTCTTTCTTGTATTTGTTAGGATCTGTGCTACTGCATTTCGAACAAGTAGTAAGGGATTTATTGTTTTCTTGGGAAGCCCACAAAACAGAGCATTATAATCATATCCACATCAATGTGAGCAATGGAGAAGTCAAATTAACGTGTCTAAATATCATCTAGTTCTATCCCAGGGAAGAGGGCTGTTGCCTACACAGACGACAAGACACAAAACACTCAACTGTGCAAAACACGCATAAGGACATCAGTCAGGAGGAACAAGGTTAAGTGTTTTTTCTTCTTCACCATGGTCATGTAGTTTCACTCCAAGCACTGTCATATGAAATAACTGTGGAAACGACCTCCCCAACATTTTGGGTTGTTGCATTTTGCTTCAATGAATTTTAACCTTTTCTTTTAGACATTAAGAGGAAGGACACATTCACCCTTGGTAGAGATTCAGTTGTTCTATGAGATGTCAAGGTGAGAATTAACCACTTCAGGGATAAGTCAATCCACATAACTGAAAAAGGGTCAATGAACAGGATATGGGGATTTTGCTAGTTATAAAGTACAATAATCATCATTACATGATCTAAGACTACTGAAGTATAAGCTGTGTCCCTGACTGATTAATTAGCAAATTCATCTTTGTAGAGTGCAGCTACTATCTATTCAGTGGCATTTCCTTAAAACAATTGTATTCCCACATTCTGAATATGGAGTGAGATCATGTAGAGAATGTTGGACTTGTAATAACTAATTGAAGGATAATAATAATCAACGAAAGTGCTTAAAAGTATCAACAAATGCCTTCAAAGTACTTGACACGTACTTTGCTTTCAAAAGTGAAACATAATTAATGCTTACGTAAGATTTCTCTTGACTTCTCAGGAGTATACTAACTCCAAGGACAAGTAACATCACAAACCATTATTTAAGTGCTGATGTTGGAGCTGCAATACTACTACCAAGACAAAAAATGATACAGGTAACACTGCTTTCAGATTTCTAAGAATTGCTAAAATAGTATGTTTACAGAGCATTCAGAGTTGAGAATATGACAAGTTCCTACCATCTCAAACACTGCCAATCTAGAACAAAAAGAAAGTACTTGAACGCCTGCAGTAATCGAACACAAACCAGAACATATCAGTGCATGACAAGGAAATGTAGTCACAAAATGATTCTACCCTTTCAAGTCCCAAAAAGGACCGAGGAACTTACCGGAGGCGATACCTGGATTTCAAACAGAGTACAATGTAGCCACTGTAGGGGAGAAGATCACAGAGAGCTCTTCTCAGATTGCTCAGAGTCAGCCCCAGCACCCTGTCCTGACTGAAGCAGACAAAGTGGTCAAACAGGTAGGTAGAAATGAGTAAGGAACAGAGAGTATGGTTATTCTTGCATTGTTTTGTTCGTCTGTCAAAGAAAAGAGTGCTTCTGACTTTGTCAATGTCCATCTTTATTTTAGGAGAAGAACAAACGGTGGTATCACACTTTGCTCAAGTGTATGATACCATGTGTGTACAGCAGACATCACCAAAGGAACAGGAGACACCTGAGTAGAGAACAAGAATATGAAAAGACTGATGAAAAAAAGCACCAGGAGAAATCCATTGAATATGCACAATCTCGTCCACTATTTCAGTTTCACTTTCAGTTTCAGTGTTGTTTTTAGTGTCGTCGTATTGCATACATTTAAAACAATGTGTCTTGTTTAATGAACAATTTGATTTACTTTAGTAAAAAGTGTTGTTTACTGTAGTCCTAGCATGGATGCAATTGTTAGAAAAAACTTGAATGAAAAACTGAATGTTTCATACAATATGGGTTTGTGTTAACCCACACACCTAAGTGAAATGTTTGATTACGTTTACAAGACATAACACATAGTTCAGTTGAGTGTGAAAGGGAACAACAGAGAAAGTCACAAACAAAACATTTGTGAAGGACTTGATGAATGTTTTTTCTTTAGAAATGACAAAAAATAAAGAATTTTTCAACAAGATGTCTTTCTATAGCGAGTTTCATTTGAGATAGTCTTTTCTTAGAAGTGCAAGAGTGGTATTCCCTACAACTTATTCCCCAATTTGATCATTCTCAGAAATTAGGAGACGGAAACCACACCTACTGTAATATTAGACCTTGTAACAAGGCAACTAGGTTTCAATGGCTTAAAAGGTGCAGAAAGAGGCTCATGTATAATGACCTCCAGTGTCCCACAGGTTTCCCAAATCATTTCTTAGAGTATGGAAAAAGAGGAAATAAAGTGTCTACAGAAAGCGTATACCCCCTTGAACTTTGTTCAGTTTGTTGCGCCAGTGCCAGAGTTTCATGCAATTAAATGAGGACCTCTTTCTCACACCACATATGTTATACTTTCAAAGGGAAAAAAGGAAATATTACAATTGTATACATTTTCACCCACATGTTAATATTTGGTAGAAGCCCTTTTCACAGCAATTTCAGCTGTGAGTCTGTTGGTAATGGGCTCCACCACCTCTGAACCAACAAGATTTGATAATATTTGAGAATTTCAGAAGTCTGTCTGGTTTAGCTGAAGAATCAGCTAAGGTAAGTTTCAGGAAGAGCATCTGATTTCTTTCAATAAAGCAGAACAGAGAAAAAACACACAATACAAAATCATGAGAATTTGTATCCATATGACACTTTGACTCGAATACTTTTATCAGACCTACACAGAGTATATACTGTACACACTTTCTCAGCCCAGGTTTATACATTTGATACATTTGGAACTGCCATTTGTAGGTGTTTTTGTGTCTTAGCTCAACACTGTGAAACCTGTAGTTACAAACATGGAGGATGAAGACATGAAGACATATATTGTACCTCTGACCGGCCTACCTTCCAAGAGGTGAAAGATGAAACTTTTCCTTTATCGTCAACTCAGTGAATGTCTTTAAACTTTCGAAAACTGTAACAAAGAATAAGTTAAAAAACTTATTTTCATTGGACCCACAGAAAAGTCAAAGTTGTCCATAGAAATGCCCGTCTAAATCAGAAATCTACAGCACAAAGGCAGTGGCCTTTCGGGACATAAAAATGAAATCAGACTTTACTCAGACGAATTGCCCTTGGTCACGGACATCTTGCTATCAGTCACTACAAAGATGTTTTCTCTCGTGCCATGGCTTGCCTGACTTGCTTCTTCTGCTGGATGGCTTCTGGTCGCTGGTCAGGATCGACAGCCAGCATGTCCTGGAGCAGTGTCCTTAGCTCCGTGCTTATGGCTCTATTTACTTTCAGGGGGATGTGGAACTGCAGCCAGGGGTTCTCATCCAGGGCCTCTCCAACAGGCCCTGACAGACATATGCTCCTGTATCGGAAACACACTTTAGTTCAATTCTAAAATATTTCTCATAGGACTGAAGGAACCTTTGCCTGTTAAGAGTTAACAATTAGGTCCTCAAGAACTGTTTTACGGTTTTCTACACTCCTGGCTGGCCAAGGTCTCTTTAAGGTCTCTTAAGTGGAGGTGTAACTCATGTATCCTACATGTGATTTAGCAACATGAAAGGGAATAGCTTCTTATCGGATTATGGTCTTGGTTAACTGCCTAAGGCTGACCTAAGTGCCTAACTTTCTGACTTTCTTTATACCTTATATGTTAAGAAGCTTCTTCTGACCAATCAGAAATGTATGCTTTATGTATGAACATTTTGCTCATCAAAGTGAGTGAGAGACAAGGTTAACAGAAATTAGCCACGGCAGTAAATGACAGCATATTTTTGGGTTCTTAAATGGTCTCTACCTGGCACACCTGCAGTGCAAACTGACACACACTGTTTAGAGAAACAGCTACTCTATTACTTATATTAATGAAACATTTCTTATTCTATGGAACAAAAACAAACAGTAAAACTAAAACACAGATCTCTTAGCTTCCTATTTCATGAACCAGATGACTGAATGACCAAGCCTAACTAGTAGCCAGAACCCCAGTTAACCCTCCGTAACACAAACTTTAACCACACGACAGGAACTCTTTCAAACTGAGTGAAAATCATAAATGGATCCATAACTTTACATCAATTTACTATGTTGTGCCAATACCTGCATTTACATTTAGAACGAATGATGTCATAGAACCAGCATCACACCAGTTCCAGGTGTCTCCAAGGAGACAACAGAACTTCAGTTGTGTTTGCTAAAATACACACTTTGAAACATACTGTAACACTTAGTTAACATGTCTGGTTTAGTTGAAGAATCGGCTAAGGTAAGTTTCAGGGTTTAATGGTGGGATGGCACCTGTGCTTTTTTCCCCCAACCGCTAGAATATGATTTGCACCAAACCCAAAAGAAATACTGCACAGTTCAGGAACTTCATCAACCTAGCAACTGTAAAATAAGCTTACAAACAACTGAATTGAAATGCCAAAAAGTTCAGAGAAAGGCACAAACTATGTTTACTTGGGGTTTACAAAATTAAAGCTAACTAAAACTGTAATGATAAACAATCATGCTGCCAATGGACAGAGAAATATCATGTTTTTTGAATAATGTATTATTTGTTACATAGGAACCCAGTATAAGGGAATCCCTTGCGATCCTGTCTGCAGAGATAAAGGTAAGTATTGTTTTCTCTTTAGCTCTGTCACTCCAAGAAATATAATGAACATAAATATATTTGCCAATCTTTTCATAGTAATCCAAACAACTCTGCGTGTATCTGACATTTGTAATATTTATCTACCGCAGTATAACTCTTCTGGCAAGGCGATTGGTATTGTACCTTGAAAGAAAACTGATTGGACATGTCATGTACTCTATGGTTTCTATTGATGTCAAGTGGCAAATGTTGACTGGTGATGTTATGTGAATCTTAGGAAATGGTCATTTTTCAATCGAGTCTATGTTTCTCAGAATTTGAGACAGAGAGGTCAATCTCTGCAATCCAAGCTGAGGGCATTTCTTGGAATGGAAAGGTAAGAGCAACTTGTTCTTTGATATTCTCTTAAGACTCTTCACCAGATTTAACGCTGAAAAATGTAAATAATAATAACAAACATTATTTTATTTTACCCCCTTGAACTTTGTTCAGTTTGTTGCGCCAGTGCCAGAGTTTCATGCAATTAAATGAGGACCTCTTTCTCACACCACATATGTTATACTTTCAATGGGAAAAAAGGAAATATTACAATTGTATACATTTTAAAGCCATGTGTTCATATTTGGTAGAAGCCCTAACAACACCTAAAAAACACCTAACAACGGGTGCAGGACCGAATTAGGGCAATATCCACTATTGATAAACATACAGAAAACAATATTAAAGTACTGGCTTTAATATTAGCCAGACACAGCTGGATGAGCTCTACCAGCCAGGACAGGAGGCTCTACTGTACACAGAGAGGGGAGGGAGGGGGGTACAAGCTGCCCAGCCCTGTGGAATGCTACAGAACCCTAAACAGACAAAACATACTACCCGAATATTTGACCAAGATATCCAGACACAGCTGGATGAGCTCCACCAGTCAGGACAGGCTAATAAGATACACTCCACAGACATTCACAACAGTGACATATCATAAACACTTGAATTACTTATCTACTCTCTCGAAACAAAATTTAGAGAAAAAACACATTGCCCAACGTTAGAAAGCACCTTGCATTACATTGCTTGAAAAACAATTTTATTTCGAAGGAATTATGGATCGGGAATTCTTCGAGGAAGTCGGGGTCACACAGCATGCCGCCCCATATATCAGGGAGCACATTGGATCAAGGCACAGTCTCTTTCAAGACAATGATCCGAAACACACAGCAGCAAGGGCGAGGCTTATAGCAGAACGAGTGAACTGGGTGAAAACTCCAGCCGAATCTCCAGATTTAAATCCAATAAGGATGGTATGGCATTAGCTGAAAGATGTTTGGAAAACTCCTAAACCCAGCACAAAGCAAGAACTGATACTGATACAATGTCTGTTGATACTGATACTGTATGAGTAGGGCTGTTTCACCACTCCTTTTATTTGTTGCATACAGCAGTACTTCTTATGGTAGTACTTAAGTACAGTACAGTAGGTACTTACATTAGTACTTCTCACGTTAAAAAAGTTAGGTGTTAGCATAAACTATTAGTAAATAAAAAATAATAAACTTAGCACTGTAATAAATTATGCTAATATTAAATTCGATTCTGCTCTGAGAATGTAGGGGGAAGGAAAAATGCCAGTGGTCTTTTCACTGATGAACTTGTGCCTGATGAACACCACTGCGTCACACCACACAGCTGCGAGTGCACCTCACTGTGCCCGGCCACCACTGCATCACACAACTGCCAGCGCACCTCACCGTACCAGGCCACCACTGCGTCACACAGCTGCAAGCACACCTCACCGTGCCAGGCCACCACTGCGTCACACAGCTGCCAGCGCACCTCACCATGCCAGGCCACCAGTGCGTCACACCACACAGCTGCCAGCGCAGCTCACCATGCCAGGCCAGCACTGAGTCACACCATACAGCTGCCAGGGCACCTCACTGTGCCAGGCCACCACTGCGTCACACAGGTGCCAGTGCACCTCACCGTGCCCGGCCACAACTTCATCATACAACTGCCAGTACACCTCACAGTATCAGGCCACCACTACGTCAAACCACACAGCCGCCAGTGCACCTCACTGTGCCAGGCCACCATTGCGTCACACAGCTGAAAGCGCACCTCACCGTGCCAAGCCACCACTGCATCACACAGCTGCCAGCACACCTCACCGTACCAGGCCACAACTGTGTCACACAGATGCCAGCACACCTCACCGAGCCCGGCCACAGCTGCATCACACAGCTGCCAGCGCACCTCACCGTGCCAGGCCACCACTGCGTCACACAGCTGCCAGCGCACCTCACTGTGCCAGGCCACCACTGCGTCACACAGCTGCCAGCGCACCTCACCATACCAGG
Source organism: Lepisosteus oculatus (assembly GCF_040954835.1). NCBI lineage: Eukaryota > Metazoa > Chordata > Actinopteri > Semionotiformes > Lepisosteidae > Lepisosteus > Lepisosteus oculatus. The sequence goes on along the minus strand of NW_027168042.1, from coordinate 375,783 downwards.
CCACCACTACGTCAAACCACACAGGTGCCAGTGCACCTCACCGAGCCAGGCCACCACTGCGTCACACCACACAGCTGCCAGTGCACCTCACTGTGCCAGGCCACCATTGCGTCACACAGCTGAAAGCGCACCTCACCGTGCCAAGCCACCACTGCATCACACAGCTGCCAGCACACCTCACCGTACCAGGCCACAACTGTGTCACACAGATGCCAGCACACCTCACCGAGCCCGGCCACAGCTGCATCACACAGCTGCCAGCGCACCTCACCGTGCCAGGCCACCACTGCGTCACACAGCTGCCAGCGCACCTCACTGTGCCAGGCCACCACTGCGTCACACAGCTGCCAGCGCACCTCACCATACCAGGCCACCACTACGTCAAACCACACAGGTGCCAGTGCACCTCACCGAGCCAGGCCACCACTGCGTCACACCACACAGCTGCCAGTGCACCTCACCGTGCCAGGCCACCACTGCGTCACACCACACAGCTACCAGTGCACCTCAGCGTGTCAGGCCGCCACTGCGTCACACCACACAGCAACCAGCGCACCTCACCGTGCCAGGCCACCACTGTGTCACACCACACAGATGCCAGTGCACCTCACCATACCAGGCCACCACTGCGTCACACAGCTGCCAGAACACCTCACCGTACCAGGCCACCACTGCGTCAGACCACACACAGCTGAAAGCTCACCTCACCGTGCCAAGCCACCACGGCGTCACAACACACAGCTGCCAGCGCACCTCACCATGCCAGGCCACCACTGCGTCACACCACACAGCTGCCAGCGCACCTCAAAGTACCCGGCCACCAGTGCGTCACACCACACAGCTGCCAGCGCAGCTCACCATGCCAGGCCAGCACTGAGTCACACCATACAGCTGCCAGCGCACCTCACCGTGCCAGGCCACCACTGCGTCACACCACACAGCCGCCAGCGCACCTCACTGTGCCAGGCCACCACTGGGTCACACAGCTGAAAGCGCACCTCACCGTGCCAAGCCACCACTGCGTCACACAGCTGCCAGCACACCTCACCGTACCAGGCCACAACTGCGTCACACAGCTGCCAGCGCACCTCACTGAACCCTGCCACAGCTGCGTCACACATCTACCAGCGCACCTCACCATGCCCAGCCACCACTGCATCACACAGCTGCAAGCGCACCTCAAAGTTCCCGGCCACTACTGAATCACACCACACAGGTGGCAGCGCACCGTACCAGACCACCACTGCGTCACACAGGTGCCAGCACACCTCAACGAGCACGGCCACAGCTGCATCACGCAGCTGCCAGCGCACCTCACCGTATTCTGCCACAGCTGCGTCACACAGCTGCCAGCGCACCTCACCGTGCCCGGCCACCACTACGTCACACATCTGCCAACGCACCTCACCGTGCCCAGCCACCACTGCGTCACACAGCTGCCAGCACACCTCACTGTGCCCGGCCACCACTTCATCATACAACTGCCAGTACACCTGACCGTGCAAGGCCACCACTGCGTCACACAGCTGCCAGCGCACCTCACCGTGCCAGGCCACCACTGCGTCACTCCACACAGCCGCCAGCGCACATCACTGTGCCAGGCCACCACTGCGTCACACAGCTGAAATCGCACTTCACCGTGCCAAGCCACAACTGCATCACACAGCTGCCAGCAGACCTCACCATACCAGGCCACCACTACGTCAAACCACACAGGTGCCAGTGCACCTCACTGTGCCCAGCAGCCACTGCATCACACAGCTGAAAGCACAACTCACCGTGCCAGGACACCACTGTGTCACACCACACAGCTGCCAGTGCACCTCACCGTGCCAGGCCACCACTGCGTCACACCACACAGCTAACAGTGCACCTCAGCGTGTCAGGCCGCCACTGCGTCACACCACACAGCCACCAGCGCACCTCACCGTGCCAGGCCACCACTGTGTCACACCACACAGATGCCAGTGTACCTCACCGTGCCAGGCCACCACTTCATCATAGAATTGCCAGCGCACCTCAAAGTACCCGGCCACCAATGCGTCACACCACACAGCTGCCAGCGCACCTCACCATGCCAGGCCACCACTGCATCACACACCTGCCAGAACACCTGAGCGTGCAAGGCCACCACTGCGTCACACAGCTGCCAGCGCACCTCACCGTGCCAGGCCACCACTGCGTCACACCACACAGCTGCCAGCGCACCTCACCGTGCCAGGCCACCACTGCGTCAGACCACACACAGCTGAAAGCCCACCTCAACGTGCCAGGCCACCACTGCGTCCCACAGCTGCCAGCACACCTCATGCCTTGTTATGTGAAACTTTAATTCTCTTTTTAGGATTTTTTGAACATGGTCTTTTTTTCCCCCAATCAGAGGCTCACCACAATTCACGCTCAACCACATCACAGATCTACTACACACACCTCAGGATGGTGACGTCACTGCCTTTCATATGGAAACATTTTGACACCGCGCTCAACAATCTTAGGAAGATCACAAAACAAGCCTGCTAGCCTGGATTTTACCTAAAAAAATCACGCCCGAGAAAGTGAAGTACTGTAGCATTAACTAGCAAAGGTGTATTGCAGACATAGGCATAGTAAGTAATACAGGCTTTATGAACTCTAATAATATTGTTTCGGCTGTGAATCCTTTCTTCAGCTGTGAGGGTCTTCAGCTCATAATGAAACGCTTGGAGTTTGCAATGTACGGCGCTCTGAACGAGTTCAACTTTAATGCAGGAAAAATGGATTTCCCAGAAGCTATACTGATTCTTATGGAAGCCCGTTTCCGCCAGGGAGTAGAAAAAATGCGCCCTGGTATTCTCTGGGATGCAGTGCAGTTAAAACTGTTCACTGTTACTGACCATACTGCCTGCCTGCGGGCACTTTTCCTTTCCGTGGGGGAGGGTGGACTGTCTTTCAATAGAAGGTTAGCCTATTCTACTCGGAGAATGTAGAGGGGGTGGAAAGTTCCCGCGGTCATTTAATTAGTATTACAATTCGCACTGATTCCCTTGCGAAGATATGGACATAAGAATATTCGTGCATGGTCAAAAAATGCCATAAAAACGACAAAATGAAGGCTGTGAAAACATTCACAATGTGCTGTATACACAAAGCACGTGTTCTCACAACTCGAGGAGGTTTCGTGAAAACTTTATATCGTCACACAAAATAAAGTTTTTTTGTTTACAAAGACGATTACAAAGAATGTGGACCAGGGTAATACTTTGAGTTTACAGCTTGTCCAAGGTCATTCATTATTAATACTATTAGGGATATCTTCGGTAAAGACTGACAGCAGGAACATTCCTGTTCTTTACTCAGCAGCTTGTTAAAAACAGGGTGTTCAAAACGTTTTTTTTTTACCCAGAAGAGTGACACAGCTTCGCGTTGTGAATCTGTTATTCCGTATTTACAAAGAAAGTGGAATACAGTAATACTACCTGCTATATAGATACATATTTTTAGATATTCAGATCCTTAAATTAATATCATTATTCATTTCTTTAGATACGTGATTCCATACTATATTCCCTATTACAAAACCAATAATTCCAGTCCTGAAATCTGATTGGCTGACACACTTTCGAAGAACATACTGTAACACTTAGTTAACATGTCTGGTTTAGTTGAAGAATCGGCTAAGGTAAGTTTCAGGGTTTAATGGTGGGATGGCACCTGTGCTTTTTCCCCCCAACCGTTAGAATATGATTTGCACAAAACCCAAAAGAAATACTGCACAGTTCAAGAACCTAGCAACTGTAAAATAAGCTTAAAAACAACTGAACTGAAATGCAAAAAAGTTCAGAGAAAGGCACAAAATATGTTTACTTGGGGTTTAAAAAATTAAAACTAACTAAAACATTCCAAACAGAAGCCGGCCTACCTTCTTTTCTTTGTACCTGATAAAGATGAGGATGGCTTTAAAGATACAGCTAAACTTTTGCAGAACCATTCAAGCGCATTGTTACTGTTTGTTGTAGAAGCCAAAAATATGAGAATCTCAAAATCTCAAAATCTCATGGCGTCAGAATGTACAACTTTAAAAAAATAAATAATAATAATAATAAACATTAATTTATATAGCGCCTTGAAAGGTGGCTTCTCAATAGAATGACAAAACCAACAACAATAAATAATACACAAGATATGCATGATGACAATACACAGTTAGAGGAGACAGTAGATGGCGGTAATAAACACAGTGAGAGCAGAAGGATAAAGAACAGGGGTGAGTTTCCCGAAAACAACTAATCTTAGAGACTTTCAAGCAACTTTACGATGTATGTATGTACGTATGTAAACAATCGATTGACAATTCTTTCATTATATGGTGTCGGTTTTGGTCCTTCAGTGGGATGAAATAAAGTTGTGAAAAGGAATATGAAGTAAACTTGACATCATAGTTTAAGCAAAAGCATATAGATAGGCACAAAAAGGGACCTTATTGTTTCTAAGAGCAAAGAAAAGAAATGACTGACATGCCGTAAAAGAAAACCAAGATTAACTGCGTGGACAGTGTATGCGTCCCGCACGACGTCCTTGATTTAAAGCAATATTTTTTGGCGCGCTGCCATAGTTAAGAATCAATATTTCATGAGAAAAAACTGTTATTTAGAGTTATTGGGTGTACTGGAACTCAATGGAAACATTAACTACTAAGCTTGGCATGTGTCACTCAACAAATACAGGACCTATAATCAAATTTAAAAACAAGCAGATCTAAGCTTTACCGTCAACAATCACGACAGAACATCAAACGGTGTTGAACTACGCGGTATCGACCGCGGGTTTGGGTACGGAATGGAGCAGGCGTGGGACTCAGGACTGGGGCTGAACAACACATTTATTAACTCGAATCGGGAAAGGTACACACACAGGGACAGGGGTTACAGCGCTGCACCTTCACTAACACACACACACACCTGAAGGGAAGAGACTGTATCCCAGCCTCCGTCCCGCTATACAGTCCGGTAGAACCCAGGTGCTGTTCTCAGCCCGCCTTGCGTGCGCAGGACTAAAGCGCCCTGCGTGGCGCTACATTATAAATACATGTCAGGCCCAATGATTTCACTAAAATAATGCATTGCTGCATTTCATACTGAAAATAATATCATCTAGTCAAGTATAAAAAAAATATGAAATATACCCAGGATGACTCATAAATTCACCACTGTATAAATAAATGTTCTTTTTTCGAATTTCCTCTGACACAGTACAACACAATATCAAAGTCCTTCATATAAACTCTTAGTGTCCTGTATTCCCAGAGGATGCCCCTGCCGTGAAGTGACTGTGCTCTGTCTGGCGATCTCTGGCGCTCAGGGTGGGCAGGAGGAGGCCAGTTTAAGAAGCACTTAGTGATGAACGAGCGGGTCGGGGAGCACGTAGATGACGAAGGATTTAACGTGCTACTTCAGTTACGATGGGTTTTGGGAAACACTCGTCAATTAACGATGGAGCTTCAGAGCGAGTTTACGATGTTCTTAGCGCTACGACGCTTTCGGGAAACAGAATCATAATATCTAGAAGGATTACCATATATAAAAATAGAAAGAATGATATATGATATATACAAGTAATTATATCATATCATATATTATTAACACCATACCCACCATCTATGTACATTCACATGACCACACATATCAGATCAATATCAAATCAATCACAATGATTAGAATGCGCGCAGAAATCGCCCCTTTCTCTTCCCATCTTTCAGCACATTATACGTCCTCTCCACGATACAAGCCGATATCCGTTATCTTACTCTACAATGCACCTTTTCCCGTGTTGTACGTTCACATTTGGTTCATAAAATCGACACACCTGAAATACTAAATAAGAAAGAAAACAATTATAACACAACGGATGACAGAGCCTCTAGAACAGAAAACCCGTTGGCGTCACACACGCTGAATGTCTCTCTCTCTCCTGCTCAGCAAAACACAACATGTGGGTCAACACCGTGTGAGGCATTAAACATCACCTTCGTGCATTACCGCGATTCATCTGGCACACAACTGTACTACTACAGAAATAATATATATAATGTCGCCACACGAATCTGTAATGAAAATAAAATTAAAAATGCCGCTGGCGTCTCACCCGACTGGCGGCCACAGCGCGTCTGAGGGCTCCCCAGAGAAACGAGCCGCCTGTGACCCCAGGGGCACCTTCACAAACCCCAAGGGCTGTCGCAAAGCCAACTCCATACAGAAAAACGGAACTCATCTGGGGGAAGTTCACAAAATAAAATAATACAATAAAAGATGACATCATATAACCACGGCTCAACGCAGCTGGCTACACGTGTGAGAAGGTGCAGTACTTGAAGTGCGCTGGGCAAACTTCCGAGGTCAAATTCTTCAGCACAGTTGTACCTTTAAAGCGGAGACGACGGCACCGAAATTTTTTGGCGCGCCTTCTCTTTAAAGCCCTGGCCAAATATGAAGACAGTACGTACAGTTATAATTCAAACGGAATTAAAAACTACACATCCCAGTTACCATGGTGGTGCTTGTGATCATTGCGTTTAACCAACGAAACAGGGCGAAAAATCAGTCACATGACTTTGGGGCAGAGTTTCGAAAGCTTAACCTATCAGCAACAAAGCGAAATTTACACGATAGGCTACCTCAAACTGTCAGTTACACGACTGTGTATGTCGCTTAAGCCACTCCTATTTGGCATTTTAGTTATGGAGGCGAGAAGACGCCCCCCCCCCCTCTCTGGGTGCCTGATTTGCCGCCATCTTTAACCGCTTCGTGTCCAAATCGCAGTAGCTACGCGTACGAAATAAAGTTCATCCCAGCTACAAAACATATATATTTTTGTGGTAAGAGGGAGCAAAACATCAGTATTTACTGCTATTAATTAGTGTACGATTTATAGTTGAAATCTGAGACTAAATATAAAGTTAAAATCTCGACAAAGCAATGTAGGAAATACAGAGAAAATAAATCCTTTCTGACATCTATAATCAGTTTCGATCAAGGTCTCTAAAACGAACAAGAAAAAGAGGATTTTCGGAGGGCAATTACGCTGTATTTATATAGAATAAGTGATTTATGAGCAATCTAATTTCTTGTTCGTTTAAAACAGTGAAATGTCAGCTGCAAAAGATCGCACCAGAAACAGCACTCTCTCTGCCTGTCATAGACGTTCAGGAAAGGCTGAATGAAGTCATGGTGATCAATAATAACAGTTGTAGGACAAGAAACAAAAGATAGTGAAAAATTAAGATTTTTAAGGCTAAAACTCAAATTCATTCTACAAATTAAGGCAAATGAAAATTCAGGACGTTAAAGTGCTAGAGGTGTAAAAAAATACAAAAATGCACATGAGCAAAAAGTTTTAGAAATGGAGCAAACAGAATAAAAGCCATGCCTATAGTGCAGAAGAGGGATGCAGGAACACTTGCTTAGATATACAACAACATTACTTTATTAACCCTTTACAATTTCTTGCATTAGTAATTATCTTTTCGCATACCCCAGCTTGCTCTCCATGAGATACACAGACACACAGATGAAAGAGATAGGGAGAGAGCCTGTGGTCAGAGTACAGGGTCAGCCATTGTACAGCGCCCCTGGAGCAGTTGGGGTTAAGGGCCTTGCTCAGCAGCCCAACGGAGTAGGATTCTTCTGCTGGGAGCGGGATTTATTGTTAAATTATTACTTTAAATGAATACTTTGAGTTACTGAAACAGCCCGCTAATAAAATTGTCGCAATTTTGTTCTCGTTTGGAAGAGAGAATCAAAAATGAGACATAATGATGGTTTCCGGCTTAGACCTTTAAAGGTACCCCCATCACGGAAGAATTTGACCTCGGAACGTTTACCCAGCGTAATATTGTATTTCATTTCACTTTGACCGATTGTCTTTACATCAGTTGTTGTCAGAATATCCCCACCTCCAAACAAGAACAAAATTGCAACGATTTTATTAACTGGCTGTTTCAGTAACTTAAAGTACATATTTAAAGTAATAATTTAACAAGATATGTAAATGTTTTAAGATATGTATATGTTGTGAATGTCTGTAGATTGTATCTTATGATTTAAATACTTTTATTTTTTCACAATCTGGCAATGCCAGACAGAATTCTAATGGCCTTGCAGATCAGAAAATCAAGGAACAAAACAATTATTGCGCCCAGCTCCTCAATGGGATAGCTTTAACTTGCTAATGCGTTGGTGTAACAGTCCGGGTGTGGCAAGCTTCTAATGTCTCCAGACTTCGCGAAAGGAACCCGTCTTTCATAGGCACTCTTTCCCCTAGTTTAACAGTCTGTCCAGAAACAAAACATAACTGTTAAACAAGAGGAATGTAAAACAAATTGAACAAAAGTAAAAACAATTACTTTTTGACAATGAAAACTGGTGTGTATCTCTCTCTTTGCTGGCGCGCGGGCGCGGTGGGGTGCTGTACCACCCGCACAGAACATTAGTGTCCCTTTCCATTCAATGGGTGTCTGAGTTGCTGTGTCCTATCTTCTGACAGTCGCTGTTGTGAATGTCTGCAGAGTGTATCTTATTTTTAGCATTGTAGCGCTTTCGCCCTGGGGGGCGGCTGAAGAACACCCGGCTGGGGTGCGCGGTGAGGGGCAGGACAGGAGTGGTCAGGGTGGGGTTTAGGTAGGCCGCTGACTATTGCAGCTGCCACACAGTGAAAGGGGCATACGGGCTGGGGAGATCGCCCGTTTTCCATGTAAATAGTTCCCTGGTTCCGCACCCCTCTCTCCCTCCCTCTCCAGATACAGCTGTATGAGCTCCACCAGTCAGGACAAGAGGCTCTACTGTACGCACAGAGGGGTGGTAGAGGGGAACAAGTTGCCAGCCGTGGGGTTGAAGCTGATACCCTGGATCCTCTCTAGACACAGCTGTATGAGCTCCACCAGTCAGGAAGGAGGCTCTACTGTACACAGAGAGGGGTGGGAGGGGGGAACAAGCTACCCAGCCATGGGGTTGAAGCTGATACCCTGGATCCTCTCGAGACACAGCTGTATGAGCTCCACCAGTCATGAAGGAATGCTCTACTGTACACAGAGGGGGGCAGGAGGGGGGAACAAGCTGCCCAGCCGTGGGTTTGAAGCTGATACCCCGCTTGATCCTCTCCAGATACAGCTGAATGAGCTCCACCAGTCAAGACAGGAGGCTCTACTGTACACAGAGAGGTGCAGGGGGGGAAACAAGCTGCATAGCCATGGGGTTGACCCTGATACCATGGATCCTCTCCAGACACAGTTGTATGAGCTCCACCAGTCAGGACAGGAGCCTCTACTGTACAGAGAGAGGTGCGGGAGGGGGGAACAAGCTGATACCCTGGCTTCTCACACAAACCTTAAAATCACGTAATAGGTTTATTCCATGCTGAAAAAAAGAAGAAAGAATACACATTCCATAGGAATCAGTGCCTTTATATAGCGCCTTTAAAGGTGGCTTCTCAAAGTGCCTTACGGGATAAAAACAACAAAAACAAAAACAATATTGTTTTCCATTGCACTTTGACAGATCATCTTTAAATCAATTGTTGATTTAAAGTTTGACAGTAAATGTTTATATTGTAAAGCATACAGCCGCCATTTCTTTCTAAAAATTAAAAAAATTGTTTGCGCAGTCTAAGAGGGGGGGGGGTCTGCTGACAATCCCCCATACACTCAAGTGAAATATTAATAACCCCAATGTAAACAGCGTATTTACAATTTGTTGATAATAAAAATGTTAAGTTCTCTAAGACTTTGTGATACTTTACCCAGGGAGCTGTGTAAGCATGCGTGGTGACTATTCATTGTTATTAAAAAATGACTTAGATTCGAACATGTTGTGATATTTAGAAATATAAAAAGTCAATTAATTGTCCATAATATTGCTATTTTATTTCTTCAAAGAAATGCTTGTTAAAAGAAAAGTCATGGCACAGGCTGGATTTGAACAGCCAACCTCTCGCTTACAAGTTCAGCACATGAATAGAATTATATCATTATTAATTTCTTTAGATATGCGATTCCATATTATATTCCCTATTAATCAAATTCTAAAAGTATGCTTGTTTGCTCCTGTATTGAACGTATTTGCAGAAAAGCTTAAAACTACCACTTTTTATACACACGTTATTTCACATGTTAGTTAAAGACTTCGATGCTTAATATTGTTTAGGGAGAAATGGAATACTGGTGTGTATTTTTGTACCGAGACCAGCCATATACAGTTTACATACTGTAATACTGTATATTTATGTTCCAAAATTCGTTTATGGCTTTCACACGCGTTATGCTCCTATTCTTTTTATGCTCAGCTACTAAGATTTCCCTTCAGTGGTAAAATTCCATATAAATATTTAATACTTAAACGGGCACAGTAAAGACATTAAATATACATATACATACTGTATACAGTACAGTTTGCATACAGTAATATGTTTATGTTCCTAAATCAATATCTCTTATGAGCATGCAAAAGGCATGGTGAATTGGAGATTCTCAAAAATGACTGTACTTTGCATGATTGGAAACAAATGCGTGATTGGATCAACGAAATGCTGTGGTGTTACTTTTACAAAGACGGTCAATGAAAAAAAGAATGTGGACCAGGGCAATACTTTGAGTTTACAGCTTGTCCAAGGTCATTCATTAGAACATGTGGTATTATGCGGTACTATGCGAGAATACACGGTATTAATATGGTAACTTGTGTTACACCGCGATAAGCACACCGCAAAATAATGCGGTATCGCCCGCTTGTTTTGAATGGCTGCATCTGTATATCCCTGCTAGTGATGATGACCATGGTCACCTCACCCTCGCAATACACCGGCTGAAAGAACTTAAGAACAGGGTAAATCAAGAACAGGGCATTGGCAATAAGTTCCCCTTCTTTTCATGGTTAAAATCATTTTTTGGGTCATGGGGACTGTTTTTCTTAAAGCTATTCATGCCTGTTGTAGTGTTTTTGCTATTGTGCTGTTGTCTGACTAGGGTGACCCCTATGAGTACTCTGTGGTATGAACACATTTAAGGATAAAAAGGAGGGAATGTAATGAAAAGTTACTGAGAAAAAGTGTTTTATTCTATGTTGTTTACGGACAGAGCTGTGCTGCAGAAGCAGCTGGATACTTAGAACAAAGTGTGATAGCAACCAACTTGTCAAGGGCACGGGATGTTTTAATACTGTTTATCTCGGCTGCTTGAAGAAGGGAGTGTGAGAAACCATTTGAATAACTGCTCTTCTTTGCTTAAAGCAAAAACCTATAAGGAATGGAAAATGACTGCTTTGCCTATCCTTAAAGTGTTGCATCAGCTTAAAAAAAGATATAAAACAAGGGGTCTCCCTGCGTGCTTTTGAATCAGCTTTCACTTCTCTGCGCAGACAGGTGATGGCTTTTTCCCATATTGCAAAATGAATAAAGACCTTACTGAGTGAATGAGAATACCTCTCCTGGCTTAATCCCTTACAACTTGTTCGAAATGCAGTAGCACAGATCCTAACAAATACAAGAAAGAGAATATCACTCCTGTTTTGAAAAACCTTCACTGATCACCTTTATTAACGAGGATAAGTTTGAAAGTTCTTTTACTTGTTTTTAAAGCTCTAAACGGCCTAGCGCCTATGTACCTTACTGAATGTCTGTCTTCATATATTCCTATACGTGACCTGAGATCTGCACATACCACATGGCCTACTGCAAATACCACATGTGAAATACAGAAAGAGTGGAGAGGCTGCTTTTTTTTTTATGCTTCTAAATTATGAAACTCACTACCACTTTTTACTAGGCAGTTAAGCTCAGTACATTGTTTTAAAAAACATTTTAAAACAATGAAAATATTTGAAAATATATATTTTTTTAAATTTAGCTTTTAGTTAAAGTGGTTCTTTGTTCTTTCTATTTAGGTTTCTTTTTGTAGCCTCTTACTCCCAGTGACACATTTAGCCAATGTCCGCCTGGAATTTCCTCCTCTTAAACAATTTGTTATATCGCTGTAGCAGAACATAGCAGGAGCCTGATTCAGGTCTTAAATTGAAGCTAACCCCCGTGGCTTTGAGTGTGAACAGTCAAATGTCTTATATTTCTTAATGTGTCTACTCAGCAGACAAACATATGAACCCCCCCCACCCCAAAAAAAAGCAGGCGAAAATGTTTTTTGGTCTTCAGAGGTCAGATTTTTCAACAGATTTTGAAAACCTTGTTCTAGGTGACTACTAGCTTGGATAAAATCTGGGACAAATTGATCAATTAGAAAAAAATTATACATCATGTCTTGTGAAGACTGGACCTGGAATGAAATTTCACGCCTATAATATAAAAACATAAAAATATTGAAAATAATAAGAATAAAAACCATTGCAATTGCTATAAAAACCTTTAGACACTGCTAAAGAGCCTTTATCTGTTGTTATGCAATGAAAAAAATCTCAGAGTTGCCTTCTGGTGTGAAAAAAAGGAGCACTGATAAGAAACTGATCAAAAAACTGATTGATTACCCCTTCTGAGTCAATGATTGACAGCTACTGTAAATATCCTGAGGCTTCTATTACGCTGGGCAAACGTTCCAAGGTCAAATTCTTCCAGCACGGTTGTACCTTTAAAGCGGAGACGACAGCACCGAAATTTTTTGGCGCGCCTTCTCTTTAAAGCCCTGGCCAAATATGAAGACAGTACGTACAGTTATAATTCAAACGGAATTAAAAACTACACATCCCAGTAACCCTGGTGGTGCTTGTGATCATTGCGTTTAACCAACGAAACAGGGCGAAAAATCAGTCACATGACTTTGGGGCAGAGTTTCGAAAGCTTAACCTATCAGCAACAAAGCGAAATTTACACGATAGGCTACCTCAAACTGTCAGTTACACGGCTGTGTATGTCGCTTAAGCCACTCCTATTTGGCATTTTAGTTATGGAGGCGAGAAGACGCCCCCCCCCTCTCTGGGTGCCTGATTTGCCGCCATCTTTAACCGCTTCGTGTCCAAATCGCAGTAGCTACGCGTACGAAATAAAGTTCATCCCAACTACAAAACATATAGATTTTTGTGGTAAGAGGGAGCAAAACATCAGTATTTACTGCTATTAATTGGAGCTATTAATTGTAGCTATTAAATGTAGGAAATGCAGAGAAAATAAATCCTTTCTGACATCTAAAATCAGTTTCGATCAAGGTCTCTAAAACGAACAAGAAAAAGAGGATTTTCGGAGGGCAATTACGCTGTATTTATATAGAATAAGTGATTTATGAGCAATCTAATTTCTTGTTCGTTTAAAACAGTGAAATGTCAGCTGCAAAAGATTGCACCAGAAACAGCACTCTCTCTGCCTGTCATAGACATTCAGGAAAGGCTGAATGAAGTCATGGTGATCAATAATAACAGTTGTAGGACAAGAAACAAAAGATAGTGAAAACTTAAGATTTTTAAGGCTAAAACTCAAATTCATTCTACAAATTAAGGCAAATGAAATTCAGGACGTTAAAGTGCTAGAGGTGTAAAAAAATACAAAAATGCACATGAGCAAAAAGTTTTAGAAATGGAGCAAACAGAATAAAAGCCATGCCTATAGTGAAGAAGAGGGATGCAGGAACACTTGCTTAGATATACAAAAAAATCACAAAAAGGTGTATGTTACAAAAGAACATGTAAACATGTACATCAATTTCCCTTCGCGATCAATAGTCTTATCTATAAACATGAAACAGAGTGAGGAATCAGAAATTAGCATGCATAAAAAACAGCAATTCTGTCAGTGAGCCCTAAATGAATTAATAGCAACTATGGTTTCATGGAGGGCTTCTCAGATAGTTGGGCATTTAGGTAAACTGCCAGGTGAAAGGACTTGTAAACATATTTTGTTAAAGCAAGTCAGTTTTTTCCGCAACACATAAAAGACATTTTTCCAAGAAAGTTTAGCCTTTGTAACTAATGAAACCACTAAATAAAGACATAAATATAGAAATCTTAAGATTTGTTTTATTTAATGTTGGTAGCAGGATGAACTGTCAGGTTGAGCTAAGTGTATATTTTGTCGCAGAGTTGCTATAAGATGTTAACAGTGAAAAGGGTATTTAGAAATGAGTTATTTCAAGATGAAAATTTTCAGAATAATTGCAAATCTAGCAGGATAGAGAAAGCACAGAAAACTGGCAGTTAGATTGATCAGATTAGTATGAAAAGTCATTTAGCAAAGGGAATGAGAAGAGTGACAAACTAGTATACTTTAGATCTTTTTTTCTGAACCAGGGAAAATCTGATCATGTTTCCCTATAACAATAATAAAAAACTTTATTTTATATATTACCATTAAAGGTGGCATCTCAAAGCAATACAGTAGATGTAAAAACAGATAAAAGGACCACAGATTACAAAGTAAATACATATAAGAAAGACAAGCAGTTAGAGGTGCTACCTAAATTAGAAAATGAAGCAGATACAGACACTAAGTCTCCTGAAAAGAAAGGTTCTGAGGTTAGATTTAAATGCACTCAGGGTACGTGACTGATATCACTGGGAATACAAATTGAGAGCTCTGGGGTGCAGCTAGAGAAGACCCTGTCACCCACAGAATGTAGATGTTCTTGAGGACAGCTAGAAGACCAGAGTCAGACGGACAAAGGTGGGGGTGTAGACAGATAATAAGCCATATACTGTAGGTACAGAATGAGGATGAGGAATTTGAAGTTGACTCGAAACCTGATAGGTAACCAGTGCAAGGACTTCAAAACAGGTGTAATGCATCCCTGATAGGATTCTCGCTGTCATATTCTGAACATATTGAAGATTGCTCAGTGTGGATTTAATTTCCCCAGTGAACAGGATGTGCATTTATTAATTCTAGGAAAAAAAAGCCTTTCTTAATTTCTCTAGTTCTTAGTTTCTCTAGTTCCCTTTAAAATAAACTATTATCCCACAATGCAGAGTATTAAATGACCAGTATTTACACATGATATTTGTGATTTAAAGAAATTAACACAAGCAGCTTTTGGGGATTTAAGTGTTGGCTGAGTTATTGCAGGATAAAAGACTAGAGATGTTGATAAGAAGAAGATAATTTTGGGAAAGCTAAGGAATACACTGATAACAAGAACACTTCCTAATTAGGCAGACTTTTGATGAAGATGATGAAGTTAACAGACTGTATGTTTACATAGATACTGAAATGAGGATTGTATTTTAGATTTTGTAGGAATGCTAACCCAAACATCAAAGTTGAATTTTTTCCTCAAACCAAAAAAAATCAATCTCAAACTATCAAAACGTTTTTTACAAACTCTAGGAAATGTATCTTCTTTAATATTCTGTCTGGTTTAGGCAAATTTTCATGAAGCTGAAAAATGCAGTTAAATGGTAGTTAAATCGGAATGCTTTTAATGTCTGGCTAGGGTTAGGGTTACAAGAACCATACAATTTTGCCCGCTGTTGCACTTTTAGCTGCACTTTAAATGACAAAATGAAGAGAGTTTACCCATTAGAACAGGTATTCTTCACACTTTTCATCTGGCTCAGTGTTGGATAAAATCACTGGACAGGGCAATATACAAAAAGGTGACCAAAACTGTCCGAAAACTAAAAGTGCAGATAGGAGCAAATTATCACTCATCCTAAAGATAACTGGGAGCCCGGAATGCAGCACTGACAGTAAAAAACTTCTACCTGTTGTGGGAATGCTAACCCTAACCCTAGCTAGGGTTTCAAATGTACGTTCTGGCAGGGTGTCTCAGAAGCCCTCCAAACAACAAAGATGAATTTTTTCCTCAAACTCCAAGAAATCAGTCTCAACCTATCAAAACAGTTTCTAAAACCTCTAGGAAATGTATCTTCTTTAATAATCTGTCTGGTTTAGGCAAATTGTTATGAAGCTGAAAATTGCTGTTAAATGGTAGTTCAATCGGCATGCTTTTAATGTCTGGCCAGTGTTAGGGTTACAAGAACCATAGAATATTGCCCGCTGTTGCACTTTTAGCTGCACTTTAAATGACAAAATAAAGAGAGTTTACCCATTAGAACAGGTATTCTTCACACTTTTCATCTGGCTCAGTGTTGGATAAAATCACTGGACAGGGCAATATACAAAAAGGTGACCAAAACTGTCCGAAAACTAAAAGTGCAGATAGGAGCAAATTATCACTCATCCTAAAGATAACTGGGGGCCCGGAATGCAGCACTGACAGTAAAAAACTTCTACCTGTTGTGGGAATGCTAACCCTAACCCTAGCTAAGGTTTCAAATGTGCATTCCAGCAGGGTGTCTCAGAAGCCCTCCAAACATCAAAGATGATTTTTTTCTTCAAACCAAAAAAAATCAGTCTCAAACTATCAAAATGGTTTTTAAACCTCTAGGAGATGTATCTTCTTTAATAATCTGTCTGGTTTAGGCAAATTTTCATGGAGCTGAAAAATGCTGTTAAATGGTAGTTAAATCGGCACGCTTTTAATGCCTGGCCAGTGTTAGGGTTACAAGAACCATAGAATTTTGCCCGCTGTTGCACTTTTAGCTGCACTTTAAATGTCAAAATGAAGAGAGTTTACCCATTAGAACAGGTATTCTTCACACTTTTCATCTGGCTCAGTGTTGGATAAAATCACTGGACAGGGCAATATACAAAAAGGTGACCAAAACTGTCCGAAAACTAAAAGTGCAGATAGGAGCAAATTATCACTCATCCTAAAGATAACTGGGGACCGGGAATGCAGAACTGACAGTAAAAAACTTCTACCTGTTGTGGGAATGCTAACCCTAACCCTAGCTAAGGTTTCAAATGTGCATTCCAGCAGGGTGTCTCAGAAGCCCTCCAAACATCAAAGATGAATTTTTTCCTCAATCCAAAACAATTCAGTCTCAAACTATCAAAACGGTTTTTAAAACCTCTAGGAGATGAATCTTCTTTAATAATCTGCCTGGTTTAGGCAAATTTTCATGGAGCTGAAAAATGCTGTTAAATGGTAGTTAAATCGGCACGCTTTTAATGCCTGGCCAGTGTTAGGGTTACAAGAACCATAGAATTTTGCCCGCTGTTGCACTTTTAGCTGCACTTTAAATGACAAAATGAAGAGAGTTTACCCATTAGAACAGGTATTCTTCACACTTTTCATCTGGCTCAGTTTTGGATAAAATCACTGGATAGGGCAATATACAAAAAGGTGACCAAAACTGTCCGAAAACTAAAAGTGCAGAAAGGAGCAAATTATCACTCATCCTAAAGATAACTGGGGGCCCGGAATGCAGCACTGACAGTAAAAAACTTCTATCTGTTGTGGGAATGCTAACCCTAACCCTAGCTAGGGTTTCAAATGTACGTTCTGGCAGGGTGTCTCAGAAGCCCTCCAAACATCAAAGATGAATTATTTCCTCAAACTCCCAAAAATCAGTCTCAGCCTATCAAAATGGTTTCTAAAACCTCTAGGAAATGTATCTTCTTTAATAATCTGTCTGGTTTAGGCAAATTGTCATGAAGCTGAAAAATGCTGTTAAATGGAAGTTAAATCGGAATGCTTTTAATGTCTGGCTAGGGTCAGGGTTACAAGAACCATAGAATTTTGCCCGCTGTTGCACTTTTAGCTGCACTTTAAATGACAAAATGAAGAGAGTTTACCCATTAGAACAGGTATTCTTCACACTTTTCATCTGGCTCAGTGTTGGATAAAATCACTGGACAGGGCAATATACAAAAAGGTGACCAAAACTGTCCGAAAACTAAAAGTGCAGAAAGGAGCAAATTATCACTCATCCTAAAGATAACTAGGGATCCGGAATGCAGCACTGACAGTAAAAAACTTCTACCTGTTGTGGGAATGCTAACCCTAACCCTAGCTTAGGTTTCAAATGTGCATTCCAGCTGGGTGTCTCAGAAGCCCTCCAAACATCAAAGATGAATTTTTTCTTCAAACCAAAAAAAACAGTCTCAAACTATCAAAACGGTTTTTAAAACCTCTAGGAGATGTATCTTCTTTAATAATCTGCCTGGTTTAGGCAAATTTTCATGGAGCTGAAAAATGCTGTTAAATGGTAGTTAAATTGGCATGCTTTTAATTCCTGGCCAGTGTTAGGGTTACAAGAACGATAGAACTTTGCCCGCTGTTGCACTTTTAGCTGCACTTTAAATGACAAAATGAAGAGAGTTTACCCATTAGAACAGGTATTCTTCACACTTTTCATCTGGCTCAGTTTTGGATAAAATCACTGGATAGGGCAATATACAAAAAGGTGACCAAAACTGTCTGAAAACTAAAAGTGCAGATAGGAGCAAATTATCACTCATCCTAAAGATAACTGGGGACCCGGAATGCAGCACTGACAGTAAAAAACTTCTACCTGTTGTGGGAATGCTAACTCTAACCCTAGCTAGGGTTTCAAATGTGCATTCCAGCAGGGTGTCTCAGAATCTCTCCAAACAACAAAGTTGAATTTTTTCCTCAAACTCCAAAAAATCAGTCTCAACCTATCAAAACGGTTTCTAAAACCTCTAGGAAAAGTATCTTCTTTATTAATGTGTCTGGTTTAGGCAAATTGTCATGAAGCTAAAAATTGCTGTTAAATGGTAGTTCAATCGGCATGCTTTTAATGTTTGGCTAGGGTTAGGGTTACAAGAACCATAGAATTTTGCCCGCTGTTGCACTTTTAGCTAAACTTTAAATGTCAAAATGAAGAGAGTTTACCCATTAGAACAGGTATTCTTCACACTTTTCATCTGGCTCAGTGTTGGATAAAATCACTGGACAGGGCAATATACAAAAAGGTGACCAAAACTGTCCGAAAACTAAAAGTGCAGATAGGAGCAAATTATCACTCATCCTAAAGATAACTGGGGATCCGGAATGCAGCACTGACAGTAAAAAACTTCTACCTGTTGTGGGAATGCTAACCCTAACCCTAGCTAGGGTTTCAAATGTGCATTCCAGCAGGGTGTCTCAGAAGCCCTCCAAACATCAAAGATGAATTTTTTCCTCAATCCAAAACAATTCAGTCTCAAACTATCAAAACGGTTTTTAAAACCTCTAGGAGATGAATCTTCTTTAATAATCTGTCTGGTTTAGGCAAATTTTCATGGAGCTGAAAAATGCTGTTAAATGGTAGTTAAATCGGCACGCTTTTAATGCCTGGCCAGTGTTAGGGTTACAAGAACCATAGAATTTTGCCCGCTGTTGCACTTTTAGCTGCACTTTAAATGACAAAATGAAGAGAGTTTACCCATTAGAACAGGTATTCTTCACACTTTTCATCTGGCTCAGTTTTGGATAAAATCACTGGATAGGGCAATATACAAAAAGGTGACCAAAACTGTCCGAAAACTAAAAGTGCAGAAAGGAGCAAATTATCACTCATCCTAAAGATAACTGGGGGCCCGGAATGCAGCACTGACAGTAAAAAACTTCTATCTGTTGTGGGAATGCTAACCCTAACCCTAGCTAGGGTTTCAAATGTACGTTCTGGCAGGGTGTCTCAGAAGCCCTCCAAACATCAAAGATGAATTTTTTCCTCAAACTCCAAAAAATCAGTCTTAGCCTATCAAAATGGTTTCTAAAACCTCTAGGAAATGTATCTTCTTTAATAATCTGTCTGGTTTAGGCAAATTGTCATGAAGCTGAAAAATGCTGTTAAATGGAAGTTAAATCGGCATGCTTTTAATGTCTGGCTAGGGTCAGGGTTACAAGAACCATAGAATTTTGCCCGCTGTTGCACTTTTAGCTGCACTTTAAATGACAAAATGAAGAGAGTTTACCCATTAGAACAGGTATTCTTCACACTTTTCATCTGGCTCAGTTTTGGATAAAATCACTGGATAGGGCAATATACAAAAAGGTGACCAAAACTGTCCGAAAACTAAAAGTGCAGATAGGAGCAAATTATCACTCATCCTAAAGATAACTGGGGACCCGGAATGCAGCACTGACAGTAAAAAACTTCTACCTGTTGTGGGAATGCTAACCCTAACCCTAGCTAGGGTTTCAAATGTGCATTCCAGCAGGGTGTCTCAGAAGCTCTCCAAACAACAAAGTTGAATTTTTTCCTCAAACTCCAAAAAATCAGTCTCAACCTATCAAAACGGTTTCTAAAACCTCTAGGAAAAGTATCTTCTTTAATAATCTGTCTGGTTTAGGCAAATTGTCATGAAGCTAAAAATTGCTGTTAAATGGTAGTTCAATCGGCATGCTTTTAATGTTTGGCTAGGGTTAGGGTTACAAGAACCATAGAATTTTGCCCGCTGTTGCACTTTTAGCTAAACTTTAAATGTCAAAATGAAGAGAGTTTACCCATTAGAACAGGTAATCTTCACACTTTTCATCTGGCTCAGTGTTGGATAAAATCACTGGACAGGGCAATATACAAAAAGGTGACCAAAACTGTCCGAAAACTAAAAGTGCAGATAGGAGCAAATTATCACTCATCCTAAGGATAACTGGGGATCCGGAATGCAGCACTGACAGTAAAAAACTTCTACCTGTTGTGGGAATGCTAACCCTAACCCTAGCTAGGGTTTCAAATGTGCATTCCAGCAGGGTGTCTCAGAAGCCCTCCAAACATCAAAGAGGAATTTTTTCCTCAATCCAAAACAATTCAGTCTCAAACTATCAAAACGGTTTTTAAAACCTCTAGGAGATGAATCTTCTTTAATAATCTGTCTGGTTTAGGCAAATTTTCATGGAGCTGAAAAATGCTGTTAAATGGTAGTTAAATCGGCACGCTTTTAATGCCTGGCCAGTGTTAGGGTTACAAGAACCATAGAATTTTGCCCGCTGTTGCACTTTTAGCTGCACTTTAAATGACAAAATGAAGAGAGTTTACCCATTAGAACAGGTATTCTTCACACTTTTCATCTGGCTCAGTTTTGGATAAAATCACTGGATAGGGCAATATACAAAAAGGTGACCAAAACTGTCCGAAAACTAAAAGTGCAGAAAGGAGCAAAATATCACTCATCCTAAAGATAACTGGGGGCCCGGAATGCAGCACTGACAGTAAAAAACTTCTATCTGTTGTGGGAATGCTAACCCTAACCCTAGCTAGGGTTTCAAATGTACGTTCTGGCAGGGTGTCTCAGAAGCCCTCCAAACATCAAAGATGAATTATTTCCTCAAACTCCCAAAAATCAGTCTCAGCCTATCAAAATGGTTTCTAAAACCTCTAGGAAATGTATCTTCTTTAATAATCTGTCTGGTTTAGGCAAATTGTCATGAAGCTGAAAAATGCTGTTAAATGGAAGTTAAATCGGAATGCTTTTAATGTCTGGCTAGGGTCAGGGTTACAAGAACCATAGAATTTTGCCCGCTGTTGCACTTTTAGCTGCACTTTAAATGACAAAATGAAGAGAGTTTACCCATTAGAACAGGTATTCTTCACACTTTTCATCTGGCTCAGTGTTGGATAAAATCACTGGACAGGGCAATATACAAAAAGGTGACCAAAACTGTCCGAAAACTAAAAGTGCAGAAAGGAGCAAATTATCACTCATCCTAAAGATAACTAGGGATCCGGAATGCAGCACTGACAGTAAAAAACTTCTACCTGTTGTGGGAATGCTAACCCTAACCCTAGCTTAGGTTTCAAATGTGCATTCCAGCTGGGTGTCTCAGAAGCCCTCCAAACATCAAAGATGAATTTTTTCTTCAAACCAAAAAAAACAGTCTCAAACTATCAAAACGGTTTTTAAAACCTCTAGGAGATGTATCTTCTTTAATAATCTGCCTGGTTTAGGCAAATTTTCATGGAGCTGAAAAATGCTGTTAAATGGTAGTTAAATTGGCATGCTTTTAATTCCTGGCCAGTGTTAGGGTTACAAGAACGATAGAACTTTGCCCGCTGTTGCACTTTTAGCTGCACTTTAAATGACAAAATGAAGAGAGTTTACCCATTAGAACAGGTATTCTTCACACTTTTCATCTGGCTCAGTTTTGGATAAAATCACTGGATAGGGCAATATACAAAAAGGTGACCAAAACTGTCTGAAAACTAAAAGTGCAGATAGGAGCAAATTATCACTCATCCTAAAGATAACTGGGGACCCGGAATGCAGCACTGACAGTAAAAAACTTCTACCTGTTGTGGGAATGCTAACTCTAACCCTAGCTAGGGTTTCAAATGTGCATTCCAGCAGGGTGTCTCAGAATCTCTCCAAACAACAAAGTTGAATTTTTTCCTCAAACTCCAAAAAATCAGTCTCAACCTATCAAAACGGTTTCTAAAACCTCTAGGAAAAGTATCTTCTTTATTAATGTGTCTGGTTTAGGCAAATTGTCATGAAGCTAAAAATTGCTGTTAAATGGTAGTTCAATCGGCATGCTTTTAATGTTTGGCTAGGGTTAGGGTTACAAGAACCATAGAATTTTGCCCGCTGTTGCACTTTTAGCTAAACTTTAAATGTCAAAATGAAGAGAGTTTACCCATTAGAACAGGTATTCTTCACACTTTTCATCTGGCTCAGTGTTGGATAAAATCACTGGACAGGGCAATATACAAAAAGGTGACCAAAACTGTCCGAAAACTAAAAGTGCAGAAAGGAGCAAAATATCACTCATCCTAAAGATAACTGGGGGCCCGGAATGCAGCACTGACAGTAAAAAACTTCTATCTGTTGTGGGAATGCTAACCCTAACCCTAGCTAGGGTTTCAAATGTACGTTCTGGCAGGGTGTCTCAGAAGCCCTCCAAACATCAAAGATGAATTATTTCCTCAAACTCCCAAAAATCAGTCTCAGCCTATCAAAATGGTTTCTAAAACCTCTAGGAAATGTATCTTCTTTAATAATCTGTCTGGTTTAGGCAAATTGTCATGAAGCTGAAAAATGCTGTTAAATGGAAGTTAAATCGGAATGCTTTTAATGTCTGGCTAGGGTCAGGGTTACAAGAACCATAGAATTTTGCCCGCTGTTGCACTTTTAGCTGCACTTTAAATGTCAAAATGAAGAGAGTTTACCCATTAGAACAGGTATTCTTCACACTTTTCATCTGGCTCAGTGCTGGATAAAATCACTGGACAGGGCAATATACAAAAAGGTGACCAAAACTGTCCGAAAACTAAAAGTGCAGATAGGAGCAAATTATCACTCATCCTAAAGATAACTGGGGATCCGGAATGCAGCACTGACAGTAAAAAACTTCTACCTGTTGTGGGAATGCTAACCCTAACCCTAGCTAGGGTTTCAAATGTGCATTCCAGCAGGGTGTCTCAGAAGCCCTCCAAACATCAAAGATTAATTTTTTCCTCAATCCAAAACAATTCAGTCTCAAACTATCAAAACGGTTTTTAAAACCTCTAGGAGATGAATCTTCTTTAATAATCTGTCTGGTTTAGGCAAATTTTCATGGAGCTGAAAAATGCTGTTAAATGGTAGTTAAATCGGCACGCTTTTAATGCCTGGCCAGTGTTAGGGTTACAAGAACCATAGAATTTTGCCCGCTGTTGCACTTTTAGCTGCACTTTAAATGACAAAATGAAGAGAGTTTACCCATTAGAACAGGTATTCTTCACACTTTTCATCTGGCTCAGTTTTGGATAAAATCACTGGATAGGGCAATATACAAAAAGGTGACCAAAACTGTCCGAAAACTAAAAGTGCAGAAAGGAGCAAATTATCACTCATCCTAAAGATAACTGGGGGCCCGGAATGCAGCACTGACAGTAAAAAACTTCTATCTGTTGTGGGAATGCTAACCCTAACCCTAGCTAGGGTTTCAAATGTACGTTCTGGCAGGGTGTCTCAGAAGCCCTCCAAACATCAAAGATGAATTTTTTCCTCAAACTCCAAAAAATCAGTCTTAGCCTATCAAAATGGTTTCTAAAACCTCTAGGAAATGTATCTTCTTTAATAATCTGTCTGGTTTAGGCAAATTGTCATGAAGCTGAAAAATGCTGTTAAATGGAAGTTAAATCGGCATGCTTTTAATGTCTGGCTAGGGTCAGGGTTACAAGAACCATAGAATTTTGCCCGCTGTTGCACTTTTAGCTGCACTTTAAATGACAAAATGAAGAGAGTTTACCCATTAGAACAGGTATTCTTCACACTTTTCATCTGGCTCAGTTTTGGATAAAATCACTGGATAGGGCAATATACAAAAAGGTGACCAAAACTGTCCGAAAACTAAAAGTGCAGATAGGAGCAAATTATCACTCATCCTAAAGATAACTGGGGACCCGGAATGCAGCACTGACAGTAAAAAACTTCTACCTGTTGTGGGAATGCTAACCCTAACCCTAGCTAGGGTTTCAAATGTGCATTCCAGCAGGGTGTCTCAGAAGCTCTCCAAACAACAAAGTTGAATTTTTTCCTCAAACTCCAAAAAATCAGTCTCAACCTATCAAAACGGTTTCTAAAACCTCTAGGAAAAGTATCTTCTTTAATAATCTGTCTGGTTTAGGCAAATTGTCATGAAGCTAAAAATTGCTGTTAAATGGTAGTTCAATCGGCATGCTTTTAATGTTTGGCTAGGGTTAGGGTTACAAGAACCATAGAATTTTGCCCGCTGTTGCACTTTTAGCTAAACTTTAAATGTCAAAATGAAGAGAGTTTACCCATTAGAACAGGTAATCTTCACACTTTTCATCTGGCTCAGTGTTGGATAAAATCACTGGACAGGGCAATATACAAAAAGGTGACCAAAACTGTCCGAAAACTAAAAGTGCAGATAGGAGCAAATTATCACTCATCCTAAGGATAACTGGGGATCCGGAATGCAGCACTGACAGTAAAAAACTTCTACCTGTTGTGGGAATGCTAACCCTAACCCTAGCTAGGGTTTCAAATGTGCATTCCAGCAGGGTGTCTCAGAAGCCCTCCAAACATCAAAGATGAATTTTTTCTTCAAACCAAAAAAAACAGTCTCAAACTATCAAAACGGTTTTTAAAACCTCTAGGAGATGTATCTTCTTTAATAATCTGCCTGGTTTAGGCAAATTTTCATGGAGCTGAAAAATGCTGTTAAATGGTAGTTAAATTGGCATGCTTTTAATTCCTGGCCAGTGTTAGGGTTACAAGAACGATAGAACTTTGCCCGCTGTTGCACTTTTAGCTGCACTTTAAATGACAAAATGAAGAGAGTTTACCCATTAGAACAGGTATTCTTCACACTTTTCATCTGGCTCAGTTTTGGATAAAATCACTGGATAGGGCAATATACAAAAAGGTGACCAAAACTGTCTGAAAACTAAAAGTGCAGATAGGAGCAAATTATCACTCATCCTAAAGATAACTGGGGACCAGGAATGCAGCACTGACAGTAAAAAACTTCTACCTGTTGTGGGAATGCTAACTCTAACCCTAGCTAGGGTTTCAAATGTGCATTCCAGCAGGGTGTCTCAGAATCTCTCCAAACAACAAAGTTGAATTTTTTCCTCAAACTCCAAAAAATCAGTCTCAACCTATCAAAACGGTTTCTAAAACCTCTAGGAAAAGTATCTTCTTTATTAATGTGTCTGGTTTAGGCAAATTGTCATGAAGCTAAAAATTGCTGTTAAATGGTAGTTCAATCGGCATGCTTTTAATGTTTGGCTAGGGTTAGGGTTACAAGAACCATAGAATTTTGCCCGCTGTTGCACTTTTAGCTAAACTTTAAATGTCAAAATGAAGAGAGTTTACCCATTAGAACAGGTATTCTTCACACTTTTCATCTGGCTCAGTGTTGGATAAAATCACTGGACAGGGCAATATACAAAAAGGTGACCAAAACTGTCCGAAAACTAAAAGTGCAGATAGGAGCAAATTATCACTCATCCTAAAGATAACTGGGGATCCGGAATGCAGCACTGACAGTAAAAAACTTCTACCTGTTGTGGGAATGCTAACCCTAACCCTAGCTAGGGTTTCAAATGTGCATTCCAGCAGGGTGTCTCAGAAGCTCTCCAAACAACAAAGTTGAATTTTTTCCTCAAACTCCAAAAAATCAGTCTCAACCTATCAAAACGGTTTCTAAAACCTCTAGGAAAAGTATCTTCTTTAATAATCTGTCTGGTTTAGGCAAATTGTCATGAAGCTAAAAATTGCTGTTAAATGGTAGTTCAATCGGCATGCTTTTAATGTTTGGCTAGGGTTAGGGTTACAAGAACCATAGAATTTTGCCCTATCCAGTGAATAAAATCACTGGATAGGGCAATATACAAAAAGGTGACCAAAACTGTCCGAAAACTAAAAGTGCAGAAAGGAGCAAATTATCACTCATCCTAAAGATAACTGGGGGCCCGGAATGCAACACTGACAGTAAAAAACTTCTATCTGTTGTGGGAATGCTAACCCTAACCCTAGCTAGGGTTTCAAATGTACGTTCTGGCAGGGTTTCTCAGAAGCCCTCCAAACATCAAAGATGAATTTTTTCCTCAAACTCCAAAAAATCAGTCTTAGCCTATCAAAATGGATTCTAAAACCTCTAGGAAATGTATCTTCTTTAATAATCTGTCTGGTTTAGGCAAATTGTCATGAAGCTGAAAAATGCTGTTAAATGGAAGTTAAATCGGAATGCTTTTAATGTCTGGCTAGGGTCAGGGTTACAAGAACCATAGAATTTTGCCCGCTGTTGCACTTTTAGCTGCACTTTAAATGACAAAATGAAGAGAGTTTACCCATTAGAACAGGTATTCTTCACACTTTTCATCTGGCTCAGTTTTGGATAAAATCACTGCATAAGGCAATATACAAAAAGGTGACCAAAACTGTCCGAAAACTAAAAGTGCAGATAGGAGCAAATTATCACTCATCCTAAAGATAACTGGGGACCCAGAATGCAGCACTGACAGTAAAAAACTTCTACCTGTTGTGGGAATGCTAACCCTAACCCTAGCTAGGGTTTCAAATGTGCATTCCAGCAGGGTGTCTCAGAAGCTCTCCAAACAACAAAGTTGAATTTTTTCCTCAAACTCCAAAAAATCAGTCTCAACCTATCAAAACGGTTTCTAAAACCTCTAGGAAAAGTATCTTCTTTAATAATCTGTCTGGTTTAGGCAAATTGTCATGAAGCTAAAAATTGCTGTTAAATGGTAGTTCAATCGGCATGCTTTTAATGTTTGGCTAGGGTTAGGGTTACAAGAACCATAGAATTTTGCCCGCTGTTGCACTTTTAGCTGCACTTTAAATGTCAAAATGAAGAGAGTTTACCCATTAGAACAGGTATTCTTCACACTTTTCATCTGGCTCAGTGTTGGATAAAATCACTGGACAGGGCAATATACAAAAAGGTGACCAAAACTGTCCGAAAACTAAAAGTGCAGATAGGAGCAAATTATCACTCATCCTAAAGATAACTGGGGATCCGGAATGCAGCACTGACAGTAAAAAACTTCTACCTGTTGTGGGAATGCTAACCCTAACCCTAGCTAGGGTTTCAAAAATACATTCCAGCAGGATGTCTCAGAAGCCCTCCAAACATTAAAGATGATTTTTTTCCTCAAACCAAAAAAAATCAGTCTCAAACCATCAAAACGGTTTTTAAAACCTCTAGGAGATGTATCTTCTTTAATAATCTGCCTGGTTTAGGCAAATTTTCATAGAGCTGAAAAATGCTTTTAAATGGTAGTTAAATCGGCACGCTTTTAATGTCTGGCCAGTGTTAGGGTTACAAGAACCATAGAATTTTGCCCGCTGTTGCACTTTTAGCTGCACTTTAAATGACAAAATGAAGAGAGTTTACCCATTAGAACAGGTATTCTTCACACTTTTCATCTGGCTCAGTTTTTGATAAAATCACTGCATAAGGCAATATACAAAAAGGTGACCAAAACTGTCCGAAAACTAAAAGTGCAGATAGGAGCAAATTATCACTCATCCTAAAGATAACTGGGGACCCGGAATGCAGCACTGACAGTAAAAAACTTCTACCTGTTGTGGGAATGCTAACCCTAACCCTAGCTAGGGTTTCAAATGTGCATTCCAGCAGGGTGTCTCAGAAGCTCTCCAAACAACAAAGTTGAATTTTTTCCTCAAACTCCAAAAAATCAGTCTCAACCTATCAAAACGGTTTCTAAAACCTCTAGGAAAAGTATCTTCTTTAATAATCTGTCTGGTTTAGGCAAATTGTCATGAAGCTAAAAATTGCTGTTAAATGGTAGATCAATCGGCATGCTTTTAATGTTTGGCTAGGGTTAGGGTTACAAGAACCATAGAATTTTGCCCGCTGTTGCACTTTTAGCTGCACTTTAAATGTCAAAATGAAGAGAGTTTACCCATTAGAACAGGTATTCTTCACACTTTTCATCTGGCTCAGTGTTGGATAAAATCACTGGACAGGGCAATATACAAAAAGGTGACCAAAACTGTCCGAAAACTAAAAGTGCAGATAGGAGCAAATTATCACTCATCCTAAAGATAACTGGGGATCCGGAATGCAGCACTGACAGTAAAAAACTTCTACCTGTTGTGGGAATGCTAACCCTAACCCTAGCTAGGGTTTCAAAAATACATTCCAGCAGGATGTCTCAGAAGCCCTCCAAACATTAAAGATGATTTTTTTCCTCAAACCAAAAAAAATCAGTCTCAAACCATCAAAACGGTTTTTAAAACCTCTAGGAGATGTATCTTCTTTAATAATCTGCCTGGTTTAGGCAAATTTTCATGGAGCTGAAAAATGCTGTTAAATGGTAGTTAAATCGGCACGCTTTTAATGCCTGGCCAGTGTTAGGGTTACAAGAACCATAGACTTTTGCCCGCTGTTGCACTTTTAGCTGCACTTTAAATGTCAAAATGAAGAGAGTTTACCCATTAGAACAGGTATTCTTCACACTTTTCATCTGGCTCAGTTTTGGATAAAATCACTGAATAGGGCAATATACAAAAAGGTGACCAAAACTGTCCGAAAACTAAAAGTGCAGATAGGAGCAAATTATCACTCATCCTAAAGATAACTGGGGACCCGGAATGCAGCACTGACAGTAAAAAACTTCTACCTGTTGTGGGAATGCTAACCCTAACCCTAGCTAGGGTTTCAAATGTGCATTCCAGCAGGGTGTCTCAGAAGCTCTCCAAACAACAAAGTTGAATTTTTTCCTCAAACTCCAAAAAATCAGTCTCAGCCTATCAAAATGGTTTCTAAAACCTCTAGGAAATGTATCTTCTTTAATAATCTGTCTGGTTTAGGCAAATTGTCATGTAGCTGAAAAATGCTGTTAAATGGAAGTTAAATCGGAATGCTTTTAATGTCTGGCTAGGGTCAGGGTTACAAGAACCATAGAATTTTGCCCGCTGTTGCACTTTTAGCTGCACTTTAAATGACAAAATGAAGAGAGTTTACCCATTAGAACAGGTATTCTTCACACTTTTCATCTGGCTCAGTTTTGGATAAAATCACTGGATAGGGGAATATACAAAAAGGTGACCAAAACTGTCCGAAAACTGAAAGTGCAGATAGGAGCAAATTATCACTCATCCTAAAGATAACTGGGGACCCGGAATGCAGCACTGACAGTAAAAAACTTCTACCTGTTGTGGGAATGCTAACCCTAACCCTAGCTAGGGTTTCAAATGTGCATTCCAGCAGGGTGTCTCAGAAGCTCTCCAAACAACAAAGTTGAATTTTTTCCTCAAACTCCAAAAAATCAGTCTCAACCTATCAAAACGGTTTCTAAAACCTCTAGGAAAAGTATCTTCTTTATTAATGTGTCTGGTTTAGGCAAATTGTCATGAAGCTAAAAATTGCTGTTAAATGGTAGTTCAATCGGCATGCTTTTAATGTTTGGCTAGGGTTAGGGTTACAAGAACCATAGAATTTTGCCCTATCCAGTGAATAAAATCACTGGATAGGGCAATATACAAAAAGGTGACCAAAACTGTCCGAAAACTAAAAGTGCAGAAAGGAGCAAATTATCACTCATCCTAAAGATAACTGGGGGCCCGGAATGCAACACTGACAGTAAAAAACTTCTATCTGTTGTGGGAATGCTAACCCTAACCCTAGCTAGGGTTTCAAATGTACGTTCTAGGCAGGGTTTCTCAGAAGCCCTCCAAACATCAAAGATGAATTTTTTCCTCAAACTCCAAAAAATCAGTCTTAGCCTATCAAAATGGATTCTAAAACCTCTAGGAAATGTATCTTCTTTAATAATCTGTCTGGTTTAGGCAAATTGTCATGAAGCTGAAAAATGCTGTTAAATGGAAGTTAAATCGGAATGCTTTTAATGTCTGGCCAGTGTTAGGGTTACAAGAACCATAGAATTTTGCCCGCTGTTGCACTTTTAGCTGCACTTTAAATGACAAAATGAAGAGAGTTTACCCATTAGAACAGGTATTCTTCACACTTTTCATCTGGCTCAGTTTTGGATAAAATCACTGGATAGGGCAATATACAAAAAGGTGACCAAAACTGTCCGAAAACTAAAATGCAGATAGGAGCAAATTATCACTCATCCTAAAGATAACTGGGGACCCGGAATGCAGCACTGACAGTAAAAAACTTCTACCTGTTGTGGGAATGCTAACCCTAACCCTAGCTAGGGTTTCAAATGTGCATTCCAGCAGGGTGTCTCAGAAGCTCTCCAAACAACAAAGTTGAATTTTTTCCTCAAACTCCAAAAAATCAGTCTCAACCTATCAAAACGGTTTCTAAAACCTCTAGGAAAAGTATCTTCTTTAATAATCTGTCTGGTTTAGGCAAATTGTCATGAAGCTAAAAATTGCTGTTAAATGGTAGTTCAATCGGCATGCTTTTAATGTTTGGCTAGGGTTAGGGTTACAAGAACCATAGAATTTTGCCCGCTGTTGCACTTTTAGCTGCACTTTAAATGTCAAAATGAAGAGAGTTTACCCATTAGAACAGGTATTCTTCACACTTTTCATCTGGCTCAGTGTTGGATAAAATCACTGGACAGGGCAATATACAAAAAGGTGACCAAAACTGTCCGAAAACTAAAAGTGCAGATAGGAGCAAATTATCACTCATCCTAAAGATAACTGGGGATCCGGAATGCAGCACTGACAGTAAAAAACTTCTACCTGTTGTGGGAATGCTAACCCTAACCCTAGCTAGGGTTTCAAAAATACATTCCAGCAGGATGTCTCAGAAGCCCTCCAAACATTAAAGATGATTTTTTTCCTCAAACCAAAAAAAATCAGTCTCAAACCATCAAAACGGTTTTTAAAACCTCTAGGAGATGTATCTTCTTTAATAATCTGCCTGGTTTAGGCAAATTTTCATAGAGCTGAAAAATGCTGTTAAATGGTAGTTAAACCTGCATGCTTTTAATGTCTGGCTAGGGTTAGGGTTACAAGAACCATAGAATTTTGCCCGCTGTTGCACTTTTAGCTGCACTTTAAATGACAAAATGAAGAGAGTTTACCCATTAGAACAGGTATTCTTCACACTTTTCATCTGGCTCAGTTTTGGATAAAATCACTGGATAGGGCAATATACAAAAAGGTGACCAAAACTGTCCGAAAACTAAAAGTGCAGATAGGAGCAAATTATCACTCATCCTAAAGATAACTGGGGACCCGGAATGCAGCACTGACAGTAAAAAACTTCTACCTGTTGTGGGAATGCTAACCCTAACCCTAGCTAGGGTTTCAAATGTGCATTCCAGCAGGGTGTCTCAGAAGCTCTCCAAACAACAAAGTTGAATTTTTTCCTCAAACTCCAAAAAATCAGTCTCAACCTATCAAAACGGTTTCTAAAACCTCTAGGAAAAGTATCTTCTTTAATAATCTGTCTGGTTTAGGCAAATTGTCATGAAGCTAAAAATTGCTGTTAAATGGTAGTTCAATCGGCATGCTTTTAATGTTTGGCTAGGGTTAGGGTTACAAGAACCATAGAATTTTGCCCGCTGTTGCACTTTTAGCTAAACTTTAAATGTCAAAATGAAGAGAGTTTACCCATTAGAACAGGTATTCTTCACACTTTTCATCTGGCTCAGTGTTGGATAAAATCACTGGACAGGGCAATATACAAAAAGGTGACCAAAACTGTCCGAAAACTAAAAGTGCAGATAGGAGCAAATTATCACTCATCCTAAAGATAACTGGGGATCCGGAATGCAGCACTGACAGTAAAAAACTTCTACCTGTTGTGGGAATGCTAACCCTAACCCTAGCTAGGGTTTCAAATGTGCATTCCAGCAGGGTGTCTCAGAAGCCCTCCAAACATCAAAGATGAATTTTTTCCTCAATCCAAAACAATTCAGTCTCAAACTATCAAAACGGTTTTTAAAACCTCTAGGAGATGAATCTTCTTTAATAATCTGTCTGGTTTAGGCAAATTTTCATGGAGCTGAAAAATGCTGTTAAATGGTAGTTAAATCGGCACGCTTTTAATGCCTGGCCAGTGTTAGGGTTACAAGAACCATAGAATTTTGCCCGCTGTTGCACTTTTAGCTGCACTTTAAATGACAAAATGAAGAGAGTTTACCCATTAGAACAGGTATTCTTCACACTTTTCATCTGGCTCAGTTTTGGATAAAATCACTGGATAGGGCAATATACAAAAAGGTGACCAAAACTGTCCGAAAACTAAAAGTGCAGATAGGAGCAAATTATCACTCATCCTAAAGATAACTGGGGACCCGGAATGCAGCACTGACAGTAAAAAACTTCTACCTGTTGTGGGAATGCTAACCCTAACCCTAGCTAGGGTTTCAAATGTGCATTCCAGCAGGGTGTCTCAGAAGCTCTCCAAACAACAAAGTTGAATTTTTTCCTCAAACTCCAAAAAATCAGTCTCAACCTATCAAAACGGTTTCTAAAACCTCTAGGAAAAGTATCTTCTTTAATAATCTGTCTGGTTTAGGCAAATTGTCATGAAGCTAAAAATTGCTGTTAAATGGTAGTTCAATCGGCATGCTTTTAATGTTTGGCTAGGGTTAGGGTTACAAGAACCATAGAATTTTGCCCGCTGTTGCACTTTTAGCTAAACTTTAAATGTCAAAATGAAGAGAGTTTACCCATTAGAACAGGTAATCTTCACACTTTTCATCTGGCTCAGTGTTGGATAAAATCACTGGACAGGGCAATATACAAAAAGGTGACCAAAACTGTCCGAAAACTAAAAGTGCAGATAGGAGCAAATTATCACTCATCCTAAAGATAACTGGGGATCCGGAATGCAGCACTGACAGTAAAAAACTTCTACCTGTTGTGGGAATGCTAACCCTAACCCTAGCTAGGGTTTCAAATGTGCATTCCAGCAGGGTGTCTCAGAAGCCCTCCAAACATCAAAGATGAATTTTTTCCTCAATCCAAAACAATTCAGTCTCAAACTATCAAAACGGTTTTTAAAACCTCTAGGAGATGAATCTTCTTTAATAATCTGTCTGGTTTAGGCAAATTTTCATGGAGCTGAAAAATGCTGTTAAATGGTAGTTAAATCGGCACGCTTTTAATGCCTGGCCAGTGTTAGGGTTACAAGAACCATAGAATTTTGCCCGCTGTTGCACTTTTAGCTGCACTTTAAATGACAAAATGAAGAGAGTTTACCCATTAGAACAGGTATTCTTCACACTTTTCATCTGGCTCAGTTTTGGATAAAATCACTGCATAAGGCAATATACAAAAAGGTGACCAAAACTATCCGAAAACTAAAAGTGCAGATAGGAGCAAATTATCACTCATCCTAAAGATAACTGGGGACCCGGAATGCAGCACTGACAGTAAAAAACTTCTACCTGTTGTGGGAATGCTAACCCTAACCCTAGCTAGGGTTTCAAATGTGCATTCCAGCAGGGTGTCTCAGAAGCTCTCCAAACAACAAAGTTGAATTTTTTCCTCAAACTCCAAAAAATCAGTCTCAACCTATCAAAACGGTTTCTAAAACCTCTAGGAAAAGTATCTTCTTTAATAATCTGTCTGGTTTAGGCAAATTGTCATGAAGCTAAAAATTGCTGTTAAATGGTAGTTCAATCGGCATGCTTTTAATGTTTGGCTAGGGTTAGGGTTACAAGAACCATAGAATTTTGCCCGCTGTTGCACTTTTAGCTAAACTTTAAATGTCAAAATGAAGAGAGTTTACCCATTAGAACAGGTAATCTTCACACTTTTCATCTGGCTCAGTGTTGGATAAAATCACTGGACAGGGCAATATATAAAAAGGTGACCAAAACTGTCCAAAAACTAAAAGTGCAGATAGGAGCAAATTATCACTCATCCTAAAGATAACTGGGGATCCGGAATGCAGCACTGACAGTAAAAAATTTCTACCTGTTGTGGGAATGCTAACCCTAACCCTAGCTAGGGTTACAAATGTGCATTCCGGCAGGGTGTCTCAGAAGCCCTCCAAACATCAAAGATGAATTTTTTCCTCAATTCAAAACAATTCAGTCTCAAACTATCAAAACGGTTTTTAAAACCTCTAGGAGATGAATCTTCTTTAATAATCTGTCTGGTTTAGGCAAATTTTTATGGAGCTGAAAAATGCTTTTAAATGGTAGTTAAATCGGCACGCTTTTAATGTCTGGCCAGTGTTAGGGTTACAAGAACCATAGAATTTTGCCCGCTGTTGCACTTTTAGCTGCACTTTAAATGACAAAATGAAGAGAGTTTACCCATTAGAACAGGTATTCTTCACACTTTTCATCTGGCTCAGTTTTGGATAAAATCACTGGATAGGGCAATATACAAAAAGGTGACCAAAACTGTCCGAAAACTAAAAGTGCAGATAGGAGCAAATTATCACTCATCCTAAAGATAACTGGGGACCCGGAATGCAGCACTGACAGTAAAAAACTTCTACCTGTTGTGGGAATGCTAACCCTAACCCTAGCTAGGGTTTCAAATGTGCATTCCAGCAGGGTGTCTCAGAAGCTCTCCAAACAACAAAGTTGAATTTTTTCCTCAAACTCCAAAAAATCAGTCTCAACCTATCAAAACGGTTTCTAAAACCTCTAGGAAAAGTATCTTCTTTAATAATCTGTCTGGTTTAGGCAAATTGTCATGAAGCTAAAAATTGCTGTTAAATGGTAGTTCAATCGGCATGCTTTTAATGTTTGGCTAGGGTTAGGGTTACAAGAACCATAGAATTTTGCCCGCTGTTGCACTTTTAGCTGCACTTTAAATGTCAAAATGAAGAGAGTTTACCCATTAGAACAGGTATTCTTCACACTTTTCATCTGGCTCAGTGTTGGATAAAATCACTGGACAGGGCAATATACAAAAAGGTGACCAAAACTGTCCGAAAACTAAAAGTGCAGATAGGAGCAAATTATCACTCATCCTAAAGATAACTGGGGATCCGGAATGCAGCACTGACAGTAAAAAACTTCTACCTGTTGTGGGAATGCTAACCCTAACCCTAGCTAGGGTTTCAAAAATACATTCCAGCAGGATGTCTCAGAAGCCCTCCAAACATTAAAGATGATTTTTTTCCTCAAACCAAAAAAAATCAGTCTCAAACCATCAAAACGGTTTTTAAAACCTCTAGGAGATGTATCTTCTTTAATAATCTGCCTGGTTTAGGCAAATTTTCATAGAGCTGAAAAATGCTGTTAAATGGTAGTTAAACCTGCATGCTTTTAATGTCTGGCTAGGGTTAGGGTTACAAGAACCATAGAATTTTGCCTGCTGTTGCACTTTTAGCTGCACTTTAAATGACAAAATGAAGAGAGTTTACCCATTAGAACAGGTATTCTTCACACTTTTCATCTGGCTCAGTTTTGGATAAAATCACTGCATAGGGCAATATACAAAAAGGTGACCAAAACTGTCCGAAAACTAAAAGTGCAGATAGGAGCAAATTATCACTCATCCTAAAGATAACTGGGGACCCGGAATGCAGCACTGACAGTAAAAAACTTCTACCTGTTGTGGGAATGCTAACCCTAACCCTAGCTAGGGTTTCAAATGTGCATTCCAGCAGGGTGTCTCAGAAGCTCTCCAAACAACAAAGTTGAATTTTTTCCTCAAACTCCAAAAAATCAGTCTCAACCTATCAAAACGGTTTCTAAAACCTCTAGGAAAAGTATCTTCTTTAATAATCTGTCTGGTTTAGGCAAATTGTCATGAAGCTAAAAATTGCTGTTAAATGGTAGTTCAATCGGCATGCTTTTAATGTTTGGCTAGGGTTAGGGTTACAAGAACCATAGAATTTTGCCCGCTGTTGCACTTTTAGCTAAACTTTAAATGTCAAAATGAAGAGAGTTTACCCATTAGAACAGGTATTCTTCACACTTTTCATCTGGCTCAGTGTTGGATAAAATCACTGGACAGGGCAATATACAAAAAGGTGACCAAAACTGTCCGAAAACTAAAAGTGCAGATAGGAGCAAATTATCACTCATCCTAAAGATAACTGGGGATCCGGAATGCAGCACTGACAGTAAAAAACTTCTACCTGTTGTGGGAATGCTAACCCTAACCCTAGCTAGGGTTTCAAATGTGCATTCCAGCAGGGTGTCTCAGAAGCCCTCCAAACATCAAAGATGAATTTTTTCCTCAATCCAAAACAATTCAGTCTCAAACTATCAAAACGGTTTTTAAAACCTCTAGGAGATGAATCTTCTTTAATAATCTGTCTGGTTTAGGCAAATTTTCATGGAGCTGAAAAATGCTGTTAAATGGTAGTTAAATCGGCACGCTTTTAATGCCTGGCCAGTGTTAGGGTTACAAGAACCATAGAATTTTGCCCGCTGTTGCACTTTTAGCTGCACTTTAAATGACAAAATGAAGAGAGTTTACCCATTAGAACAGGTATTCTTCACACTTTTCATCTGGCTCAGTTTTGGATAAAATCACTGCATAAGGCAATATACAAAAAGGTGACCAAAACTGTCCGAAAACTAAAAGTGCAGATAGGAGCAAATTATCACTCATCCTAAAGATAACTGGGGACCCGGAATGCAGCACTGACAGTAAAAAACTTCTACCTGTTGTGGGAATGCTAACCCTAACCCTAGCTAGGGTTTCAAATGTGCATTCCAGCAGGGTGTCTCAGAAGCTCTCCAAACAACAAAGTTGAATTTTTTCCTCAAACTCCAAAAAATCAGTCTCAACCTATCAAAACGGTTTCTAAAACCTCTAGGAAAAGTATCTTCTTTAATAATCTGTCTGGTTTAGGCAAATTGTCATGAAGCTAAAAATTGCTGTTAAATGGTAGTTCAATCGGCATGCTTTTAATGTTTGGCTAGGGTTAGAGTTACAAGAACCATAGAATTTTGCCCGCTGTTGCACTTTTAGCTGCACTTTAAATGTCAAAATGAAGAGAGTTTACCCATTA
This sequence comes from Lepisosteus oculatus, assembly GCF_040954835.1. Taxonomy (NCBI): domain Eukaryota; kingdom Metazoa; phylum Chordata; class Actinopteri; order Semionotiformes; family Lepisosteidae; genus Lepisosteus; species Lepisosteus oculatus. The sequence continues at coordinate 338,675 of NW_027168042.1, read as the reverse complement.
GAACAGGTATTCTTCACACTTTTCATCTGGCTCAGTGTTGGATAAAATCACTGGACAGGGCAATATACAAAAAGGTGACCAAAACTGTCCGAAAACTAAAAGTGCAGATAGGAGCAAATTATCACTCATCCTAAAGATAACTGGGGATCCGGAATGCAGCACTGACAGTAAAAAACTTCTATCTGTTGTGGGAATGCTAACAGATAGAATGCTAACCCTAACCCAGCAGGATGTCTCAGAAGCCCTCCAAACATTAAAGATGATTTTTTTCCTCAAACCAAAAAAAATCAGTCTCAAACCATCAAAACGGTTTTTAAAACCTCTAGGAGATGTATCTTCTTTAATAATCTGCCTGGTTTAGGCAAATTTTCATAGAGCTGAAAAATGCTGTTAAATGGTAGTTAAACCTGCATGCTTTTAATGTCTGGCTAGGGTTAGGGTTACAAGAACCATAGAATTTTGCCTGCTGTTGCACTTTTAGCTGCACTTTAAATGACAAAATGAAGAGAGTTTACCCATTAGAACTGGTATTCTTCACACTTTTCATCTGGCTCAGTTTTGGATAAAATCACTGGATAGGGCAATATACAAAAAGGTGACCAAAACTGTCCGAAAACTAAAAGTGCAGATAGGAGCAAATTATCACTCATCCTAAAGATAACTGGGGACCCGGAATGCAGCACTGACAGTAAAAAACTTCTACCTGTTGTGGGAATGCTAACCCTAACCCTAGCTAGGGTTTCAAATGTGCATTCCAGCAGGGTGTCTCAGAAGCTCTCCAAACAACAAAGTTGAATTTTTTCCTCAAACTCCAAAAAATCAGTCTCAACCTATCAAAACGGTTTCTAAAACCTCTAGGAAAAGTATCTTCTTTAATAATCTGTCTGGTTTAGGCAAATTGTCATGAAGCTAAAAATTGCTGTTAAATGGTAGTTCAATCGGCATGCTTTTAATGTTTGGCTAGGGTTAGGGTTACAAGAACCATAGAATTTTGCCCGCTGTTGCACTTTTAGCTAAACTTTAAATGACAAAATGAAGAGAGTTTACCCATTAGAACAGGTATTCTTCACACTTCATCTGGCTCAGTTTTGGATAAAATCAATGGATAGGGCAATATACAAAAAGGTGACCAAAACTGTCCGAAAACTAAAAGTGCAGATAGGAGCAAATTATCACTCATCCTAAAGATAACTGGGGACCCGGAATGCAGCACTGACAGTAAAAAACTTCTACCTGTTGTGGGAATGCTAACCCTAACCCTAGCTAGGGTTTCAAATGTGCATTCCAGCAGGGTGTCTCAGTAGCTCTCCAAACAACAAAGTTGAATTTTTTCCTCAAACTCCAAAAAATCAGTCTCAACCTATCAAAACGGTTTCTAAAACCTCTAGGAAAAGTATCTTCTTTAATAATCTGTCTGGTTTAGGCAAATTGTCATGAAGCTAAAAATTGCTGTTAAATGGTAGTTCAATCGGCATGCTTTTAATGTTTGGCTAGGGTTAGGGTTACAAGAACCATAGAATGTTGCCCGCTGTTGCACTTTTAGCTAAACTTTAAATGTCAAAATGAAGAGAGTTTACCCATTAGAACAGGTAATCTTCACACTTTTCATCTGGCTCAGTGTTGGATAAAATCACTGGACAGGGCAATATACAAAAAGGTGACCAAAACTGTCCGAAAACTAAAAGTGCAGATAGGAGCAAATTATCACTCATCCTAAAGATAACTGGGGATCCGGAATGCAGCACTGACAGTAAAAAACTTCTATCTGTTGTGGGAATGCTAACCCTAACCCTAGCTAGGGTTTCAAATGTACGTTCTGGCAGGGTGTCTCAGAAGCTCTCCAAACAACAAAGTTGAATTTTTTCCTCAAACTCCAAAAAATCAGTCTCAACCTATCAAAACGGTTTCTAAAACCTCTAGGAAAAGTATCTTCTTTAATAATCTGTCTGGTTTAGGCAAATTGTCATGAAGCTAAAAATTGCTGTTAAATGGTAGTTCAATCGGCATGCTTTTAATGTTTGGCTAGGGTTAGGGTTACAAGAACCATAGAATTTTGCCCGCTGTTGCACTTTTAGCTAAACTTTAAATGACAAAATGAAGAGAGTTTACCCATTAGAACAGGTATTCTTCACACTTTTCATCTGGCTCAGTTTTGGATAAAATCACTGGATAGGGCAATATACAAAAAGGTGACCAAAACTGTCCGAAAACTAAAAGTGCAGATAGGAGCAAATTATCACTCATCCTAAAGATAACTGGGGACCCGGAATGCAGCACTGACAGTAAAAAACTTCTACCTGTTGTGGGAATGTTAACCCTAACCCCAGCTAGGGTTTCAAATGTACGTTCTGGCAGGGTGTCTCAGAAGCCCTCCAAACATCAAAGATGAATTTTTTCCTCAAACTCCAAAAAATCAGTCTCAGCCTATCAAAATGGTTTCTAAAACCTCTAGGAAATGTATCTTCTTTAATAATCTGTCTGGTTTAGGCAAATTGTCATGAAGCTGAAAAATGCTGTTAAATGGAAGTTAAATCGGAATGCTTTTAATGTCTGGCTAGGGGTACAAGAACCATAGAATTTTGCCCGCTGTTGCACTTTTAGCTGCACTTTAAATGACAAAATGAAGAGAGTTTACCCATTAGAACAGGTATTCTTCACACTTTTCATCTGGCTCAGTTTTGGATAAAATCACTGGATAGGGCAATATACAAAAAGGTGACCAAAACTGTCCGAAAACTAAAAGTGCAGATAGGAGCAAATTATCACTCATCCTAAAGATAACTGGGGACCCGGAATGCAGCACTGACAGTAAAAAACTTCTACCTGTTGTGGGAATGCTAACCCTAACCCTAGCTAGGGTTTCAAATGTGCATTCCAGCAGGGTGTCTCAGAAGCTCTCCAAACAACAAAGTTGAATTTTTTCCTCAAACTCCAAAAAATCAGTCTCAACCTATCAAAACGGTTTCTAAAACCTCTAGGAAAAGTATCTTCTTTAATAATCTGTCTGGTTTAGGCAAATTGTCATGAAGCTAAAAATTGCTGTTAAATGGTAGTTCAATCGGCATGCTTTTAATGTTTGGCTAGGGTTAGGGTTACAAGAACCATAGAATTTTGCCCGCTGTTGCACTTTTAGCTAAACTTTAAATGTCAAAATGAAGAGAGTTTACCCATTAGAACAGGTATTCTTCACACTTTTCATCTGGCTCAGTGTTGGATAAAATCACTGGACAGGGCAATATACAAAAAGGTGACCAAAACTGTCCGAAAACTAAAAGTGCAGATAGGAGCAAATTATCACTCATCCTAAAGATAACTGGGGATCCGGAATGCAGCACTGACAGTAAAAAACTTCTACCTGTTGTGGGAATGCTAACCCTAACCCTAGCTAGGGTTTCAAATGTGCATTCCAGCAGGGTGTCTCAGAAGCCCTCCAAACATCAAAGATGAATTTTTTCCTCAATCCAAAACAATTCAGTCTCAAACTATCAAAACGGTTTTTAAAACCTCTAGGAGATGAATCTTCTTTAATAATCTGTCTGGTTTAGGCAAATTTTCATGGAGCTGAAAAATGCTGTTAAATGGTAGTTAAATCGGCACGCTTTTAATGCCTGGCCAGTGTTAGGGTTACAAGAACCATAGAATTTTGCCCGCTGTTGCACTTTTAGCTGCACTTTAAATGACAAAATGAAGAGAGTTTACCCATTAGAACAGGTATTCTTCACACTTTTCATCTGGCTCAGTTTTGGATAAAATCACTGGATAGGGCAATATACAAAAAGGTGACCAAAACTGTCCGAAAACTAAAAGTGCAGATAGGAGCAAATTATCACTCATCCTAAAGATAACTGGGGACCCGGAATGCAGCACTGACAGTAAAAAACTTCTACCTGTTGTGGGAATGCTAACCCTAACCCTAGCTAGGGTTTCAAATGTGCATTCCAGCAGGGTGTCTCAGAAGCTCTCCAAACAACAAAGTTGAATTTTTTCCTCAAACTCCAAAAAATCAGTCTCAACCTATCAAAACGGTTTCTAAAACCTCTAGGAAAAGTATCTTCTTTAATAATCTGTCTGGTTTAGGCAAATTGTCATGAAGCTAAAAATTGCTGTTAAATGGTAGTTCAATCGGCATGCTTTTAATGTTTGGCTAGGGTTAGGGTTACAAGAACCATAGAATTTTGCCCGCTGTTGCACTTTTAGCTAAACTTTAAATGTCAAAATGAAGAGAGTTTACCCATTAGAACAGGTAATCTTCACACTTTTCATCTGGCTCAGTGTTGGATAAAATCACTGGACAGGGCAATATACAAAAAGGTGACCAAAACTGTCCGAAAACTAAAAGTGCAGATAGGAGCAAATTATCACTCATCCTAAAGATAACTGGGGATCCGGAATGCAGCACTGACAGTAAAAAACTTCTACCTGTTGTGGGAATGCTAACCCTAACCCTAGCTAGGGTTTCAAATGTGCATTCCAGCAGGGTGTCTCAGAAGCCCTCCAAACATCAAAGATGAATTTTTTCCTCAATCCAAAACAATTCAGTCTCAAACTATCAAAACGGTTTTTAAAACCTCTAGGAGATGAATCTTCTTTAATAATCTGTCTGGTTTAGGCAAATTTTCATGGAGCTGAAAAATGCTGTTAAATGGTAGTTAAATCGGCACGCTTTTAATGCCTGGCCAGTGTTAGGGTTACAAGAACCATAGAATTTTGCCCGCTGTTGCACTTTTAGCTGCACTTTAAATGACAAAATGAAGAGAGTTTACCCATTAGAACAGGTATTCTTCACACTTTTCATCTGGCTCAGTTTTGGATAAAATCACTGGATAGGGCAATATACAAAAAGGTGACCAAAACTGTCCGAAAACTAAAAGTGCAGATAGGAGCAAATTATCACTCATCCTAAAGATAACTGGGGACCCGGAATGCAGCACTGACAGTAAAAAACTTCTACCTGTTGTGGGAATGCTAACCCTAACCCTAGCTAGGGTTTCAAATGTGCATTCCAGCAGGGTGTCTCAGAAGCTCTCCAAACAACAAAGTTGAATTTTTTCCTCAAACTCCAAAAAATCAGTCTCAACCTATCAAAACGGTTTCTAAAACCTCTAGGAAAAGTATCTTCTTTAATAATCTGTCTGGTTTAGGCAAATTGTCATGAAGCTAAAAATTGCTGTTAAATGGTAGTTCAATCGGCATGCTTTTAATGTTTGGCTAGGGTTAGGGTTACAAGAACCATAGAATTTTGCCCGCTGTTGCACTTTTAGCTAAACTTTAAATGTCAAAATGAAGAGAGTTTACCCATTAGAACAGGTAATCTTCACACTTTTCATCTGGCTCAGTGTTGGATAAAATCACTGGACAGGGCAATATACAAAAAGGTGACCAAAACTGTCCAAAAACTAAAAGTGCAGATAGGAGCAAATTATCACTCATCCTAAAGATAACTGGGGATCCGGAATGCAGCACTGACAGTAAAAAATTTCTACCTGTTGTGGGAATGCTAACCCTAACCCTAGCTAGGGTTACAAATGTGCATTCCGGCAGGGTGTCTCAGAAGCCCTCCAAACATCAAAGATGAATTTTTTCCTCAATTCAAAACAATTCAGTCTCAAACTATCAAAACGGTTTTTAAAACCTCTAGGAGATGAATCTTCTTTAATAATCTGTCTGGTTTAGGCAAATTTTTATGGAGCTGAAAAATGCTTTTAAATGGTAGTTAAATCGGCACGCTTTTAATGTCTGGCCAGTGTTAGGGTTACAAGAACCATAGAATTTTGCCCGCTGTTGCACTTTTAGCTGCACTTTAAATGACAAAATGAAGAGAGTTTACCCATTAGAACAGGTATTCTTCACACTTTTCATCTGGCTCAGTTTTGGATAAAATCACTGGATAGGGCAATATACAAAAAGGTGACCAAAACTGTCCGAAAACTAAAAGTGCAGATAGGAGCAAATTATCACTCATCCTAAAGATAACTGGGGACCCGGAATGCAGCACTGACAGTAAAAAACTTCTACCTGTTGTGGGAATGCTAACCCTAACCCTAGCTAGGGTTTCAAATGTGCATTCCAGCAGGGTGTCTCAGAAGCTCTCCAAACAACAAAGTTGAATTTTTTCCTCAAACTCCAAAAAATCAGTCTCAACCTATCAAAACGGTTTCTAAAACCTCTAGGAAAAGTATCTTCTTTAATAATCTGTCTGGTTTAGGCAAATTGTCATGAAGCTAAAAATTGCTGTTAAATGGTAGTTCAATCGGCATGCTTTTAATGTTTGGCTAGGGTTAGGGTTACAAGAACCATAGAATTTTGCCCGCTGTTGCACTTTTAGCTGCACTTTAAATGTCAAAATGAAGAGAGTTTACCCATTAGAACAGGTATTCTTCACACTTTTCATCTGGCTCAGTGTTGGATAAAATCACTGGACAGGGCAATATACAAAAAGGTGACCAAAACTGTCCGAAAACTAAAAGTGCAGATAGGAGCAAATTATCACTCATCCTAAAGATAACTGGGGATCCGGAATGCAGCACTGACAGTAAAAAACTTCTACCTGTTGTGGGAATGCTAACCCTAACCCTAGCTAGGGTTTCAAAAATACATTCCAGCAGGATGTCTCAGAAGCCCTCCAAACATTAAAGATGATTTTTTTCCTCAAACCAAAAAAAATCAGTCTCAAACCATCAAAACGGTTTTTAAAACCTCTAGGAGATGTATCTTCTTTAATAATCTGCCTGGTTTAGGCAAATTTTCATAGAGCTGAAAAATGCTGTTAAATGGTAGTTAAACCTGCATGCTTTTAATGTCTGGCTAGGGTTAGGGTTACAAGAACCATAGAATTTTGCCTGCTGTTGCACTTTTAGCTGCACTTTAAATGACAAAATGAAGAGAGTTTACCCATTAGAACAGGTATTCTTCACACTTTTCATCTGGCTCAGTTTTGGATAAAATCACTGGATAGGGCAATATACAAAAAGGTGACCAAAACTGTCCGAAAACTAAAAGTGCAGATAGGAGCAAATTATCACTCATCCTAAAGATAACTGGGGACCCGGAATGCAGCACTGACAGTAAAAAACTTCTACCTGTTGTGGGAATGCTAACCCTAACCCTAGCTAGGGTTTCAAATGTGCATTCCAGCAGGGTGTCTCAGAAGCTCTCCAAACAACAAAGTTGAATTTTTTCCTCAAACTCCAAAAAATCAGTCTCAACCTATCAAAACGGTTTCTAAAACCTCTAGGAAAAGTATCTTCTTTAATAATCTGTCTGGTTTAGGCAAATTGTCATGAAGCTAAAAATTGCTGTTAAATGGTAGTTCAATCGGCATGCTTTTAATGTTTGGCTAGGGTTAGGGTTACAAGAACCATAGAATTTTGCCCGCTGTTGCACTTTTAGCTAAACTTTAAATGTCAAAATGAAGAGAGTTTACCCATTAGAACAGGTATTCTTCACACTTTTCATCTGGCTCAGTGTTGGATAAAATCACTGGACAGGGCAATATACAAAAAGGTGACCAAAACTGTCCGAAAACTAAAAGTGCAGATAGGAGCAAATTATCACTCATCCTAAAGATAACTGGGGATCCGGAATGCAGCACTGACAGTAAAAAACTTCTACCTGTTGTGGGAATGCTAACCCTAACCCTAGCTAGGGTTTCAAATGTGCATTCCAGCAGGGTGTCTCAGAAGCCCTCCAAACATCAAAGATGAATTTTTTCCTCAATCCAAAACAATTCAGTCTCAAACTATCAAAACGGTTTTTAAAACCTCTAGGAGATGAATCTTCTTTAATAATCTGTCTGGTTTAGGCAAATTTTCATGGAGCTGAAAAATGCTGTTAAATGGTAGTTAAATCGGCACGCTTTTAATGCCTGGCCAGTGTTAGGGTTACAAGAACCATAGAATTTTGCCCGCTGTTGCACTTTTAGCTGCACTTTAAATGACAAAATGAAGAGAGTTTACCCATTAGAACAGGTATTCTTCACACTTTTCATCTGGCTCAGTTTTGGATAAAATCACTGCATAAGGCAATATACAAAAAGGTGACCAAAACTGTCCGAAAACTAAAAGTGCAGATAGGAGCAAATTATCACTCATCCTAAAGATAACTGGGGACCCGGAATGCAGCACTGACAGTAAAAAACTTCTACCTGTTGTGGGAATGCTAACCCTAACCCTAGCTAGGGTTTCAAATGTGCATTCCAGCAGGGTGTCTCAGAAGCTCTCCAAACAACAAAGTTGAATTTTTTCCTCAAACTCCAAAAAATCAGTCTCAACCTATCAAAACGGTTTCTAAAACCTCTAGGAAAAGTATCTTCTTTAATAATCTGTCTGGTTTAGGCAAATTGTCATGAAGCTAAAAATTGCTGTTAAATGGTAGTTCAATCGGCATGCTTTTAATGTTTGGCTAGGGTTAGAGTTACAAGAACCATAGAATTTTGCCCGCTGTTGCACTTTTAGCTGCACTTTAAATGTCAAAATGAAGAGAGTTTACCCATTAGAACAGGTATTCTTCACACTTTTCATCTGGCTCAGTGTTGGATAAAATCACTGGACAGGGCAATATACAAAAAGGTGACCAAAACTGTCCGAAAACTAAAAGTGCAGATAGGAGCAAATTATCACTCATCCTAAAGATAACTGGGGATCCGGAATGCAGCACTGACAGTAAAAAACTTCTATCTGTTGTGGGAATGCTAACAGATAGAATGCTAACCCTAACCCAGCAGGATGTCTCAGAAGCCCTCCAAACATTAAAGATGATTTTTTTCCTCAAACCAAAAAAAATCAGTCTCAAACCATCAAAACGGTTTTTAAAACCTCTAGGAGATGTATCTTCTTTAATAATCTGCCTGGTTTAGGCAAATTTTCATAGAGCTGAAAAATGCTGTTAAATGGTAGTTAAACCTGCATGCTTTTAATGTCTGGCTAGGGTTAGGGTTACAAGAACCATAGAATTTTGCCTGCTGTTGCACTTTTAGCTGCACTTTAAATGACAAAATGAAGAGAGTTTACCCATTAGAACTGGTATTCTTCACACTTTTCATCTGGCTCAGTTTTGGATAAAATCACTGGATAGGGCAATATACAAAAAGGTGACCAAAACTGTCCGAAAACTAAAAGTGCAGATAGGAGCAAATTATCACTCATCCTAAAGATAACTGGGGACCCGGAATGCAGCACTGACAGTAAAAAACTTCTACCTGTTGTGGGAATGCTAACCCTAACCCTAGCTAGGGTTTCAAATGTGCATTCCAGCAGGGTGTCTCAGAAGCTCTCCAAACAACAAAGTTGAATTTTTTCCTCAAACTCCAAAAAATCAGTCTCAACCTATCAAAACGGTTTCTAAAACCTCTAGGAAAAGTATCTTCTTTAATAATCTGTCTGGTTTAGGCAAATTGTCATGAAGCTAAAAATTGCTGTTAAATGGTAGTTCAATCGGCATGCTTTTAATGTTTGGCTAGGGTTAGGGTTACAAGAACCATAGAATTTTGCCCGCTGTTGCACTTTTAGCTAAACTTTAAATGACAAAATGAAGAGAGTTTACCCATTAGAACAGGTATTCTTCACACTTCATCTGGCTCAGTTTTGGATAAAATCACTGGATAGGGCAATATACAAAAAGGTGACCAAAACTGTCCGAAAACTAAAAGTGCAGATAGGAGCAAATTATCACTCATCCTAAAGATAACTGGGGACCCGGAATGCAGCACTGACAGTAAAAAACTTCTACCTGTTGTGGGAATGCTAACCCTAACCCTAGCTAGGGTTTCAAATGTGCATTCCAGCAGGGTGTCTCAGTAGCTCTCCAAACAACAAAGTTGAATTTTTTCCTCAAACTCCAAAAAATCAGTCTCAACCTATCAAAACGGTTTCTAAAACCTCTAGGAAAAGTATCTTCTTTAATAATCTGTCTGGTTTAGGCAAATTGTCATGAAGCTAAAAATTGCTGTTAAATGGTAGTTCAATCGGCATGCTTTTAATGTTTGGCTAGGGTTAGGGTTACAAGAACCATAGAATGTTGCCCGCTGTTGCACTTTTAGCTAAACTTTAAATGTCAAAATGAAGAGAGTTTACCCATTAGAACAGGTAATCTTCACACTTTTCATCTGGCTCAGTGTTGGATAAAATCACTGGACAGGGCAATATACAAAAAGGTGACCAAAACTGTCCGAAAACTAAAAGTGCAGATAGGAGCAAATTATCACTCATCCTAAAGATAACTGGGGATCCGGAATGCAGCACTGACAGTAAAAAACTTCTATCTGTTGTGGGAATGCTAACCCTAACCCTAGCTAGGGTTTCAAATGTACGTTCTGGCAGGGTGTCTCAGAAGCTCTCCAAACAACAAAGTTGAATTTTTTCCTCAAACTCCAAAAAATCAGTCTCAACCTATCAAAACGGTTTCTAAAACCTCTAGGAAAAGTATCTTCTTTAATAATCTGTCTGGTTTAGGCAAATTGTCATGAAGCTAAAAATTGCTGTTAAATGGTAGTTCAATCGGCATGCTTTTAATGTTTGGCTAGGGTTAGGGTTACAAGAACCATAGAATTTTGCCCGCTGTTGCACTTTTAGCTAAACTTTAAATGACAAAATGAAGAGAGTTTACCCATTAGAACAGGTATTCTTCACACTTTTCATCTGGCTCAGTTTTGGATAAAATCACTGGATAGGGCAATATACAAAAAGGTGACCAAAACTGTCCGAAAACTAAAAGTGCAGATAGGAGCAAATTATCACTCATCCTAAAGATAACTGGGGACCCGGAATGCAGCACTGACAGTAAAAAACTTCTACCTGTTGTGGGAATGTTAACCCTAACCCCAGCTAGGGTTTCAAATGTACGTTCTGGCAGGGTGTCTCAGAAGCCCTCCAAACATCAAAGATGAATTTTTTCCTCAAACTCCAAAAAATCAGTCTCAGCCTATCAAAATGGTTTCTAAAACCTCTAGGAAATGTATCTTCTTTAATAATCTGTCTGGTTTAGGCAAATTGTCATGAAGCTGAAAAATGCTGTTAAATGGAAGTTAAATCGGAATGCTTTTAATGTCTGGCTAGGGGTACAAGAACCATAGAATTTTGCCCGCTGTTGCACTTTTAGCTGCACTTTAAATGACAAAATGAAGAGAGTTTACCCATTAGAACAGGTATTCTTCACACTTTTCATCTGGCTCAGTTTTGGATAAAATCACTGGATAGGGCAATATACAAAAAGGTGACCAAAACTGTCCGAAAACTAAAATGCAGATAGGAGCAAATTATCACTCATCCTAAAGATAACTGGGGACCCGGAATGCAGCACTGACAGTAAAAAACTTCTACCTGTTGTGGGAATGCTAACCCTAACCCTAGCTAGGGTTTCAAATGTGCATTCCAGCAGGGTGTCTCATAAGCTCTCCAAACAACAAAGTTGAATTTTTTCCTCAAACTCCAAAAAATCAGTCTCAACCTATCAAAACGGTTTCTAAAACCTCTAGGAAAAGTATCTTCTTTAATAATCTGTCTGGTTTAGGCAAATTGTCATGAAGCTAAAAATTGCTGTTAAATGGTAGTTCAATCGGCATGCTTTTAATGTTTGGCTAGGGTTAGGGTTACAAGAACCATAGAATTTTGCCCGCTGTTGCACTTTTAGCTGCACTTTAAATGTCAAAATGAAGAGAGTTTACCCATTAGAACAGGTATTCTTCACACTTTTCATCTGGCTCAGTGTTGGATAAAATCACTGGACAGGGCAATATACAAAAAGGTGACCAAAACTGTCCAAAAACTAAAAGTGCAGATAGGAGCAAATTATCACTCATCCTAAAGATAACTGGGGATCCGGAATGCAGCACTGACAGTAAAAAACTTCTACCTGTTGTGGGAATGCTAACCCTAACCCTAGCTAGGGTTTCAAATGTACGTTCTGGCAGGGTGTCTCAGAAGCCCTCCAAACAACAAAGATGAATTTTTTCCTCAAACTCCAAGAAATCAGTCTCAACCTATCAAAACAGTTTCTAAAACCTCTAGGAGATGAATCTTCTTTAATAATCTGTCTGGTTTAGGCAAATTTTCATGGAGCTGAAAAATGCTTTTAAATGGTAGTTAAATCGGCACGCTTTTAATGCCTGGCCAGTGTTAGGGTTACAAGAACCATAGAATTTTGCCCGCTGTTGCACTTTTAGCTGCACTTTAAATGACAAAATGAAGAGAGTTTACCCATTAGAACAGGTATTCTTCACACTTTTCATCTTGCTCAGTTTTGGATAAAATCACTGCATAAGGCAATATACAAAAAGGTGACCAAAACTGTCCGAAAACTAAAAGTGCAGATAGGAGCAAATTATCACTCATCCTAAAGATAACTGGGGACCCGGAATGCAGCACTGACAGTAAAAAACTTCTACCTGTTGTGGGAATGCTAACCCTAACCCTAGCTAGGGTTTCAAATGTGCATTCCAGCAGGGTGTCTCAGAAGCCCTCCAAACATCAAAGATGAATTTTTTCCTCAATCCAAAACAATTCAGTCTCAAACTATCAAAACGGTTTTTAAAACCTCTAGGAGATGAATCTTCTTTAATAATCTGTCTGGTTTAGGCAAATTTTCATGGAGCTGAAAAATGCTGTTAAATGGTAGTTAAATCGGCACGCTTTTAATGCCTGGCCAGTGTTAGGGTTACAAGAACCATAGAATTTTGCCCGCTGTTGCACTTTTAGCTGCACTTTAAATGACAAAATGAAGAGAGTTTACCCATTAGAACAGGTATTCTTCACACTTTTCATCTGGCTCAGTTTTGGATAAAATCACTGGATAGGGCAATATACAAAAAGGTGACCAAAACTGTCTGAAAACTAAAAGTGCAGATAGGAGCAAATTATCACTCATCCTAAAGATAACTGGGGACCCGGAATGCAGCACTGACAGTAAAAAACTTCTACCTGTTGTGGGAATGCTAACCCTAACCCTAGCTAGGGTTTCAAATGTGCATTCCAGCAGGGTGTCTCAGAAGCTCTCCAAACAACAAAGTTGAATTTTTTCCTCAAACTCCAAAAAATCAGTCTCAACCTATCAAAACGGTTTCTAAAACCTCTAGGAAAAGTATCTTCTTTAATAATCTGTCTGGTTTAGGCAAATTGTCATGAAGCAAAAAATTGCTGTTAAATGGTAGTTCAATCGGCATGCTTTTAATGTTTGGCTAGGGTTAGGGTTACAAGAACCATAGAATTTTGCCCGCTGTTGCACTTTTAGCTGCACTTTAAATGACAAAATGAAGAGAGTTTACCCATTAGAACAGGTATTCTTCACACTTTTCATCTGGCTCAGTTTTGGATAAAATCACTGGATAGGGCAATATACAAAAAGGTGACCAAAACTGTCCGAAAACTAAAAGTGCAGATAGGAGCAAATTATCACTCATCCTAAAGATAACTGGGGATCCGGAATGCAGCACTGACAGTAAAAAACTTCTACCTGTTGTGGGAATGCTAACCCTAACCCTAGCTAGGGTTTCAAATGTACATTCCAGCAGGATGTCTCAGAAGCCCTCCAAACATTAAAGATGATTTTTTTCCTCAAACCAAAAAAAATCAGTCTCAAACCATCAAAACGGTTTTTAAAACATCTAGGAGATGTATCTTCTTTAATAATCTGCCTGGTTTAGGCAAATTTTCATAGAGCTGAAAAATGCTGTTAAATGGTAGTTAAACCTGCATGCTTTTAATGTCTGGCTAGGGTTAGGGTTACAAGAACCATAGAATTTTGCCTGCTGTTGCACTTTTAGCTGCACTTTAAATGACAAAATGAAGAGAGATTACCCATTAGAACAGGTATTCTTCACACTTTTCATCTGGCTCAGTTTTGGATAAAATCACTGGATAGGGCAATATACAAAAAGGTGACCAAAACTGTCCGAAAACTAAAAGTGCAGATAGGAGCAAATTATCACTCATCCTAAAGATAACTGGGGACCCGGAATGCAGCACTGACAGTAAAAAACTTCTACCAGTTTTAGGAATGCTAACCCTAACCCTAGCTAGGGTTTCAAATGTGCATTCCAGCAGGGTGTCTCAGAAGCTCTCCAAACAACAAAGTTGAATTTTTTCCTCAAACTCCAAAAAATCAGTCTCAACCTATCAAAACGGTTTCTAAAACCTCTAGGAAAAGTATCTTCTTTAATAATCTGTCTGGTTTAGGCAAATTGTCATGAAGCTAAAAATTGCTGTTAAATGGTAGTTCAATCGGCATGCTTTTAATGTTTGGCTAGGGTTAGGGTTACAAGAACCATAGAATTTTGCCCGCTGTTGCACTTTTAGCTAAACTTTAAATGACAAAATGAAGAGAGTTTACCCATTAGAACAGGTATTCTTCACACTTTTCATCTGGCTCAGTTTTGGATAAAATCACTGGATAGGGCAATATACAAAAAGGTGACCAAAACTGTCCGAAAACTAAAAGTGCAGATAGGAGCAAATTATCACTCATCCTAAAGATAACTGGGGACCCGGAATGCAGCACTGACAGTAAAAAACTTCTACCTGTTGTGGGAATGCTAACCCTAACCCTAGCTAGGGTTTCAAATGTGCATTCCAGCAGGGTGTCTCAGAAGCCCTCCAAACATCAAAGATGAATTTTTTCCTCAATCCAAAACAATTCAGTCTCAAACTATCAAAACGGTTTTTAAAACCTCTAGGAGATGAATCTTCTTTAATAATCTGTCTGGTTTAGGCAAATTTTCATGGAGCTGAAAAATGCTGTTAAATGGTAGTTAAATCGGCACGCTTTTAATGCCTGGCCAGTGTTAGGGTTACAAGAACCATAGAATTTTGCCCGCTGTTGCACTTTTAGCTGCACTTTAAATGACAAAATGAAGAGAGTTTACCCATTAGAACAGGTATTCTTCACACTTTTCATCTGGCTCAGTTTTGGATAAAATCACTGGATAGGGCAATATACAAAAAGGTGACCAAAACTGTCTGAAAACTAAAAGTGCAGATAGGAGCAAATTATCACTCATCCTAAAGATAACTGGGGACCCGGAATGCAGCACTGACAGTAAAAAACTTCTACCTGTTGTGGGAATGCTAACCCTAACCCTAGCTAGGGTTTCAAATGTGCATTCCAGCAGGGTGTCTCAGAAGCTCTCCAAACAACAAAGTTGAATTTTTTCCTCAAACTCCAAAAAATCAGTCTCAACCTATCAAAACGGTTTCTAAAACCTCTAGGAAAAGTATCTTCTTTAATAATCTGTCTGGTTTAGGCAAATTGTCATGAAGCAAAAAATTGCTGTTAAATGGTAGTTCAATCGGCATGCTTTTAATGTTTGGCTAGGGTTAGGGTTACAAGAACCATAGAATTTTGCCCGCTGTTGCACTTTTAGCTGCACTTTAAATGACAAAATGAAGAGAGTTTACCCATTAGAACAGGTATTCTTCACACTTTTCATCTGGCTCAGTTTTGGATAAAATCACTGGATAGGGCAATATACAAAAAGGTGACCAAAACTGTCCGAAAACTAAAAGTGCAGATAGGAGCAAATTATCACTCATCCTAAAGATAACTGGGGATCCGGAATGCAGCACTGACAGTAAAAAACTTCTACCTGTTGTGGGAATGCTAACCCTAACCCTAGCTAGGGTTTCAAATGTACATTCCAGCAGGATGTCTCAGAAGCCCTCCAAACATTAAAGATGATTTTTTTCCTCAAACCAAAAAAAATCAGTCTCAAACCATCAAAACGGTTTTTAAAACATCTAGGAGATGTATCTTCTTTAATAATCTGCCTGGTTTAGGCAAATTTTCATAGAGCTGAAAAATGCTGTTAAATGGTAGTTAAACCTGCATGCTTTTAATGTCTGGCTAGGGTTAGGGTTACAAGAACCATAGAATTTTGCCTGCTGTTGCACTTTTAGCTGCACTTTAAATGACAAAATGAAGAGAGTTTACCCATTAGAACAGGTATTCTTCACACTTTTCATCTGGCTCAGTTTTGGATAAAATCACTGGATAGGGCAATATACAAAAAGGTGACCAAAACTGTCCGAAAACTAAAAGTGCAGATAGGAGCAAATTATCACTCATCCTAAAGATAACTGGGGACCCGGAATGCAGCACTGACAGTAAAAAACTTCTACCAGTTTTAGGAATGCTAACCCTAACCCTAGCTAGGGTTTCAAATGTGCATTCCAGCAGGGTGTCTCAGAAGCTCTCCAAACAACAAAGTTGAATTTTTTCCTCAAACTCCAAAAAATCAGTCTCAACCTATCAAAACGGTTTCTAAAACCTCTAGGAAAAGTATCTTCTTTAATAATCTGTCTGGTTTAGGCAAATTGTCATGAAGCTAAAAATTGCTGTTAAATGGTAGTTCAATCGGCATGCTTTTAATGTTTGGCTAGGGTTAGGGTTACAAGAACCATAGAATTTTGCCCGCTGTTGCACTTTTAGCTAAACTTTAAATGACAAAATGAAGAGAGTTTACCCATTAGAACAGGTATTCTTCACACTTTTCATCTGGCTCAGTTTTGGATAAAATCACTGGATAGGGCAATATACAAAAAGGTGACCAAAACTGTCCGAAAACTAAAAGTGCAGATAGGAGCAAATTATCACTCATCCTAAAGATAACTGGGGACCCGGAATGCAGCACTGACAGTAAAAAACTTCTACCTGTTGTGGGAATGCTAACCCTAACCCTAGCTAGGGTTTAAAATGTGCATTCCAGCAGGGTGTCTCAGAAGCTCTCCAAACAACAAAGTTGAATTTTTTCCTCAAACTCCAAAAAATCAGTCTCAACCTATCAAAACGGTTTCTAAAACCTCTAGGAAAAGTATCTTCTTTAATAATCTGTCTGGTTTAGGCAAATTGTCATGAAGCTAAAAATTGCTGTTAAATGGTAGTTCAATCGGCATGCTTTTAATGTTTGGCTAGGGTTAGGGTTACAAGAACCATAGAATTTTGCCCGCTGTTGCACTTTTAGCTGCACTTTAAATGTCAAAATGAAGAGAGTTTACCCATTAGAACAGGTATTCTTCACACTTTTCATCTGGCTCAGTGTTGGATAAAATCACTGGACAGGGCAATATACAAAAAGGTGACCAAAACTGTCCAAAAACTAAAAGTGCAGATAGGAGCAAATTATCACTCATCCTAAAGATAACTGGGGATCCGGAATGCAGCACTGACAGTAAAAAACTTCTACCTGTTGTGGGAATGCTAACCCTAACCCTAGCTAGGGTTTCAAATGTACATTCCAGCAGGATGTCTCAGAAGCCCTCCAAACATTAAAGATGATTTTTTTCCTCAAACCAAAAAAAATCAGTCTCAAACCATCAAAACGGTTTTTAAAACCTCTAGGAGATGTATCTTCTTTAATAATCTGCCTGGTTTAGGCAAATTTTCATAGAGCTGAAAAATGCTGTTAAATGGTAGTTAAACCTGCATGCTTTTAATGTCTGGCTAGGGTTAGGGTTACAAGAACCATAGAATTTTGCCTGCTGTTGCACTTTTAGCTGCACTTTAAATGACAAAATGAAGAGAGTTTACCCATTAGAACAGGTATTCTTCACACTTTTCATCTGGCTCAGTTTTGGATAAAATCACTGGATAGGGCAATATACAAAAAGGTGACCAAAACTGTCCGAAAACTAAAAGTGCAGATAGGAGCAAATTATCACTCATCCTAAAGATAACTGGGGACCCGGAATGCAGCACTGACAGTAAAAAACTTCTACCTGTTGTGGGAATGCTAACCCTAACCCTAGCTAGGGTTTCAAATGTGCATTCCAGCAGGGTGTCTCAGAAGCTCTCCAAACAACAAAGTTGAATTTTTTCCTCAAACTCCAAAAAATCAGTCTCAACCTATCAAAACGGTTTCTAAAACCTCTAGGAAAAGTATCTTCTTTAATAATCTGTCTGGTTTAGGCAAATTGTCATGAAGCTAAAAATTGCTGTTAAATGGTAGTTCAATCGGCATGCTTTTAATGTTTGGCTAGGGTTAGGGTTACAAGAACCATAGAATGTTGCCCGCTGTTGCACTTTTAGCTAAACTTTAAATGTCAAAATGAAGAGAGTTTACCCATTAGAACAGGTAATCTTCACACTTTTCATCTGGCTCAGTGTTGGATAAAATCACTGGACAGGGCAATATACAAAAAGGTGACCAAAACTGTCCGAAAACTAAAAGTGCAGATAGGAGCAAATTATCACTCATCCTAAAGATAACTGGGGATCCGGAATGCAGCACTGACAGTAAAAAACTTCTATCTGTTGTGGGAATGCTAACCCTAACCCTAGCTAGGGTTTCAAATGTACGTTCTGGCAGGGTGTCTCAGAAGCTCTCCAAACAACAAAGTTGAATTTTTTCCTCAAACTCCAAAAAATCAGTCTCAACCTATCAAAACGGTTTCTAAAACCTCTAGGAAAAGTATCTTCTTTAATAATCTGTCTGGTTTAGGCAAATTGTCATGAAGCTAAAAATTGCTGTTAAATGGTAGTTCAATCGGCATGCTTTTAATGTTTGGCTAGGGTTAGGGTTACAAGAACCATAGAATTTTGCCCGCTGTTGCACTTTTAGCTGCACTTTAAATGTCAAAATGAAGAGAGTTTACCCATAAGAACAGGTATTCTTCACACTTTTCATCTGGCTCAGTGTTGGATAAAATCACTGGACAGGGCAATATACAAAAAGGTGACCAAAACTGTCCAAAAACTAAAAGTGCAGATAGGAGCAAATTATCACTCATCCTAAAGATAACTGGGGATCCGGAATGCAGCACTGACAGTAAAAAACTTCTACCTGTTGTGGGAATGCTAACCCTAACCCTAGCTAGGGTTACAAATGTGCATTCCGGCAGGGTGTCTCAGAAGCCCTCCAAACATCAAAGATGAATTTTTTCCTCAATCCAAAACAATTCAGTCTCAAACTATCAAAACGGTTTTTAAAACCTCTAGGAGATGAATCTTCTTTAATAATCTGTCTGGTTTAGGCAAATTTTCATGGAGCTGAAAAATGCTTTTAAATGGTAGTTAAATCGGCACGCTTTTAATGCCTGGCCAGTGTTAGGGTTACAAGAACCATAGAATTTTGCCCGCTGTTGCACTTTTAGCTGCACTTTAAATGACAAAATGAAGAGAGTTTACCCATTAGAACAGGTATTCTTCACACTTTTCATCTGGCTCAGTTTTTGATAAAATCACTGCATAAGGCAATATACAAAAAGGTGACCAAAACTGTCCGAAAACTAAAAGTGCAGATAGGAGCAAATTATCACTCATCCTAAAGATAACTGGGGACCCGGAATGCAGCACTGACAGTAAAAAACTTCTACCTGTTGTGGGAATGCTAACCCTAACCCTAGCTAGGGTTTCAAATGTGCATTCCATTAGGGTGTCTCAGAAGCTCTCCAAACAACAAAGTTGAATTTTTTCCTCAAACTCCAAAAAATCAGTCTCAACCTATCAAAACGGTTTCTAAAACCACTAGGAAAAGTATCTTCTTTAATAATCTGTCTGGTTTAGGCAAATTGTCATGAAGCTAAAAATTGCTGTTAAATGGTAGTTCAATCGGCATGCTTTTAATGTTTGGCTAGGGTTAGGGTTACAAGAACCATAGAATTTTGCCCGCTGTTGCACTTTTAGCTAAACTTTAAATGTCAAAATGAAGAGAGTTTACCCATTAGAACAGGTATTCTTCACACTTTTCATCTGGCTCAGTGTTGGATAAAATCACTGGACAGGGCAATATACAAAAAGGTGACCAAAACTGTCCGAAAACTAAAAGTGCAGATAGGAGCAAATTATCACTCATCCTAAAGATAACTGGGGATCCGGAATGCAGCACTGACAGTAAAAAACTTCTACCTGTTGTGGGAATGCTAACCCTAACCCTAGCTAGGGTTTCAAATGTGCATTCCAGCAGGGTGTCTCAGAAGCCCTCCAAACATCAAAGATGAATTTTTTCCTCAATCCAAAACAATTCAGTCTCAAACTATCAAAATGGTTTCTAAAACCTCTAGGAAATGTATCTTCTTTAATAATCTGTCTGGTTTAGGCAAATTGTCATGAAGCTAAAAATTGCTGTTAAATGGTAGTTCAATCGGCATGCTTTTAATGTTTGGCTAGGGTTAGGGTTACAAGAACCATAGAATTTTGCCCGCTGTTGCACTTTTAGCTAAACTTTAAATGTCAAAATGAAGAGAGTTTACCCATTAGAACAGGTAATCTTCACACTTTTCATCTGGCTCAGTGTTGGATAAAATCACTGGACAGGGCAATATACAAAAAGGTGACCAAAACTGTCCGAAAACTAAAAGTGCAGATAGGAGCAAATTATCACTCATCCTAAAGATAACTGGGGATCCAGAATGCAGCACTGACAGTAAAAAACTTCTACCTGTTGTGGGAATGCTAACCCTAACCCTAGCTAGGGTTTCAAATGTGCATTCCAGCAGGGTGTCTCAGAAGCCCTCCAAACATCAAAGATGAATTTTTTCCTCAATCCAAAACAATTCAGTCTCAAACTATCAAAACGGTTTTTAAAACCTCTAGGAGATGAATCTTCTTTAATAATCTGTCTGGTTTAGGCAAATTGTCATGAAGCTGAAAAATGCTGTTAAATGGAAGTTAAATCGGAATGCTTTTAATGTCTGGCTAGGGTCAGGGTTACAAGAACCATAGAATTTTGCCCGCTGTTGCACTTTTAGCTGCACTTTAAATGACAAAATGAAGAGAGTTTACCCATTAGAACAGGTATTCTTCACACTTTTCATCTGGCTCAGTTTTGGATAAAATCACTGGATAGGGCAATATACAAAAAGGTGACCAAAACTGTCCGAAAACTAAAAGTGCAGATAGGAGCAAATTATCACTCATCCTAAAGATAACTGGGGATCCGGAATGCAGCACTGACAGTAAAAAACTTCTACCTGTTGTGGGAATGCTAACCCTAACCCTAGCTAGGGTTTCAAATGTGCATTCCAGCAGGGTGTCTCAGAAGCTCTCCAAACAACAAAGTTGAATTTTTTCCTCAAACTCCAAAAAATCAGTCTCAACCTATCAAAACGGTTTCTAAAACCTCTAGGAAAAGTATCTTCTTTAATAATCTGTCTGGTTTAGGCAAATTGTCATGAAGCTAAAAATTGCTGTTAAATGGTAGTTCAATCGGCATGCTTTTAATGTTTGGCTAGGGTTAGGGTTACAAGAACCATAGAATTTTGCCCGCTGTTGCACTTTTAGCTAAACTTTAAATGTCAAAATGAAGAGAGTTTACCCATTAGAACAGGTAATCTTCACACTTTTCATCTGGCTCAGTGTTGGATAAAATCACTGGACAGGGCAATATACAAAAAGGTGACCAAAACTGTCCGAAAACTAAAAGTGCAGATAGGAGCAAATTATCACTCATCCTAAAGATAACTGGGGATCCGGAATGCAGCACTGACAGTAAAAAACTTCTACCTGTTGTGGGAATGCTAACCCTAACCCTAGCTAGGGTTTCAAATGTGCATTCCAGCAGGGTGTCTCAGAAGCCCTCCAAACATCAAAGATGAATTTTTTCCTCAATCCAAAACAATTCAGTCTCAAACTATCAAAACGGTTTTTAAAACCTCTAGGAGATGAATCTTCTTTAATAATCTGTCTGGTTTAGGCAAATTTTCATGGAGCTGAAAAATGCTTTTAAATGGTAGTTAAATCGGCACGCTTTTAATGCCTGGCCAGTGTTAGGGTTACAAGAACCATAGAATTTTGCCCGCTGTTGCACTTTTAGCTGCACTTTAAATGACAAAATGAAGAGAGTTTACCCATTAGAACAGGTATTCTTCACACTTTTCATCTGGCTCAGTTTTTGATAAAATCACTGCATAAGGCAATATACAAAAAGGTGACCAAAACTGTCCGAAAACTAAAAGTGCAGATAGGAGCAAATTATCACTCATCCTAAAGATAACTGGGGACCCGGAATGCAGCACTGACAGTAAAAAACTTCTACCTGTTGTGGGAATGCTAACCCTAACCCTAGCTAGGGTTACAAATGTGCATTCCGGCAGGGTGTCTCAGAAGCCCTCCAAACATCAAAGATGAATTTTTTCCTCAATCCAAAACAATTCAGTCTCAAACTATCAAAACGGTTTTTAAAACCTCTAGGAGATGAATCTTCTTTAATAATCTGTCTGGTTTAGGCAAATTTTCATGGAGCTGAAAAATGCTTTTAAATGGTAGTTAAATCGGCACGCTTTTAATGCCTGGCCAGTGTTAGGGTTACAAGAACCATAGAATTTTGCCCGCTGTTGCACTTTTAGCTGCACTTTAAATGACAAAATGAAGAGAGTTTACCCATTAGAACAGGTATTCTTCACACTTTTCATCTGGCTCAGTTTTTGATAAAATCACTGCATAAGGCAATATACAAAAAGGTGACCAAAACTGTCCGAAAACTAAAAGTGCAGATAGGAGCAAATTATCACTCATCCTAAAGATAACTGGGGACCCGGAATGCAGCACTGACAGTAAAAAACTTCTACCTGTTGTGGGAATGCTAACCCTAACCCTAGCTAGGGTTTCAAATGTGCATTCCATTAGGGTGTCTCAGAAGCTCTCCAAACAACAAAGTTGAATTTTTTCCTCAAACTCCAAAAAATCAGTCTCAACCTATCAAAACGGTTTCTAAAACCACTAGGAAAAGTATCTTCTTTAATAATCTGTCTGGTTTAGGCAAATTGTCATGAAGCTAAAAATTGCTGTTAAATGGTAGTTCAATCGGCATGCTTTTAATGTTTGGCTAGGGTTAGGGTTACAAGAACCATAGAATTTTGCCCGCTGTTGCACTTTTAGCTGCACTTTAAATGTCAAAATGAAGAGAGTTTACCCATTAGAACAGGTATTCTTCACACTTTTCATCTGGCTCAGTGTTGGATAAAATCACTGGACAGGGCAATATACAAAAAGGTGACCAAAACTGTCCGAAAACTAAAAGTGCAGATAGGAGCAAATTATCACTCATCCTAAAGATAACTGGGGATCCGGAATGCAGCACTGACAGTAAAAAACTTCTACCTGTTGTGGGAATGCTAACCCTAACCCTAGCTAGGGTTTCAAATGTACATTCCAGCAGGATGTCTCAGAAGCCCTCCAAACATTAAAGATGATTTTTTTCCTCAAACTCCAAAAAATCAGTCTTAGCCTATCAAAATGGTTTCTAAAACCTCTAGGAAATGTATCTTCTTTAATAATCTGTCTGGTTTAGGCAAATTGTCATGAAGCTGAAAAATGCTGTTAAATGGAAGTTAAATCGGAATGCTTTTAATGTCTGACTAGGGTCAGGGTTACAAGAACCATAGAATTTTGCCCGCTGTTGCACTTTTAGCTGCACTTTAAATGACAAAATGAAGAGAGTTTACCCATTAGAACAGGTATTCTTCACACTTTTCATCTGGCTCAGTATTGGATAAAATCACTGGATAGGGCAATATACAAAAAGGTGACCAAAACTGTCCGAAAACTAAAAGTGCAGATAGGAGCAAATTATCACTCATCCTAAAGATAACTGGGGATCCGTAATGCAGCACTGACAGTAAAAAACTTCTACCTGTTGTGGGAATGCTAACCCTAACCCTAGCTAGGGTTTCAAATGTGCATTCCAGCAGGGTGTCTCAGAAGCCCTCCAAACATCAAAGATGAATTTTTTCCTCAATCCAAAACAATTCAGTCTCAAACTATCAAAATGGTTTCTAAAACCTCTAGGAAATGTATCTTCTTTAATAATCTGTCTGGTTTAGGCAAATTGTCATGAAGCTAAAAATTGCTGTTAAATGGTAGTTCAATCGGCATGCTTTTAATGTTTGGCTAGGGTTAGGGTTACAAGAACCATAGAATTTTGCCCGCTGTTGCACTTTTAGCTAAACTTTAAATGTCAAAATGAAGAGAGTTTACCCATTAGAACAGGTAATCTTCACACTTTTCATCTGGCTCAGTGTTGGATAAAATCACTGGACAGGGCAATATACAAAAAGGTGACCAAAACTGTCCGAAAACTAAAAGTGCAGATAGGAGCAAATTATCACTCATCCTAAAGATAACTGGGGATCCAGAATGCAGCACTGACAGTAAAAAACTTCTACCTGTTGTGGGAATGCTAACCCTAACCCTAGCTAGGGTTTCAAATGTGCATTCCAGCAGGGTGTCTCAGAAGCCCTCCAAACATCAAAGATGAATTTTTTCCTCAATCCAAAACAATTCAGTCTCAAACTATCAAAACGGTTTTTAAAACCTCTAGGAGATGAATCTTCTTTAATAATCTGTCTGGTTTAGGCAAATTGTCATGAAGCTGAAAAATGCTGTTAAATGGAAGTTAAATCGGAATGCTTTTAATGTCTGGCTAGGGTCAGGGTTACAAGAACCATAGAATTTTGCCCGCTGTTGCACTTTTAGCTGCACTTTAAATGACAAAATGAAGAGAGTTTACCCATTAGAACAGGTATTCTTCACACTTTTCATCTGGCTCAGTTTTGGATAAAATCACTGGATAGGGCAATATACAAAAAGGTGACCAAAACTGTCCGAAAACTAAAAGTGCAGATAGGAGCAAATTATCACTCATCCTAAAGATAACTGGGGATCCGGAATGCAGCACTGACAGTAAAAAACTTCTACCTGTTGTGGGAATGCTAACCCTAACCCTAGCTAGGGTTTCAAATGTGCATTCCAGCAGGGTGTCTCAGAAGCTCTCCAAACAACAAAGTTGAATTTTTTCCTCAAACTCCAAAAAATCAGTCTCAACCTATCAAAACGGTTTCTAAAACCTCTAGGAAAAGTATCTTTTTTAATAATCTGTCTGGTTTAGGCAAATTGTCATGAAGCTAAAAATTGCTGTTAAATGGTAGTTCAATCGGCATGCTTTTAATGTTTGGCTAGGGTTAGGGTTACAAGAACCATAGAATTTTGCCCGCTGTTGCACTTTTAGCTAAACTTTAAATGTCAAAATGAAGAGAGTTTACCCATTAGAACAGGTAATCTTCACACTTTTCATCTGGCTCAGTGTTGGATAAAATCACTGGACAGGGCAATATACAAAAAGGTGACCAAAACTGTCCGAAAACTAAAAGTGCAGATAGGAGCAAATTATCACTCATCCTAAAGATAACTGGGGATCCGGAATGCAGCACTGACAGTAAAAAACTTCTACCTGTTGTGGGAATGCTAACCCTAACCCTAGCTAGGGTTTCAAATGTGCATTCCAGCAGGGTGTCTCAGAAGCCCTCCAAACATCAAAGATGAATTTTTTCCTCAATCCAAAACAATTCAGTCTCAAACTATCAAAACGGTTTTTAAAACCTCTAGGAGATGAATCTTCTTTAATAATCTGTCTGGTTTAGGCAAATTTTCATGGAGCTGAAAAATGCTTTTAAATGGTAGTTAAATCGGCACGCTTTTAATGCCTGGCCAGTGTTAGGGTTACAAGAACCATAGAATTTTGCCCGCTGTTGCACTTTTAGCTGCACTTTAAATGACAAAATGAAGAGAGTTTACCCATTAGAACAGGTATTCTTCACACTTTTCATCTGGCTCAGTTTTTGATAAAATCACTGCATAAGGCAATATACAAAAAGGTGACCAAAACTGTCCGAAAACTAAAAGTGCAGATAGGAGCAAATTATCACTCATCCTAAAGATAACTGGGGACCCGGAATGCAGCACTGACAGTAAAAAACTTCTATCTGTTGTGGGAATGCTAACCCTAACCCTAGCTAGGGTTTCAAATGTACGTTCTGGCAGGGTGTCTCAGAAGCTCTCCAAACAACAAAGTTGAATTTTTTCCTCAAACTCCAAAAAATCAGTCTCAACCTATCAAAACGGTTTCTAAAACCTCTAGGAAAAGTATCTTCTTTAATAATCTGTCTGGTTTAGGCAAATTGTCATGAAGCTAAAAATTGCTATTAAATGGTAGTTCAATCGGCATGCTTTTAATGTTTGGCTAGGGTTAGGGTTACAAGAACCATAGAATTTTGCCCGCTGTTGCACTTTTAGCTGCACTTCAAATGTCAAAATGAAGAGAGTTTACCCATTAGAACAGGTATTCTTCACACTTTTCATCTGGCTCAGTGTTGGATAAAATCACTGGACAGGGCAATATACAAAAAGGTGACCAAAACTGTCCGAAAACTAAAAGTGCAGATAGGAGCAAATTATTACTCATCCTAAAGATAACTGGGGATCCGGAATGCAGCACTGACAGTAAAAAACTTCTACCTGTTGTGGGAATGCTAACCCTAACCCTAGCTAGGGTTTCAAATGTACATTCCAGCAGGATGTCTCAGAAGCCCTCCAAACATTAAAGATGATTTTTTTCCTCAAACCAAAAAAAATCAGTCTCAAACCATCAAAACGGTTTTTAAAACCTCTAGGAGATGTATCTTCTTTAATAATCTGCCTGGTTTAGGCAAATTTTCATAGAGCTGAAAAATGCTGTTAAATGGTAGTTAAACCTGCATGCTTTTAATGTCTGGCTAGGGTTAGGGTTACAAGAACCATAGACTTTTGCCTGCTGTTGCACTTTTAGCTGCACTTTAAATGACAAAATGAAGAGAGTTTACCCATTAGAACAGGTATTCTTCACACTTTTCATCTGGCTCAGTTTTGGATAAAATCACTGGATAGGGCAATATACAAAAAGGTGACCAAAACTGTCCGAAAACTAAAAGTGCAGATAGGAGCAAATTATCACTCATCCTAAAGATAACTGGGGACCCGGAATGCAGCACTGACAGTAAAAAACTTCTACCAGTTGTGGGAATGCTAACCCTAACCCTAGCTAGGGTTTCAAATGTGCATTCCAGCAGGGTGTCTCAGAAGCTCTCCAAACAACAAAGTTGAATTTTTTCCTCAAACTCCAAAAAATCAGTCTCAACCTATCAAAACGGTTTCTAAAACCACTAGGAAAAGTATCTTCTTTAATAATCTGTCTGGTTTAGGCAAATTGTCATGAAGCTAAAAATTGCTATTAAATGGTAGTTCAATCGGCATGCTTTTAATGTTTGGCTAGGGTTAGGGTTACAAGAACCATAGAATTTTGCCCGCTGTTGCACTTTTAGCTGCACTTCAAATGTCAAAATGAAGAGAGTTTACCCATTACAACAGGTATTCTTCACACTTTTCATCTGGCTCAGTGTTGGATAAAATCACTGGACAGGGCAATATACAAAAAGGTGACCAAAACTGTCCGAAAACTAAAAGTGCAGATAGGAGCAAATTATTACTCATCCTAAAGATAACTGGGGATCCGGAATGCAGCACTGACAGTAAAAAACTTCTACCTGTTGTGGGAATGCTAACCCTAACCCTAGCTAGGGTTTCAAATGTACATTCCAGCAGGATGTCTCAGAAGCCCTCCAAACATTAAAGATGATTTTTTTCCTCAAACCAAAAAAAATCAGTCTCAAACCATCAAAACGGTTTTTAAAACCTCTAGGAGATGTATCTTCTTTAATAATCTGCCTGGTTTAGGCAAATTTTCATAGAGCTGAAAAATGCTGTTAAATGGTAGTTAAACCTGCATGCTTTTAATGTCTGGCTAGGGTTAGGGTTACAAGAACCATAGAATTTTGCCCGCTGTTGCACTTTTAGCTGCACTTTAAATGTCAAAATGAAGAGAGTTTACCCATTAGAACAGGTATTCTTCACACTTTTCATCTGGCTCAGTGTTGGATAAAATCACTGGACAGGGCAATATACAAAAAGGTGACCAAAACTGTCCGAAAACTAAAAGTGCAGATAGGAGCAAATTATCACTCATCCTAAAGATAACTGGGGATCCGGAATGCAGCACTGACAGTAAAAAACTTCTACCTGTTGTGGGAATGCTAACCCTAACCCTAGCTAGGGTTACAAATGTGCATTCCGGCAGGGTGTCTCAGAAGCCCTCCAAACATCAAAGATGAATTTTTTCCTCAATCCAAAACAATTCAGTCTCAAACTATCAAAACGGTTTTTAAAACCTCTAGGAGATGAATCTTCTTTAATAATCTGTCTGGTTTAGGCAAATTTTCATGGAGCTGAAAAATGCTTTTAAATGGTAGTTAAATCGGCACGCTTTTAATGCCTGGCCAGTGTTAGGGTTACAAGAACCATAGAATTTTGCCCGCTGTTGCACTTTTAGCTGCACTTTAAATGACAAAATGAAGAGAGTTTACCCATTAGAACAGGTATTTTTTACACTTTTCATCTGGCTCAGTTTTGGATAAAATCACTGGATAGGGCAATATACAAAAAGGTGACCAAAACTGTCTGAAAACTAAAAGTGCAGAAAGGAGCAAATTATCACTCATCCTAAAGATAACTGGGGGCCCGGAATGCAGCACTGACAGTAAAAAACGTCTATCTGTTGTGGGAATGCTAACCCTAACCCTAGCTAGGGTTTCAAATGTACGTTCTGGCAGGGTGTCTCAGAAGCCCTCCAAACATCAAAGATGATTTTTTTCCTCAAACTCCAAAAAATCAGTCTTAGCCTATCAAAATGGTTTCTAAAACCTCTAGGAAAAGTATCTTCTTTAATAATCTGTCTGGTTTAGGCAAATTGTCATGAAGCTAAAAATTGCTGTTAAATGGTAGTTCAATCGGCATGCTTTTAATGTTTGGCTAGGGTTAGGGTTACAAGAACCATAGAATTTTGCCCGCTGTTGCACTTTTAGCTGCACTTTAAATGTCAAAATGAAGAGAGTTTACCCATTAGAACAGGTATTCTTCACACTTTTCATCTGGCTCAGTGTTGGATAAAATCACTGGACAGGGCAATATACAAAAAGGTGACCAAAACTGTCCGAAAACTAAAAGTGCAGATAGGAGCAAATTATCACTCATCCTAAAGATAACTGGGGATCCGGAATGCAGCACTGACAGTAAAAAACTTCTACCTGTTGTGGGAATGCTAACCCTAACCCTAGCTAGGGTTTCAAATGTACATTCCAGCAGGATGTCTCAGAAGCCCTCCAAACATTAAAGATGATTTTTTTCCTCAAACTCCAAAAAATCAGTCTTAGCCTATCAAAATGGTTTCTAAAACCTCTAGGAAATGTATCTTCTTTAATAATCTGTCTGGTTTAGGCAAATTGTCATGAAGCTGAAAAATGCTGTTAAATGGAAGTTAAATCGGAATGCTTTTAATGTCTGACTAGGGTCAGGGTTACAAGAACCATAGAATTTTGCCCGCTGTTGCACTTTTAGCTGCACTTTAAATGACAAAATGAAGAGAGTTTACCCATTAGAACAGGTATTCTTCACACTTTTCATCTGGCTCAGTTTTGGATAAAATCACTGGATAGGGCAATATACAAAAAGGTGACCAAAACTGTCCGAAAACTAAAAGTGCAGATAGGAGCAAATTATCACTCATCCTAAAGATAACTGGGGATCCGTAATGCAGCACTGACAGTAAAAAACTTCTACCTGTTGTGGGAATGCTAACCCTAACCCTAGCTAGGGTTTCAAATGTGCATTCCAGCAGGGTGTCTCAGAAGCCCTCCAAACATCAAAGATGAATTTTTTCCTCAATCCAAAACAATTCAGTCTCAAACTATCAAAATGGTTTCTAAAACCTCTAGGAAATGTATCTTCTTTAATAATCTGTCTGGTTTAGGCAAATTGTCATGAAGCTAAAAATTGCTGTTAAATGGTAGTTCAATCGGCATGCTTTTAATGTTTGGCTAGGGTTAGGGTTATAAGAACCATAGAATTTTGCCCGCTGTTGCACTTTTAGCTAAACTTTAAATGTCAAAATGAAGAGAGTTTACCCATTAGAACAGGTAATCTTCACACTTTTCATCTGGCTCAGTGTTGGATAAAATCACTGGACAGGGCAATATACAAAAAGGTGACCAAAACTGTCCGAAAACTAAAAGTGCAGATAGGAGCAAATTATCACTCATCCTAAAGATAACTGGGGATCCAGAATGCAGCACTGACATTAAAAAACCTCTACCTGTTGTGGGAATGCTAACCCTAACCCTAGCTAGGGTTTCAAATGTGCATTCCAGCAGGGTGTCACAGAAGCCCTCCAAACATCAAAGATGAATTTTTTCCTCAATCCAAAACAATTCAGTCTCAAACTATCAAAACGGTTTTTAAAACCTCTAGGAGATGAATCTTCTTTAATAATCTGTCTGGTTTAGGCAAATTGTCATGAAGCTGAAAAATGCTGTTAAATGGAAGTTAAATCGGAATGCTTTTAATGTCTGGCTAGGGTCAGGGTTACAAGAACCATAGAATTTTGCCCGCTGTTGCACTTTTAGCTGCACTTTAAATGACAAAATGAAGAGAGTTTACCCATTAGAACAGGTATTCTTCACACTTTTCATCTGGCTCAGTTTTGGATAAAATCACTGGATAGGGCAATATACAAAAAGGTGACCAAAACTGTCCGAAAACTAAAAGTGCAGATAGGAGCAAATTATCACTCATCCTAAAGATAACTGGGGATCCGGAATGCAGCACTGACAGTAAAAAACTTCTACCTGTTGTGGGAATGCTAACCCTAACCCTAGCTAGGGTTTCAAATGTGCATTCCAGCAGGGTGTCTCAGAAGCTCTCCAAACAACAAAGTTGAATCTTTTCCTCAAACTCCAAAAAATCAGTCTCAACCTATCAAAACGGTTTCTAAAACCTCTAGGAAAAGTATCTTCTTTAATAATCTGTCTGGTTTAGGCAAATTGTCATGAAGCTAAAAATTGCTGTTAAATGGTAGTTCAATCGGCATGCTTTTAATGTTTGGCTAGGGTTAGGGTTACAAGAACCATAGAATTTTGCCCGCTGTTGCACTTTTAGCTAAACTTTAAATGTCAAAATGAAGAGAGTTTACCCATTAGAACAGGTAATCTTCACACTTTTCATCTGGCTCAGTGTTGGATAAAATCACTGGACAGGGCAATATACAAAAAGGTGACCAAAACTGTCCGAAAACTAAAAGTGCAGATAGGAGCAAATTATCACTCATCCTAAAGATAACTGGGGATCCGGAATGCAGCACTGACAGTAAAAAACTTCTACCTGTTGTGGGAATGCTAACCCTAACCCTAGCTAGGGTTTCAAATGTGCATTCCAGCAGGGTGTCTCAGAAGCCCTCCAAACATCAAAGATGAATTTTTTCCTCAATCCAAAACAATTCAGTCTCAAACTATCAAAACGGTTTTTAAAACCTCTAGGAGATGAATCTTCTTTAATAATCTGTCTGGTTTAGGCAAATTTTCATGGAGCTGAAAAATGCTTTTAAATGGTAGTTAAATCGGCACGCTTTTAATGCCTGGCCAGTGTTAGGGTTACAAGAACCATAGAATTTTGCCCGCTGTTGCACTTTTAGCTGCACTTTAAATGACAAAATGAAGAGAGTTTACCCATTAGAACAGGTATTCTTCACACTTTTCATCTGGCTCAGTTTTTGATAAAATCACTGCATAAGGCAATATACAAAAAGGTGACCAAAACTGTCCGAAAACTAAAAGTGCAGATAGGAGCAAATTATCACTCATCCTAAAGATAACTGGGGACCCGGAATGCAGCACTGACAGTAAAAAACTTCTATCTGTTGTGGGAATGCTAACCCTAACCCTAGCTAGGGTTTCAAATGTACGTTCTGGCAGGGTGTCTCAGAAGCTCTCCAAACAACAAAGTTGAATTTTTTCCTCAAACTCCAAAAAATCAGTCTCAACCTATCAAAACGGTTTCTAAAACCTCTAGGAAAAGTATCTTCTTTAATAATCTGTCTGGTTTAGGCAAATTTTCATGGAGCTGAAAAATTGCTGTTAAATGGTAGTTCAATCGGCATGCTTTTAATGTTTGGCTAGGGTTAGGGTTACAAGAACCATAGAATTTTGCCCGCTGTTGCACTTTTAGCTGCACTTTAAATGTCAAAATGAAGAGAGTTTACCCATTAGAACACGTATTCTTCACACTTTTCATCTGGCTAAGTGTTGGATAAAATCACTGGACAGGGCAATATACAAAAAGGTGACCAAAACTGTCCAAAAACTAAAAGTGCAGATAGGAGCAAATTATCACTCATCCTAAAGATAACTGGGGATCCGGAATGCAGCACTGACAGTAAAAAACTTCTACCTGTTGTGGGAATGCTAACCCTAACCCTAGCTAGGGTTACAAATGTGCATTCCGGCAGGGTGTCTCAGAAGCCCTCCAAACATCAAAGATGAATTTTTTCCTCAATCCAAAACAATTCAGTCTCAAACTATCAAAACGGTTTTTAAAACCTCTAGGAGATGAATCTTCTTTAATAATCTGTCTGGTTTAGGCAAATTTTCATGGAGCTGAAAAATGCTTTTAAATGGTAGTTAAATCGGCACGCTTTTAATGCCTGGCCAGTGTTAGGG
The DNA here is from genome assembly GCF_040954835.1 of Lepisosteus oculatus. Lineage (NCBI taxonomy): Eukaryota > Metazoa > Chordata > Actinopteri > Semionotiformes > Lepisosteidae > Lepisosteus > Lepisosteus oculatus. The sequence goes on along the minus strand of NW_027168042.1, from coordinate 306,342 downwards.
TTACAAGAACCATAGAATTTTGCCCGCTGTTGCACTTTTAGCTGCACTTTAAATGACAAAATGAAGAGAGTTTACCCATTAGAACAGGTATTCTTCACAATTTTCATCTGGCTCAGTTTTTGATAAAATCACTGCATAAGGCAATATACAAAAAGGTGACCAAAACTGTCCGAAAACTAAAAGTGCAGATAGGAGCAAATTATCACTCATCCTAAAGATAACTGGGGACCCGGAATGCAGCACTGACAGTAAAAAACTTCTACCTGTTGTGGGAATGCTAACCCTAACCCTAGCTAGGGTTTCAAATGTGCATTCAAGCAGGGTGTCTCAGAAGCTCTCCAAACAACAAAGTTGAATTTTTTCCTCAAACTCCAAAAAATCAGTCTCAACCTATCAAAACGGTTTCTAAAACCACTAGGAAAAGTATCTTCTTTAATAATCTGTCTGGTTTAGGCAAATTGTCATGAAGCTAAAAATTGCTATTAAATGGTAGTTCAATCGGCATGCTTTTAATGTTTGGCTAGGGTTAGGGTTACAAGAACCATAGAATTTTGCCCGCTGTTGCACTTTTAGCTGCACTTCAAATGTCAAAATGAAGAGAGTTTACCCATTAGAACAGGTATTCTTCACACTTTTCATCTGGCTCAGTGTTGGATAAAATCACTGGACAGGGCAATATACAAAAAGGTGACCAAAACTGTCCGAAAACTAAAAGTGCAGATAGGAGCAAATTATTACTCATCCTAAAGATAACTGGGGATCCGGAATGCAGCACTGACAGTAAAAAACTTCTACCTGTTGTGGGAATGCTAACCCTAACCCTAGCTAGGGTTTCAAATGTACATTCCAGCAGGATGTCTCAGAAGCCCTCCAAACATTAAAGATGATTTTTTTCCTCAAACCAAAAAAAATCAGTCTCAAACCATCAAAACGGTTTTTAAAACCTCTAGGAGATGTATCTTCTTTAATAATCTGCCTGGTTTAGGCAAATTTTCATAGAGCTGAAAAATGCTGTTAAATGGTAGTTAAACCTGCATGCTTTTAATGTCTGGCTAGGGTTAGGGTTACAAGAACCATAGACTTTTGCCTGCTGTTGCACTTTTAGCTGCACTTTAAATGACAAAATGAAGAGAGTTTACCCATTAGAACAGGTATTCTTCACACTTTTCATCTGGCTCAGTTTTGGATAAAATCACTGGATAGGGCAATATACAAAAAGGTGACCAAAACTGTCCGAAAACTAAAAGTGCAGATAGGAGCAAATTATCACTCATCCTAAAGATAACTGGGGACCCGGAATGCAGCACTGACAGTAAAAAACTTCTACCAGTTGTGGGAATGCTAACCCTAACCCTAGCTAGGGTTTCAAATGTGCATTCCAGCAGGGTGTCTCAGAAGCTCTCCAAACAACAAAGTTGAATTTTTTCCTCAAACTCCAAAAAATCAGTCTCAACCTATCAAAACGGTTTCTAAAACCACTAGGAAAAGTATCTTCTTTAATAATCTGTCTGGTTTAGGCAAATTGTCATGAAGCTAAAAATTGCTATTAAATGGTAGTTCAATCGGCATGCTTTTAATGTTTGGCTAGGGTTAGGGTTACAAGAACCATAGAATTTTGCCCGCTGTTGCACTTTTAGCTGCACTTCAAATGTCAAAATGAAGAGAGTTTACCCATTACAACAGGTATTCTTCACACTTTTCATCTGGCTCAGTGTTGGATAAAATCACTGGACAGGGCAATATACAAAAAGGTGACCAAAACTGTCCGAAAACTAAAAGTGCAGATAGGAGCAAATTATTACTCATCCTAAAGATAACTGGGGATCCGGAATGCAGCACTGACAGTAAAAAACTTCTACCTGTTGTGGGAATGCTAACCCTAACCCTAGCTAGGGTTTCAAATGTACATTCCAGCAGGATGTCTCAGAAGCCCTCCAAACATTAAAGATGATTTTTTTCCTCAAACCAAAAAAAATCAGTCTCAAACCATCAAAACGGTTTTTAAAACCTCTAGGAGATGTATCTTCTTTAATAATCTGCCTGGTTTAGGCAAATTTTCATAGAGCTGAAAAATGCTGTTAAATGGTAGTTAAACCTGCATGCTTTTAATGTCTGGCTAGGGTTAGGGTTACAAGAACCATAGAATTTTGCCCGCTGTTGCACTTTTAGCTGCACTTTAAATGTCAAAATGAAGAGAGTTTACCCATTAGAACAGGTATTCTTCACACTTTTCATCTGGCTCAGTGTTGGATAAAATCACTGGACAGGGCAATATACAAAAAGGTGACCAAAACTGTCCGAAAACTAAAAGTGCAGATAGGAGCAAATTATCACTCATCCTAAAGATAACTGGGGATCCGGAATGCAGCACTGACAGTAAAAAACTTCTACCTGTTGTGGGAATGCTAACCCTAACCCTAGCTAGGGTTACAAATGTGCATTCCGGCAGGGTGTCTCAGAAGCCCTCCAAACATCAAAGATGAATTTTTTCCTCAATCCAAAACAATTCAGTCTCAAACTATCAAAACGGTTTTTAAAACCTCTAGGAGATGAATCTTCTTTAATAATCTGTCTGGTTTAGGCAAATTTTCATGGAGCTGAAAAATGCTTTTAAATGGTAGTTAAATCGGCACGCTTTTAATGCCTGGCCAGTGTTAGGGTTACAAGAACCATAGAATTTTGCCCGCTGTTGCACTTTTAGCTGCACTTTAAATGACAAAATGAAGAGAGTTTACCCATTAGAACAGGTATTCTTCACACTTTTCATCTGGCTCAGTTTTTGATAAAATCACTGCATAAGGCAATATACAAAAAGGTGACCAAAACTGTCCGAAAACTAAAAGTGCAGATAGGAGCAAATTATCACTCATCCTAAAGATAACTGGGGACCCGGAATGCAGCACTGACAGTAAAAAACTTCTACCTGTTGTGGGAATGCTAACCCTAACCCTAGCTAGGGTTTCAAATGTACGTTCTGGCAGGGTGTCTCAGAAGCTCTCCAAACAACAAAGTTGAATTTTTTCCTCAAACTCCAAAAAATCAGTCTCAACCTATCAAAACGGTTTCTAAAACCTCTAGGAAAAGTATCTTCTTTAATAATCTGTCTGGTTTAGGCAAATTTTCATGGAGCTGAAAAATTGCTGTTAAATGGTAGTTCAATCGGCATGCTTTTAATGTTTGGCTAGGGTTAGGGTTACAAGAACCATAGAATTTTGCCCGCTGTTGCACTTTTAGCTGCACTTTAAATGTCAAAATGAAGAGAGTTTACCCATTAGAACACGTATTCTTCACACTTTTCATTTGGCTAAGTGTTGGATAAAATCACTGGACAGGGCAATATACAAAAAGGTGACCAAAACTGTCCAAAAACTAAAAGTGCAGATAGGAGCAAATTATCACTCATCCTAAAGATAACTGGGGATCCGGAATGCAGCACTGACAGTAAAAAACTTCTACCTGTTGTGGGAATGCTAACCCTAACCCTAGCTAGGGTTACAAATGTGCATTCCGGCAGGGTGTCTCAGAAGCCCTCCAAACATCAAAGATGAATTTTTTCCTCAATCCAAAACAATTCAGTCTCAAACTATCAAAACGGTTTTTAAAACCTCTAGGAGATGAATCTTCTTTAATAATCTGTCTGGTTTAGGCAAATTTTCATGGAGCTGAAAAATGCTTTTAAATGGTAGTTAAATCGGCACGCTTTTAATGCCTGGCCAGTGTTAGGGTTACAAGAACCATAGAATTTTGCCCGCTGTTGCACTTTTAGCTGCACTTTAAATGACAAAATGAAGAGAGTTTACCCATTAGAACAGGTATTCTTCACAATTTTCATCTGGCTCAGTTTTTGATAAAATCACTGCATAAGGCAATATACAAAAAGGTGACCAAAACTGTCCGAAAACTAAAAGTGCAGATAGGATCAAATTATCACTCATCCTAAAGATAACTGGGGACCCGGAATGCAGCACTGACAGTAAAAAACTTCTACCTGTTGTGGGAATGCTAACCCTAACCCTAGCTAGGGTTTCAAATGTGCATTCAAGCAGGGTGTCTCAGAAGCTCTCCAAACAACAAAGTTGAATTTTTTCCTCAAACTCCAAAAAATCAGTCTCAACCTATCAAAACGGTTTCTAAAACCACTAGGAAAAGTATCTTCTTTAATAATCTGTCTGGTTTAGGCAAATTGTCATGAAGCTAAAAATTGCTATTAAATGGTAGTTCAATCGGCATGCTTTTAATGTTTGGCTAGGGTTAGGGTTACAAGAACCATAGAATTTTGCCCGCTGTTGCACTTTTAGCTGCACTTCAAATGTCAAAATGAAGAGAGTTTACCCATTAGAACAGGTATTCTTCACACTTTTCATCTGGCTCAGTGTTGGATAAAATCACTGGACAGGGCAATATACAAAAAGGTGACCAAAACTGTCCGAAAACTAAAAGTGCAGATAGGAGCAAATTATTACTCATCCTAAAGATAACTGGGGATCCGGAATGCAGCACTGACAGTAAAAAACTTCTACCTGTTGTGGGAATGCTAACCCTAACCCTAGCTAGGGTTTCAAATGTACATTCCAGCAGGATGTCTCAGAAGCCCTCCAAACATTAAAGATGATTTTTTTCCTCAAACCAAAAAAAATCAGTCTCAAACCATCAAAACGGTTTTTAAAACCTCTAGGAGATGTATCTTCTTTAATAATCTGCCTGGTTTAGGCAAATTTTCATAGAGCTGAAAAATGCTGTTAAATGGTAGTTAAACCTGCATGCTTTTAATGTCTGGCTAGGGTTAGGGTTACAAGAACCATAGACTTTTGCCTGCTGTTGCACTTTTAGCTGCACTTTAAATGACAAAATGAAGAGAGTTTACCCATTAGAACAGGTATTCTTCACACTTTTCATCTGGCTCAGTTTTGGATAAAATCACTGGATAGGGCAATATACAAAAAGGTGACCAAAACTGTCCGAAAACTAAAAGTGCAGATAGGAGCAAATTATCACTCATCCTAAAGATAACTGGGGACCCGGAATGCAGCACTGACAGTAAAAAACTTCTACCAGTTGTGGGAATGCTAACCCTAACCCTAGCTAGGGTTTCAAATGTGCATTCCAGCAGGGTGTCTCAGAAGCTCTCCAAACAACAAAGTTGAATTTTTTCCTCAAACTCCAAAAAATCAGTCTCAACCTATCAAAACGGTTTCTAAAACCACTAGGAAAAGTATCTTCTTTAATAATCTGTCTGGTTTAGGCAAATTGTCATGAAGCTAAAAATTGCTATTAAATGGTAGTTCAATCGGCATGCTTTTAATGTTTGGCTAGGGTTAGGGTTACAAGAACCATAGAATTTTGCCCGCTGTTGCACTTTTAGCTGCACTTCAAATGTCAAAATGAAGAGAGTTTACCCATTACAACAGGTATTCTTCACACTTTTCATCTGGCTCAGTGTTGGATAAAATCACTGGACAGGGCAATATACAAAAAGGTGACCAAAACTGTCCGAAAACTAAAAGTGCAGATAGGAGCAAATTATTACTCATCCTAAAGATAACTGGGGATCCGGAATGCAGCACTGACAGTAAAAAACTTCTACCTGTTGTGGGAATGCTAACCCTAACCCTAGCTAGGGTTTCAAATGTACATTCCAGCAGGATGTCTCAGAAGCCCTCCAAACATTAAAGATGATTTTTTTCCTCAAACCAAAAAAAATCAGTCTCAAACCATCAAAACGGTTTTTAAAACCTCTAGGAGATGTATCTTCTTTAATAATCTGCCTGGTTTAGGCAAATTTTCATAGAGCTGAAAAATGCTGTTAAATGGTAGTTAAACCTGCATGCTTTTAATGTCTGGCTAGGGTTAGGGTTACAAGAACCATAGAATTTTGCCCGCTGTTGCACTTTTAGCTGCACTTTAAATGTCAAAATGAAGAGAGTTTACCCATTAGAACAGGTATTCTTCACACTTTTCATCTGGCTCAGTGTTGGATAAAATCACTGGACAGGGCAATATACAAAAAGGTGACCAAAACTGTCCGAAAACTAAAAGTGCAGATAGGAGCAAATTATCACTCATCCTAAAGATAACTGGGGATCCGGAATGCAGCACTGACAGTAAAAAACTTCTACCTGTTGTGGGAATGCTAACCCTAACCCTAGCTAGGGTTACAAATGTGCATTCCGGCAGGGTGTCTCAGAAGCCCTCCAAACATCAAAGATGAATTTTTTCCTCAATCTAAAACAATTCAGTCTCAAACTATCAAAACGGTTTTTAAAACCTCTAGGAGATGAATCTTCTTTAATAATCTGTCTGGTTTAGGCAAATTTTCATGGAGCTGAAAAATGCTTTTAAATGGTAGTTAAATCGGCACGCTTTTAATGCCTGGCCAGTGTTAGGGTTACAAGAACCATAGAATTTTGCCCGCTGTTGCACTTTTAGCTGCACTTTAAATGACAAAATGAAGAGAGTTTACCCATTAGAACAGGTATTTTTTACACTTTTCATCTGGCTCAGTTTTGGATAAAATCACTGGACAGGGCAATATACAAAAAGGTGACCAAAACTGTCTGAAAACTAAAAGTGCAGAAAGGAGCAAATTATCACTCATCCTAAAGATAACTGGGGGCCCGGAATGCAGCACTGACAGTAAAAAACGTCTATCTGTTGTGGGAATGCTAACCCTAACCCTAGCTAGGGTTTCAAATGTACGTTCTGGCAGGGTGTCTCAGAAGCCCTCAAACATCAAAGATGATTTTTTTCCTCAAACTCCAAAAAATCAGTCTCAGCCTATCAAAATGGTTTCTAAAACCTCTAGGAAATGTATCTTCTTTAATAATCTGTCTGGTTTAGGCAAATTGTCATGAAGCTGAAAAATGCTGTTAAATGGTAGTTAAATCGGAATGCTTTTATTGGCTGGATAGGAATAGGGTTACAAGAACCATAGAATTGTGCCCGCTGTTGCACTTTTAGCTGCACTTTAAATGACAAAATGAAGAGAGTTTCCCCATTAGAACAGGTAATCTTCACACTTTTCATCTGGCTCAGTTTTGGATAAAATCAATGGATAGGGCAATATACAAAAAGGTGACCAAAACTGTCCGAAAACTAAAAGTGCAGATGGGAGTAAATTATCACTCATCCTAAAGATAACGGGGGGCCCGGAATGCTGCACTGACAGTAAAAAACTTCTACCTGTTGTGGGAATGCTAACCCTAACCCTAGCTAGGGTTTCAAATGTGCATTCCAGCAGGGTGTCTCAGAAGCCCTCCAAACATCAAAGTTGAATTTTTTCCTCAAACTCCAAAAAATCAGTCTCAAACTATCAAAACGGTTTCTAAAACCTCTACGAGATATATCTTCTTTAATAATCAGTCTGGTTTAGGCAAATTTTCATGAAGCTGAAAAATGCTGTTAAATGGTACTTAAATCGGCATGCTTTTAATGCCTGGATAGGAATAAGGTTACAAGAACCATAGAATTTTGCCCGCTGTTGCACTTTTAGCTGCACTTTACATGACAAAATGAAGAGAGTTTACCCATTAGAACAGGTAATCTTCACACTTTTCATCTGGCTCAGTTTTGGATAAAATCACTGCATAGGGCAATATACAAAAAGGTGACAAAAACTGTCCGAAAACTAAAAGTGCAGATAGGAGCAAATTATCACTCATCCTAAAGATAACTGGGGACCCGGAATGCAGCACTGACAGTAAAAAACTTCTACCTGTTGTGGGAATGCTAACCCTAACCCTAGCTAGGGTTTCAAATGTACATTCCGGCAGGGTGTCTCAGAAGCCCTCCAAACATCAAAGTTGAATTTTTTCCTCAAACTCCAAAAAATCAGTCTCAAACTATCAAAACGGTTTCTAAAACCTCTAGGAAATGTATCTTAAATAATCTGTCTGGTTTAGGCAAATTGTCATGAAGCTGAAAAATGCTGTTAAATGGTAGTTAAATCGGAATGCTTTTAATGTCTGGCTAGGGTTAGGGTTACAAGAACCATAGAATTTTGCCCGCTGTTGCACTTTTAGCTGCACTTTAAATGACAAAATGAAGAGAGTTTACCCATTAGAACAGGTAATCTTCACACTTTTCATCTGGCTCAGTTTTGGATAAAATCACTGCAGAGGGCAATATACAAAAAGGTGACCAAAACTGTCCGAAAACTAAAAGTGCAGATAGGAGCAAATTATCACTCATCCTAAAGATAACTGGGGAACCGGAATGCAGCACTGACAGTAAAAAACTCCTACCTGTTGTGGGAATGCTAACCCTAACCCTAGCTAGGGTTTCAAATGTGCATTCCAGCAGGGTGTCTCAGAAGCCCTCCAAACATCAAAGTTGAATTTTTTCCTCAAACTCCAAAAAATCAGTCTCAAACTATCAAAACGGTTTCTAAAACCTCTAGGAAATGTATCTTCTTTAATATTCTGTCTGGTTTAGGCAAATTGTTATGAAGCTGAAAAATGCTGTTAAATGGTAGTTAAATCGGAATGCTTTTAATGTCTGGCTAGGGTTAGGGTTACAAGAACCATAGAATATTGCCCGCTGTTGCACTTTTAGCTGCACTTTAAATGACAAAATGAAGAGAGTTTACCCATTAGAACAGGTATTCTTCACACTTTTCATATGGCTCAGTTTTGGATAAAATCACTGCATAGGGCAATATACAAAAAGGTGACCAAAACTGTCCGAAAACTAAAAGTGCAGATAGGAGCAAATTATCACTCATCCTAAAGATAACTGGGGAACCGGAATGCAGCACTGACAGTAAAAAACTCCTACCTGTTGTGGGAATGCTAACCCTAACCCTAGCTAGGGTTTCAAATGTGCATTCCAGCAGGGTGTCTCAGAAGCCCTCCAAACATCAAAGTTGAATTTTTTCCTCAAACTCCAAAAAATCAGTCTCAAACTATCAAAACGGTTTCTAAAACCTCTACGAGATATATCTTCTTTAATAATCGGTCTGGTTTAGGCAAATTTTCATGAAACTGAAAAATGCTGTTAAATGGTTCTTAAATCGGAATGTTTTTAATGTCTAGCTAGGGTTAGGGTTACAAGAACCATAGAATTTTGCCCGCTGTTGCACTTTTAGCTGCACTTTAAATGACAAAATGAAGAGAGTTTACCCATTAGAACAGGTATTCTTCACACTTTTCATATGGCTCAGTTTTGGATAAAATCACTGCATAGGGCAATATAGAAAAAGGTGACCAAAACTGTCCGAAAACTAAAAGTGGAGATGGGAGTAAATTATCACTCATCTTAAAGATAACTGGGGACCCGGAATGCAGCACTGACAGTAAAAAACTTCTACCTGTTGTGGGAATGCTAACCCTAACCCTAGCTAGGGTTTCAAATGTACATTCCAGCAGGGTGTCTCAGAAGCTCTCCAAACATCAAAGATGATTTTTTTCCTCAAACTCCAAAAAATCAGTCTCAAACTATCAAAACGGTTTCTAAAACCTCTAGGAAATGTATCTTAAATAATCTATCTGGTTTAGGAAAATTTTCATGAAGCTGAAAAATGCTGTTAAATGGTAGTTAAATCGGCATGCTTCTAATGCCTGGCTATGGTTAGGGTTACAAGAACCCTTGAATTTTGCCCGCTTTTGCACTTTTAGCTGCACTTTAAATGACAAAATGAAGAGAGTTTACCCATTAGAACAGGTATTCTTCACACTTTTCATCTGGCTCAGTTTTGGATAAAATCACTGCATAGGGCAATATACAAAAAGGTGACCAAAACTGTCCGAAAACTAAAAGTGCAGATAGGAGCAAATTATCACTCATCCTAAAGATAACTGGGGACCCGGAATGCAGCACTGACAGTAAAAAACTTCTACCTGTTGTGGGAATGCTAACCCTAACCCTAGCTAGGGTTTCAAATGTGCATTCCGGCAGGGTGTCTCAGAAGCCCTCCAAACATCAAAGTTGAATTTTTTCCTCAAACTCCAAAAAATCAGTCTCAAACTATCAAAACGGTTTCTAAAACCTCTAGGAAATGTATCTTCTTTAATATTCTGTCTGGTTTAGGCAAATTGTCATGAAGCTGAAAAATGCTGTTAAATGGTAGTTAAATCGGAATGCTTTTAATGCCTGGCTAGGGTTAGGGTTAAAAGAACCATTGAATTTTGCCCGCTGTTGCACTTTTAGCTGCACTTTAAATGACAAAATGAAGAGAGTTTACCCATTAGAACAGGTATTCTTCACACTTTTCATCTGGCTCAGTTTTGGATAAAATCACTGCATAGGGCAATATACAAAAAGGTGACCAAAACTGTCCGAAAACTACAAGTGCAGATAGGAGCAAATTATCACTCATCCTAAAGATAACTGGGGACCCGGAATGCAGCACTGACAGTAAAAAACTTCTACCTGTTGTGGGAATGCTAACCCTAACCCTAGCTAGGGTTTCAAATTTGCATTCCGGCAGGGTGTCTCAGAAGCCCTCCAAACATCAAAGATGATTTTTTTCCTCAAACTCCAAAAAATCAGTCTCAAACTATCAAAACGGTTTCTAAAACCTCTAGGAAAAGTATGTTCTTTAATAATCTGTCTGGTTTAGGCTAATTGTCATGAAGCTGAAAAATGCTGTTAAATGGTAGTTAAATCGGAATGCTTTTAATGTCTGGCTAGGGTTAGGGTTACAAGAACCATAGAATATTGCCCGCTGTTGCACTTTTAGCTGCACTTTAAATGACAAAATGAAGAGAGTTTACCCATTAGAACAGGTATTCTTCACACTTTTCATCTGGCTCAGTTTTGGATAAAATCACTGGATAGGGCAATATACAAAAAGATGACCAAAACTGTCCGAAAACTAAAAGTGCAGATAGGAGCAAATTATCACTCATCCTAATGATAACTGGGGAACCGGAATGCAGCACTGACAGTAAAAAAATTCTACCTGTTGTGGGAATGCTAACCCTAACCCTAGCTAGGGTTTCAAATGTACATTCCGGCAGGGTGTCTCAGAAGCCCTCCAAACATCAAAGATGAATTTTTTCCTCAAACTCCAAAAAATCAGTCTCAACCTATCAAAACGGTTTCTAAAACCTCTAGGAAATGTATCTTCTTTAATAATCTGTCTGGTTTAGGCAAATTGTCATGAAGCTGAAAAATGCTGTTAAATGGTAGTTAAATCGGCATGCTTCTAAAGCCTGGCTATGGTAAGGGTTACAAGAACCATTGAATTTTGCCCGCTGTTGCACTTTTAGCTGCACTTTAAATGACAAAATGAAGAGAGTTTACCCATTAGAACAGGTATTCTTCACACTTTTCATCTGGCTCAGTTTTGGATAAAATCACTGCATAGGGCAATATACAAAAAGGTGACCAAAACTTTCCAAAAACTACAAGTGCAGATAGGAGCAAATTATCACTCATCCTAAAGATAACTGGGGACCCGGAATGCAGCACTGACAGTAAATAACTTCTACCTGTTGTGGGAATGCTAACCCTAACCCTAGCTAGGGTTTCAAATGTACATTCCAGCAGGGTGTCTCAGAAGCCCTCCAAACATCAAAGATGATTTTTTTCCTCAAACTCCAAAAAATCAGTCTCAAACTATCAAAACGGTTTCTAAAACCTCTAGGAAAAGTATCTTCTTTAATAATCTGTCTGGTTTAGGCTAATTGTCATGAAGCTGAAAAATGCTGTTAAATGGTAGTTAAACCTGCATGCTTTTAATGTCTGGCTAGGGTTAGGGTTACAAGAACCATAGAATTTTGCCTGCTGTTGCACTTTTAGCTGCACTTTAAATGTCAATATGAAGAGAGTTTACCCATTAGAACAGGTATTCTTCACACTTTTCATCTGGCTCAGTTTTGGATAAAATCACTGGATAGGGCAATTTACAAAAAGGTGACCAAAACTGTCCGAAAACTAAAAGTGGAGATGGGAGTAAATTATCACTCATCTTAAAGATAACTGGGGACCCGGAATGCAGCACTGACAGTAAAAAACTTCTACCTGTTGTGGGAATGCTAACCCTAACCCTAGCTAGGGTTTCAAATGTACATTCCAGCAGGGTGTCTCAGAAGCTCTCCAAACATCAAAGATGATTTTTTTCCTCAAACTCCAAAAAATCAGTCTCAAACTATCAAAACGGTTTCTAAAACCTCTAGGAAAGGTATCTTAAATAATCTATCTGGTTTAGGAAAATTTTCATGAAGCTGAAAAATGCTGTTAAATGGTAGTTAAATCGGCATGCTTCTAATGCCTGGCTATGGTTAGGGTTACAAGAACCATTGAATTTTGCCCGGTTTTGCACTTTTAGCTGCACTTTAAATGACAAAATGAAGAGAGTTTACCCATTAGAACAGGTATTCTTCACACTTTTCATCTGGCTCAGTTTTGGATAAAATCACTGCATAGGGCAATATACAAAAAGGTGACCAAAACTGTCCGAAAACTACAAGTGCAGATAGGAGCAAATTATCACTCATCCTAATGATAACTGGGGAACCGGAATGCAGCACTGACAGTAAAAAAATTCTACCTGTTGTGGGAATGCTAACCCTAACCCTAGCTAGGGTTTCAAATGTGCATTCCAGCAGGGTGTCTCAGAAGCCCTCCAAACATCAAAGTTGAATTTTTTCCTCAAACTCCAAAAAATCAGTCTCAAACTATCAAAACGGTTTCTAAAACCTCTAGGAAATGTATCTTCTTTAATATTCTGTCTGGTTTAGGCAAATTGTTTTGAAGCTGAAAAATGCTGTTAAATGGTAGTTAAATCGGAATGCTTTTAATGTCTGGCTAGGGTTAGGGTTACAAGAACCATAGAATATTGCCCGCTGTTGCACTTTTAGCTGCACTTTAAATGACAAAATGAAGAGAGTTTACCCATTAGAACAGGTATTCTTCACACTTTTCATATGGCTCAGTTTTGGATAAAATCACTGCATAGGGCAATATAGAAAAAGGAGACCAAAACTGTCCGAAAACTAAAAGTGGAGATGGGAGTAAATTATCACTCATCTTAAAGATAACTGGGGACCCGGAATGCAGCACTGACAGTAAAAAACTTCTACCTGTTGTGGGAATGCTAACCCTAACCCTAGCTAGGGTTTCAAATGTACATTCTGGCAGGGTGTCTCAGAAGCCCTCCAAACATCAAAGTTGAATTTTTTCCTCAAACTCCAAAAAATCAGTCTCAAACTATCAAAACGGTTTCTAAAACCTCTAGGAAATGTATCTTAAATAATCTGTCTGGTTTAGGAAAATTTTCATGAAGCTGAAAAATGCTGTTAAATGGTAGTTAAATCGGCATGCTTCTAATGCCTGGCTATGGTTAGGGTTACAAGAACCATTGAATTTTGCCCGGTTTTGCACTTTTAGCTGCACTTTAAATGACAAAATGAAGAGAGTTTACCCATTAGAACAGGTATTCTTCACACTTTTCATCTGGCTCAGTTTTGGATAAAATCACTGCATAGGGCAATATACAAAAAGGTGACCAAAACTGTCCCAAAACTAAAAGTGCAGATAGGAACAAATTATCACTCATCCTAAAGATAACTGGGGACCCGGAATGCAGCACTGACAGTAAAAAACTTCTACCTGTTGTGGGAATGCTAACCCTAACCCTAGCTAGGGTTTCAAATGTGCATTCCGGCAGGGTGTCTCAGAAGCCCTCCAAACATCAAAGATAATTTTTTTCCTCAAACTCCAAAAAATCAGTCTCAAACTATCAAAACGGTTTCTAAAACCTCTAGGAAATGTATCTTCTTTAATATTCTGTCTGGTTTAGGCAAATTGTTATGAAGCTGAAAAATGCTGTTAAATGGTAGTTAAATCGGAATGCTTTTAATGCCTGGCTAGGGTTAGGGTTAAAAGAACCATTGAATTTTGCCCGCTGTTGCACTTTTAGCTGCACTTTAAATGACAAAATGAAGAGAGTTTACCCATTAGAACAGGTATTCTTCACACTTTTCATCTGGCTCAGTTTTGGATAAAATCACTGCATAGGGCAATATACAAAAAGGTGACCAAAACTGTCCGAAAACTACAAGTGCAGATAGGAGCAAATTATCACTCATCCTAAAGATAACTGGGGACCCGGAATGCAGCACTGACAGTAAAAAACTTCTACCTGTTGTGGGAATGCTAACCCTAACCCTAGCTAGGGTTTCAAATTTGCATTCCGGCAGGGTGTCTCAGAAGCCCTCCAAACATCAAAGATGATTTTTTTCCTCAAACTCCAAAAAATCAGTCTCAAACTATCAAAACGGTTTCTAAAACCTCTAGGAAAAGTATGTTCTTTAATAATCTGTCTGGTTTAGGCTAATTGTCATGAAGCTGAAAAATGCTGTTAAATGGTAGTTAAATCGGAATGCTTTTAATGTCTGGCTAGGGTTAGGGTTACAAGAACCATAGAATATTGCCCGCTGTTGCACTTTTAGCTGCACTTTAAATGACAAAATGAAGAGAGTTTACCCATTAGAACAGGTATTCTTCACACTTTTCATCTGGCTCAGTTTTGGATAAAATCACTGGATAGGGCAATATACAAAAAGGTGACCAAAACTGTCCGAAAACTAAAAGTGCAGATAGGAGCAAATTATCACTCATCCTAATGATAACTGGGGAACCGGAATGCAGCACTGACAGTAAAAAAATTCTACCTGTTGTGGGAATGCTAACCCTAACCCTAGCTAGGGTTTCAAATGTGCATTCCAGCAGGGTGTCTCAGAACCCCTCCAAACATCAAAGTTGAATTTTTTCCTCAAACTCCAAAAAATCAGTCTCAAACTATCAAAACGGTTTCTAAAACCTCTAGGAAATGTATCTTCTTTAATAATCTGTCTGGTTTAGGCAAATTGTCATGAAGCTGAAAAATGCTGTTAAATGGTAGTTAAATCGGCATGCTTCTAAAGCCTGGCTATGGTAAGGGTTACAAGAACCATTGAATTTTGCCCGCTGTTGCACTTTTAGCTGCACTTTAAATGACAAAATGAAGAGAGTTTACCCATTAGAACAGGTATTCTTCACACTTTTCATCTGGCTCAGTTTTGGATAAAATCACTGCATAGGGCAATATACAAAAAGGTGACCAAAACTTTCCAAAAACTACAAGTGCAGATAGGAGCAAATTATCACTCATCCTAAAGATAACTGGGGACCCGGAATGCAGCACTGACAGTAAATAACTTCTACCTGTTGTGGGAATGCTAACCCTAACCCTAGCTAGGGTTTCAAATTTGCATTCCGGCAGGGTGTCTCAGAAGCCCTCCAAACATCAAAGATGATTTTTTTCCTCAAACTCCAAAAAATCAGTCTCAAACTATCAAAACGGTTTCTAAAACCTCTAGGAAAAGTATCTTCTTTAATAATCTGTCTGGTTTAGGCTAATTGTCATGAAGCTGAAAAATGCTGTTAAATGGTAGTTAAACCTGCATGCTTTTAATGTCTGGCTAGGGTTAGGGTTACAAGAACCATAGAATTTTGCCTGCTGTTGCACTTTTAGCTGCACTTTAAATGTCAATATGAAGAGAGTTTACCCATTAGAACAGGTATTCTTCACACTTTTCATCTGGCTCAGTTTTGGATAAAATCACTGGATAGGGCAATTTACAAAAAGGTGACCAAAACTGTCCGAAAACTAAAAGTGGAGATGGGAGTAAATTATCACTCATCTTAAAGATAACTGGGGACCCGGAATGCAGCACTGACAGTAAAAAACTTCTACCTGTTGTGGGAATGCTAACCCTAACTCTAGCTAGGGTTTCAAATGTACATTCCAGCAGGGTGTCTCAGAAGCTCTCCAAACATCAAAGATGATTTTTTTCCTCAAACTCCAAAAAATCAGTCTCAAACTATCAAAACGGTTTCTAAAACCTCTAGGAAAGGTATCTTAAATAATCTATCTGGTTTAGGAAAATTTTCATGAAGCTGAAAAATGCTGTTAAATGGTAGTTAAATCGGCATGCTTCTAATGCCTGGCTATGGTTAGGGTTACAAGAACCATTGAATTTTGCCCGGTTTTGCACTTTTAGCTGCACTTTAAATGACAAAATGAAGAGAGTTTACCCATTAGAACAGGTATTCTTCACACTTTTCATCTGGCTCAGTTTTGGATAAAATCACTGCATAGGGCAATATACAAAAAGGTGACCAAAACTGTCCGAAAACTAAAAGTGCAGATAGGAACAAATTATCACTCATCCTAAAGATAACTGGGGACCCGGAATGCAGCACTGACAGTAAAAAACTTCTACCTGTTGTGGGAATGCTAACCCTAACCCTAGCTAGGATTTCAAATGTGCATTCCGGCAGGGTGTCTCAGAAGCCCTCCAAACATCAAAGATAATTTTTTTCCTCAAACTCCAAAAAATCAGTCTCAAACTATCAAAACGGTTTCTAAAACCTCTAGGAAATGTATCTTCTTTAATATTCTGTCTGGTTTAGGCAAATTGTTATGAAGCTGAAAAATGCTGTTAAATGGTAGTTAAATCGGAATGCTTTTAATGTCTGGCTAGGGTTAGGGTTACAAGAACCATTGAATTTTGCCCGCTGTTGCACTTTTAGCTGCACTTTAAATGACAAAATGAAGAGAGTTTACCCATTAGAACAGGTATTCTTCACACTTTTCATCTGGCTCAGTTTTGGATAAAATCACTGCATAGGGCAATATACAAAAAGGTGACCAAAACTGTCCGAAAACTACAAGTGCAGATAGGAGCAAATTATCACTCATCCTAATGATAACTGGGGAACCGGAATGCAGCACTGACAGTAAAAAAATTCTACCTGTTGTGGGAATGCTAACCCTAACCCTAGCTAGGGTTTCAAATGTGCATTCCAGCAGGGTGTCTCAGAAGCCCTCCAAACATCAAAGTTGAATTTTTTCCTCAAACTCCAAAAAATCAGTCTCAAACTATCAAAACGGTTTCTAAAACCTCTAGGAAATGTATCTTCTTTAATATTCTGTCTGGTTTAGGCAAATTGTTTTGAAGCTGAAAAATGCTGTTAAATGGTAGTTAAATCGGAATGCTTTTAATGTCTGGCTAGGGTTAGGGTTACAAGAACCATAGAATATTGCCCGCTGTTGCACTTTTAGCTGCACTTTAAATGACAAAATGAAGAGAGTTTACCCATTAGAACAGGTATTCTTCACACTTTTCATATGGCTCAGTTTTGGATAAAATCACTGCATAGGGCAATATAGAAAAAGGTGACCAAAACTGTCCGAAAACTAAAAGTGCAGATAGGAGAAAATTATCACTCATCCTAAAGATAACTGGGGGCCCGGAATGCAGCACTGACAGTAAAAAACTTCTACCTGTTGTGGGAATGCTAACCCTAACCCTAGCTAGGGTTTCAAATGTGCATTCCGGCAGGGTGTCTCAGAAGCCCTCCAAACATCAAAGATGAATTTTTTCCTCAAACTCCAAAAAATCAGTCTCAACATATCAAAACGGTTTCTAAAACCTCTAGGAAATGTATCTTCTGTAATATTCTGTCTGGTGTAGGCAAACTGTCTTGAAGCTGAAAAATGCTGTTAAATGGTACTTAAATCGCCATGCTTTTAATGCCTGGCTAGGGTTAGGGTTACAAGAACCATAGAATTTTGCCCGCTGTTGCACTTTTAGCTGCACTTTAAATGACAAAATGAAGAGAGTTTACCCATTAGAACAGGTATTCTTCACACTTTTCATATGGCTCAGTTTTGGATAAAATCACTGCATAGGGCAATATACAAAAAGGTGACCAAAACTGTCCGAAAACTAAAAGTGGAGATGGGAGTAAATTATCACTCATCTTAAAGATAACTGGGGACCCGGAATGCAGCACTGACAGTAAAAAACTTCTACCTGTTGTGGGAATGCTAACCCTAACCCTAGCTAGGGTTTCAAATGTACATTCCAGCAGGGTGTCTCAGAAGCTCTCCAAACATCAAAGATGAGTTTTTTCCTCAAACTCCAAAAAATCAGTCTCAAACTATCAAAACGGTTTCTTAAACCTCTAGGAAAGGTATCTTAAATAATCTATCTGGTTTAGGAAAATTTTCATGAAGCTGAAAAATGCTGTTAAATGGTAGTTAAATCGGCATGCTTCTAATGCCTGGCTATGGTTAGGGTTACAAGAACCCTTGAATTTTGCCCGCTTTTGCACTTTTAGCTGCACTTTAAATGACAAAATGAAGAGAGTTTACCCATTAGAACAGGTATTCTTCACACTTTTCATCTGGCTCAGTTTTGGATAAAATCACTGCATAGGGCAATATACAAAAAGGTGACCAAAACTGTCCGAAAACTAAAAGTGCAGATAGGAGCAAATTATCACTCATCCTAAAGATAACTGGGGACCCGGAATGCAGCACTGACAGTAAAAAACTTCTACCTGTTGTGGGAATGCTAACCCTAACCCTAGCTAGGGTTTCAAATGTGCATTCCGGCAGGGTGTCTCAGAAGCCCTCCAAACATCAAATATGATTTTTTTCCTCAAACTCCAAAAAATCAGTCTCAAACTATCAAAACGGTTTCTAAAACCTCTAGGAAATGTATCTTCTTTAATATTCTGTCTGGTTTAGGCAAATTGTCATGAAGCTGAAAAATGCTGTTAAATGGTAGTTAAATCGGCATGCTTTTAATGCCTGGCTAGGGTTAGGGTTACAAAAACCATAGAATTTTGCCCGCTGTTGCACTTTTAGCTGCACTTTAAATGACAAAATGAAGAGAGTTTACCCATTAGAACAGGTATTCTTCACACTTTTCATATGGCTCAGTTTTGGATAAAATCACTGCATAGGGCAATATAGAAAAAGGTGACCAAAACTGTCCGAAAACTAAAAGTGCAGATAGGAGCAAATTATCACTCATCCTAAAGATAACTGGGGGCCCGGAATGCAGCACTGACAGTAAAAAACTTCTACCTGTTGTGGGAATGCTAACCCTAACCCTAGCTAGGGTTTCAAATCTACATTCCGGCAGGGTGTCTCAGAAGCCCTCCAAACATCAAAGATGAATTTTTTCCTCAAACTCCAAAAAATCAGTCTCAACATATCAAAACGGTTTCTAAAACCTCTAGGAAATGTATCTTCTTTAATAATCTGTCTGGTTTAGGCAAATTGTCATGAAGCTGAAAAATGCTGTTAAATGGTAGTTAAATCGGAATGCTTTTAATGTCTGGCTAGGGTTAGGGTTACAAGAACCATACAATTTTGCCCGCTGTTGCACTTTTAGCTGCACTTTAAATGACAAAATGAAGAGAGTTTACGCATTTGAACAGGTATTCTTCACACTTTTCATATGGCTCAGTTTTGGATAAAATCACTGCATAGGGCAATATAGAAAAAGGTGACCAAAACTGTCCGAAAACTAAAAGTGCAGATAGGAGCAAATTATCACTAATCCTAAAGATAACTGGGGACCCGGAATGTAGCACTGACAGTAAAAAACTTCTCCCTGGTGTGGGAATGCTAACCCTAACCCTAGCTAGGGTTTCAAATGTGCATTCCAGCAGGGTGTCTCAGAAGCCCTCCAAACATCAAAGATGAATTTTTTCCTCAAACTCCAAAAAATCAGTCACAACCTATCAAAACGGTTTCTAAAACCTCTAGGAAATGTATCTTCTTTAATAATCTGTCTGGTTTAGGCAAATTGTCATGAAGCTGAAAAATGCTGTTAAATGGTAGTTAAATCGGCATGCTTCTAATGCCTGGCTATGGTAAGGGTTACAAGAACCATTGAATTTTGCCCGCTGTTGCACTTTTAGCTGCACTTTAAATGACAAAATGAAGAGAGTTTACCCATTAGAACAGGTATTCTTCACACTTTTCATCTGGCTCAGTTTTGGATAAAATCACTGCATAGGGCAATATACAAAAAGGTGACCAAAACTTTCCAAAAACTACAAGTGCAGATAGGAGCAAATTATCACTCATCCTAAAGATAACTGGGGACCCGTAATGCAGCACTGACAGTAAATAACTTCTACCTGTTGTGGGAATGCTAACCCTAACCCTAGCTAGGGTTTCAAATTTGCATTCAGGCAGGGTGTCTCAGAAGCCCTCCAAACATCAAAGATGATTTTTTTCCTCAAACTCCAAAAAATCAGTCTCAAACTATCAAAACGGTTTCTAAAACCTCTACGAGATATATCTTCTTTAATAATCTGTCTGGTTTAGGCAAATTTTCATGAAACTGAAAAATGCTGTTAAATGGTACTTAAATCGGAATGTTTTTAATGTCTGGCTAGGGTTAGGGTTACAAGAACCATAGAATTTTGCCCGCTGTTGCACTTTTAGCTGCACTTTAAATGACAAAATGAAGAGAGTTTACCCATTAGAACAGGTATTCTTCACACTTTTCATATGGCTCAGTTTTGGATAAAATCACTGCATAGGGCAATATAGAAAAAGGTGACCAAAACTGTCCGAAAACTAAAAGTGGAGATGGGAGTAAATTATCACTCATCTTAAAGATAACTGGGGACCCGGAATGCAGCACTGACAGTAAAAAACTTCTACCTGTTGTGGGAATGCTAACCCTAACCCTAGCTAGGGTTTCAAATTTGCATTCCGGCAGGGTGTCTCAGAAGCCCTCCAAACATCAAAGATGATTTTTTTCCTCAAACTCCAAAAAATCAGTCTCAAACTATCAAACTATCAAACTATCAAACTATCAGGTTTTCTAAAACCTCTAGGAAAAGTATGTCTTTAATAATCTGTCTGGTTTAGGCTAATTGTCATGAAGCTGAAAAATGCTGTTAAATGGTAGTTAAACCTGCATTCTTTTAATGTCTGGCTAGGGTTAGGGTTACAAGAACCATAGAATTTTGCCTGCTGTTGCACTTTTAGCTGCCTTTTAAATGTCAATATGAAGAGAGTTTACCCATTAGAACAGGTATTCTTCACACTTTTCATCTGGCTCAGTTTTGGATAAAATCACTGGATAGGGCAATATACAAAAAGGTGACCAAAACTGTCCGAAAACTAAAAGTGCAGATAGGAGCAAATTATCACTCATCCTAATGATAACTGGGGAACCGGAATGCAGCACTGACAGTAAAAAACTTCTACCTGTTGTGGGAATGCTAACCCTAACCCTAGCTAGGGTTTCAAATGTACATTCCAGCAGGGTGTCTCAGAAGCTCTCCAAACATCAAAGATGATTTTTTTCCTCAAACTCCAAAAAATCAGTCTCAAACTATCAAAACGGTTTCTAAAACCTTTAGGAAAGGTATCTTAAATAATCTATCTGGTTTAGGAAAATTTTCATGAAGCTGAAAAATGCTGTTAAATGGTAGTTAAATCGGCATGCTTCCAATGCCTGGCTATGGTTAGGGTTACAAGAACCCTTGAATTTTGCCCGCTTTTGCACTTTTAGCTGCACTTTAAATGACAAAATGAAGAGAGTTTACCCATTAGAACAGGTATTCTTCACACTTTTCATCTGGCTCAGTTTTGGATAAAATCACTGCATAGGGCAATATACAAAAAGGTGACCAAAACTGTCCGAAAACTAAAAGTGCAGATAGGAGCAAATTATCACTCATCCTAAAGATAACTGGGGACCCGGAATGCAGCACTGACAGTAAAAAACTTCTACCTGTTGTGGGAATGCTAACCCTAACCCTAGCTAGGGTTTCAAATG
The DNA here is from genome assembly GCF_040954835.1 of Lepisosteus oculatus. Classification (NCBI taxonomy): domain Eukaryota; kingdom Metazoa; phylum Chordata; class Actinopteri; order Semionotiformes; family Lepisosteidae; genus Lepisosteus; species Lepisosteus oculatus. Next base: position 284,755 of record NW_027168042.1, on the reverse strand, counting down.
TGCATTCCGGCAGGGTGTCTCAGAAGCCCTCCAAACATCAAATATGATTTTTTTCCTCAAACTCCAAAAAATCAGTCTCAAACTATCAAAACGGTTTCTAAAACCTCTAGGAAATGTATCTTCTTTAATATTCTGTCTGGTTTAGGCAAATTGTCATGAAGCTGAAAAATGCTGTTAAATGGTAGTTAAATCGGCATGCTTTTAATGCCTGGCTAGGGTTAGGGTTACAAAAACCATAGAATTTTGCCCGCTGTTGCACTTTTAGCTGCACTTTAAATGACAAAATGAAGAGAGTTTACCCATTAGAACAGGTATTCTTCACACTTTTCATCTGACTCAGTTTTGGATAAAATCACTGCATAGGGCAATATACAAAAAGGTGACCAAAACTGTCCGAAAACTAAAAGTGCAGATAGGAGCAAATTATCACTCATCCTAAAGATAACTGGGGACCCGGAATGCAGCACTGACAGTAAAAAACTTCTACCTGTTGTGGGAATGCTAACCCTAACCCTAGCTAGGGTTTCAAATGTACATTCCGGCAGGGTGTCTCAGAAGCCCTCCAAACATCAAAGATGAATTTTTTCCTCAAACTCCAAAAAATCAGTCTCAACATATCAAAACGGTTTCTAAAACCTCTAGGAAATGTATCTTCTTTAATAATCTGTCTGGTTTAGGCAAATTGTCATGAAGCTGAAAAATGCTGTTAAATGGTAGTTAAATCGGAATGCTTTTAATGTCTGGCTAGGGTTAGGGTTACAAGAACCATACAATTTTGCCCGCTGTTGCACTTTTAGCTGCATTTTAAATGACAAAATGAAGAGAGTTTACGCATTTGAACAGGTATTCTTCACACTTTTCATATGGCTCAGTTTTGGATAAAATCACTGCATAGGGCAATATAGAAAAAGGTGACCAAAACTGTCCGAAAACTAAAAGTGCAGATAGGAGCAAATTATCACTAATCCTAAAGATAACTGGGGACCCGGAATGTAGCACTGACAGTAAAAAACTTCTCCCTGGTGTGGGAATGCTAACCCTAACCCTAGCTAGGGTTTCAAATGTGCATTCCAGCAGGGTGTCTCAGAAGCCCTCCAAACATCAAAGATGAATTTTTTCCTCAAACTCCAAAAAATCAGTCTCAACCTATCAAAACGGTTTCTAAAACCTCTAGGAAATGTATCTTCTTTAATAATCTGTCTGGTTTAGGCAAATTGTCATGAAGCTGAAAAATGCTGTTAAATGGTAGTTAAATCGGGATGCTTCTAATGCCTGGCTATGGTAAGGGTTACAAGAACCATTGAATTTTGCCCGCTGTTGCACTTTTAGCTGCACTTTAAATGACAAAATGAAGAGAGTTTACCCATTAGAACAGGTATTCTTCACACTTTTCATCTGGCTCAGTTTTGGATAAAATCACTGCATAGGGCAATATACAAAAAGGTGACCAAAACTTTCCAAAAACTACAAGTGCAGATAGGAGCAAATTATCACTCATCCTAAAGATAACTGGGGACCCGGAATGCAGCACTGACAGTAAATAACTTCTACCTGTTGTGGGAATGCTAACCCTAACCCTAGCTAGGGTTTCAAATTTGCATTCCGGCAGGGTGTCTCAGAAGCCCTCCAAACATCAAAGATGATTTTTTTCCTCAAACTCCAAAAAATCAGTCTCAAACTATCAAAACGGTTTCTAAAACCTCTAGGAAAAGTATCTTCTTTAATAATCTGTCTGGTTTAGGCTAATTGTCATGAAGCTGAAAAATGCTGTTAAATGGTAGTTAAACCTGCATGCTTTTAATGTCTGGCTAGGGTTAGGGTTACAAGAACCATAGAATTTTGCCTGCTGTTGCACTTTTAGCTGCACTTTAAATGTCAATATGAAGAGAGTTTACCCATTAGAACAGGTATTCTTCACACTTTTCATCTGGCTCAGTTTTGGATAAAATCACTGGATAGGGCAATTTACAAAAAGGTGACCAAAACTGTCCGAAAACTAAAAGTGCAGATAGGAGCAAATTATCACTCATCCTAAAGATAACTGGGGAACCGGAATGCAGCACTGACAGTAAAAAACTCCTACCTGTTGTGGGAATGCTAACCCTAACCCTAGCTAGGGTTTCAAATGTGCATTCCAGCAGGGTGTCTCAGAAGCTCTCCAAACAACAAAGTTGAATTTTTTCCTCAAACTCCAAAAAATCAGTCTCAACCTATCAAAACGGTTTCTAAAACCTCTAGGAAAAGTATCTTCTTTAATAATCTGTCTGGTTTAGGCAAATTTTCATGGAGCTGAAAAATTGCTGTTAAATGGTAGTTCAATCGGCATGCTTTTAATGTTTGGCTAGGGTTAGGGTTACAAGAACCATAGAATTTTGCCCGCTGTTGCACTTTTAGCTGCACTTTAAATGACAAAATGAAGAGAGTTTACCCATTAGAACAGGTATTCTTCACACTTTTCATCTGGCTCAGTTTTGGATAAAATTACTGCATAGGGCAATATACAAAAAGGTGACCAAAACTGTCCGAAAACTACAAGTGCAGATAGGAGCAAATTATCACTCATCCTAAAGATAACTGGGGACCCGGAATGCAGCACTGACAGTAAAAAACTTCTACCTGTTGTGGGAATGCTAACCCTAACCCTAGCTAGGGTTTCAAATTTGCATTCCGGCAGGGTGTCTCAGAAGCCCTCCAAACATCAAAGATGATTTTTTTCCTCAAACTCCAAAAAATCAGTCTCAAACTATCAAAACGGTTTCTAAAACCTCTAGGAAAAGTATGTTCTTTAATAATCTGTCTGGTTTAGGCTAATTGTCATGAAGCTGAAAAATGCTGTTAAATGGTAGTTAAACCTGCATGCTTTTAATGTCTGGCTAGGGTTAGGGTTACAAGAACCATAGAATTTTGCCTGCTGTTGCACTTTTAGCTGCCTTTTAAATGTCAATATGAAGAGAGTTTACCCATTAGAACAGGTATTCTTCACACTTTTCATCTGGCTCAGTTTTGGATAAAATCACTGGATAGGGCAATATACAAAAAGGTGACCAAAACTGTCCGAAAACTAAAAGTGCAGATAGGAGCAAATTATCACTCATCCTAATGATAACTGGGGAACCGGAATGCAGCACTGACAGTAAAAAACTTCTACCTGTTGTGGGAATGCTAACCCTAACCCTAGCTAGGGTTTCAAATGTGCATTCCAGCAGGGTGTCTCAGAAGCCCTCCAAACATCAAAGTTGAATTTTTTCCTCAAACTCCAAAAAATCAGTCTCAAAGTATCAAAACGGTTTCTAAAACCTCTAGGAAATGTATCTTCTGTAATATTATGTCTGGTGTAGGCAAACTGTCTTGAAGCTGAAAAATGCTGTTAAATGGTACTTAAATCGCCATGCTTTTAATGCCTGGCCAGTGTTAGGGTTACAAGAACCATAGAATTTTGCCCGCTGTTGCACTTTTAGCTGCACTTTAAATGACAAAATGAAGAGAGTTTACCCATTAGAACAGGTATTCTTCACACTTTTCATATGGCTCAGTTTTGGATAAAATCACTGCATAGGGCAATATACAAAAAGGTGACCAAAACTGTCCGAAAACTAAAAGTGGAGATGGGAGTAAATTATCACTCATCTTAAAGATAACTGGGGACCCGGAATGCAGCACTGACAGTAAAAAACTTCTACCTGTTGTGGGAATGCTAACCCTAACCCTAGCTAGGGTTTCAAATGTACATTCCAGCAGGGTGTCTCAGAAGCTCTCCAAACATCAAAGATGATTTTTTTCCTCAAACTCCAAAAAATCAGTCTCAAACTATCAAAACGGTTTCTAAAACCTCTAGGAAAGGTATCTTAAATAATCTATCTGGTTTAGGAAAATTTTCATGAAGCTGAAAAATGCTGTTAAATGGTAGTTAAATCGGCATGCTTTTAATGCCTGGCTAGGGTTAGGGTTACAAAAACCATAGAATTTTGCCCGCTGTTGCACTTTTAGCTGCACTTTAAATGACAAAATGAAGAGAGTTTACCCATTAGAACAGGTATTCTTCACACTTTTCATATGGCTCAGTTTTGGATAAAATCACTGCATAGGGCAATATAGAAAAAGGTGACCAAAACTGTCCGAAAACTAAAAGTGCAGATAGGAGCAAATTATCACTCATCCTAAAGATAACTGGGGGCCCGGAATGCAGCACTGACAGTAAAAAACTTCTACCTGTTGTGGGAATGCTAACCCTAACCCTAGCTAGGGTTTCAAATGTACATTCCGGCAGGGTGTCTCAGAAGCCCTCCAAACATCAAAGATGAATTTTTTCCTCAAACTCCAAAAAATCAGTCTCAACATATCAAAACGGTTTCTAAAACCTCTAGGAAATGTATCTTCTTTAATAATCTGTCTGGTTTAGGGAAATTGTCATGAAGCTGAAAAATGCTGTTAAATGGTAGTTAAATCGGCATGCTTCTAATGCCTGGCTATGGTAAGGGTTACAAGAACCATTGAATTTTGCCCGGTTTTGCACTTTTAGCTGCACTTTAAATGACAAAATGAAGAGAGTTTACCCATTAGAACAGGTATTCTTCACACTTTTCATCTGGCTCAGTTTTGGATAAAATCACTGCATAGGGCAATATACAAAAAGGTGACCAAAACTTTCCAAAAACTACAAGTGCAGATAGGAGCAAATTATCACTCATCCTAAAGATAACTGGAGACCCGGAATGCAGCACTGACAGTAAATAACTTCTACCTGTTGTGGGAATGCTAACCCTAACCCTAGCTAGGGTTTCAAATTTGCATTCCGGCAGGGTGTCTCAGAAGCCCTCCAAACATCAAAGATGATTTTTTTCCTCAAACTCCAAAGAATCAGTCTCAAACTATCAAAACGGTTTCTAAAACCTCTAGGAAAAGTATCTTCTTTAATAATCTGTCTGGTTTAGGCTAATTGTCATGAAGCTGAAAAATGCTGTTAAATGGTAGTTAAACCTGCATGCTTTTAATGTCTGGCTAGGGTTAGGGTTACAAGAACCATAGAATTTTGCCTGCTGTTGCACTTTTAGCTGCACTTTAAATGTCAATATGAAGAGAGTTTACCCATTAGAACAGGTATTCTTCACACTTTTCATCTGGCTCAGTTTTGGATAAAATCACTGGATAGGGCAATTTACAAAAAGGTGACCAAAACTGTCCGAAAACTAAAAGTGCAGATAGGAGCAAATTATCACTCATCCTAAAGATAACTGGGGAACCGGAATGCAGCACTGGCAGTAAAAAACTCCTACCTGTTGTGGGAATGCTAACCCTAACCCTAGCTAGGGTTTCAAATGTGCATTCCAGCAGGGTGTCTCAGAAGCCCTCCAAACATCAAAGTTGAATTTTTTCCTCAAACTCCAAAAAATCAGTCTCAAACTATCAAAACGGTTTCTAAAACCTCTACGAGATATATCTTCTTTAATAATCTGTCTGGTTTAGGCAAATTTTCATGAAACTGAAAAATGCTGTTAAATGGTACTTAAATCGGAATGTTTTTAATGTCTGGCTAGGGTTAGGGTTACAAGAACCATAGAATTTTGCCCGCTGTTGCACTTTTAGCTGCACTTTAAATGACAAAATGAAGAGAGTTTACCCATTAGAACAGGTATTCTTCACACTTTTCATATGGCTCAGTTTTGGATAAAATCACTGCATAGGGCAATATAGAAAAAGGTGACCAAAACTGTCCGAAAACTAAAAGTGGAGATGGGAGTAAATTATCACTCATCTTAAAGATAACTGGGGACCCGGAATGCAGCACTGACAGTAAAAAACTTCTACCTGTTGTGGGAATGCTAACCCTAACCCTAGCTAGGGTTTCAAATGTACATTCTGGCAGGGTGTCTCAGAAGCCCTCCAAACATCAAAGTTGAATTTTTTCCTCAAACTCCAAAAAATCAGTCTCAAACTATCAAAACGGTTTCTAAAACCTCTAGGAAATGTATCTTAAATAATCTATCTGGTTTAGGAAAATTTTCATGAAGCTGAAAAATGCTGTTAAATGGTAGTTAAATCGGCATGCTTCTAATGCCTGGCTATGGTTAGGGTTACAAGAACCATTGAATTTTGCCCGGTTTTGCACTTTTAGCTGCACTTTAAATGACAAAATGAAGAGAGTTTACCCATTAGAACAGGTATTCTTCACACTTTTCATCTGGCTCAGTTTTGGATAAAATCACTGCATAGGGCAATATACAAAAAGGTGACCAAAACTGTCCGAAAACTAAAAGTGCAGATAGGAACAAATTATCACTCATCCTAAAGATACAGTGCCTTGCGAAAGTATTCGGCCCCCTTGAACTTTTCAACCTTTTGCCACATTTCAGGCTTCAAACATAAAGATATACATTTTTTATTTTATGTGAAGAATCACCAACAAGTGGGACACAATTGTGAAGTGGAACGAAATCTATTGGATTTTTGAAACTTTTTTAACTAATAAAAAAATGAAAAGTGGGGCGTGCAAAATTATTCGGCCCCCTTGCGTTAATACTTTGTAGAGCCACCTTTTGCTGCGATTACAGCTGCAAGTCGCTTGGGGTATGTCTCTATCAGTTTTGCACATCGAGAGACTGAAATTCTTGCCCATTCTTCCTTGCAAAACAGCTCGAGCTCAGTGAGGTTGGATGGAGAGCGTTTGTGAACAGCAGTTTTCAGCTCTTTCCACAGATTCTCGATTGGATTCAGGTCTGGACTTTGACTTGGCCATTCAAACACCTGGATACGTTTATTTGTGAACCATTCCTTTGTAGATTTTGCTGTATGTTTGGGATCATTGTCTTGTTGGAAGATAAATCTCCGTCCCAGTTTCAGGTCTTTTGCAGACTCCAACAGGTTTTCATCCAGAATGGTCCTGTATTTGGCTGCATCCATCTTCCCCTCAATTTTAACAATCTCCCCTGTCCCTGCTGAAGAAAAGCAGGCCCAAACCATGATGCTGCCACCACCATGTTTGACAGTGGGGATGGTGTGTTGAGGGTGATGAGCTGTGTTGCTTTTACGCCAAACATATCGTTTTGCATTGTGGGCAAAAAGTTCGATTTTGGTTTCATCTGACCAGAGCACCTTCTTCCACATGTTTGGGGTGTCTCCCAGGTGGCTTGTGGCAAACTTTAGATAGGACTTTTTATGGATATCTTTGAGAACTGGCTTTCTTCTTGCCACTCTTCCATAAAGGCCAGATTTGTGCAGTGTAAGACTGATTGTTGTCCTATGGACAGACTCTCCCACCTCAGCTGTAGTTCTCTGCAGTTTATCCAGAGTGATCATGGGCCTCTTGGCTGCATCTCTGATCAGTCTTCTCCTTGTCTGAGCTGAAAGTTTAGAGGGACGGCCAGGTCTTGGTAGATTTGCAGTGGTCTGATACTCCTTCCATTTCAAGATGATCGCTTGCACAGTGCTCCTTGGGATGTTTGAAGCTTGGGAAATCTTTTTGTATCCAAATCCGGCTTTAAACTTCTCCACAACAGTATTACGGACCTGCCTGGTGTGTTCCTTGGTCTTCATGATGCTCTCTGCGCTTTCAACAGAACCTTGAGACTATCACAGAGCAGGTGCATTTATACAGAGACTTGATTACACACAGGTGGATTCTATTTATCACCATCAGTCATTTAGGACAACATTAGATCATTCAGAGATCCTCGCTGAACTTCTGGAGTGAGTTTGCTGCACTGAAAGTAAAGGGGCCGAATAATTTTGCACGCCCCACTTTTCATTTTTTTATTAGTTAAAAAAGTTTCAAAAATCCAATAGATTTCGTTCCACTTCACAATTGTGTCCCACTTGTTGGTGATTCTTCACATAAAATAAAAAATTTATATCTTTATGTTTGAAGCCTGAAATGTGGCAAAAGGTTGAAAAGTTCAAGGGGGCCGAATACTTTCGCAAGGCACTGTAACTGGGGACCCGGAATGCAGCACTGACAGTAAAAAACTTCTACCTGTTGTGGGAATGCTAACCCTAACCCTAGCTAGGGTTTCAAATGTGCATTCCGGCAGGGTGTCTCAGAAGCCCTCCAAACATCAAAGATAATTTTTTTCCTCAAACTCCAAAAAATCAGTCTCAAACTATCAAAACGGTTTCTAAAACCTCTAGGAAATGTATCTTCTTTAATATTCTGTCTGGTTTAGGCAAATTGTTATGAAGCTGAAAAATGCTGTTAAATGGTAGTTAAATCGGAATGCTTTTAATGCCTGGCTAGGGTTAGGGTTAAAAGAACCATTGAATTTTGCCCGCTGTTGCACTTTTAGCTGCACTTTAAATGACAAAATGAAGAGAGCTTACCCATTAGAACAGGTATTCTTCACACTTTTCATCTGGCTCAGTTTTGGATAAAATCACTGCATAGGGCAATATACAAAAAGGTGACCAAAACTGTCCGAAAACTACAAGTGCAGATAGGAGCAAATTATCACTCATCCTAAAGATAACTGGGGACCCGGAATGCAGCACTGACAGTAAAAAACTTCTACCTGTTGTGGGAATGCTAACCCTAACCCTAGCTAGGGTTTCAAATTTGCATTCCGGCAGGGTGTCTCAGAAGCCCTCCAAACATCAAAGATGATTTTTTTCCTCAAACTCCAAAAAATCAGTCTCAAACTATCAAAACGGTTTCTAAAACCTCTAGGAAAAGTATCTTCTTTAATAATCTGTCTGGTTTAGGCTAATTGTCATGAAGCTGAAAAATGCTGTTAAATGGTAGTTAAACCTGCATGCTTTTAATGTCTGGCTAGGGTTAGGGTTACAAGAACCATAGAATTTTGCCTGCTGTTGCACTTTTAGCTGCCTTTTAAATGTCAATATGAAGAGAGTTTACCCATTAGAACAGGTATTCTTCACACTTTTCATCTGGCTCAGTTTTGGATAAAATCACTGGATAGGGCAATATACAAAAAGGTGACCAAAACTGTCCGAAAACTAAAAGTGCAGATAGGAGCAAATTATCACTCATCCTAATGATAACTGGGGAACCGGAATGCAGCACTGACAGTAAAAAAATTCTACCTGTTGTGGGAATGCTAACCCTAACCCTAGCTAGGGTTTTAAATGTGCATTCCAGCAGGGTGTCTCAGAAGCCCTCCAAACATCAAAGTTGAATTTTTTCCTCAAACTCCAAAAAATCAGTCTCAAACTATCAAAACGGTTTCTAAAACCTCTAGGAAATGTATCTTCTTTAATATTCTGTCTGGTTTAGGCAAATTGTTTTGAAGCTGAAAAATGCTGTTAAATGGTAGTTAAATCGGAATGCTTTTAATGTCTGGCTAGGGTTAGGGTTACAAGAACCATAGAATATTGCCCGCTGTTGCACTTTTAGCTGCACTTTAAATGACAAAATGAAGAGAGTTTACGCATTTGAACAGGTATTCTTCACACTTTTCATATGGCTCAGTTTTGGATATAATCACTGCATAGGGCAATATAGAAAAAGGTGACCAAAACTGTCCGAAAACTAAAAGTGCAGATAGGAGAAAATTATCACTCATCCTAAAGATAACTGGGGGCCCGGAATGCAGCACTGACAGTAAAAAACTTCTACCTGTTGTGGGAATGCTAACCCTAACCCTAGCTAGGGTTTCAAATGTACATTCCGGCAGGGTGTCTCAGAAGCCCTCCAAACATCAAAGATGATTTTTTTCCTCAAACTCCAAAAAATCAGTCTCAAACTATCAAAACGGTTTCTAAAACCTCTAGGAAAAGTATCTTCTTTAATAATCTGTCTGGTTTAGGCTAATTGTCATGAAGCTGAAAAATGCTGTTAAATGGTAGTTAAACCTGCATGCTTTTAATGTCTGGCTAGGGTTAGGGTTACAAGAACCATAGAATTTTGTCTGCTGTTGCACTTTTAGCTGCACTTTAAATGTCAATATGAAGAGAGTTTACCCATTAGAACAGGTATTCTTCACGCTTTTCATATGGCTCAGTTTTGGATAAAATCACTGCATAGGGCAATATAGAAAAAGGTGACCAAAACTGTCCGAAAACTAAAAGTGGAGATGGGAGTAAATTATCACTCATCTTAAAGATAACTGGGGACCCGGAATGCAGCACTGACAGTAAAAAACTTCTACCTGTTGTGGGAATGCTAACCCTAACCCTAGCTAGGGTTTCAAATGTACATTCCAGCAGGGTGTCTCAGAAGCTCTCCAAACATCAAAGATGATTTTTTTCCTCAAACTCCAAAAAATCAGTCTCAAACTATCAAAACGGTTTCTAAAACCTCTAGGAAAGGTATCTTAAATAATCTATCTGGTTTAGGAAAATTTTCATGAAGCTGAAAAATGCTGTTAAATGGTAGTTAAATCGGCATGCTTCTAATGCCTGGCTAGGGTTAGGGTTACAAGAACCCTTGAATTTTGCCCGCTTTTGCACTTTTAGCTGCACTTTAAATGACAAAATGAAGAGAGTTTACCCATTAGAACAGGTATTCTTCACACTTTTCATCTGGCTCAGTTTTGGATAAAATCACTGCATAGGGCAATATACAAAAAGGTGACCAAAACTGTCCGAAAACTAAAAGTGCAGATAGGAGCAAATTATCACTCATCCTAAAGATAACTGGGGACCCGGAATGCAGCACTGACAGTAAAAAACTTCTACCTGTTGTGGGAATGCTAACCCTAACCCTAGCTAGGGTTTCAAATGTGCATTCCGGCAGGGTGTCTCAGAAGCCCTCCAAACATCAAATATGATTTTTTTCCTCAAACTCCAAAAAATCAGTCTCAAACTATCAAAACGGTTTCTAAAACCTCTAGGAAATGTATCTTCTGTAATATTCTGTCTGGTTTAGGCAAATTGTCATGAAGCTGAAAAATGCTGTTAAATGGTAGTTAAATCGGCATGCTTTTAATGGCTGGATAGGAAGAGGGTTACAAGAACCATATAATTTTGCCCGCTGTGGCACTTTTAGCTGCACTTTAAATGACAAAATGAAGAGAGTTTACCCATTAGAACAGGTATTCTTCACACTTTTCATCTGGCTCAGTTTTGGATAAAATCACTGCATAGGGCAATATACAAAAAGGTGACCAAAACTGTCCGAAAACTAAAAGTGCAGATAGGAGCAAATTATCACTCATCCTAAAGATAACTGGGGAACCGGAATGCAGCACTGACAGTAAAAAACTCCTACCTGTTGTGGGAATGCTAACCCTAACCCTAGCTAGGGTTTCAAATGTGCATTCCAGCAGGGTGTCTCAGAAGCCCTCCAAACATCAAAGTTGAATTTTTTCCTCAAACTCCAAAAAATCAGTCTCAAACTATCAAAACGGTTTCTAAAACCTCTACGAGATATATCTTCTTTAATAATCTGTCTGGTTTAGGCAAATTTTCATGAAACTGAAAAATGCTGTTAAATGGTACTTAAATCGGAATGTTTTTAATGTCTGGCTAGGGTTAGGGTTACAAGAACCATAGAATTTTGCCCGCTGTTGCACTTTTAGCTGCACTTTAAATGACAAAATGAAGAGAGTTTACCCATTAGAACATGTATTCTTCACACTTTTCATCTGGCTCAGTTTTGGATAAAATCACTGGATAGGGCAAAATACAAAAAGGTGACCAAAACTGTCCGAAAACTAAAAGTGCAGATAGGAGCAAATTATCACTCATCCTAAAGATAACTGGGGAACCGGAATGCAGCACTGACAGTAAAAAACTCCTACCTGTTGTGGGAATGCTAACCCTAACCCTAGCTAGGGTTTCAAATGTGCATTCCAGCAGGGTGTCTCAGAAGCCCTCCAAACATCAAAGTTGAATTTTTTCCTCAAACTCCAAAAAATCAGTCTCAAACTATCAAAACGGTTTCTAAAACCTCTACGAGATATATCTTCTTTAATAATCTGTCTGGTTTAGGCAAATTTTCATGAAACTGAAAAATGCTGTTAAATGGTACTTAAATCGGAATGTTTTTAATGTCTGGCTAGGGTTAGGGTTACAAGAACCATAGAATTTTGCCCGCTGTTGCACTTTTAGCTGCACTTTAAATGACAAAATGAAGAGAGTTTACCCATTAGAACAGGTATTCTTCACACTTTTCATATGGCTCAGTTTTGGATAAAATCACTGCATAGGGCAATATAGAAAAAGGTGACCAAAACTGTCCGAAAACTAAAAGTGGAGATGGGAGTAAATTATCACTCATCTTAAAGATATCTGGGGACCCGGAATGCAGCACTGACAGTAAAAAACTTCTACCTGTTGTGGGAATGCTAACCCTAACCCTAGCTAGGGTTTCAAATGTACATTCTGGCAGGGTGTCTCAGAAGCCCTCCAAACATCAAAGTTGAATTTTTTCCTCAAACTCCAAAAAATCAGTCTCAAACTATCAAAACGGTTTCTAAAACCTCTAGGAAATGTATCTTAAATAATCTATCTGGTTTAGGAAAATTTTCATGAAGCTGAAAAATGCTGTTAAATGGTAGTTAAATCGGCATGCTTCTAATGCCTGGCTATGGTTAGGGTTACAAGAACCATTGAATTTTGCCCGCTTTTGCACTTTTAGCTGCACTTTAAATGACAAAATGAAGAGAGTTTACCCATTAGAACAGGTATTCTTCACACTTTTCATCTGGCTCAGTTTTGGATAAAATCACTGCATAGGGCAATATACAAAAAGGTGACCAAAACTGTCCGAAAACTAAAAGTGCAGATAGGAGCAAATTATCACTCATCCTAAAGATAACTGGGGACCCGGAATGCAGCACTGACAGTAAAAAACTTCTACCTGTTGTGGGAATGCTAACCCTAACCCTAGCTAGGGTTTCAAATGTGCATTCCGGCAGGGTGTCTCAGAAGCCCTCCAAACATCAAACATGATTTTTTTCCTCAAACTCCAAAAAATCAGTCTCAAACTATCAAAACGGTTTCTAAAACCTCTAGGAAATGTATCTTCTGTAATATTCTGTCTGGTTTAGGCAAATTGTTTTGAAGCTGAAAAATGCTGTTAAATGGTAGTTAAATCGGAATGCTTTTAATGTCTGGCTAGGGTTAGGGTTACAAGAACCATAGAATATTGCCCGCTGTTGCACTTTTAGCTGCACTTTAAATGTCAATATGAAGAGAGTTTACCCATTAGAACAGGTATTCTTCACACTTTTCATCTGGCTCAGTTTTGGATAAAATCACTGGATAGGGCAATTTACAAAAAGGTGACCAAAACTGTCCGAAAACTAAAAGTGCAGATAGGAGCAAATTATCACTCATCCTAAAGATAACTGGGGAACCGGAATGCAGCACTGACAGTAAAAAACTCCTACCTGTTGTGGGAATGCTAACCCTAACCCTAGCTAGGGTTTCAAATGTGCATTCCAGCAGGGTGTCTCAGAAGCCCTCCAAACATCAAAGTTGAATTTTTTCCTCAAACTCCAAAAAATCAGTCTCAAACTATCAAAACGGTTTCTAAAACCTCTACGAGATATATCTTCTTTAATAATCTGTCTGGTTTAGGCAAATTTTCATGAAACTGAAAAATGCTGTTAAATGGTACTTAAATCGGAATGTTTTTAATGTCTGGCTAGGGTTAGGGTTACAAGAACCATAGAATTTTGCCCGCTGTTGCACTTTTAGCTGCACTTTAAATGACAAAATGAAGAGAGTTTACCCATTAGAACAGGTATTCTTCACACTTTTCATATGGCTCAGTTTTGGATAAAATCACTGCATAGGGCAATATAGAAAAAGGTGACCAAAACTGTCCGAAAACTAAAAGTGGAGATGGGAATAAATTATCACTCATCTTAAAGATAACTGGGGACCCGGAATGCAGCACTGACAGTAAAAAACTTCTACCTGTTGTGGGAATGCTAACCCTAACCCTAGCTAGGGTTTCAAATGTACATTCTGGCAGGGTGTCTCAGAAGCCCTCCAAACATCAAAGTTGAATTTTTTCCTCAAACTCCAAAAAATCAGTCTCAAACTATCAAAACGGTTTCTAAAACCTCTAGGAAATGTATCTTAAATAATCTATCTGGTTTAGGAAAATTTTCATGAAGCTGAAAAATGCTGTTAAATGGTAGTTAAATCGGCATGCTTCTAATGCCTGGCTATGGTTAGGGTTAGAAGAACCATTGAATTTTGCCCGCTTTTGCACTTTTAGCTGCACTTTAAATGACAAAATGAAGAGAGTTTACCCATTAGAACAGGTATTCTTCACACTTTTCATCTGGTTCAGTTTTGGATAAAATCACTGGATAGGGCAATATAGAAAAAGGTGACCAAAACTGTCCGAAAACTAAAAGTGCAGATAGGAGCAAATTATCACTCATCCTAATGATAACTGGGGAACCGGAATGCAGCACTGACAGTAAAAAAATTCTACCTGTTGTGGGAATGCTAACCCTAACCCTAGCTAGGGTTTCAAATGTGCATTCCAGCAGGGTGTCTCAGAACCCCTCCAAACATCAAAGTTGAATTTTTTCCTCAAACTCCACAAAATCAGTCTCAAACTATCAAAACGGTTTCTAAAACCTCTAGGAAATGTATCTTCTTTAATATTCTGTCTGGTTTAGGCAAATTGTTTTGAAGCTGAAAAATGCTGTTAAATGGTAGTTAAATCGGAATGCTTTTAATGTCTGGCTAGGGTTAGGGTTACAAGAACCATAGAATATTGCCCGCTGTTGCACTTTTAGCTGCACTTTAAATGACAAAATGAAGAGAGTTTACCCATTAGAACAGGTATTCTTCACACTTTTCATATGGCTCAGTTTTGGATAAAATCACTGCATAGGGCAATATAGAAAAAGGTGACCAAAACTGTCCGAAAACTAAAAGTGCAGATAGGAGAAAATTATCACTCATCCTAAAGATAACTGGGGGCCCGGAATGCAGCACTGACAGTAAAAAACTTCTACCTGTTGTGGGAATGCTAACCCTAACCCTAGCTAGGGTTTCAAATGTACATTCCAGCAGGGTGTCTCAGAAGCCCTCCAAACAGCAAAGATGAATTTTTTCCTCAAAATCCAAAAAATCAGTCTCAACATATCAAAACGGTTTCTAAAACCTCTAGGAAATGTATCTTCTTTAATAATCTGTCTGGTTTAGGCAAATTGTCATGAAGCTGAAAAATGCTGTTAAATGGTAGTTCAATCGGCATGCTTTTAATGTCTGGCTAGGGTTAGGGTTACAAGAACCATAGAATTTTGCCCGCTGTTGCACTTTTAGCTGCACTTTAAATGACAAAATGAAGAGAGTTTACCCATTAGAACAGGTATTCTTCACACTTTTCATATGGCTCAGTTTTGGATAAAATCACTGCATAGGGCAATATAGAAAAAGGTGACAAAAACTGTCCGAAAACTAAAAGTGGAGATGGGAGTAAATTATCACTCATCTTAAAGATAACTGGGGGCCCGGAATGCAGCACTGACAGTAAAAAACTTCTACCTGTTGTGGGAATGCTAACCCTAACCCTAGCTAGGGTTTCAAATGTACATTCCAGCAGGGTGTCTCAGAAGCTCTCCAAACATCAAAGATGATTTTTTTCCTCAAACTCCAAAAAATCAGTCTCAAACTATCAAAACGGTTTCTAAAACCTCTAGGAAAGGTATCTTAAATAATCTATCTGGTTTAGGAAAATTTTCATGAAGCTGAAAAATGCTGTTAAATGGTAGTTAAATCGGCATGCTTCTAATGCCTGGCTATGGTTAGGGTTACAAGAACCATAGAATTTTGCCCGCTTTTGCACTTTTAGCTGCACTTTAAATGACAAAATGAAGAGAGTTTACCCATTAGAACAGGTATTCTTCACACTTTTCATCTGGCTCAGTTTTGGATAAAATCACTGCATAGGGCAATATACAAAAAGGTGACCAAAACTGTCAGAAAACTAAAAGTGCAGATAGGAGCAAATTATCACTCATCCTAAAGATAACTGGGGACCCGGAATGCAGCACTGACAGTAAAAAACTTCTACCTGTTGTGGGAATGCTAACCCTAACCCTAGCTAGGGTTTCAAATGTGCATTCCGGCAGGGTGTCTCAGAAGCCCTCCAAACATCAAATATGATTTTTTTCCTCAAACTCCAAAAAATCAGTCTCAAACTATCAAAACGGTTTCTAAAACCTCTAGGAAATGTATCTTCTGTAATATTCTGTCTGGTTTAGGCAAATTGTCATGAAGCTGAAAAATGCTGTTAAATCGTAGTTAAATCAGCATGGTTTTAATGCCTGGCTAGGGTTAGGGTTACAAAAACCATAGAATTTTGCCCGCTGTTGCACTTTTAGCTGCACTTTAAATGACAAAATGAAGAGAGTTTACCCATTAGAACAGGTATTCTTCACACTTTTCATATGGCTCAGTTTTGGATAAAATCACTGCATAGGGCAATATAGAAAAAGGTGACCAAAACTGTCCGAAAACTAAAAGTGCAGATAGGAGCAAATTATCACTAATCCTAAAGATAACTGGGGACCCGGAATGTAGCACTGACAGTAAAAAACTTCTCCCTGGTGTGGGAATGCTAACCCTAACCCTAGCTAGGGTTTCAAATGTGCATTCCAGCAGGGTGTCTCAGAAGCCCTCCAAACATCAAAGATGAATTTTTTCCTCAAACTCCAAAAAATCAGTCTCAACCTATCAAAACGGTTTCTAAAACCTCTAGGAAATGTATCTTCTTTAATAATCTGTCTGGTTTAGGCAAATTGTCATGAAGCTGAAAAATGCTGTTAAATGGTAGTTAAATCGGCATGCTTCTAATGCCTGGCTATGGTAAGGGTTACAAGAACCATAGAATTTTGCCCGCTGTTGCACTTTTAGCTGCACTTTAAATGACAAAATGAAGAGAGTTTACCCATTAGAACAGGTATTCTTCACACTTTTCATCTGGCTCAGTTTTGGATAAAATCACTGCATAGGGCAATATACAAAAAGGTGACCAAAACTTTCCAAAAACTACAAGTGCAGATAGGAGCAAATTATCACTCATCCTAAAGATAACTGGGGACCCGGAATGCAGCACTGACAGTAAATAACTTCTACCTGTTGTGGGAATGCTAACCCTAACCCTAGCTAGGGTTTCAAATTTGCATTCCGGCAGGGTGTCTCAGAAGCCCTCCAAACATCAAAGATGATTTTTTTCCTCAAACTCCAAAAAATCAGTCTCAAACTATCAAAACGGTTTCTAAAACCTCTAGGAAAAGTATCTTCTTTAATAATCTGTCTGGTTTAGGCTAATTGTCATGAAGCTGAAAAATGCTGTTAAATGGTAGTTAAACCTGCATGCTTTTAATGTCTGGCTAGGGTTAGGGTTACAAGAACCATAGAATTTTGCCCGCTGTTGCACTTTTAGCTGCACTTTAAATGACAAAATGAAGAGAGTTTACCCATTAGAACAGGTATTCTTCACACTTTTCATATGGCTCAGTTTTGGATAAAATCACTGCATAGGGCAATATAGAAAAAGGTGACCAAAACTGTCCGAAAACTAAAAGTGGAGATGGGAATAAATTATCACTCATCTTAAAGATAACTGGGGACCCGGAATGCAGCACTGACAGTAAAAAACTTCTACCTGTTGTGGGAATGCTAACCCTAACCCTAGCTAGGGTTTCAAATGTACATTCTGGCAGGGTGTCTCAGAAGCCCTCCAAACATCAAAGTTGAATTTTTTCCTCAAACTCCAAAAAATCAGTCTCAAACTATCAAAACGGTTTCTAAAACCTCTAGGAAATGTATCTTAAATAATCTATCTGGTTTAGGCAAATTGTCATGAAGCTGAAAAATGCTGTTAAATGGTACTTAAATCGGCATGCTTCTAATGCCTGGCTATGGTTAGGGTTACAAGAACCCTTGAATTTTGCCCGCTTTTGCACTTTTAGCTGCACTTTAAATGACAAAATGAAGAGAGTTTACCCATTAGAACAGGTATTCTTCACACTTTTCATCTGGCTCAGTTTTGGATAAAATCACTGCATAGGGCAATATACAAAAAGGTGACCAAAACTGTCCGAAAACTAAAAGTGCAGATAGGAGCAAATTATCACTCATCCTAAAGATAACTGGGGACCCGGAATGCAGCACAGACAGTAAAAAACTTCTACCTGTTGTGGGAATGCTAACCCTAACCCTAGCTAGGGTTTCAAATGTGCATTCCGGCAGGGTGTCTCAGAAGCCCTCCAAACATCAAATATGATTTTTTTCCTCAAACTCCAAAAAATCAGTCTCAAACTATCAAAACGGTTTCTAAAACCTCTAGGAAATGTATCTTCTGTAATATTCTGTCTGGTTTAGGCAAATTGTCATGAAACTGAAAAATGCTGTTAAATCGTAGTTAAATCGGCATGCTTTTAATGCCTGGCTAGGGTTAGGGTTACAAAAACCATAGAATTTTGCCCGCTGTTGCACTTTTAGCTGCACTTTAAATGACAAAATGAAGAGAGTTTACCCATTAGAACAGGTATTCTTCACACTTTTCATATGGCTCAGTTTTGGATAAAATCACTGCATAGGGCAATATAGAAAAAGGTGACCAAAACTGTCCGAAAACTAAAAGTGCAGATAGGAGCAAATTATCACTAATCCTAAAGATAACTGGGGACCCGGAATGTAGCACTGACAGTAAAAAACTTCTCCCTGGTGTGGGAATGCTAACCCTAACCCTAGCTAGGGTTTCAAATGTGCATTCCAGCAGGGTGTCTCAGAAGCCCTCCAAACATCAAAGATGAATTTTTTCCTCAAACTCCAAAAAATCAGTCTCAACCTATCAAAACGGTTTCTAAAACCTCTAGGAAATGTATCTTCTTTAATAATCTGTCTGGTTTAGGCAAATTGTCATGAAGCTGAAAAATGCTGTTAAATGGTAGTTAAATCGGCATGCTTCTAATGCCTGGCTATGGTAAGGGTTACAAGAACCATTGAATTTTGCCCGCTGTTGCACTTTTAGCTGCACTTTAAATGACAAAATGAAGAGAGTTTACCCATTAGAACAGGTATTCTTCACACTTTTCATCTGGCTCAGTTTTGGATAAAATCACTGCATAGGGCAATATACAAAAAGGTGACCAAAACTTTAACAAAAACTACAAGTGCAGATAGGAGCAAATTATCACTCATCCTAAAGATAACTGGGGACCCGGAATGCAGCACTGACAGTAAATAACTTCTACCTGTTGTGGGAATGCTAACCCTAACCCTAGCTAGGGTTTCAAATTTGCATTCCGGCAGGGTGTCTCAGAAGCCCTCCAAACATCAAAGATGATTTTTTTCCTCAAACTCCAAAAAATCAGTCTCAAACTATCAAAACGGTTTCTAAAACCTCTAGGAAAAGTATCTTCTTTAATAATCTGTCTGGTTTAGGCTAATTGTCATGAAGCTGAAAAATGCTGTTAAATGGTAGTTAAACCTGCATGCTTTTAATGTCTGGCTAGGGTTAGGGTTACAAGAACCATAGAATATTGCCTGCTGTTGCACTTTTAGCTGCACTTTAAATGTCAATATGAAGAGAGTTTACCCATTAGAACAGGTATTCTTCACACTTTTCATCTGGCTCAGTTTTGGATAAAATCACTGGATAGGGCAATTTACAAAAAGGTGACCAAAACTGTCCGAAAACTAAAAGTGCAGATAGGAGCAAATTATCACTCATCCTAAAGATAACTGGGGAACCGGAATGCAGCACTGACAGTAAAAAACTCCTACCTGTTGTGGGAATGCTAACCCTAACCCTAGCTAGGGTTTCAAATGT
This sequence comes from Lepisosteus oculatus, assembly GCF_040954835.1. Lineage (NCBI taxonomy): Eukaryota > Metazoa > Chordata > Actinopteri > Semionotiformes > Lepisosteidae > Lepisosteus > Lepisosteus oculatus. The sequence continues at coordinate 265,053 of NW_027168042.1, read as the reverse complement.
GCATTCCAGCAGGGTGTCTCAGAAGCCCTCCAAACATCAAAGTTGAATTTTTTCCTCAAACTCCAAAAAATCAGTCTCAAACTATCAAAACGGTTTCTAAAACCTCTAGGAAATGTATCTTAAATAATCTATCTGGTTTAGGAAAATTTTCATGAAGCTGAAAAATGCTGTTAAATGGTAGTTAAATCGGCATGCTTCTAATGCCTGGCTATGGTTAGGGTTACAAGAACCATTGAATTTTGCCCGGTTTTGCACTTTTAGCTGCACTTTAAATGACAAAATGAAGAGAGTTTACCCATTAGAACAGGTATTCTTCACACTTTTCATCTGGCTCAGTTTTGGATAAAATCACTGCATAGGGCAATATACAAAAAGGTGACCAAAACTGTCCGAAAACTAAAAGTGCAGATAGGAACAAATTATCACTCATCCTAAAGATAACTGGGGACCCGGAATGCAGCACTGACAGTAAAAAACTTCTACCTGTTGTGGGAATGCTAACCCTAACCCTAGCTAGGGTTTCAAATGTGCATTCCGGCAGGGTGTCTCAGAAGCCCTCCAAACATCAAAGATAATTTTTTTCCTCAAACTCCAAAAAATCAGTCTCAAACTATCAAAACGGTTTCTAAAACCTCTAGGAAATGTATCTTCTTTAATATTCTGTCTGGTTTAGGAAAATTTTCATGAAGCTGAAAAATGCTGTTAAATGGTAGTTAAATCGGAATGCTTTTAATGCCTGGCTAGGGTTAGGGTTAAAAGAACCATTGAATTTTGCCCGCTGTTGCACTTTTAGCTGCACTTTAAATGACAAAATGAAGAGAGTTTACCCATTAGAACAGGTATTCTTCACACTTTTCATCTGGCTCAGTTTTGGATAAAATCACTGCATAGGGCAATATACAAAAAGGTGACCAAAACTGTCCGAAAACTACAAGTGCAGATAGGAGCAAATTATCACTCATCCTAAAGATAACTGGGGACCCGGAATGCAGCACTGACAGTAAAAAACTTCTACCTGTTGTGGGAATGCTAACCCTAACCCTAGCTAGGGTTTCAAATTTGCATTCCAGCAGGGTGTCTCAGAAGCCCTCCAAACATCAAAGATGATTTCTTTCCTCAAACTCCAAAAAATCAGTCTCAAACTATCAAAACGGTTTCTAAAACCTCTAGGAAAAGTGTGTTCTTTAATAATCTGTCTGGTTTAGGCTAATTGTCATGAAGCTGAAAAATGCTGTTAAATGGTAGTTAAACCTGCATGCTTTTAATGTCTGGCTAGGGTTAGGGTTACAAGAACCATAGAATTTTGCCTGCTGTTGCACTTTTAGCTGCCTTTTAAATGTCAATATGAAGAGAGTTTACCCATTAGAACAGGTATTCTTCACACTTTTCATCTGGATCAGTTTTGGATAAAATCACTGCATAGGGCAATATACAAAAAGGTGACCAAAACTGTCCGAAAACTAAAAGTGCAGATAGGAACAAATTATCACTCATCCTAAAGATAACTGGGGACCCGGAATGCAGCACTGACAGTAAAAAACTTCTACCTGTTGTGGGAATGCTAACCCTAACCCTAGCTAGGGTTTCAAATGTGCATTCCGGCAGGGTGTCTCAGAAGCCCTCCAAACATCAAAGATAATTTTTTTCCTCAAACTCCAAAAAATCAGTCTCAAACTATCAAAACGGTTTCTAAAACCTCTAGGAAATGTATCTTCTTTAATATTCTGTCTGGTTTAGGCAAATTGTTATGAAGCTGAAAAATGCTGTTAAATGGTAGTTAAATCGGAATGCTTTTAATGCCTGGCTAGGGTTAGGGTTAAAAGAACCATTGAATTTTGCCCGCTGTTGCACTTTTAGCTGCACTTTAAATGACAAAATGAAGAGAGTTTACCCATTAGAACAGGTATTCTTCACACTTTTCATCTGGCTCAGTTTTGGATAAAATCACTGCATAGGGCAATATACAAAAAGGTGACCAAAACTTTCCAAAAACTACAAGTGCAGATAGGAGCAAATTATCACTCATCCTAAAGATAACTGGGGACCCGGAATGCAGCACTGACAGTAAATAACTTCTACCTGTTGTGGGAATGCTAACCCTAACCCTAGCTAGGGTTTCAAATTTGCATTCCGGCAGGGTGTCTCAGAAGCCCTCCAAACATCAAAGATGATTTTTTTCCTCAAACTCCAAAAAATCAGTCTCAAACTATCAAAACGGTTTCTAAAACCTCTAGGAAAAGTATCTTCTTTAATAATCTGTCTGGTTTAGGCTAATTGTCATGAAGCTGAAAAATGCTGTTAAATGGTAGTTAAACCTGCATGCTTTTAATGTCTGGCTAGGGTTAGGGTTACAAGAACCATAGAATTTTGCCCGCTGTTGCACTTTTAGCTGCACTTTAAATGACAAAATGAAGAGAGTTTACCCATTAGAACAGGTATTCTTCACACTTTTCATATGGCTCAGTTTTGGATAAAATCACTGCATAGGGCAATATAGAAAAAGGTGACCAAAACTGTCCGAAAACTAAAAGTGGAGATGGGAATAAATTATCACTCATCTTAAAGATAACTGGGGACCCGGAATGCAGCACTGACAGTAAAAAACTTCTACCTGTTGTGGGAATGCTAACCCTAACCCTAGCTAGGGTTTCAAATGTACATTCTGGCAGGGTGTCTCAGAAGCCCTCCAAACATCAAAGTTGAATTTTTTCCTCAAACTCCAAAAAATCAGTCTCAAACTATCAAAACGGTTTCTAAAACCTCTAGGAAATGTATCTTAAATAATCTATCTGGTTTAGGCAAATTGTCATGAAGCTGAAAAATGCTGTTAAATGGTACTTAAATCGGCATGCTTCTAATGCCTGGCTATGGTTAGGGTTACAAGAACCCTTGAATTTTGCCCGCTTTTGCACTTTTAGCTGCACTTTAAATGACAAAATGAAGAGAGTTTACCCATTAGAACAGGTATTCTTCACACTTTTCATCTGGCTCAGTTTTGGATAAAATCACTGCATAGGGCAATATACAAAAAGGTGACCAAAACTGTCCGAAAACTAAAAGTGCAGATAGGAGCAAATTATCACTCATCCTAAAGATAACTGGGGACCCGGAATGCAGCACAGACAGTAAAAAACTTCTACCTGTTGTGGGAATGCTAACCCTAACCCTAGCTAGGGTTTCAAATGTGCATTCCGGCAGGGTGTCTCAGAAGCCCTCCAAACATCAAATATGATTTTTTTCCTCAAACTCCAAAAAATCAGTCTCAAACTATCAAAACGGTTTCTAAAACCTCTAGGAAATGTATCTTCTGTAATATTCTGTCTGGTTTAGGCAAATTGTCATGAAACTGAAAAATGCTGTTAAATCGTAGTTAAATCGGCATGCTTTTAATGCCTGGCTAGGGTTAGGGTTACAAAAACCATAGAATTTTGCCCGCTGTTGCACTTTTAGCTGCACTTTAAATGACAAAATGAAGAGAGTTTACCCATTAGAACAGGTATTCTTCACACTTTTCATATGGCTCAGTTTTGGATAAAATCACTGCATAGGGCAATATAGAAAAAGGTGACCAAAACTGTCCGAAAACTAAAAGTGCAGATAGGAGCAAATTATCACTAATCCTAAAGATAACTGGGGACCCGGAATGTAGCACTGACAGTAAAAAACTTCTCCCTGGTGTGGGAATGCTAACCCTAACCCTAGCTAGGGTTTCAAATGTGCATTCCAGCAGGGTGTCTCAGAAGCCCTCCAAACATCAAAGATGAATTTTTTCCTCAAACTCCAAAAAATCAGTCTCAACCTATCAAAACGGTTTCTAAAACCTCTAGGAAATGTATCTTCTTTAATAATCTGTCTGGTTTAGGCAAATTGTCATGAAGCTGAAAAATGCTGTTAAATGGTAGTTAAATCGGCATGCTTCTAATGCCTGGCTATGGTAAGGGTTACAAGAACCATTGAATTTTGCCCGCTGTTGCACTTTTAGCTGCACTTTAAATGACAAAATGAAGAGAGTTTACCCATTAGAACAGGTATTCTTCACACTTTTCATCTGGCTCAGTTTTGGATAAAATCACTGCATAGGGCAATATACAAAAAGGTGACCAAAACTTTAACAAAAACTACAAGTGCAGATAGGAGCAAATTATCACTCATCCTAAAGATAACTGGGGACCCGGAATGCAGCACTGACAGTAAATAACTTCTACCTGTTGTGGGAATGCTAACCCTAACCCTAGCTAGGGTTTCAAATTTGCATTCCGGCAGGGTGTCTCAGAAGCCCTCCAAACATCAAAGATGATTTTTTTCCTCAAACTCCAAAAAATCAGTCTCAAACTATCAAAACGGTTTCTAAAACCTCTAGGAAAAGTATCTTCTTTAATAATCTGTCTGGTTTAGGCTAATTGTCATGAAGCTGAAAAATGCTGTTAAATGGTAGTTAAACCTGCATGCTTTTAATGTCTGGCTAGGGTTAGGGTTACAAGAACCATAGAATATTGCCTGCTGTTGCACTTTTAGCTGCACTTTAAATGTCAATATGAAGAGAGTTTACCCATTAGAACAGGTATTCTTCACACTTTTCATCTGGCTCAGTTTTGGATAAAATCACTGGATAGGGCAATTTACAAAAAGGTGACCAAAACTGTCCGAAAACTAAAAGTGCAGATAGGAGCAAATTATCACTCATCCTAAAGATAACTGGGGAACCGGAATGCAGCACTGACAGTAAAAAACTCCTACCTGTTGTGGGAATGCTAACCCTAACCCTAGCTAGGGTTTCAAATGTGCATTCCAGCAGGGTGTCTCAGAAGCCCTCCAAACATCAAAGTTGAATTTTTTCCTCAAACTCCAAAAAATCAGTCTCAAACTATCAAAACGGTTTCTAAAACCTCTAGGAAATGTATCTTAAATAATCTATCTGGTTTAGGAAAATTTTCATGAAGCTGAAAAATGCTGTTAAATGGTAGTTAAATCGGCATGCTTCTAATGCCTGGCTATGGTTAGGGTTACAAGAACCATTGAATTTTGCCCGGTTTTGCACTTTTAGCTGCACTTTAAATGACAAAATGAAGAGAGTTTACCCATTAGAACAGGTATTCTTCACACTTTTCATCTGGCTCAGTTTTGGATAAAATCACTGCATAGGGCAATATACAAAAAGGTGACCAAAACTGTCCGAAAACTAAAAGTGCAGATAGGAACAAATTATCACTCATCCTAAAGATAACTGGGGACCCGGAATGCAGCACTGACAGTAAAAAACTTCTACCTGTTGTGGGAATGCTAACCCTAACCCTAGCTAGGGTTTCAAATGTGCATTCCGGCAGGGTGTCTCAGAAGCCCTCCAAACATCAAAGATAATTTTTTTCCTCAAACTCCAAAAAATCAGTCTCAAACTATCAAAACGGTTTCTAAAACCTCTAGGAAATGTATCTTCTTTAATATTCTGTCTGGTTTAGGAAAATTTTCATGAAGCTGAAAAATGCTGTTAAATGGTAGTTAAATCGGAATGCTTTTAATGCCTGGCTAGGGTTAGGGTTAAAAGAACCATTGAATTTTGCCCGCTGTTGCACTTTTAGCTGCACTTTAAATGACAAAATGAAGAGAGTTTACCCATTAGAACAGGTATTCTTCACACTTTTCATCTGGCTCAGTTTTGGATAAAATCACTGCATAGGGCAATATACAAAAAGGTGACCAAAACTGTCCGAAAACTACAAGTGCAGATAGGAGCAAATTATCACTCATCCTAAAGATAACTGGGGACCCGGAATGCAGCACTGACAGTAAAAAACTTCTACCTGTTGTGGGAATGCTAACCCTAACCCTAGCTAGGGTTTCAAATTTGCATTCCAGCAGGGTGTCTCAGAAGCCCTCCAAACATCAAAGATGATTTCTTTCCTCAAACTCCAAAAAATCAGTCTCAAACTATCAAAACGGTTTCTAAAACCTCTAGGAAAAGTGTGTTCTTTAATAATCTGTCTGGTTTAGGCTAATTGTCATGAAGCTGAAAAATGCTGTTAAATGGTAGTTAAACCTGCATGCTTTTAATGTCTGGCTAGGGTTAGGGTTACAAGAACCATAGAATTTTGCCTGCTGTTGCACTTTTAGCTGCCTTTTAAATGTCAATATGAAGAGAGTTTACCCATTAGAACAGGTATTCTTCACACTTTTCATCTGGATCAGTTTTGGATAAAATCACTGCATAGGGCAATATACAAAAAGGTGACCAAAACTGTCCGAAAACTAAAAGTGCAGATAGGAACAAATTATCACTCATCCTAAAGATAACTGGGGACCCGGAATGCAGCACTGACAGTAAAAAACTTCTACCTGTTGTGGGAATGCTAACCCTAACCCTAGCTAGGGTTTCAAATGTGCATTCCGGCAGGGTGTCTCAGAAGCCCTCCAAACATCAAAGATAATTTTTTTCCTCAAACTCCAAAAAATCAGTCTCAAACTATCAAAACGGTTTCTAAAACCTCTAGGAAATGTATCTTCTTTAATATTCTGTCTGGTTTAGGCAAATTGTTATGAAGCTGAAAAATGCTGTTAAATGGTAGTTAAATCGGAATGCTTTTAATGCCTGGCTAGGGTTAGGGTTAAAAGAACCATTGAATTTTGCCCGCTGTTGCACTTTTAGCTGCACTTTAAATGACAAAATGAAGAGAGTTTACCCATTAGAACAGGTATTCTTCACACTTTTCATCTGGCTCAGTTTTGGATAAAATCACTGCATAGGGCAATATACAAAAAGGTGACCAAAACTGTCCGAAAACTACAAGTGCAGATAGGAGCAAATTATCACTCATCCTAAAGATAACTGGGGACCCGGAATGCAGCACTGACAGTAAAAAACTTCTACCTGTTGTGGGAATGCTAACCCTAACCCTAGCTAGGGTTTCAAATTTGCATTCCGGCAGGGTGTCTCAGAAGCCCTCCAAACATCAAAGATGATTTTTTTCCTCAAACTCCAAAAAATCAGTCTCAAACTATCAAAACGGTTTCTAAAACCTCTAGGAAAAGTGTGTTCTTTAATAATCTGTCTGGTTTAGGCTAATTGTCATGAAGCTGAAAAATGCTGTTAAATGGTAGTTAAACCTGCATGCTTTTAATGTCTGGCTAGGGTTAGGGTTACAAGAACCATAGAATTTTGCCTGCTGTTGCACTTTTAGCTGCACTTTAAATGTCAATATGAAGAGAGTTTACCCATTAGAACAGGTATTCTTCACACTTTTCATCTGGATCAGTTTTGGATAAAATCACTGGATAGGGCAATATACAAAAAGGTGACCAAAACTGTCCGAAAACTAAAAGTGCAGATAGGAGCAAATTATCACTCATCCTAATGATAACTGGGGAACCGGAATGCAGCACTGACAGTAAAAAAATTCTACCTGTTGTGGGAATGCTAACCCTAACCCTAGCTAGGGTTTCAAATGTGCATTCCAGCAGGGTGTCTCAGAAGCCCTCCAAACATCAAAGTTGAATTTTTTCCTCAAACTCCAAAAAATCAGTCTCAAACTATCAAAACGGTTTCTAAAACCTCTAGGAAATGTATCTTCTTTAATATTCTGTCTGGTTTAGGCAAATTGTTTTGAAGCTGAAAAATGCTGTTAAATGGTAGTTAAATCGGAATGCTTTTAATGTCTGGCTAGGGTTAGGGTTACAAGAACCATAGAATATTGCCCGCTGTTGCACTTTTAGCTGCACTTTAAATGACAAAATGAAGAGAGTTTACCCATTAGAACAGGTATTCTTCACACTTTTCATATGGCTCAGTTTTGGATAAAATCACTGCATAGGGCAATATAGAAAAAGGTGACCAAAACTGTCCGAAAACTAAAAGTGCAGATAGGAGCAAATTATCACTCATCCTAAAGATAACTGGGGGCCCGGAATGCAGCACTGACAGTAAAAAACTTCTACCTGTTGTGGGAATGCTAACCCTAACCCTAGCTAGGGTTTCAAATGTACATTCCGGCAGGGTGTCTCACAAGCCCTCCAAACATCAAAGATGAATTTTTTCCTCAAACTCCAAAAAATCAGTCTCAACATATCAAAACGGTTTCTAAAACCTCTAGGAAATGTATCTTCTTTAATAATCTGTCTGGTTTAGGCAAATTGTCATGAAGCTGAAAAATGCTGTTAAATGGTACTTAAATCGGCATGCTTATAATGGCTGGATAGGAATAGGGTTACAAGAACCATATAATTTTGCCCGCTGTGGCACTTTTAGCTGCACTTTAAATGACAAAATGAAGAGAGTTTACCCATTAGAACAGGTATTCTTCACACTTTTCATCTGGCTCAGTTTTGGATAAAATCACTGCATAGGGCAATATACAAAAAGGTGACCAAAACTGTCCGAAAACTAAAAGTGCAGATAGGAGCAAATTATCACTCATCCTAAAGATAACTGGGGAACCGGAATGCAGCACTGACAGTAAAAAACTCCTACCTGTTGTGGGAATGCTAACCCTAACCCTAGCTAGGGTTTCAAATTTGCATTCCGGCATGGTGTCTCAGAAGCCCTCCAAACATCAAAGATGATTTTTTTCCTCAAACTCCAAAAAATCAGTCTCAAACTATCAAAACGGTTTCTAAAACCTCTAGGAAATGTATCTTCTTTAATATTCTGTCTGGTTTAGGCAAATTGTTATGAAGCTGAAAAATGCTGTTAAATGGTAGTTAAATCGGAATGCTTTTAATGCCTGGCTAGGGTTAGGGTTAAAAGAACCATTGAATTTTGCCCGCTGTTGCACTTTTAGCTGCACTTTAAATGACAAAATGAAGAGAGTTTACCCATTAGAACAGGTATTCTTCACACTTTTCATCTGGCTCAGTTTTGGATAAAATCACTGCATAGGGCAATATACAAAAAGGTGACCAAAACTGTCCGAAAACTACAAGTGCAGATAGGAGCAAATTATCACTCATCCTAAAGATAACTGGGGACCCGGAATGCAGCACTGACAGTAAAAAACTTCTACCTGTTGTGGGAATGCTAACCCTAACCCTAGCTAGGGTTTCAAATTTGCATTCCGGCAGGGTGTCTCAGAAGCCCTCCAAACATCAAAGATGATTTTTTTCCTCAAACTCCAAAAAATCAGTCTCAAACTATCAAAACGGTTTCTAAAACCTCTAGGAAAAGTGTGTTCTTTAATAATCTGTCTGGTTTAGGCTAATTGTCATGAAGCTGAAAAATGCTGTTAAATGGTAGTTAAACCTGCATGCTTTTAATGTCTGGCTAGGGTTAGGGTTACAAGAACCATAGAATTTTGCCTGCTGTTGCACTTTTAGCTGCCTTTTAAATGTCAATATGAAGAGAGTTTACCCATTAGAACAGGTATTCTTCACACTTTTCATCTGGCTCAGTTTTGGATAAAATCACTGGATAGGGCAATATACAAAAAGGTGACCAAAACTGTCCGAAAACTAAAAGTGCAGATAGGAGCAAATTATCACTCATCCTAATGATAACTGGGGAACCGGAATGCAGCACTGACAGTAAAAAAATTCTACCTGTTGTGGGAATGCTAACCCTAACCCTAGCTAGGGTTTCAAATGTGCATTCCAGCAGGGTGTCTCAGAAGCCCTCCAAACATCAAAGTTGAATTTTTTCCTCAAACTCCACAAAATCAGTCTCAAACTATCAAAACGGTTTCTAAAACCTCTAGGAAATGTATCTTCTTTAATATTCTGTCTGGTTTAGGCAAATTGTTTTGAAGCTGAAAAATGCTGTTAAATGGTAGTTAAATCGGAATGCTTTTAATGTCTGGCTAGGGTTAGGGTTACAAGAACCATAGAATATTGCCCGCTGTTGCACTTTTAGCTGCACTTTAAATGACAAAATGAAGAGAGTTTACCCATTAGAACAGGTATTCTTCACACTTTTCATATGGCTCAGTTTTGGATAAAATCACTGCATAGGGCAATATAGAAAAAGGTGACCAAAACTGTCCGAAAACTAAAAGTGCAGATAGGAACAAATTATCACTCATCCTAAAGATAACTGGGGGCCCGGAATGCAGCACTGACAGTAAAAAACTTCTACCTGTTGTGGGAATGCTAACCCTAACCCTAGCTAGGGTTTCAAATGTACGTTCTGGCAGGGTGTCTCAGAAGCCCTCCAAACATCAAAGATGAATTTTTTCCTCAAACTCCAAAAAATCAGTCTCAACATATCAAAACGGTTTCTAAAACCTCTAGGAAATGTATCTTCTTTAATAATCTGTCTGGTTTAGGCAAATTGTCATGAAGCTGAAAAATGCTGTTAAATGGTACTTAAATCGGCATGCTTTTAATGGCTGGATAGGAATAGGGTTACAAGAACCATATAATTTTCCCGCTGTGGCACTTTAAGCTGCACTTTAAATGACAAAATGAAGAGAGTTTACCCATTAGAACAGGTATTCTTCACACTTTTCATCTGGCTCAGTTTTGGATAAAATCACTGCATAGGGCAATATACAAAAAGGTGACCAAAACTGTCCGAAAACTAAAAGTACAGATAGGAGCAAATTATCACTCATCCTAAAGATAACTGGGGAACCGGAATGCAGCACTGACAGTAAAAAACTCCTACCTGTTGTGGGAATGCTAACCCTAACCCTAGCTAGGGTTTCAAATTTGCATTCCGGCAGGGTGTCTCAGAAGCCCTCCAAACATCAAAGATGACTTTTTTCCTCAAACTCCAAAAAATCAGTCTCAAACTATCAAAACGGTTTCTAAAACCTCTAGGAAAAGTATCTTCTTTAATAATCTGTCTGGTTTAGGCTAATTGTCATGAAGCTGAAAAATGCTGTTAAATGGTAGTTAAACCTGCATGCTTTTAATGTCTGGCTAGGGTTAGGGTTACAAGAACCATAGAATATTGCCTGCTGTTGCACTTTTAGCTGCACTTTAAATGTCAATATGAAGAGAGTTTACCCATTAGAACAGGTATTCTTCACACTTTTCATCTGGCTCAGTTTTGGATAAAATCACTGGATAGGGCAATTTACAAAAAGGTGACCAAAACTGTCCGAAAACTAAAAGTGCAGATAGGAGCAAATTATCACTCATCCTAAAGATAACTGGGGAACCGGAATGCAGCACTGACAGTAAAAAGCTCCTACCTGTTGTGGGAATGCTAACCCTAACCCTAGCTAGGGTTTCAAATTTGCATTCCGGCAGGGTGTCTCAGAAGCCCTCCAAACATCAAAGTTGAATTTTTTCCTCAAACTCCAAAAAATCAGTCTCAAACTATCAAAACGGTTTCTAAAACCTCTAGGAAATGTATCTTAAATAATCTATCTGGTTTAGGAAAATTTTCATGAAGCTGAAAAATGCTGTTAAATGGTAGTTAAATCGGCATGCTTCTAATGCCTGGCTATGGTTAGGGTTACAAGAACCATTGAATTTTTCCCGGTTTTGCACTTTTAGCTGCACTTTAAATGACAAAATGAAGAGAGTTTACCCATTAGAACAGGTATTCTTCACACTTTTCATCTGGCTCAGTTTTGGATAAAATCACTGCATAGGGCAATATACAAAAAGGTGACCAAAACTGTCCGAAAACTAAAAGTGCAGATAGGAACAAATTATCACTCATCCTAAAGATAACTGGGGACCCGGAATGCAGCACTGACAGTAAAAAACTTCTACCTGTTGTGGGAATGCTAACCCTAACCCTAGCTAGGGTTTCAAATGTGCATTCCGGCAGGGTGTCTCAGAAGCCCTCCAAACATCAAAGATAATTTTTTTCCTCAAACTCCAAAAAATCAGTCTCAAACTATCAAAACGGTTTCTAAAACCTCTAGGAAATGTATCTTCTTTAATATTCTGTCTGGTTTAGGCAAATTGTTATGAAGCTGAAAAATGCTGTTAAATGGTAGTTAAATCGGAATGCTTTTAATGCCTGGCTAGGGTTAGGGTTAAAAGAACCATTGAATTTTGCCCGCTGTTGCACTTTTAGCTGCACTTTAAATGACAAAATGAAGGGAGTTTACCCATTAGAACAGGTATTCTTCACACTTTTCATCTGGCTCAGTTTTGGATAAAATCACTGCATAGGGCAATATACAAAAAGGTGACCAAAACTGTCCGAAAACTACAAGTGCAGATAGGAGCAAATTATCACTCATCCTAAAGATAACTGGGGACCCGGAATGCAGCACTGACAGTAAAAAACTTCTACCTGTTGTGGGAATGCTAACCCTAACCCTAGCTAGGGTTTCAAATTTGCATTCCGGCAGGGTGTCTCAGAAGCCCTCCAAACATCAAAGATGATTTCTTTCCTCAAACTCCAAAAAATCAGTCTCAAACTATCAAAACGGTTTCTAAAACCTCTAGGAAAAGTGTGTTCTTTAATAATCTGTCTGGTTTAGGCTAATTGTCATGAAGCTGAAAAATGCTGTTAAATGGTAGTTAAACCTGCATGCTTTTAATGTCTGGCTAGGGTTAGGGTTACAAGAACCATAGAATTTTGCCTGCTGTTGCACTTTTAGCTGCCTTTTAAATGTCAATATGAAGAGAGTTTACCCATTAGAACAGGTATTCTTCACACTTTTCATCTGGATCAGTTTTGGATAAAATCACTGCATAGGGCAATATACAAAAAGGTGACCAAAACTGTCCGAAAACTAAAAGTGCAGATAGGAACAAATTATCACTCATCCTAAAGATAACTGGGGACCCGGAATGCAGCACTGACAGTAAAAAACTTCTAACTGTTGTGGGAATGCTAACCCTAACCCTAGCTAGGGTTTCAAATGTGCATTCTGGCAGGGTGTCTCAGAAGCCCTCCAAATATCAAAGATGATTTTTTTCCTCAAACTCCAAAAAATCAGTCTCAAACTATCAAAACGGTTTCTAAAACCTCTAGGAAAAGTATCTTCTTTAATAATCTGTCTGGTTTAGGCTAATTGTCATGAAGCTGAAAAATGCTGTTAAATGGTAGTTAAACCTGCATGCTTTTAATGTCTGGCTAGGGTTAGGGTTACAAGAACCATAGAATTTTGCCTGCTGTTGCACTTTTAGCTGCCTTTTAAATGTCAATATGAAGAGAGTTTACCCATTAGAACAGGTATTCTTCACACTTTTCATATGGCTCAGTTTTGGATAAAATCACTGCATAGGGCAATATAGAAAAAGGTGACCAAAACTGTCCGAAAACTAAAAGTGCAGATAGGAGCAAATTATCACTCATCCTAAAGATAACTGGGGGCCCGGAATGCAGCACTGACAGTAAAAAACTTCTACCTGTTGTGGGAATGCTAACCCTAACCCTAGCTAGGGTTTCAAATGTACATTCTGGCAGGGTGTCTCAGAAGCCCTCCAAACATCAAAGATGAATTTTTTCCTCAAACTCCAAAAAATCAGTCTCAACATATCAAAACGGTTTCTAAAACCTCTAGGAAATGTATCTTCTTTAATAATCTGTCTGGTTTAGGCAAATTGTCATGAAGCTGAAAAATGCTGTTAAATGGTACTTAAATCGGCATGCTTTTAATGGCTGGATAGGAATAGGGTTACAAGAACCATATAATTTTGCCCGCTGTGGCACTTTTAGCTGCACTTTAAATGACAAAATGAAGAGAGTTTACCCATTAGAACAGGTATTCTTCACACTTTTCATCTGGCTCAGTTTTGGATAAAATCACTGCATAGGGCAATATAGAAAAAGGTGACCAAAACTGTCCGAAAACTAAAAGTGGAGATGGGAGTAAATTATCACTCATCTTAAAGATAACTGGGGACCCGGAATGCAGCACTGACAGTAAAAAACTTCTACCTGTTGTGGGAATGCTAACCCTAACCCTAGCTAGGGTTTCAAATGTACATTCCAGCAGGGTGTCTCAGAAGCCCTCCAAACATCAAATATGATTTTTTTCCTCAAACTCCAAAAAATCAGTCTCAAACTATCAAAACGGTTTCTAAAACCTCTAGGAAATGTATCTTCTGTAATATTCTGTCTGGTTTAGGCAAATTGTCATGAAGCTGAAAAATGCTGTTAAATGGTAGTTAAATCGGCATGCTTTTAATGTCTGGCTAGGGTTAGGGTTACAAGAACCATAGAATATTGCCCGCTGTTGCACTTTTAGCTGCACTTTAAATGACCAAATGAAGAGAGTTTACCCATTATAACAAGTATTCTTCACACTTTTCATATGGCTCAGTTTTGGATAAAATCACTGCATAGGGCAATATAGAAAAAGGTGACCAAAACTGTCCGAAAACTAAAAGTGCAGATAAGAGAAAATTATCACTCATCCTAAAGATAACTGGGGGCCCGGAATGCAGCACTGACAGTAAAAAACTTCTACCTGTTGTGGGAATGCTAACCCTAACCCTAGCTAGGGTTTCAAATGTGCATTCTGGCAGGGAGTCTCAGAAGCACTCCAAACATCAAAGTTGAATTTTTTCCTCAAACTCCAAAAAATCAGTCTCAAACTATCAAAACGGTTTCTAAAACCTCTAGGAAATGTATCTTCTGTAATATTCTGTCTGGTGTAGGCAAATTGTCATGAAGCTGGAAAATGCTGTTAAATGGTAGTTAAATCGGCATGCTTCTAATGCCTGGCTATGGTTAGGGTTACAAGAACCATAGAATTTTGCCCGCTGTTGCACTTTTAGCTGCACTTTAAATGACAAAATGAAAAGAGTTTACCCATTAGAACAGGTATTCTTCACACTTTTCATATGGCTCAGTTTTGGATAAAATCACTGCATAGGGCAATAAAGAAAAAGGTGACCAAAACTGTCCGAAAACTAAAAGTGCAGATAGGAGCAAATTATCACTCATCCTGTTCAGTTGTAAAGGAAAATACAGCAATACAGTAAAGCAACATACATGTCAATTAAATAAATAAAAATTAGGAAAGTCGTAATAAAATAAGAACAATTAAAGAGAACTAAAAAAAGAAACAGAAATAGAAAGAACAAAGAACCACTTTAACTAAAAGCAACATTTTCAAATGTTTTTTAAAACAATGTACCGAGCTTGACTGCCTAATAAAAAGTGGAAGTGAGTTTCATAATTTGGAAGCATAAAAACAAAAAGCAGCCTCTCCACTCTTTCTGCATTTCACATGTGGTATTTGCAGTAGGCCAGTATGTGCAGATCTCAGGTCACGTATAGGAACATATGAAGACAGACATTCAGTAAGGTACAGACGTGCTAGGTCGCTTAAAGCTTTAAAAACAAGTAAAAGAACTTTCAAATTTATCCTAGATAATACAGGTGACCAGTGAAGTTTTTTCAAAACAGGAATGATATTCTCTTTCTTGTATTTGTTAGGATCTGTGCTACTGCATTTCGAACAAGTAGTAAGGGATTTATTGTTTTCTTGGGAAGCCCACAAAACAGAGCATTATAATCATATCCACATCAATGTGAGCAATGGAGAAGTCAAATTAATGTGTCTAAATATCATCTAGTTCTATCCCAGGGAAGAGGGCTGTTGCCTACACAGACGACAAGACACAAAACGCTCAACTGTGCAAAACACGCATAAGGACATCAGTCAGGAGGAACAAGGTAAAGTGTTTTTTCTTCTTCACCATGGTCATGTAGTTTCACTCCAAGCACTGTCATATGAAATAACTGTGGAAACGACCTCCCCAACATTTTGGGTTGTTGCATTTTGCTTCAATGAATTTTAACCTTTTCTTTTAGACATTAAGAGGAAGGACACATTCACCCTTGGTAGAGATTCAGTTGTTCTATGAGATGTCAAGGTGAGAATTAACCACTTCAGGGATAAGTCAATCCACATGACTGAAAAAGGGGCAATGAACAGGATATGGGGATTTTGCTAGTTATAAAGTACAATAATCATCATTACATGATCTAAGACTACTGAAGTATAAGCTGTGTCCCTGACTGATTAATTAGCAAATTCATCTTTGTAGAATGCAGCTACTATCTATTCAGTGGCATTTCCTTAAAACAACTGTATTCCCACATTCTAAATATGGAGTGAGATCATGTAGAGAATGTTGGACTTGTAATAACTAATTGAAGGATAATAATAATCAACGAAAGTGCTTAAAAGTATCAACAAATCCCTTCAAAGTACTTGACACGTACTTTGCTTTCAAAGGTGAAACATAATTAATGCTTACGTAAGATTTCTCTTGACTTCTCAGGAGTATACTAACTCCAAGGACAAGTAACATCACAAACCATTATTTAAGTGCTGATGTTGGAGCTGCAATACTACTACCAAGACAAAAAATGATACAGGTAACACTGCTTTCAGATTTCTAAGAATTGCTAAAATAGTATGTTTACAGAGCATTCAGAGTTGAGAATATGACAAGTTCCTACCATCTCAAACACTGCCAATCTAGAACAAAAAGAAAGTACTTGAACGCCTGCAGTAATCGAACACAAACCAGAACATATCAGTGCATGACAAGGAAATGTAGTCACAAAATGATTCTACCCTTTCAAGTCCCAAAAAGGACCGAGGAACTTACCGGAGGCGATACCTGGATTTCAAACAGAGTACAATGTAGCCACTGTAGGGGAGAAGATCACAGAGAGCTCTTCTCAGATTGCTCAGAGTCAGCCCCAAAACCCTGTCCTGACTGAAGCAGACAAAGTGGTCAAACAGGTAGGTAGAAATGAGTAAGGAACAGAGAGTATGGTTATTCTTGCATTGTTTTGTTCGTCTGTCAAAGAAAAGAGTGCTTCTGACTTTTGTCAATGTTCATCTTTATTTTAGGAGAAGAACAAACGGTGGTATCACACTTTGCTCAAGTGTATGATACCATGTGTGTACAGCAGACATCACCAAAGGAACAGGAGACACCTGAGTAGAGAACAAGAATATGAAAAGACTGATGAAAAAAGGCACCAGGAGAAATCCATTGAATATGCACAATCTCGTCCAGTTTTTCAATGAAAAGTTTCAGTGTTGTTTTTAGTGTCGTCATATTGCATACATTTAAAACAATGTGTCTTGTTTAATGAACAATTTGATTTACTTTAGTAAAAAGTGTTGTTTACTGTAGTCCTAGCATGGATGCAATTGTTAGAAAAAACTTGAATGAAAAACTGAATGTTTCATACAATATGGGTTTGTGTTAACCCACACACCTAAGTGAAATGTTTGATGTAAACACATAGTTCAGTTGAGTGTGAAAGGGAACAACAGAGAAAGTCACAAACAAAACATTTGTGAAGGACTTGATGAATGTTTTTCTTTAGAAATGACAAAAAATAAAGAATTTTTCAACAAGATGTCTTTCTATAGCGAGTTTCATATGAGATAGTCTTTTCTTAGAAGTGCAAGAGTGGTATTCCTTACATCTTATTCCCCAATTTGATCATTCTCAGAAATTAGGAAACGGAAACCACACCTACTGTAATATTAGACCTTGTAACAAGGCAACTAGGTTTCAATGGCTTAAATGGTGCAGAAAGAGGCTCATGTATAATGACCTCCAGTGTCCCACAGGTTTCCCAAATCATTTCTTAGAGTATGGAAAAAGAGGAAATAAAGTGTCTACAGAAAGCGTATACCCCCTTGAACTTTGTTCAGTTTGTTGCGCCAGTGCCAGAGTTTCATGCAATTAAATGAGGACCTCCTTCTCACACCACATATGCTATACGTTCAAAGGGAAAAAAGGAAATATTACAATTGTATACATTTTCACCCACATGTTAATATTTGGTAGAAGCCCTTTTCACAGCAATTTCAGCTGTGAGTCCGTTGGTAATGGGCTCCACCACCTCTGCACCAACAAGATTTGATAATATTTGAGAATTTCAGAAGTCTGTCTGGTTTAGCTGAAGAATCAGCTAAGGTAAGTTTCAGGAAGAGCATCTGAATTCTTTCAATAAAGCAGAACAGAGAAAAAACACACAATACAAAATCATGAGAATTTGTATCCATATGACACTTTGACTCGAATACTTTTATCAGACCTACACAGAGTATATACTGTACACACTTTTTCAGCCCAGGTTTATACATTTGGATCTGCCATTTGTAGGTGTTTTTGTGTCTTAGCTCAACACTGTGAAACCTGTAGTTACAAACATGGAGGATGAAGACATGAAGACATATATTGTACCTCTGACCGGCCTACCTTCCAAGAGGTGAAAGATGAAACTTTTCCTTTATCGTCAACTCAGTGAATGTCTTTAAACTTTCGAAAACTGTAACAAAGAATAAGTTAAAAAACTTATTTTCATTGGACCCACAGAAAAGTCAAAGTTGTCCATAGAAATGCCCGTCTAAATCAGAAATCTACAGCACAAAGGCAGTGGCCTTTCGGGACATAAAAATGAAATCAGACTTTTCTCAGACGAATTGCCCTTGGTCACGGACATCTTGCTATCAGTCACTACAAAGATGTTTTCTCTCGTGCCATGGCTTGCCTGACTTGCTTCTTCTGCTGGATGGCTTCTGGTCGCTGGTCAGGATCGACAGCCAGCATGTCCTGGAGCAGTGTCCTTAGCTCCGTGCTTATGGCTCTATTTACTTTCAGGGGGATGTGGAACTGCAGCCAGGGGTTCTCATCCAGGGCCTCTCCAACAGGCCCTGACAGACATATGCTCCTGTATCGGAAACACACTTTAGTTCAATTCTAAAATATTTCTCATAGGACTGAAGGAACCTTTGCCTGTTAAGAGTTAACAATTAGGTCCTCAAGAACTGTTTTACGGTTTTCTACACTCCTGGCTGGCCAAGGTCTCTTTAAGGTCTCTTAAGTGGAGGTGTAACTCATGTATCCTACATGTCATTTAGCAACATGAAAGGGAATAGCTTCTTATCGGATTATGGTCTTGGTTAACTGCCTAAGGCTGACCTAAGTGCCTAACTTTCTGACTTTCTTTATACCTTATATGTTAAGAAGCTTCTTCTGACCAATCAGAAATGTATGCTTTATGTATGAACATTTTGCTCATCAAAGTGAGTGAGAGACAAGGTTAACAGAAATTAGCCACGGCAGTAAATGACAGCATATTTTTGGGTTCTTAAATGGTCTCTACCTGGCACACCTGCAGTGCAAACTGACACACACTGTTTAGAGAAACAGCTACTCTATTACTAATATTAATGAAACATTTCTTATTCTATGGAACAAAAACAAACAGTAAAACTAAAACACAGATCTCTTAGCTTCCTATTTCATGAACCAGATGACTGAATGACCAAGCCTAACTAGTAGCCAGAACCCCAGTTAACCCTCCGTAACACAAAGTTTAACCACACGACAGGAACTCTTTCAAACTGAGTGAAAATCATAAATGGATCCATAACTTTACATCAATTTACTATGTTGTGCCAATACCTGCATTTACATTTAGAACGAATGATGTCATAGAACCAGCATCACACCAGTTCCAGGTGTCTCCAAGGAGACAACAGAACTTCAGTTGTGTTTGCTAAAATACACACTTTGAAACATACTGTAACACTTAGTTAACATGTCTGGTTTAGTTGAAGAATCGGCTAAGGTAAGTTTCAGGGTTTAATGGTGGGATGGCACCTGTGCTTTTTTCCCCCAACCGCTAGAATATGATTCGCACCAAACCCAAAAGAAATACTGCACAGTTCAGGAACTTCATCAACCTAGCAACTGTAAAATAAGCTTACAAACAACTGAATTGAAATGCCAAAAAGTTCAGAGAAAGGCACAAACTATGTTTACTTGGGGTTTACAAAATTAAAGCTAACTAAAACTGTAATGATAAACAATCATGCTGCCAATGGACAGAGAAATATCATGTTTTTTGAATAATGTATTATTTGTTACATAGGAACCCAGTATAAGGGAATCCCTTGTGATCCTGTCTGCAGAGATAAAGGTAAGTATTGTTTTCTCTTTAGCTCTGTCACTCCAAGAAATATAATGAACATAAATATATTTGCCAATCTTTTCATAGTAATCCAAACAACTCTGCGTGTATCTGACATTTGTAATATTTATCTACCGCAGTATAACTCTTCTGGCAAGGCGATTGGTATTGTACCTTGAAAGAAAACTGATTGGAAATGTCATGTACTCTATGGTTTCTATTGATGTCAAGTGGCAAATGTTGACTGGTGATGTTATGTGAATCTTAGGAAATGGTCATTTTTCAATCGAGTCTATGTTTCTCAGAATTTGAGACAGAGAGGCCAATCTCTGCAATCCGAGCTGAGGGCATTTCTTGGAATGGAAAGGTAAGAGCAACGTGTTCTTTGATATTCTCTTAAGACTCTTCGCCAGATTTAACGATGAAAAATGTAAATAATAATAACAAACATTATTTTATATAGTGCCTTGAAAGGTGGCCTCTTTACAGAATGACAAAACCAACTACAATAAATAATACACAAGATATGCATGATGACAATACACAGTTAGAGGAGACAGTAAATGGTCATTGTCAGTGTATTCTGAAGGTAGTTTTCCAATTTTTTGGAACGGGGTAAAAGAGGCCACCTCTACTAGAATCTTTGTCCTAACCAAAAATGTAACAAAGTATAATAATAAAATTAAAAATAATAATAATAAACTTTATTTATAGAGCACCTTTCATACAAATAGTGCTTTGGTGCTTTAAAAACCAAGCATAAAAATAAAATATTAAATTTGAGAGATATACTTTCAGTTGTAAAGGAAAACACAGCAATACAGTAAAGCAACATACATGTCAATTAAATAAATAAAAATTAGGAAAGTCGTAATAAAATAAGAACAATTAAAGAGAACTAAAAAACGAACAGAAATAGAAAGAACAAAGAACCACTTTAACTAAAAGCAACATTTTCAAATGTTTTTTAAAACAATGTACCGACCTTGACTGCCTAATAAAAAGTGGAAGTGAGTTTCATAATTTAGAAGCATAAAAACAAAAAGCAGCCTCTCCACTCTCTCTGCATTTCACATGTGGTATTTGCAGTAGGCCAGTATGTGCACATCTCAGGTCACGTATAGGAACATATGAAGACAGACACTCAGTAAGGTACAGACGTGCTAGGTCGCTTAAAGCTTTAAAAACAAGTAAAAGAACTTTCAAATTTATCCTAGATAATACAGGTGACCAGTGAAGTTTTTTCAAAACAGGAATGATATTCTCTTTCTTGTATTTGTTAGGATCTGTGCTACTGCATTTCGAACAAGTAGTAAGGGATTTATTGTTTTCTTGGGAAGCCCACAAAACAGAACATTATAATCATATCCTCATCAATGTGAGCAATGGAGAAGTCAAATTAACGTGTCTAAATATCATCTAGTTCTATCCCAGGGAAGAGGGCTGTTGCCTACACAGACGACAAGACACAAAACGCTCAACTGTGCAAAACACGCATAAGGACATCAGTCAGGAGGAACAAGGTAAAGTGTTTTTTCTTCTTCACCATGGTCATGTAGTTTCACTCCAAGCACTGTCATATGAAATAACTGTGGAAACGACCTCCCCAACATTTTGGGTTGTTGCATTTTGCTTCAATGAATTTTAACCTTTTCTTTTAGACATTAAGAGGAAGGACACATTCACCCTTGGTAGAGATTCAGTTGTTCTATGAGATGTCAAGGTGAGAATTAACCACTTCAGGGATAAGTCAATCCACATAACTGAAAAAGGGGCAATGAACAGGATATGGGGATTTTGCTAGTTATAAAGTACAATAATCATCATTACATGATCTAAGACTACTGAAGTATAAGCTGTGTCCCTGACTGATTAATTAGCAAATTCATCTTTGTAGAGTGCAGCTTCTATCTATTCAGTGGCATTTCCTTAAAACAATTGTATTCCCACATTCTGAATATGGAGTGAGATCATGTAGAGAATGTTGGACTTGTAATAACTAATTGAAGGATAATAATAATCAACGAAAGTGCTTAAAAGTATCAACAAATGCCTTCAAAGTACTTGACACGTACTTTGCTTTCAAAAGTGAAACATAATTAATGCTTACGTAAGATTTCTCTTGACTTCTCAGGAGTATACTAACTCCAAGGACAAGTAACATCACAAACCATTATTTAAGTGCTGATGTTGGAGCTGCAATACTACTACCAAGACAAAAAATGATACAGGTAACACTGCTTTCAGATTTCTAAGAATTGCTAAAATAGTATGTTTACAGAGCATTCAGAGTTGAGAATATGACAAGTTCCTACCATCTCAAACACTGCCAATCTAGAACAAAAAGAAAGTACTTGAACGCCTGCAGTAATCGAACACAAACCAGAACATATCAGTGCATGACAAGGAAATGTAGTCACAAAATGATTCTACCCTTTCAAGTCCCAAAAAGGACCGAGGAACTTACCGGAGGCGATACCTGGATTTCAAACAGAGTACAATGTAGCCACTGTAGGGGAGAAGATCACAGAGAGCTCTTCTCAGATTGCTCAGATTCAGCCCCAGCACCCTGTCCTGACTGAAGCAGACAAAGTGGTCAAACAGGTAGGTAGAAATGAGTAAGGAACAGAGAGTATGGTTATTCTTGCATTGTTTTGTTCGTCTGTCAAAGAAAAGAGTGCTTCTGACTTTTGTCAATGTTCATCTTTATTTTAGGAGAAGAACAAACGGTGGTATCACACTTTGCTCAAGTGTATGATACCATGTGTGTACAGCAGACATCACCAAAGGAACAGGAGACACCTGAGTAGAGAACAAGAATATGAAAAGACTGATGAAAAAAGGCACCAGGAGAAATCCATTGAATATGCACAATCTCGTCCAGTTTTTCAATGAAAAGTTTCAGTGTTGTTTTTAGTGTCGTCATATTGCATACATTTAAAACAATGTGTCTTGTTTAATGAACAATTTGATTTACTTTAGTAAAAAGTGTTGTTTACTGTAGTCCTAGCATGGATGCAATTGTTAGAAAAAACTTGAATGAAAAACTGAATGTTTCCTACAATATGGGTTTGTGTTAACCCACACACCTAAGTGAAATGTTTGATTACGTTTACAAGACATAACACATAGTTCAGTTGAGTGTGAAAGGGAACAACAGAGAAAGTCACAAACAAAACATTTGTGAAGGACTTGATGAATGTTTTTTCTTTAGAAATGACAAAAAATAAAGAATTTTTCAACAAGATGTCTTTCTATAGCGAGTTTCATTTGAGATAGTCTTTTCTTAGAAGTGCAAGAGTGGTATTCCCTACAACTTATTCCCCAATTTGATCATTCTCAGAAATTAGGAGACGGAAACCACACCTACTGTAATATTAGACCTTGTAACAAGGCAACTAGGTTTCAATGGCTTAAAAGGTGCAGAAAGAGGCTCATGTATAATGACCTCCAGTGTCCCACAGGTTTCCCAAATCATTTCTTAGAGTATGGAAAAAGAGGAAATAAAGTGTCTACAGAAAGCGTATACCCCCTTGAACTTTGTTCAGTTTGTTGCGCCAGTGCCAGAGTTTCATGCAATTAAATGAGGACCTCTATCTCACACCACATATGTTATACTTTCAATGGGAAAAAAGGAAATATTACAATTGTATACATTTTCACCCACATGTTAATATTTGGTAGAAGCCCTTTTCACAGCAATTTCAGCTGTGAGTCTGTTGGTAATGGGCTCCACCACCTCTGCACCAACAAGATTTGATAATATTTGAGAATTTCAGAAGTCTGTCTGGTTTAGCTGAAGAATCAGCTAAGGTAAGTTTCAGGAAGAGCATCTGATTTCTTTCAATAAAGCAGAACAGAGAAAAAACACACAATACAAAATCATGAGAATTTGTATCCATATGACACTTTGACTCGAATACTTTTATCAGACCTACACAGAGTATATACTGTACACACTTTTTCAGCCCAGGTTTATACATTTGGAACTGCCATTTGTAGGTGTTTTTGTGTCTTAGCTCAACATTGTGAAACCTGTAGTTACAAACATGGAGGATGAAGACATGAAGACATATATTGTACCTCTGACCGGCCTACCTTCCAAGAGGTGAAAGATGAAACTTTTCCTTTATCGTCAACTCAGTGAATGTCTTTAAACTTTCGAAAACTGTAACAAAGAATAAGTTAAAAAACTTATTTTCATTGGACCCACAGAAAAGTCAAAGTTGTCCATAGAAATGCCCGTCTAAATCAGAAATCTACAGCACAAAGGCAGTGGCCTTTCGGGACATAAAAATGAAATCAGACTTTACTCAGACGAATTGCCCTTGGTCACGGACATCTTGCTATCAGTCACTACAAAGATGTTTTCTCTCGTGCCATGGCTTGCCTGACTTGCTTCTTCTGCTGGATGGCTTCTGGTCGCTGGTCAGGATCGACAGCCAGCATGTCCTGGAGCAGTGTCCTTAGCTCCGTGCTTATGGCTCTATTTACTTTCAGGGGGATGTGGAACTGCAGCCAGGGGTTCTCATCCAGGGCCTCTCCAACAGGCCCTGACAGACATATGCTCCTGTATCGGAAACACACTTTAGTTCAATTCTAAAATATTTCTCATAGGACTGAAGGAACCTTTGCCTGTTAAGAGTTAACAATTAGGTCCTCAAGAACTGTTTTACGGTTTTCTACACTCCTGGCTGGCCAAGGTCTCTTTAAGGTCTCTTAAGTGGAGGTGTAACTCATGTATCCTACATGTGATTTAGCAACATGAAAGGGAATAGCTTCTTATCGGATTATGGTCTTGGTTAACTGCCTAAGGCTGACCTAAGTGCCTAACTTTCTGACTTTCTTTATACCTTATATGTTAAGAAGCTTCTTCTGACCAATCAGAAATGTATGCTTTATGTATGAACATTTTGCTCATCAAAGTGAGTGAGAGACAAGGTTAACAGAAATTAGCCACGGCAGTAAATGACAGCATATTTTTGGGTTCTTAAATGGTCTCTACCTGGCACACCTGCAGTGCAAACTGACACACACTGTTTAGAGAAACAGCTACTCTATTACTAATATTAATGAAACATTTCTTATTCTATGGAACAAAAACAAACAGTAAAACTAAAACACAGATCTCTTAGCTTCCTATTTCATGAACCAGATGACTGAATGACCAAGCCTAACTAGTAGCCAGAACCCCAGTTAACCCTCCGTAACACAAAGTTTAACCACACGACAGGAACTCTTTCAAACTGAGTGAATATCATAAATGGATCCATAACTTTACATCATTTTACTATGTTGTGCCAATACCTGCATTTACATTTAGAACGAATGATGTCATAGAACCAGCATCACACCAGTTCCAGGTGTCTCCAAGGAGACAACAGAACTTCAGTTGTGTTTGCTAAAATACACACTTTGAAACATACTGTAACACTTAGTTAACATGTCTGGTTTAGTTGAAGAATCGGCTAAGGTAAGTTTCAGGGTTTAATGGTGGGATGGCACCTGTGCTTTTTTCCCCCAACCGCTAGAATATGATTCGCACCAAACCCAAAAGAAATACTGCACAGTTCAGGAACTTCATCAACCTAGCAACTCTAAAATAAGCTTACAAACAACTGAATTGAAATGCCAAAAAGTTCAGAGAAAGGCACAAACTATGTTTACTTGGGGTTTACAAAATTAAAGCTAACTAAAACTGTAATGATAAACAATCATGCTGCCAATGGACAGAGAAATATCATGTTTTTTGAATAATGTATTATTTGTTACATAGGAACCCAGTATAAGGGAATCCCTTGCGATCCTGTCTGCAGAGATAAAGGTAAGTATTGTTTTCTCTTTAGCTCTGTCACTCCAAGAAATATAATGAACATAAATATATTTGCCAATCTTTTCATAGTAATCCAAACAACTCTGCGTGTATCTGACATTTGTAATATTTATCTACCGCAGTATAACTCTTCTGGCAAGGCGATTGGTATTGTACCTTGAAAGAAAACTGATTGGAAATGTCATGTACTCTATGGTTTCTATTGATGTCAAGTGGCAAATGTTGACTGGTGATGTTATGTGAATCTTAGGAAATGGTCATTTTTCAATCGAGTCTATGTTTCTCAGAATTTGAGACAGAGAGGTCAATCTCTGCAATCCGAGCTGAGGGCATTTCTTGGAATGGAAAGGTAAGAGCAACGTGTTCTTTGATATTCTCTTAAGACTCTTCGCCAGATTTAACGATGAAAAATGTAAATAATAATAACAAACATTATTTTATATAGTGCCTTGAAAGGTGGCTTATTTACAGAATGACAAAACCAACTACAATAAATAATACACAAGATATACATGATGACAATACACAGTTTGAGGAGACAGTAGATGGTCATTGTCAGTGTATTCTGAAGGTAGTTTTCCAATTTTTTGGAACGGGGTATAAGAGGCCACCTCTACTAGAATCTTTGTCCTAACCAAAAATGTAACAAAGTATAATAATAATATTAAAAATAATAATAATAAACTTTATCTATAGAGCACCTTTCATACAAATAGTGCTTTGGTGCTTTAAAAACCAAGCGTAAAAATAAAATATTAAAATTGAGAGATATACTTTCAGTTGTAAAGGAAAATACAGCAATACAGTAAAGCAACATACATGTCAATTAAATAAATAAAAATTAGGAAAGTCGTAATAAAATAAGAACAATTAAAGAGAACTAAAAAAAGAAACAGAAATAGAAAGAACAAAGAACCACTTTAACTAAAAGCAACATTTTCAAATGTTTTTTAAAACAATGTCCCGAGCTTGACTGCCTAATAAAAAGTGGAAGTGAGTTTCATAATTTAGAAGCATAAAAACAAAAAGCAGCCTCTCCACTCTTTCTGCATTTCACATGTGGTATTTGCAGTAGGCCAGTATGTGCAGATCTCAGGTCACGTATAGGAACATATGAAGACAGACACTCAGTAAGGTACAGACGTGCTAGGTCGCTTAAAGCTTTAAAAACAAGTAAAAGAACTTTCAAATTTATCCTAGATAATACAGGTGACCAGTGAAGTTTTTTCAAAACAGGAATGATATTCTCTTTCTTGTATTTGTTAGGATCTGTGCTACTGCATTTCGAACAAGTAGTAAGGGATTTATTGTTTTCTTGGGAAGCCCACAAAACAGAGCATTATAATCATATCCACATCAATGTGAGCAATGGAGAAGTCAAATTAACATGTCTAAATATCATCTAGTTCTATCCCAGGGAAGAGGGCTGTTGCCTACACAGACGACAAGACACAAAACGCTCAACTGTGCAAAACACGCATAAGGACATCAGTCAGGAGGAACAAGGTAAAGTGTTTTTTCTTCTTCACCATGGTCATGTAGTTTCACTCCAAGCACTGTCATATGAAATAACTGTGGAAACGACCTCCCCAACATTTTGGGTTGTTGCATTTTGCTTCAATGAATTTTAACCTTTTCTTTTAGACATTAAGAGGAAGGACACATTCACCCTTGGTAGAGATTCAGTTGTTCTATGAGATGTCAAGGTGAGAATTAACCACTTCAGGGATAAGTCAATCCACATAACTGAAAAAGGGGCAATGAACAGGATATGGGGATTTTGCTAGTTATAAAGTACAATAATCATCATTACATGATCTAAGACTACTGAAGTATAAGCTGTGTCCCTGACTGATTAATTAGCAAATTCATCTTTGTAGAGTGCAGCTACTATCTATTCAGTGGCATTTCCTTAAAACAATTGTATTCCCACATTCTGAATATGGAGTGAGATCATGTAGAGAATGTTGGACTTGTAATAACTAATTGAAGGATAATAATAATCAACGAAAGTGCTTAAAAGTATCAACAAATGCCTTCAAAGTACTTGACACGTACTTTGCTTTCAAAAGTGAAACATAATTAATGCTTACGTAAGATTTCTCTTGACTTCTCAGGAGTATACTAACTCCAAGGACAAGTAACATCACAAACCATTATTTAAGTGCTGATGTTGGAGCTGCAATACTACTACCAAGACAAAAAATGATACAGGTAACACTGCTTTCAGATTTCTAAGAATTGCTAAAATAGTATGTTTACAGAGCATTCAGAGTTGAGAATATGACAAGTTCCTACCATCTCAAACACTGCCAATCTAGAACAAAAAGAAAGTACTTGAACGCCTGCAGTAATCGAACACAAACCAGAACATATCAGTGCATGACAAGGAAATGTAGTCACAAAATGATTCTACCCTTTCAAGTCCCAAAAAGGACCGAGGAACTTACCGGAGGCGATACCTGGATTTCAAACAGAGTACAATGTAGCCACTGTAGGGGAGAAGATCACAGAGAGCTCTTCTCAGATTGCTCAGAGTCAGCCCCAGCACCCTGTCCTGACTGAAGCAGACAAAGTGGTCAAACAGGTAGGTAGAAATGAGTAAGGAACAGAGAGTATGGTTATTCTTGCATTGTTTTGTTCGTCTGTCAAAGAAAAGAGTGCTTCTGACTTTTGTCAATGTTCATCTTTATTTTAGGAGAAGAACAAACGGTGGTATCACACTTTGCTCAAGTGTATGATACCATGTGTGTACAGCAGACATCACCAAAGGAACAGGAGACACCTGAGTAGAGAACAAGAATATGAAAAGACTGATGAAAAAAGGCACCAGGAGAAATCCATTGAATATGCACAATCTCGTCCAGTTTTTCAATGAAAAGTTTCAGTGTTGTTTTTAGTGTCGTCATATTGCATACATTTAAAACAATGTGTCTTGTTTAATGAACAATTTGATTTACTTTAGTAAAAAGTGTTGTTTACTGTAGTCCTAGCATGGATGCAATTGTTAGAAAAAACTTGAATGAAAAACTGAATGTTTCATACAATATGGGTTTGTGTTAACCCACACACCTAAGTGAAATGTTTGATGTAAACACATAGTTCAGTTGAGTGTGAAAGGGAACAACAGAGAAAGTCACAAACAAAACATTTGTGAAGGACTTGATGAATGTTTTTTCTTTAGAAATGACAAAAAATAAAGAATTTTTCAACAAGATGTCTTTCTATAGCGAGTTTCATTTGAGATAGTCTTTTCTTAGAAGTGCAAGAGTGGTATTCCCTACAACTTATTCCCCAATTTGATCATTCTCAGAAATTAGGAGACGGAAACCACACCTACTGTAATATTAGACCTTGTAACAAGGCAACTAGGTTTCAATGGCTTAAAAGGTGCAGAAAGAGGCTCATGTATAATGACCTCCAGTGTCCCACAGGTTTCCCAAATCATTTCTTAGAGTATGGAAAAAGAGGAAATAAACTGTCTACAGAAAGCGTATACCCCCTTGAACTTTGTTCAGTTTGTTGCGCCAGTGCCAGAGTTTCATGCAATTAAATGAGGACCTCTTTCTCACACCACATATGTTATACTTTCAAAGGGAAAAAAGGAAATATTACAATTGTATACATTTTCACCCACATGTTAATATTTGGTAGAAGCCCTTTTCACAGCAATTTCAGCTGTGAGTCTGTTGGTAATGGGCTCCACCACCTCTGCACCAACAAGATTTGATAATATTTCAGAATTTCAGAAGTCTGTCTGGTTTAGCTGAAGAATCAGCTAAGGTAAGTTTCAGGAAGAGCATCTGATTTCTTTCAATAAAGCAGAACAGAGAAAAAACACACAATACAAAATCATGAGAATTTGTATCCATATGACACTTTGACTCGAATACTTTTATCAGACCTACACAGAGTATATACTGTACACACTTTTTCAGCCCAGGTTTATACATTTGGATCTGCCATTTGTAGGTGTTTTTGTGTCTTAGCTCAACACTGTGAAACCTGTAGTTACAAATATGGAGGATGAAGACATGAAGACATATATTGTACCTCTGACCGGCCTACCTTCCAAGAGGTGAAAGATGAAACTTTTCCTTTATCGTCAACTCAGTGAATGTCTTTAAACTTTCGAAAACTGTAACAAAGAATAAGTTAAAAAACTTATTTTCATTGGACCCACAGAAAAGTCAAAGTTGTCCATAGAAATGCCCGTCTAAATCAGAAATCTACAGCACAAAGGCAGTGGCCTTTCGGGACATAAAAATGAAATCAGACTTTACTCAGACGAATTGCCCTTGGTCACGGACATCTTGCTATCAGTCACTACAAAGATGTTTTCTCTCGAGCCATGGCTTGCCTGACTTGCTTCTTCTGCTGGATGGCTTCTGGTCGCTGGTCAGGATCGACAGCCAGCATGTCCTGGAGCAGTGTCCTTAGCTCAGTGCTTATGGCTCTATTTACTTTCAGGGGGATGTGGAACTGCAGCCAGGGGTTCTCATCCAGGGCCTCTCCAACAGGCCCTGACAGACATATGCTCCGAATCGGAAACACACTTTAGTTCAATTCTAAAATATTTCTCATAGGACTGAAGGAACCTTTGCCTGTTAAGAGTTAACAATTAGGTCCTCAAGAACTGTTTTACGGTTTTCTACACTCCTGGCTGGCCAAGGTCTCTTTAAGGTCTCTTAAGTGGAGGTGTAACTCATGTATCCTACATGTGATTTAGCAACATGAAAGGGAATAGCTTCTTATCGGATTATGGTCTTGGTTAACTGCCTAAGGCTGACCTAAGTGCCTAACTTTCTGACTTTCTTTATACCTTATATGTTAAGAAGCTTCTTCTGACCAATCAGAAATGTATGCTTTATGTATGAACATTTTGCTCATCAAAGTGAGTGAGAGACAAGGTTAACAGAAATTAGCCACGGCAGTAAATGACAGCATATTTTTGGGTTCTTAAATGGTCTCTACCTGGCACACCTGCAGTGCAAACTGACACACACTGTTTAGAGAAACAGCTACTCTATTACTAATATTAATGAAACATTTCTTATTCTATGGAACAAAAACAAACAGTAAAACTAAAACACAGATCTCTTAGCTTCCTATTTCATGAACCAGATGACTGAATGACCAAGCCTAACTAGTAGCCAGAACCCCAGTTAACCCTCCGTAACACAAAGTTTAACCACACGACAGGAACTCTTTCAAACTGAGTGAAAATCATAAATGGATCCATAACTTTACATCAATTTACTATGTTGTGCCAATACCTGCATTTTACATTTAGAAAGAATGATGTCATAGAACCAGCATCACACCAGTTCCAGGTGTCTCCAAGGAGACAACAGAACTTCAGTTGTGTTTGCTAAAATACACACTTTGAAACATACTGTAACACTTAGTTAACATGTCTGGTTTAGTTGAAGAATCGGCTAAGGTAAGTTTCAGGGTTTAATGGTGGGATGGCACCTGTGCTTTTTTCCCCCAACCGCTAGAATATGATTCGCACCAAACACAAAAGAAATACTGCACAGTTCAGGAACTTCATCAACCTAGCAACTGTAAAATAAGCTTACAAACAACTGAATTGAAATGCCAAAAAGTTCAGAGAAAGGCACAAACTATGTTTACTTGGGGTTTACAAAATTAAAGCTAACTAAAACTGCAATGATAAACAATCATGCTGCCAATGGACAGAGAAATATCATGTTTTTTGAATAATGTATTATTTGTTACATAGGAACCCAGTATAAGGGAATCCCTTGCGATCCTGTCTGCAGAGATAAAGGTAAGTATTGTTTTCTCTTTAGCTCTGTCACTCCAAGAAATATAATGAACATAAATATATTTGCCAATCTTTTCATAGTAATCCAAACAACTCTGCGTGTATCTGACATTTGTAATATTTATCTACCGCAGTATAACTCTTCTGGCAAGGCGATTGGTATTGTACCTTGAAAGAAAACTGATTGGAAATGTCATGTACTCTATGGTTTCTATTGATGTCAAGTGGCAAATGTTGACTGGTGATGTTATGTGAATCTTAGGAAATGGTCATTTTTCAATCGAGTCTATGTTTCTCAGAATTTGAGACAGAGAGGCCAATCTCTGCAATCCGAGCTGAGGGCATTTCTTGGAATGGAAAGGTAAGAGCAACGTGTTCTTTGATATTCTCTTAAGACTCTTCGCCAGATTTAACGATGAAAAATGTAAATAATAATAACAAACATTATTTTATATAGTGCCTTGAAAGGTGGCCTCTTTACAGAATGACAAAACCAACTACAATAAATAATACACAAGATATGCATGATGACAATACACAGTTAGAGGAGACAGTAGATGGTCATTGTCAGTGTATTCTGAAGGTAGTTTTCCAATTTTTTGGAACGGGGTAAAAGAGGCCACCTCTACTAGAATCTTTGTCCTAACCAAAAATGTAACAAAGTATAATAATAATATTAAAAATAATAATAATAAACTTTATCTATAGAGCACCTTTCATACAAATAGTGCTTTGGTGCTTTAAAAACCAAGAGTAAAAATAAAATATTAAAATTGAGAGATATACTTTCAGTTGTAAAGGAAAACACAGCAATACAGTAAAGCAACATACATGTCAATTAAATAAATAAAAATTAGGAAAGTCGTAATAAAATAAGAACAATTAAAGAGAACTAAAAAACGAACAGAAATAGAAAGAACAAAGAACCACTTTAACTAAAAGCAACATTTTCAAATGTTTTTTAAAACAATGTCCCGAGCTTGACTGCCTAATAAAAAGTGGAAGTGAGTTTCATAATTTAGAAGCATAAAAACAAAAAGCAGCCTCTCCACTCTTTCTGCATTTCACATGTGGTATTTGCAGTAGGCCAGTATGTGCAGATCTCAGGTCACGTATAGGAACATATGAAGACAGACACTCAGTAAGGTACAGACGTGCTAGGTCGCTTAAAGCTTTAAAAACAAGTAAAAGAACTTTCAAATTTATCCTAGATAATACAGGTGACCAGTGAAGTTTTTTCAAAACAGGAATGATATTCTCTTTCTTGTATTTGTTAGGATCTGTGCTACTGCATTTCGAACAAGTAGTAAGGGATTTATTGTTTTCTTGGGAAGCCCACAAAACAGAGCATTATAATCATATCCACATCAATGTGAGCAATGGAGAAGTCAAATTAACGTGTCTAAATATCATCTAGTTCTATCCCAGGGAAGAGGGCTGTTGCCTACACAGACGACAAGACACAAAACGCTCAACTGTGCAAAACACGCATAAGGACATCAGTCAGGAGGAACAAGGTAAAGTGTTTTTTCTTCTTCACCATGGTCATGTAGTTTCACTCCAAGCACTGTCATATGAAATAACTGTGGAAACGACCTCCCCAACATTTTGGGATGTTGCATTTTGCTTCAATGAATTTTAACCATTTCTTTTAGACATTAAGAGGAAGGACAAATTCACCCTTGGTAGAGATTCAGTTGTTCTATGAGATGTCAAGGTGAGAATTAACCACTTCAGGGATAAGTCAATCCACATAACTGAAAAAGGGGCAATGAACAGGATATGGGGATTTTGCTAGTTATAAAGTACAATAATCATCATTACATGATCTAAGACTACTGAAGTATAAGCTGTGTCCCTGACTGATTAATTAGCAAATTCATCTTTGTAGAGTGCAGCTACTATCTATTCAGTGGCATTTCCTTAAAACAATTGTATTCCCACATTCTGAATATGGAGTGAGATCATGTAGAGAATGTTGGACTTGTAATAACTAATTGAAGGATAATAATAATCAACGAAAGTGCTTAAAAGTAGCAACAAATGCCTTCAAAGTACTTGACACGTACTTTGCTTTCAAAAGTGAAACATAATTAATGCTTACGTAAGATTTCTCTTGACTTCTCAGGAGTATACTAACTCCAAGGACAAGTAACATCACAAACCATTATTTAAGTGCTGATGTTGGAGCTGCAATACTACTACCAAGACAAAAAATGATACAGGTAACACTGCTTTCAGATTTCTAAGAATTGCTAAAATAGTAATCCTATCATCTCAAACACTGCCAATCTAGAACAAAAAGAAAGTACTTGAACGCCTACAGTAATGGAACACAAACCAGAACATATCAGTGCATGACAAGGAAATGTAGTCACAAAATGATTCTACCCTTTCAAGTCCAAAAAAGGACCGAGGAACTTACCAGAGGCGATCCCTGGATTTCAAACACAGCACAATGTAGCCAATGTAGGGGAGAAGATCACAGAGAGCTCTTCTCAGATTGCTCAGAGTCAGCCCCAGCACCCTGTCCTGACTGAAGCAGACAAAGTGGTCAAACAGGTAGGTAGAAATGAGTAAGGAACAGAGAGTATGGTTATTCTTGCATTGTTTTGTTCGTCTGTCAAAGAAAAGAGTGCTTCTGACTTTTGTCAATGTTCATCTTTATTTTAGGACAAGAACAAACGGTGGTATCACACTTTGCTCAAGTGTATGATACCATGTGTGTACAGCAGACATCACCAAAGGAACAGGAGACACCTGAGTAGAGAACAAGAATATGAAAAGACTGATGAAAAAAGGCACCAGGAGAAATCCATTGAATATGCACAATCCTGTCCAGTTTTTCAATGAAAAGTTTCAGTGTTGTTTTTAGTGTCGTCATATTGCATACATTTAAAACAATGTGTCTTGTTTAATGAACAATTTGATTTACTTTAGTAAAAAGTGTTGTTTACTGTAGTCCTAGCATGGATGCAATTGTTAGAAAAAACTTGAATGAAAAACTGAATGTTTCCTACAATATGGGTTTGTGTTAACCCACACACCTAAGTGAAATGTTTGATTACGTTTACAAGACATAACACATAGTTCAGTTGAGTGTGAAAGGGAACAACAGAGAAAGTCACAAAGAAAACATTGGTGAAGGACTTGATGAATGTTTTTTCTTTAGAAATGACAAAAAATAAAGAATTTTTCAACAAGATGTCTTTCTATAGCGAGTTTCATTTGAGATAGTCTTTTCTTAGAAGTGCAAGAGTGGTATTCCCTACAACTTATTCCCCAATTTGATCATTCTCAGAAATTAGGAGATGGAAACCACACCTACTGTAATATTAGACCTTGTAACAAGGCAACTAGGTTTCAATGGCTTAAAAGGTGCAGAAAGAGGCTCATGTATAATGACCTCCAGTGTCCCACAGGTTTCCCAAATCATTTCTTAGAGTATGGAAAAAGAGGAAATAAAGTGTCTACAGAAAGCGTATACCCCCTTGAACTTTGTTCAGTTTGTTGCGCCAGTGCCAGAGTTTCATGCAATTAAATGAGGACCTCTTTCTCACACCACATATGTTATACTTTCAATGGGAAAAAAGGAAATATTACAATTGTATACATTTTCACCCACGTGTTAATATTTGGTAGAAGCCCTTTTCACAGCAATTTCAGCTGTGAGTCTGTTGGTAATGGGCTCCACCACCTCTGCACCAACAAGATTTGATAATATTTGAGAATTTCAGAAGTCTGTCTGGTTTAGCTGAAGAATCAGCTAAGGTAAGTTTCAGGAAGAGCATCTGATTTCTTTCAATAAAGCAGAACAGAGAAAAAACACACAATACAAAATCATGAGAATTTGTATCCATATGACACTTTGACTCGAATACTTTTATCAGACCTACACAGTATATATTGTACACACTTTTTCAGCCCAGGTTTATACATTTGCTACATTTGGAACTGCCATTTGTAGGTGTTTTTGTGTCTTAGCTCAACACTGTGAAACCTGTAGTTACAAACATGGAGGATGAAGACATGAAGACATATATTGTACCTCTGACCGGCCTACCTTCCAAGAGGTGAAAGATGAAACTTTTCCTTTATCGTCAACTCAGTGAATGTCTTTAAACTTTCGAAAACTGTAACAAAGAATAAGTTAAAAAACTTATTTTCATTGGACCCACAGAAAAGTCAAAGTTGTCCATAGAAATGCCCGTCTAAATCAGAAATCTACAGCACAAAGGCAGTGGCCTTTCGGGACATAAAAATGAAATCAGACTTTTCTCAGACGAATTGCCCTTGGTCACGGACATCTTGCTATCAGTCACTACAAAGATGTTTTCTCTCGTGCCATGGCTTGCCTGACTTGCTTCTTCAGCTGGATGGCTTCTGGTCGTTGGTCAGGATCGACAGCCAGCATGTCCTGGAGCAGTGTCCTTAGCTCCGTGCTTATGGCTCTATTTACTTTCAGGGGGATGTGGAACTGCAGCCAGGGGTTCTCATGCAGGGCCTCTCCAACAGGCCCTGACAGACATATGCTCCTGTATCGGAAACACACTTTAGTTCAATTCTAAAATATTTCTCATAGGACTGAAGGAACCTTTGCCTGTTAAGAGTTAACAATTAGGTCCTCAAGAACTGTTTTACGGTTTTCTACACTCCTGGCTGGCCAAGGTCTCTTTAAGGTCTCTTAAGTGGAGGTGTAACTCATGTATCCTACATGTGATTTAGCAACATGAAAGGGAATAGCTTCTTATCGGATTATGGTCTTGGTTAACTGCCTAAGGCTAACCGTGCCAGGCCACCACTGCGTCACACAGCTGCCAGCACACCTCACAGTGCCAGGCCACCATTGCGTCAAACCACAAAGGTGCCAGTGCACCTCACTGTGCCTAGCAGCCACTGCATCACACAGCTGAAAGCACAACTCACCGTGCCAGGACACCACTGTGTCACACCACACAGCTGCCAGTGCACCTCACCATGCCAGGCCACCACTGCGTCACACAACACAGCTGCCAGCACACCTCACCATGCCAGGCACCCACAGAGTCACACCACACATCTGCCAGCATACCTCACTGTGCCGGGCCACCACTGCGTCACACCACATAGCTGCCAGTGCACCTCAGCATGCCAGGCCGCCACTGAGTCACACCACACAGCCACCAGCGCACCTCACCGTGCCAGGCCACCACTGAGTCACGCCACACAGCCACCAGCGCACCTCACCGTGCCACGCCAGCACTGAGTCACACCACACAGCCACCAGCGCACCTCACCGTGTCAGGCCACCACTGCGTCACACAGCTGAAAGCGCACCTCACCGTGCCAAGCCACCACTGCATCACACAGCTGCCAGCGCACCTCACCATGCCAGGCCACCACGGCATCACAACACACAGCTGCCAGCGCACCTCAAAGTACCCGGCCACCAGTGCGTCACACCACACAGCTGCCAGCGCAGCTCACCATGCCAGGCCAGCACTGAGTCACACCACACAGCCGCCAGCGCACCTCACTGTGCCAGGCCACCACTGCGTCACACAGCTGAAAGCGCACCTCACCGTGCCAAGCCACCACTGCGTCACACAGCTGCCAGAACACCTCACCGTACCAGACCACCACTGCGTCACACAGGTGCCAGCGCACCTCACCATGCCAGGCCACCACTGCGTCACACAGCTGCCAGCGCACCTCACCGTGCCAGGCCACCACTACGTCACACATCTGCCAACGCACCTCACCGTGCCCAGCCACCACTGCGTCACACAGCTGCCAGCGCACCTCACCGTGCCAGGCCAACACTGTGGCACACCACACACCCGCCAGTGCACCTCACCGTGCCAGGCCACCACTGTGTCACACCACACAGCTGCCAGTGCACCTCACCATGCCAGGCCACCACTGCGTCACACCACACAGCTGCCAGCACACCTCACCATGCCAGGCACCCACAGAGTCACACCACACATCTGCCAGCACACCTCACCGTGCCGGGCCACCACTGCGTCACACCACACAGCTGCCAGTGCACCTCAGCGTGCCAGGCCGCCACTGAGTCACACCACACAGCCACCAGCGCACCTCACCGTGCCAGGCCACCACTGAGTCACGCCACACAGCCACCAGCGCACCTCACCGTGCCACGCCAGCACTGAGTCACGCCACACAGCCACCAGCGCACCTCACCGTGCCACGCCAGCACTGAGTCACGCCACACAGCCACCAGCGCACCTCACCGTGTCAGGCCACCACTGCGTCACACCACACTGCCACCAGCGCACCTCACCGTGCCAGGCCACCACTGCGTCACACATCTGCAAACGCACCTCACCGTGCCAGGCCACCACTACGTCAAACCACACAGCCGCCAGTGCACCTCACCGTGCCCAGCCACCACTGCGTCACACAGCTGCCAGCGCACCTCACCGTGACAGGCCACCACTGAGTCACACCACACAGCCGCCAGCGCACCTCACTGTGCCAGGCCACCACTGCGTCACACAGCTGAAAGCGCACCTCACCGTGCCAAGCCACCACTGCATCACACAGCTTCCAGCACACCTCACCGTACCAGGCCACAACTGCGTCACACAGATGCCAGCACACCTCACCGAGCCCGGCCACCACTGCGTTACACAGCTGCCAGCACACCTCACCGTGCCAGGCCACCACTGCATCACTCCACACAGCCGCCAGCGCACATCAATGTGCCAGGCCACCACTGATTCACACAGCTGAAATCGCACATCACCGTGCCAAGCCACAACTGCGTCACACAGCTGCCAGCAGACCTCACCGTGCCCGGCCACCACTGCATCACACAGCTGCCAGCGCACCTCACCATACCAGGCCACCACTACATCAAACCACACAGGTGCCAGTGCACCTCACTGTGCCCAGCAGCCACTGCATCACACAGCTGAAAGCACAACTCACCGTGCCAGGACACCACTGTGTCACACCACACAGCTGCCAGTGCACCTCACCGTGCCAGGCCACCACTGCGTCACACCACACAGCTGCCAGTGCACCTCAGCGTGTCAGGCCGCCACTGCGTCACACCACACAGCCACCAGCGCACCTCACCGTGCAAGGCCAGCACTGTGTCACACCACACAGATGCCAGTGCACCTCACCGTGCCAGGCCACCACTTCATCATAGAATTGCAAGCACACCTCAAAGTACCCGGCCACCAATGCGTCATTCCACACAGCTGCCAGCGTACCTCACCATGCCAGGCCAGCACTGAGTCAAACAGCTGCCAGCACACCTCACCGTGCCAGGCCACCACTGCATCACACACCTGCCAGAACACCTCACCGTGCCAGGCCACCACTGCGTCACACCACACAGCTGCCAGCGCACCTCACCGTGCCAGCCACCACTGCGTCACACCACACAGCTGCCAGCGCACCTCACCGTGCCAGGCCACCACTGCGTCAGACCACACACAGCTGAAAGCGCACCTCAACGTGCCAGGCCACAACTGCATCCCACAGCTGCCAGCACACCTCATGCCTTGTTATGTGAAACTTTAATTCTCTTTTTAGGAGAATTACAATTCGTGAACCACAATTCACGCTCAACCACATCACAGATCTACTACACACACCTCAGGATGGTGACGTCACTGCCTTTCATATGGAAACATTTTGACACCGCGCTCAACAATCTTAGGAAGATCACAAAAGAAGCCTGCTAGCCTGGATTTCACCTAAAAAAATCACGCCCGAGAAAGTGAAGTACTGTAGCATTAACTAGCAAAGGTGTATTGCAGACATAGGCATAGTACGTAATACAGGCTTTATGAGATCTAATCATATTGTTTCGGCTGTGAATCCTTCTTCAGCTGTGAGGGTCTTCAGCTCATAATGAAACGCTTGGAGTTTGCAATGTACGGCGCTCTGAACGAGTTCAACTTTAATGCAGGAAAAATGGATTTCCCAGAAGCTATACTGATTCTTATGGAAGCCCGTTTCCGCCAGGGAGTAGAAAAAATGCACCCTGGTATTCTCTGGGATGCAGTGCAGTTAAAACTGTTCACTGTTACTGACCATACTGCCTGCCTGCGGGCACTTTTCCTTTCCGTGGGGGAGGGTGGACAGTCTTTCATTAGAAGGTTAGCCTATTCTACTCGGTCATTTAATTAGTATTACAATTCGCACTGATTCCCCTGCGAAGATATGGACATAAGAATATTCGTGTGTGGTCAAAAAATGCCATAAAAACGACAAAATGAAGGCTGTGAAAACATTCACAATGTGCTGTATACACAAAGCACGTGTTCTCACAACTCGAGGAGGTTTCGTGAAAACTTTATATCGTCACACAAAATAAAGTTTTTTTGTTTACAAAGACGATTACAAAGAATGTGGACCAGGGTAATACTTTGAGTTTACAGCTTGTCCAAGGTCATTCATTATTAATACTATTAGGGATATCTTCGGTAAAGACTGACAGCAGGAACATTCCTGTTCTTTACTCAGCAGCTTATTAAAAACAGGGTGTTCAAAACGTTTTTTTTTTACCCAGAAGAGTGACACAGCTTCGCGTTGTGAATCTGTTATTCCGTATTTACAAAGAAAGTGGAATACAGTAATACTACGTGCTATATAGATACATATTTTTAGATATTCAGATCCTTAAATTAATATCATTATTCATTTCTTTAGATACGTGATTCCATACTATATTCCCTATTACAAAACCAATAATTCCAGTCCTGAAATCTGATTGGCTGACACACATTCGAAGAACATACTGTAACACTTAGTTAACATGTCTGGTTTAGTTGAAGAATCGGCTAAGGTAAGTTTCAGGGTTTAATGGTGGGATGGCACCTGTGCTTATTCCCCCCAAACGTTAGAATATGATTTGCACAAAACCCAAAAGAAATACTGCACAGTTCAAGAACCTAGCAACTGTAAAATAAGCTTAAAAACAACTGAACTGAAATGAAAAAAAGTTCAGAGAAAGGCACAAAATATGTTTACTTGGGGTTTAAAAAATTAAAACTAACTAAAACATTCCAAACAGAAGCCGGCCTACCTTCTTTTCTTTGTACCTGATAAAGATGAGGATGGCTTTAAAGATACAGCTAAACTTTTGCAGAACCATTCAAGCGCATTGTTACTGTTTGCTGTAGAAGCCAAAAACATGAGAATCTCAAAATCTAAAAATCTCATGGCGGCAGAATGTACAACTTTAAAAAAATAAATAATAATAATAATAATAAACATTAATTTATATAGCGCCTTGAAAGGTGGCGTCTTAATAGAATGACAAAACCAACAACAATAAATAATACACAAGATATGCATGCTGACAATACACAGTTAGAGGAGACAGTAGATGGTGGTAATAAACACAGTGAGAGCAGAAGGATAAAGAACAGGGGTGAGTTTCCCGAAAACAACTAATCTTAGAGACTTTCAAGCAACTTTACGATGTACGTATGTACGTATGTAAACAATCGATTGACAATTCTTTCATTATATGGTGTCGGTTTTGGTCCTTCAGTGGGATGAAATAAAGTTGTGAAAAGGAATATGAAGTAAACTTGACATCATAGTTTAAGCAAAAGCATATAGATAGGCACAAAAAGGGACCTTATTGTTTCTAAGAGCAAAGAAAAGAAATGACTGACATGCCGTAAAAGAAAACCAAGATTAACTGCGTGGACAGTGTATGCGTCCCGCACGACGTCCTTGATTTAAAGCAATATTTTTTGGCGCGCTGCCATAGTTAAGAATCAATATTTCATGAGAAAAAACTGTTATTTAGAGTTATTGGGTGTACTGGAACTCAATGGAAACATTAACTACTAAGCTTGGCATGTGTCACTCAACAAATACAGGACCTATAATCAAATTTAAAAACCAGTAGATCTAAGCTTTACCGTCAACAATCACGACAGAACATCAAACGGTGTTGAACTACGCGGTATCGACCGCGGGTTTGGGTACGGAATGGAGCAGGCGTGGGACTCAGGACTGGGGCTGAACAACACATTTATTAACTCGAATCGGGAAAGGTACACACACAGGGACAGGGGTTACAGCGCTGCACCTTCACTAACACACACACACACCTGAAGGGAAGAGACTGTATCCCAGCCTCCGTCCCGCTATACAGTCCGGTAGAACCCAGGTGCTGTTCTCAGCCCGCCTTGCGTGCGCAGGACTAAAGCGCCCTGCGTGGCGCTACATTATAAATACATGTTAGGCCCAATGATTTCACTAAAATAATGCATTGCTGCACTTCATACTGAAAATAATATCATCTAGTCAAGTATAAAAATGAATATGAAATATACCCAAGATGACTCATAAATTCATGAGTATAAATAAATGTTCTTTTTTCGAATTTCCTCTGACACAGTACAACACAATATCAAAGTCCTTCATATAAACTCTTAGTGTCCTGTATTCCCAGAGGATGCCCCTGCCGTGAAGTGACTGTGCTCTGTCTGGCGATCTCTGGCGCTCAGGGTGGGCAGGAGGAGGCCAGTTTAAGAAGCACTTAGTGATGAACGAGCGGGTCGGGGAGCACGTAGATGACGAAGGATTTAACGTGCTACTTCAGTTACGATGGGTTTTGGGAAACACTCGTCAATTAACGATCGAGCTTAAGAGCGAGTTTACGATGTTCTTAGCGCTACGACGCTTTCGGGAAACAGAATCATAATATCTAGAAGGATTACCATATATAAAAATAGAAAGAATGATATATGATATATACAAGTAATTATATCATATCATATATTATTAACACCATACCCACCATCTATGTACATTCACATGACCACACATATCAGATCAATATCAAATCAATCACAATGATT
Organism: Lepisosteus oculatus; assembly: GCF_040954835.1. Lineage (NCBI taxonomy): Eukaryota > Metazoa > Chordata > Actinopteri > Semionotiformes > Lepisosteidae > Lepisosteus > Lepisosteus oculatus. The sequence continues at coordinate 222,787 of NW_027168042.1, read as the reverse complement.
AGAATGCGCGCAGAAATCGCCCCTTTCTCTTCCCATCTTTCAGCACATTATACGTCCTCTCCACGATACAAGCCGATATCCGTTATCTTACTCTACAATGCACCTTTTCCCGTGTTGTACGTTCACATTTGGTTCATAAAATCGACACACCTGAAATACTAAATAAGAAAGAAAACAATTATAACACAACGGATGACAGAGCCTCTAGAACAGAAAACCCGTTGGCGTCACACACGCTGAATGTCTCTCTCTCTCCTGCTCAGCAAAACACAACATGTGGGTCAACACCGTGTGAGGCATTAAACATCACCTTCGTGCATTACCGCGATTCATCTGGCACACAACTGTACTACTACAGAAATAATATATATAATGTCGCCACACGAATCTGTAATGAAAATAAAATTAAAAATGCCGCTGGCGTCTCACCCGACTGGCGGCCACAGCGCGTCTGAGGGCTCCCCAGAGAAACGAGCCGCCTGTGACCCCAGGGGCACCTTCACAAACCCCAAGGGCTGTCGCAAAGCCAACTCCATACAGAAAAACGGAACTCATCTGGGGGAAGTTCACAAAATAAAATAATACAATAAAAGATGACATCATATAACCACGGCTCAACGCAGCTGGCTACACGTGTGAGAAGGTGCAGTACTTGAAGTGCGCTGGGCAAACTTCCGAGGTCAAATTCTTCAGCACGGTTGTACCTTTAAAGCGGAGACGACGGCACCGAAATGTTTTGGCGCGCCTTCTCTTTAAAGCCCTGGCCAAATATGAAGACAGTACGTACAGTTATAATTCAAACGGAATTAAAAACTACACATCCCAGTTACCATGGTGGTGCTTGTGATCATTGCGTTTAACCAACGAAACAGGGCGAAAAATCAGTCACATGAATTTGGGGCAGAGTTTCGAAAGCTTAACCTATCAGCAACAAAGCGAAATTTACACGATAGGCTACCTCAAACTGTCAGTTACACGACTGTGTATGTCGCTTAAGCCACTTCTATTTGGCATTTTAGTTATGGAGGCGAGAAGACGCCCCCCCCCCCTCTGGGTGCCTGATTTGCCGCCATCTTTAACCGCTTCGTGTCCAAATCGCAGTAGCTACGCGTACGAAATAAAGTTCATCCCAGCTACAAAACATATATATTTTTGTGGTAAGAGGGAGCAAAACATCAGTATTTACTGCTATTAATTAGTGTACGATTTATAGTTGAAATCTGAGCCTAAATATAAAGTTAAAATCTCGACAAAGCAATGTAGGAAATACAGAGAAAATAAATCCTTTCTGACATCTAAAATCAGTTTCGATCAAGGTCTCTAAAACGAACAAGAAAAAGAGGATTTTCGGAGGGCAATTACGCTGTATTTATATAGAATAAGTGATTTATGAGCAATCTAATTTCTTGTTCGTTTAAAACAGTGAAATGTCAGCTGCAAAAGATCGCCCCAGAAACAGCACTCTCTCTGCCTGTCATAGACGTTCAGGAAAGGCTGAATGAAGTCGTGGTGATCAATAATAACAGTTGTAGGACAAGAAACAAAAGATAGTGAAAACTTAAGATTTTTAAGGCTAAAACTCAAATTCATTCTACAAATTAAGGCAAATGAAAATTCACGACGTTAAAGTGCTAGAGGTGTAAAAAAATACAAAAATGCACATGAGCAAAAAGTTTTAGAAATGGAGCAAACAGAATAAAAGCCATGCCTATAGTGCAGAAGAGGGATGCAGGAACACTTGCTTAGATATACAACAACATTATTTTATTAAACCTTTACAATTTCTTGCATTAGTAATTATCTTTTCGCATACCCCAGCTTGCTCTCCATGAGATACACAGACACACAGATGAAAGAGATAGGGAGAGAGCCTGTGGTCAGAGTACAGGGTCAGCCATTGTACAGCGCCCCTGGAGCAGTTGGGGTTAAGGGCCTTGCTCAGCAGCCCAACGGAGTAGGATTCTTCTGCTGGGTGCGGGATTTATTGTTAAATTATTACTTTAAATGAATACTTTGAGTTACTGAAACAGCCCGCTAATAAAATTGTCGCAATTTTGTTCTCGTTTGGAAGAGAGAATCAAAAATGAGACATAATGATGGTTTCCGGCTTAGACCTTTAAAGGTACCCCCATCACGGAAGAATTTGACCTCGGAACGTTTACCCAGCGTAATATTGTATTTCATTTCACTTTGACCGATTGTCTTTAAATCAATTGTTGTCAGAATATCCCCACCTCCAAACAAGAACAAAATTGCAACAATTTTATTAACTGGCTGTTTCAGTAACTTAAAGTACATATTTAAAGTAATAATTTAACAAGATATGTAAATGTTTTAAGATATGTATATGTTGTGAATGTCTGTAGATTGTATCTTATGATTTAAATACTTTTATTTTTTCACAATCTGGCAATGCCAGACAGAATTCGAATGGCCTTGCAGATCAGAAAATCAAGGAACAAAACAATTATTGCGCCCAGCTCCTCAATGGGATAGCTTTAACTTGCTAATGCGTTGGTGTAACAGTCCGGGTGTGGCAAGCTTTTAATGTCTCCAGACTTCGCGAAAAGAACCCATCTTTCATAGGCACTCTTTCCCCTAGTTTAACAGTCTGTCCAGAAACAAAACATTCCTGTTAAACAAGAGGAATGTAAAACAAATTGTACAAAAGTAAAAAACAATTACTTTTTGACAATGAAAACTGGTGTGTATCTCTCTCTTTGCTGGCGCGCGGGCGCGGTGGGGTGCTGTACCGCCCGCACAGAACATTAAAGTGTCCCTTTCCATTCAATGGGTGTCTGAGTTGCTGTGTCCTATCTTCTGACAGTCGCTGTTGTGAATGTCTGCAGAGTGTATCTTATTTTTAGCATTGTAGCGCTTTCGCCCTGGGGGGCGGCTGAAGAACACCCGGCTGGGGTGCGCGGTGAGGGGCAGGACAGGAGTGGTCAGGGTGGGGTTTAGGTAGGCCGCTGACTATTGCAGCTGCCACACAGTGAAAGGGGCATACGGGCTGGGGAGATCGCCCGTTTTCCATGTAAATAGTTCCCTGGTTCCGCACCCCTCTCTCTCTCCCTCTCCAGATACAGCTGTATGAGCTCCACCAGTCAGGACAGGAGGCTCTACTGTACGCACAGAGGGGTGGTAGAGGGGAACAAGTTGCAAGCCGTGGGGTTGAAGCTGATACCCTGGATCCTCTCCAGACACAGCTGTATGAGCTCCACCAGTCAGGACAGGAGGCTCTACTGTACACAGAGAGGGGCGGGAGGGGGGAACAAGGTACCCAGCCATGGGGTTGAAGCTGATACCCTGGATCCTCTCCAGATACAGCTGTATGAGCCCCACCAGTCATGAGATAATGCTCTACTGTACACAGAGGGGGGCAGGAGGGGGGAACAAGCTGCCCAGCCGTGGGTTTGAAGCTGATACCCCGCTTGATCCTCTCCAGATACAGCTGAATGAGCTCCACCAGTCAAGACAGGAGGCTCTACTGTACACAGAGAGAGGCGGTGGGGGGAACAAGCTGATACCCTGGCTTCTCACACAAACCTTAAAATCACGTAATAGGTTTATTCCATGCTGAAAAAAAGAAGAAAGAATACACATTCCATAGGAATCAGTGCCTTTATATAGCGCCTTTAAAGGTGGCTTCTCAAAGTGCCTTACGGGATAAAAACAACAAAAACAAAAACAATATTGTTTTCCATTGCACTTTGACAGATCATCATTAAATCAATTGTTGATTTAAAGTTTGACAGTAAATGTTTATATTGTAAAGCATACACCGCCATTTCTTTCTAAAAATTAAAAAAATTGTTTGCGCAGTCTAAGAGGGGGGGGGGTCTGCTGACAATCCCCCATACACTCAAGTGAAATATGAATAACCCCAATGTAAACAGCGTATTTACAATTTGTTGATAATAAAAATGTTAAGTTCTCTAAGACTTTGTGATACTTTACCCAGGGAGCTGTGTAAGCATGCGTGGTGACTATTCATTGTTATTAAAAAATGACTTAGATTCGAACATGTTGTGATATTTAGAAATATAAAAAGTCAATTAATTGTCCATCATATTGCTATTTTATTTCTTCAAAGAAATGCTTGTTAAAAGAAAAGTCATGGCACAGGCTGGATTTGAACAGCCAACCTCTCGCTTACAAGTTCAGCACATGAATAGAATTATATCATTATTAATTTCTTTAGATATGCGATTCCATATTATATTCCCTATTAATCAAATTCTAAAAGTATGCTTGTTTGCTCCTGTATTGAGCGTATTTGCAGAAAAGCTTAAAACTACCACTTTTTATACACACGTTATTTCATATGTTAGTTAAAGACTTCGATGCTTAATATTGTTTAGGGAGAAATGGAATACTGGTGTGTATTTTTGTACCGAGACCAGCCATATACAGTTTACATACTGTAATACTGTATGTTTATGTTCCAAAATTAATATCGTTTATGGCCTTCACACGCGTTATGCTCATATTCTTTTTATGCTCAGCTACTAAGATTTCCCTTCAGTGGTAAAATTCCATATAAATATTTAATACTTAAACGGGCACAGTAAAGACATTAAATATACATATACATACTGTATACAGTACAGTTTGCATACAGTAATATGTTTATGTTCCTAAATCAATATCTCTTATGAGCATGCAAAAGGCATGGTGAATTGGAGATTCTCAAAAATGACTGTACTTTGCATGATTGGAAACAAATGCGTGATTGGATCAACGAAATGCTGTGGTGTTACTTTTACAAAGACGGTCAATGAAAAAAAGAATGTGGACCAGGGCAATACTTTGAGTTTACAGCTTGTCCAAGGTCATTCATTAGAACATGTGGTATTATGCGGTACTATGCGAGAATACACGGTATTAATATGGTAACTTGTGTTACACCGCGATAAGCACACCGCAAAATAATGCGGTATCGCCCGTTTGTTTTGAATGGCTGCATCTGTATATCCCTGCTAGTGATGATGACCATGGTCACCTCACCCTCGCAATACACCGGCTGAAAGAACTTAAGAACAGGGTAAATCAAGAACAGGGCATTGGCAATGAGTTCCCCTTCTTTTCATGGTTAAAATCATTTTTTGGGTCTTGGGGACTGTTTTTCTTAAAGCTATTCATGCCTGTTGTAGTGTTTTTGCTGTTGTGCTGTTGTCTGACTAGGGTGACCCCTATGAGGACTCTGTGGTATGAACACATTTAAGGATAAAAAGGAGGGAATGTAATGAAAAGTTACTGAGAAAAAGTGTTTTATTCTATGTTGTTAACGGACAGAGCTGTGCTGCAGAAGCAGCTGGATACTTAGAACAAAGTGTGATAGCACCCAACTTGTCAAGGGCACAGGATGTTTTAATACTGTTTATCTCGGCTGCTTGAAGAAGGGAGTGTGAGAAACCATTTGAATAACTGCTCTTCTTTGCTTAAAGCAAAAACCTATAAGGAATGGAAAATGACTGCTTTGCCTGTCCTTGAAGTGTTGCATCAGCTTAAAAAAGATATAAAACAAGGGGTCTCCCTGCTTGCTTTTGAATCAGCTTTCACTTCTCTGCGCATCAGACAGGTGATGGGTTTTTCCCATATTGCAAAATGAATAAAGACCTTACTGAGTGAATGAGAATACCTCTCCTGGCTAAATCCAGTACGGCCATATTTCATATCAACCCACAGATGCATTGCATAAACACTAGAATTCTGGTTGTACTTAAATTGACCGTATACGTTTTGGATTATGTTTAACCTTCTTCAATTTCTTCAACCATATTTTGAGATGATTACGTTTACAGAAGCAAATATTATTCAGTGCTTTTTCTTCACTCCTTTAATCAAACCCACATTTCTATAAGGAGGGCCATTGTGAAACTCCCCAAAGTGAGCTGAATTAATCTTTTATTCTTCACACCTGCGAAGTCATTCCTTCATTGTGTAATATGAAGGCCTTTCATTATTCACGTATACTACAACATCTGAAAATAATGGGTCTTGAAATAGTTGAATGAAAGAAAATCCTGAATAACTCCTCCAAATGCGTGTTACACTTTCATCAAGTACACACACTTTGAATGTGATGAACTATAAAAAGTTATTTTAACCATACCCAATGGAGCTCGGGAGTGCGATTGCATACACAATCATGTTTTCAGTGTTTGGACATCAGCCGTACATCAGAACAATCATTTCACTAACACAGCTCCATGTTGAGTGACTTCCCTCCAAAAACACAAAGTCACTTTCCCTTAGCAATTATTGCATGGACTTAGATTATCTGCCTTCTGCATCAAGCCCTGTATGATATACTGTACAAAGCCAAGCTTTGGGATAGTGCTTTGTTTGGATCCTTGTCTTGATCCTTTTGGATCCCAGGCGGCTCATTTGCAAATGAGTTTTGACATTAATTATAGTGACTATAGCAATGAGGTGGCACTGTGGTTCACAGAGCTGGGGTCCTGGGTTCAATTCCTGGGGTGCAGTCTGGATGGAATTGTATGTTCTCCCTTCATTTGTGTGGATTTCTTCCAGGTGCTCCAGTTTCTTCCCACAGTCCAAAGACATACAGTACTAGTAGGTTAAGGTGGAACTACAGTCCCAATTTTGCAGACACAAAAGTATTTAATTTCAGTCACAAAATAAAATCATTGACATTATAGAAAAACTTTACAAACTCAAAATTGAGCACAAAATCATGAATTTTGTGAAAGTACTGTAAGTTACGCCATGTTGTAACAAATTCGCATTCCAGTTCCACACAAATTGCGATGTGATGCAGCCCTTCCTGCTCACTAATCACTGTAATGACTAATGCAATGTGATGTAGGAGAGAAAAGGTATAGGTTATGCAGCAAACATTTCACTGCAAAAAACGTTCCATTCCAAGGTTCTTTATGCAGAGTTAACAATGTAATATTATTTATTGGAAAAAACGTAAAAAAGTTGAGAGCAATATTTCCATTGGATTAAACGAGATGTATTCACAAGCCTGCTCCTTTACAATGTCACAGGGCCACATCAGATTACAGGAAGTTTTGCTGCCTCGTTCTGAATCGCAGAACATGGTAATTCTTTAACCTTGAAATGTAGTCTATTTTGTGATGTAAATTGGAGGTTGTACAAGTTATTGTGTGTTCCCCTTTAGATGGCTTCTGGGAAAGCTGGCCTCAACACTGTATTGGATAAGGCACTTAGAAAACAGATTCATGCGTGGACCACAGCAATGTCCCTTTACTGAGAGCCAGCAATCAACGGATGTGTCTGATCGTGAATGGTTTTCCCTGTTGTTTGTTGTATTACTCGGTGTTGCATTTTAAGCTGTGCATGAGGCAGGACCCGGAGGCTGCTGCTTCTGCTGGGATTGAGGAAGAGCTGAGCGCCATGTAAGGCAAAGACACTGCGTTCCACTTTATCAGGTGCCTGGAGTGTAAGAGCTGCAGATAATATTGAGTCACATTAATCCCAACATATTTCAAATATTATGAAAATTAAATAAATTAAATCAAATAACTTTCATTAAAAAAATCAATCACACTTTACCTTGCTTTTTCAGTTGTTTTAAAGGAAAATTGATGCAGAGAATGTGTGAATACTACTTTTTGATGGTTCCAAGGCCAATGTGACCTGTTCTATTGCCTGCTAATTGTACGTTCCAGGTTGAACAATTATTTTTAGGAGGTCAAGGTGTATGAATGATAAGAACAGCTTGAAATTTATTTTCACGGTCGACACACATTTTCGCAAGGGAAAAAAACTGAAATAACCACAGTTACGCAAACACCAGTCCACCAAAAAAAAATCATTTTATTAAAACAAGGTAACATTTTTTTTATCATCATACGGATGAACTGTGCTAAATATATTTCTAAAAAGAAAAAGCAGGACATGAGTCGTGAGCCAAGATCATGAAAAACAAGGGAAGCTTGGAAAGAGTTTAAGGATAGCCCTTACCACGATTGGCGGTCTAACCTTCTTCTTATGGATGTATGTCTCCAGTTCTGTTCCCTTGGCCCTCTGCTTGAAAGAGTCAAAAACCTTCCTCTTTGAATTCTGAAGCTTCTTGCAGATCTTGCTGTGTTTCTCCAACCTCTCTACAGCAAACTTCACCAGCTGAGGGTTTCCACTCTGGCTATTCTCATATGGAAATTCCTCAGCGGTAGGGCACATCAGACTTGTAGGGGACAAATATCTGTTTTCCACTGACAGAGTTTGTTCATCCAGACATGCGGTGTTATTTCTGAAGTGGGCTTGCGCGGCCTGTGCCGCTGACACGTCACTTTCAGGGAGCCTTGCTTTCTTGAGGTACTTTCTCCTTCCACAGGGGACGTCTTCTAGCCCACGGCTGCAAGGGCTCACTTGACGTCTCTCCTGATGGGAAAGCGAAGAGGGAAAGTGCGATTCTGCGCATCCGCCGTCTTCCATTGGAGAACCATAATCAAGGTTGTCTCCTTTGAAAGGAAGGGCTTTCCTTGGAGTGAAGGCTTTTTGCTTCTCCATTCTGCAGGTCAGAAGAGGCACGGCCTTAGAGCGGTGGTTGGCCCACGGTCCTCTGGGGCGAAGCTCGCTCTGCCTCGCCTGGAGTGTCTTCCTTCGGGTCAGGAGTCCTCTATTTTCCCTTCTGGCCACCTCTCTGGAGTCTTCCATCTCTCTCTGAACCATCCTCAGCTCCTCCTGAGCTCTAAAGAGCTTCGCCTGCATCATGGCCTCCTTCTGGCGAATCTCGTCCTTCATCATGTCCTCCTTCCAGCGCATCACATCCTGCAGACTGGCCTCCCTCCGGCGATGCTCCTCCTTCAGCGCGGCCTCTGCCTCGGCCACTTTTCGTAGCTCCTCTTGCAACTGAAAGTGCTCCTTCCCATTGGCATGAGAAGGGCATTGCCCTGGAGGGGTCGCCACCATGGGGAGGACAGTCCTGTCCTTAGGTTTGCGTACTCTTGAGTCCCTTCTGCCCGGCCTCTCGCAGGGCCTCTCATGACCATCCTGAGGCGGGGTGGGGGCAAACAAGGAATCACTCTGTGCTTCCGGGCGGTCCACAGCCGGAACCTCACCAGGGCCGGAGACTTTCCTGTTACCCATAGGCTTCAGGGGGTAAGACCGATCATACCCCACAATGTTCTTCTCGGGGCCCTGTTGGGTTTGGAAGCGATAGCTGTTCCCCGTCTTCTTCTCCGCAGCGTATTTGACATATTGGAAAGATTTTCTCATCTTCTGTAGAGCCGCCTCCTGCCGTCGATTGTATATGGCGATCTATTTTTCTCCTTTTCCTGCATCAGTTTCTCTTGGAAGGTGTCCTTCAGAAGCTGTATCTTGGGAGGCGGGCAGTACGTGGAGATCAGATCCTGTCGCTTTAAGGGCGCGGGTCGATTCGAGTCTGTGTCCTTCGGGGAGGGGGACAGAGCACCAGGCTTAGGACTGGGCTCCATTGGCAAATGAGATATGAGCTTTGTTTCCCAGGTATCTGGAAAAGGCAAAAATGGCAAATAAATGATATCCTGCACAGTCTAGTATGGTCTAATAGAAAAGAATAAAAAAACAATTCAGGAAATACACAACTTTTTAATATTAAACCTAATGGTGTTGAATGCTGCATGCTGACTCAGTAGGAGACAGATCCTAAACATAAACATTATAATTAACATTTGTTTCCCAAATAACATTCTCAATGTTCAGAATGCTTAAAGTCATGAGCTTTTTTAAAAATGTTTAACTGAAACCTGGAAATGTACTATTTCATTTCAAAGCTTGTATTATATCTATGATATAAATGTTTTTTATATAAAATTAACCCATTATGCAACAGGGGTTTGAGCAAAAGTCACTGTGAATAAGGGAATTTATCAATATTAATTAGCCGTTTCACTACATTATAGATAGCTGAAGGATTATGATACAGTATATCGATTTCGCTACAAATTGACAAGAATATTTGATGACACTTACCAAACAAGTCTCAAACAGCGGAGAAATAGTTCACCACGACGATAGCAATGCAATGTTTGACTGCATCTCCCTATGTGATATATCTGTATTTGGGTAAATACAGATCACGTAATTCAGGGAGCACTGTTACGTCAGGTCACCAACCATTATTACGACGCTCATATGTCATAGAGCTCCTTAGGATGTTTGTATAATCTTTATCCAAATTTTCATATGGCCGCAGTTACGGCGTTTATTTTACAGTTAATGTAACAGGATGTCATTATATTTTTCTGTCTTTAAGGTGGCAGACCACTTAACTAAATCTGAGTAGGCGGTTTCTACAAATGGGTCAGATAAAATATTAAATATACAGTAAAAGCTCACACCTATTCATACCCTTTATGTACTGTATATCTACAATTACGTATACTGTATAATACAATAACTACCATTACAAAATGTCTCCCTTTTGATTTGAAGTGGTTCTTTTAAATAAGTAAATTGCAATCACTTAGCCTACATCTGAGCTCCTAATTCATCGCGACGACGGACTGAGACTCCAGTTGGATTTGTGAGAAGTAAAGGGGTGTGCCTGTTTTAAAACCGATTCATACGTCTTAAACACATGGACATAGATAGCAGTCTGTGTTATATAATTTATCTTTTTATTTTATTTAAATTTAAGTATCACATACACATTTTCAAAGTAACTGTACCCCTTTTAATTATGATCCCCATCGCTCACAGCTCCGAAGGTGAGACGAGGGCTACTTCAGATGGGATTTCCAACATTTCTCTCTTAGCTTGTATACCGGTGGAAAGGAGAGGGGTCTTAAAACGTGTTGATAGTAAGATTGGGATGTATTTGCAGTCTAGATATAGTTTTTTTAATGTTCGGAGCCGGCACAGATTCATTTTCTTACGACTGCTTTTCTGGATGACAATAAGAATGCAAACGATGGTGTTAAGGCGAGGCTGTGCCTTAAGGCTCCTCTGCTTACAATATTCAGCGCGTAAATCGCAAACGAGCGCCTCTCTTACGATGAAAATGCGGCAAATAAGAACACGAGATTTAAACCTACGGCTTACAAATTTATGCGTAAACACTAAAACCGTATCTTTAGCAAAACTGGCGAGACAATGTGTTTTATCATTTCAAAAAGTACTGGAAAATAATTAAAGGTTATCACGATAAACAGAGGTTACTGATCTACTACTGTACACTGAGACCAAAAATGAGAGTCCCCCGATCCTCGCAGCCTTCATGCTTTGGTCTTGGCCTGGCCGTTTTTTTTAAGATAATGGGGTCAAGTTAAGAAATTATGCAAGTTTCTAATCAAATCCAAGGGCGCCTCGATCTCCTAAACATCTTTAGAAGGCCGGCGGACCACACTGCACGGTCCGGGTCCGGGCCCTGACCCGGTTCTGGATAATGCCAGCTTAAAGTGAAAAATTCTACTGTACATATTATGTTTCTTATTATTGTATATATGTATAATGTGGCGCGACCGCTTCACGAAGCTAGAAAGAAAGTTATCCGCCATTTTTATTTTACCTGCAATTGAATTTGCCATTAAAATCATTATTAATACCGCAGCTGCTAAATTACTTACCTAAAAGCGTTCAGATACAAAAGCACTTGAGCTGTAATGTTTATATACTGTTGGCCCGATGACCTACTTCAAGAAGAATTGTTACATAGACCGCCAAGGACTGTCATCACACTTTACGTCATAAAGCGCTTTAAAACTTTTGACAAGTTCAACACCTCATATTTTGTACTGTTTATCATGGTAAAAGCAACTCAAAGCAATTCTAAAAATGATCGAAAGGTAAAAATACAAGCTTATACGAGCTGTCGTTTTAACATTTATAACATATATTAAAAAAAAACATATAATCTATTTTAATAAAATAGAAAAGTGTTCTTAGTCTTCACTTAAAAGCTGTTAGAAGCTGCCTTTCTGACAAGAGAGTTCTGTGAGTTCCACAGTCTCAGTGCATTAAAGTCAAAACCAGTTGCTTTTTATTTCCTGTTTTACGACAGAGCAAGGAGGGTGTCCACAGACCACTGTGCACCTGCAGACTGATATGGGGGGTAAAAAGTCTAGAAGTTAGTAAATAAGATTTTAACATATGTTCTAAAACAAACCGGACACCTGTACAGTGATGCCAACACAGTGCTCTGAGCTCCTTCTTTGAGTTAAATCCTAGCATCTGCATTTTTTACAAGTTGTTGCTATGGCAGAGCATGACCAGAGCATAACAGAAACCACCCATTTTCTAACCGCTTCATCCAATTCAGGGTCAGGTGGTCAGGGGGTCGGGGGGTCACGGGGGAGCCAGAGCCTCAGAAAGTAATAAGCAGGAGATACCTGGGACTGGATGGTAGTCCAATGCAGGGAAGACACAGACACTCACCAATTATCCCAGAAGCCAATTAACCTACCAGTAGTTCTTTGAACTTTGGGAGGAAGCCGGAGCACCCAAAGCAAACTCATGCAAACATGGGGAGAACATACAAGCTCCATACAGATAGCACCCCAGGTCCAGAAGTGTACCCAGGGCCTCAGCACTGTGAGCTAGCAATGCTAAACGCTGGGCTACTGTGCATGCTAATTTCTAGGCATCAGGTGATCAATCAGGTAGTGTTTCTCAGATAAAAGGACACCAGTAATTTAGTATGAGATTCAAATTGACCTCAGAACAAAATATAACATGTTATATAACTTATATAGAACTTACTACAGCATAACTGTCTTATATGGCTCTTGTAGAAAATATTAACAGCATGCCTATTAAACATACAGTATCTAGCAATCAGCAATCAAAATAAAAACATTTCCAAACATGGAAACTGCCCAGTTAATGAAGCATTTCAAAGACATTAATCTATTCAATAATTACAGTTTCAAGTAGATAACAGATTTATATTCAGATTACGAAAGTATCATAACAACGGCTGCTTTTGTAAGGAATCCATGAATACCACTGTACATGAGAATTTCACACCTATTTGTAATCAATACACAAAATCCTATTGAATTTCAGGTACTTGTTCATTCAGCATTGCTTGACTCCGCGGACTCCTTGTTGTTTCAATATTCTAGCAATAGGACTAATCGCCAATACAGTGCCGTTGTAATCTATTCCTTCTGCCAGCAGAGGACGGTATTCGCACAGACAGTTCAGGATAAGATACGGTCCTCGCAGTTCACAGTACAACTGGCCACAGCCGTACTCGGAATATGCTCTCGATAACCTCGTTTAGTTTAAGTTTCATATCAACCCACAGATGCATTGCATAAACACTAGAATTCTGGTTGTACTTAAATTGACCGTATACGTTTTGGATTATGTTTAACCTTCTTCAATTTCTTCAACCATATTTTGAGATGATTACGTTTACAGAAGCAAATATTATTCAGTGCTTTTTCTTCACTCCTTTAATCAAACCCACATTTCTATAAGGAGGGCCATTGTGAAACTCCCCAAAGTGAGCTGAATTAATCTTTTATTCTTCACACCTGCGAAGTCATTCCTTCATTGTGTAATATGAAGGCCTTTCATTATTCACGTATACTACAACATCTGAAAATAATGGGTCTTGAAATAGTTGAATGAAAGAAAATCCTGAATAACTCCTCCAAATGCGTGTTACACTTTCATCAGGTACACACACTTTGAATGTGATGAACTATAAAAAGTTATTTTAACCATACCCAATGGAGCTCGGGAGTGCGATTGCATACACAATCATGTTTTCAGTGTTTGGACATCAGCCGTACATCAGAACAATCATTTCACTAACACAGCTCCATGTTGAGTGACTTCCCTCCTAAAACACAAAGTCACTTTTCCTTAGCAATTATTGCATGGACTTAGATTATCTGCCTTCTGCATCAAGCCCTGTATGATATACTGTACAAAGCCAAGCTTTGGGATAGTGCTTTGTTTGGATCCTTGTCTTGATCCTTTTGGATCCCAGGCGGCTCATTTGCAAATGAGTTTTGACATTAATTATAGTGACTATAGCAATGAGGTGGCACTGTGGTTCACAGAGCTGGGGTCCTGGGTTCAATTCCTGGGGTGCAGTCTGGATGGAATTGTATATTCTCCCTTCATTTGTGTGGATTTCTTCCAGGTGCTCCAGTTTCTTCCCACAGTCCAAAGACATACAGTACTAGTAGGTTAAGGTGGAACTACAGTCCCAATTTTGCAGACACAAAAGTATTTAATTTCAGTCACAAAATAAAATCATTGACATTATAGAAAAACTTTACAAACTCAAAATTGAGCACAAAATCATGAATTTTGTGAAAGTACTGTAAGTTACGCCATGTTGTAACAAATTCGCATTCAAGTTCCACACAAATTGCGATGTGATGCAGCCCTTCCTGCTCACTAATCACTGTAATGACTAATGCAATGTGATGTAGGAGAGAAAAGGTATAGGTTATGCAGCAAACATTTCACTGCAAAAAAACGTTCCATTCCAAGGTTCTTTATGCAGAGTTAACAATGTAATATTATTTATTGGCAAAAACGTAAAAAAGTTGAGAGCAATATTTCCATTGGATTAAACGAGATGTATTCACAAGCCTGCTCCTTTACAATGTCACAGGGCCACATCAGATTACAGGAAGTTTTGCTGCCTCGTTCTGAATCGCAGAACATGGTAATTCTTTAACCTTGAAATGTAGTCTATTTTGTGATGTAAATTGGAGGTTTTACAAGTTATTGTGTGTTCCCCTTTAGATGGCTTCTGGGAAAACTGGCCTCAACACTGTATTGGATAAGGCACTTAGAAAACAGATTCATGCGTGGACCACAGCAATGTCCCTTTACTGAGAGCCAGCAATCAACGGATGTGTCTGATCGTGAATGGTTTTCCCTGTTGTTTGTTGTATTACTCGGTGTTGCATTTTAAGCTGTGCATGAGGCAGGACCCGGAGGCTGCTGCTTCTGCTGGGTTGAGGAAGAGCTGAGCGCCATGTAAGGCAAAGACACTGCGTTCCACTTTATCAGGTGTCTGGAGTGTAAGAGCTGCTGATAATATTGAGTCACATTAATCCCAACATATTTCAAATATTATGAAAATTAAATAAATTAAATCAAATAACTTTCATTAAAAAAATCAATCACACTTTACCTTGCTTTTTCAGTTGTTTTAAAGGAAAATTGATGCAGAGAATGTGTGAATACTACTTTTTGATAGTTCCAAGGCCAATGTGACCTGTTCTATTGCCTGCTAATTGTACGTTCCAGGTTGAACAATTATTTTTAGGAGGTCAAGGTGTATGAATGATAAGAACAGTTTGAAATTTATTTTCACGGTCGACACACATTTTCGCAAGGGAAAAAAACTGAAATAACCACAGTTACGCAAACACCAGTCCACCAAAAAAAAATCATTTTATTAAAACAAGGTAACATTTTTTTTATCATCATACGGATGAACTGTGCTAAATATATTTCTAAAAAGAAAAAACAGGACGTGAGTCGTGAGCCAAGATCATGACTCTTTTACTAGATTTTTACAACAGAATTCAGAAGTCACTAAGACCCATTTATTCTGTCTAGCAAATGTGCCTTTGCGGCAGTTTTTCAGAAGAGTACTTCATAAAACACAATTATTTATTGTTTACATTGATTTATAAGCTGAGTCTGACTCTAGGAGAAAACAAGGGAAGCTTGGAAAGAGTTTAAGGATAGCCCTTACCACGATTGGCGGTCTAACCTTTTTCTTATGGATGTATGTCTCCAGTTCTGTTCCCTTGGCCCTGTGCTTGAAAGAGTCAAAAACCTTCCTCTTTGAATTCTGAAGCTTCTTGCAGATCTTGCTGTGTTTCTCCAACCTCTCTACAGCAAACTTCCTGTGACACAGTTCACAGGGCACCAGCTGAGGGTTTCCACTCTGGCTATTCTCATATGGAAATTGCTCAGCGGTAGGGCACATCAGACTTGTAGGGGACAAATATCTGTTTTCCACTGACAGAGTTTGTTCATCCAGACATGCGGTGTTATTTCTGAAGTGGGCCTGCGCGGCCTGTGCCGCTGACACGTCACTTTCAGGGAGCCTTGCTTTCTTGAGATACTTTCTCCTTCCACAGGGGACGTCTTCTAGCCCACGGCTGCAAGGGCTCACTTGACGTCTCTCCTTATGGGAAAGCGCAGAGGGAAAGTGCGATTCTGCGCATCCGCCGTCTTCCATTGGAGAACCATAATCAAGGTTGTCTCCTTTGAAAGGAAGGGCTTTCCTTGGAGTGAAGGCTTTTTGCTTCTCCATTCTGCAGGTCAGAAGAGGCACGGCCTTAGAGCGGTGGTTGGCCCACGGTCCTCTGGGGCGAAGCTCGCTCTGCCTCGCCTGGAGTGTCTTCCTTCGGGTCAGGAGTCCTCTATTTTCCCTTCCGGCCACCTCTCTGGAGTCTTCCATCTCTCTCTGAACCATCCCCAGCTCCTCCTGAGCTCTAAAGAGCTTCGCCTGCATCATGGCCTCCTTCTGGCGAATCTCGTCCTTCATCATGGCCTCCTTCCGGCGCATCACATCCTGCAGACTGGCCTCCCTCCGGCGATGCTCCTCCTTCAGCGCGGCCTCTGCCTCGGCCACTTTTCGTAGCTCCTCTTGCAACTGAAAGTGCTCCTTCCCATTGGCATGAGAAGGGCATTGCCCTGGAGGGGTCGCCAACATGGGGAGGACAGTCCTGTCCTTAGGTTTGCGTACTCTTGAGCCCCTCCTGCCCGGCCTCTCGCAGGGCCTCTCATGACCATCCTGAGGCGGGGTGGGGGCAAACAAGGAATCACTCTGTGCTTCCGGGCGGTCCACAGCCCGAACCTCACCAGGGCCGGAGACTTTCGTGTTACCCATAGGCTTCAGGGGGTAAGACCGATCATACCCCACAATGTTCTTCTCGGGGCCCTGTTGGGATTGGAAGCGATAGCTGTTCCCCGTCTTCTTCTCCGCAGCGTATTTGACATATTGGAAAGATTTTCTCATCTTCTGTAGAGCCGCCTCCTGCTGTCGATTGTATATGGCGATCATTTTTTTCTCCTTTTCCTGCATCAGTTTCTCTTGGAAGGTGTCCTTCAGAAGCTGTATCTTGGGAGGCGGGCAGTACGTGGAGATCAGATCCTGTCGCCTTAAGGGCGCGGGTCGATTCGAGTCTGTGACCTTCGGGGGGGGGGGGCAGAGCACCAGGCTTAGGACTGGGCTCCATTGGCAAATGAGATATAAGCTTTGTTTCCCAGGTATCTGGAAAAGGCAAAAATGGCAAATAAATGATATCCTGCACAGTCTAGTATGGTCTAATAGAAAAGAATAAAAAAAACAATTCAGGAAATACACAACTTTTTAATATTAAACCTAATGATGTTGAATGCTGCATGCTGACTCAGTAGGAGACAGATCCTAAACATAAACATTATAATAAACATTTGTTTCCCAAATAACATTCTCAATGTTCAGAATGCTTAAAGTCATGAGCTTTTTTAAAAATGTTTAACTGAAACCTGGAAATGTACTATTTCATTTCAAAGCTTGTATTATATCTATGATATAAATGTTTTTTTATATAAAATTAACCCATTATGCAACAGGGGTTTGAGCAAAAGTCACTGTGAATAAGGGAATTTATCAATATTAATTAGCCGTTTCACTACATTATAGATAGCTGAAGGATTATGATACAGTATATCGATTTCGCTACAAATTGACAAGAATATTTGATGACACTTACCAAACAAGTCTCAAACAGCGGAGAAATAGTTCACCACGACGATAGCAATGCAATGTTTGACTGCATCTCCCTATGTGATATATCTGTATTTGGGTAAATACAGATCACGTAATTCAGGGAGCACTGTTACGTCAGGTCACCAACCATTATTACGACGCTCATATGTCATAGAGCTCCTTAGGATGTTTGTATAATCTTTATCCAAATTTTCATATGGCCGCAGTTACGGCATTTATTTTACAGTTAATGTAACAGGGTGTCATTATATTTTTCTGTCTTTATGGTGGCAGACCACTTAACTAAATCTGAGTAGGCGGTTTCTACAAGTGGGTCAGATAAAATACTAAATATACAGTAAAAGCTCACACCTATTCATACCCTTTATGTACTGTATATCTACAATTACGTATACTGTATAATACGATAACTACCATTACAAAATGTCTCCCTTTTGATTTGAAGTGGTTCTTTTAAATAAGTAAATTGCAATCACTTAGCCTACATCTGAGCTCCTATTTCATCGCGACGACGGACTGAGACTCCAGTCGGATTTGTGAGAAGGGGTGTGCCTGTTTTAAAACCGATTCATACGTCTTAAACACATGGACGTAGATAGCACAGTCTGTGTTATATAATTTATCTTTTTATTTTATTTAAATTTAAGTATCACATACACATTTTCAAAGTAACTGTACCCCTTTTAATTATGATCCCCATCGCTCACAGCTCCGAAGCTGAGACGAGGGCTACTTCAGATGGGATTTCCAACATTTCTCTCTTAGCTTGTATACCGGTGGAAAGGAGAGGGCTCTTAAAACGTGTTGATAGTAAGATTGGGATGTATTTGCAGTCTAGATATAGTTTTTTAATGTTCGGAGCCGCCACAGATTCATTTTCTTACGACTGCTTTTCTGGATGACAATAACAATGCAAACGATGGTGTTAAGGTGAGGCTGTGCCTTAAGGCTCCTCTGCTTACAATATTCAGCGCGTAAATCGCAAACGAGCGCCTCTCTTACGATGAAAATGCGGCAAATAAGAACACGAGATTTAAACCTACGGCTTACAAATTTATGCGTAAACACTAAAACCGTATCTTTAGCAAAACTGGCGAGACAATGTGTTTTATCATTTAAAAAAGTACTGGAAAATAATTAAAGGTTATCACGATAAACAGAGGTTACTGATCTACTACTGTACGCTGTGACCAAAAATGAGAGTCCCCCGATCCTCGCAGCCTTCATGCTTTGGCCTGGGCCTGGCCGTTTTTTTTTTAAGATAATGGGGTCAAGTTAAGAAATTATGCAAGTTTCTAATCAAATCCAAGGGCGCCCCGATCTCCTAAACATCTTTAGAAGGCCGACGGACCACACTGCACGGTCCGGGTCCGGGCCCTGACCCGGTTCTGGATAATGCCAGCTTAAAGTGAAAAATTCTACTGTACATATTATGTTTCTTATTATTGTATATATGTATAATATAGCGCGACCGCTTCACGAAGCTAGAAAGAAAGTTATCCGCCATTTTTATTTTACCTGCAATTGAATTTGCCATTAAAATCATTATTAATACCGCAGCTGCTAAATTACTTACCTAAAAGCGTTCAGATACAAAAGCACTTGAGCTGTAATGTTTATATACTGTTGGCCCGATGACCTACATCAAGAAGAATTGTTACATAGACCGCCAAGGACTGTCATCACACTTTACATCATAAAGCGCTTTAAAACTTTTGACAAGTTCAACACCTCATATTTTGTACTGTTTATCGTGGTAAAAGCAACTCAAAGCAATTATAAAAATGATCGAAAGGTAAAAATACAAGCTTATAGAGCTGTCATTTTAACATTTATAACATATATTTAAACAAAATATATATAATCTATTTGAATAAAATAGAAAAGTGTTCTTAGTCTTCACTTAAAAGCTGTTAGAAGCTGCCTTTCTGACAAGAGAGTTCTGTGAGTTCCACAGTCTCAGTGCATTAAAGTCAAAACCAGTTCCTTTTTATTTCCTGTTTTACGACAGAGCAAGGAGGGTGTCCACAGACCACTGTGCACCTGCAGGCTGATATGGGGGGTAAAAAGTCTAGAAGTGAGTAAATAAGATTTTAGCACATGTTCTAAAACAAACCGGACACCTGTACAGCGATGCCAACACAGTGATCTGAGCTCCTTCTTTGAGTTAAATCCTAGCATCTGCATTTTTTACAAGTTGTTGCTATGGCAGAGCATGACCAGAGCATAACAGAAACCACCCATTTTCTAACCGCTTCATCCAATTCAGGGTCAGGGGGTCAGGGGGTCGCGGGGAACGGGGGAGCCAGAGCCTCAGAAAGTAATAAGCAGGAGATACCTGGGACTGGATGGTAGTCCAATGCAGGGAAGACACAGACACTCACCAATTATCCCAGAAGCCAATTAACCTACCAGTAGTTCTTTGAAGTGTGGGAGGAAGCCGGAGCACCCAAAGCAAACTCATGCAAACATGGGGAGAACATACAAGCTCCATACAGATAGCACCCCAGGTCCAGAAGTGTACCCAGGGCCTCAGCACTGTGAGCTAGCAATGCTAAACGCTGGGCTACTGTGCATGCTAATTTCTAGGCATCAGGTGATCAATCAGGTAGTGTTTCTCAGATAAAAGGACACCAGTAATTTAGTATGAGATTCAAATTGACCTCAGAACAAAAAACTGTATAACTTATGTTATATAACTTATGTATAACTTACTACAGCATAACTGTCTTACTTGGCTCTTGTAGAAAATATTAACAGCATGCCTATTAAACATACAGTATCTAGCAATCAGCAATCAAAATAAAAACATTTCCAAACATGGAAACTGCCCAGTTAATGAAGCATTTCAAAGACATTAATCTATTCAATAATTACAGTTTTAAGTAGATAACAGATTTATATTCAGATTACGAAAGTATCATAACAACGGCTGCTTGTGTAAGGAATCCATGAATACCACTGTACATGAGAATTCCACACCTATTTGTAATCAATACACAAAATCCTATTGAATTTCAGGTACTTGTTTATTCAGCATTGCTTGACTCCGCGGACTCCTTGTTGTTTCAATATTCTAGCAATAGGACTAATCGCCAATACAGTGCCGTTGTAATCTATTCCTTCTGCCAGCAGAGGACGGTATTCACACAGCCAGTTCAGGATAAGATACGGTCCTCGCAGTTCATAGTACAACTGGCCACAGCCGTACTCGGAATATGCTCTCGATAACCTCGTTTAGTTTAAGTACGGCCGTATTTCATATCAACCCACAGATGCATTGCATAAACACTAGAATTCTGGTTGTACTTAAATTGACCTTATACGTTTTGGATTATGTTTAACCTTCTTCAATTTCTTCAACCATATTTTGAGATGATTACGTTTACAGAAGCAAATATTATTCAGTGCTTTTTCTTCACTCCTTTAATCAAACCCACATTTCTATAAGGAGGGCCATTGTGAAACTCCCCAAAGTGAGCTGAATTAATCTTTTATTCTTCACACCTGCGAAGTCATTCCTTCATTGTGTAATATGAAGGCCTTTCATTATTCACGTATACTACAACATCTGAAAATAATGGGTCTTGAAATAGTTGAATGAAAGAAAATCCTGAATAACTCCTCCAAATGCGTGTTACACTTTCATCAAGTACACACACTTTGAATGTGATGAACTATAAAAAGTTATTTTAACCATACCCAATGGAGCTCGGGAGTGCGATTGCATACACAATCATGTTTTCAGTGTTTGGACATCAGCCGTACATCAGAACAATCATTTCACTAACACAGCTCCGTGTTGAGTGATATATCTGTATTTGGGTATATACAGATCATGTAATTCAGGGAGCACTGTTACGTCAGGTCACCAACCATTATTACGACGCTCATATGTCATAGAGCTCCTTAGGATGTTTGTATAATTTGTATCCAAATTTTCATATGGCCGCAGTTACGGCGTTTATTTTACAGTTAATGTAACAGGGTGTCATTATATTTTTCTGTCTTTATGGTGGCAGACCACTTAACTAAATCTGAGTAGGCGGTTTCTACAAGTGGGTCAGATAAAATATTAAATATACAGTAAAAGCTCACACCTATTCATACCCTTTATGTACTGTATATCTACAATTACGTATACTGTATAATACGATAACTACCATTACAAAATGGCTCCCTTTTGATTTGAAGTGGTTCTTTTAAATAAGTAAATTGCAATCACTTAGCCTACATCTGAGCTCCTAATTCATCGCGACGACGGACTGAGACTCCAGTTGGATTTGTGAGAAGTAAAGGGGTGTGCCTGTTTTAAAACCGATTCATACGTCTTAAACACATGGACATAGATAGCAGTCTGTGTTATATAATTTATCTTTTTATTTTATTTAAATTTAAGTATCACATACACATTTTCAAAGTAACTGTACCCCTTTTAATTATGATCCCCATCGCTCACAGCTCCGAAGGTGAGACGAGGGCTACTTCAGATGGGATTTCCAATATTTCTCTCTTAGCTTGTATACCGGTGGAAAGGAGAGGGCTCTTAAAACGTGTTGATAGTAAGATTGGGATGTATTTGCAGTCTAGATATAGTTTTTTTAATGTTCGGAGCCGCCACAGATTCATTTTCTTACGACTGCTTTTCTGGATGACAATGACAATGCAAACGATGGTGTTAAGGCGAGGCTGTGCCTTAAGGCTCCTCTGCTTACAATATTCAGCGCGTAAATCGCAAACGAGCGCCTCTCTTACGATGAAAATGCAGAAAATAAGACCACGAGATTTAAACCTACGGCTTACAAATTTATGCGTAAACACTAAAACCGTATCTTTAGCAAAACTGGCGAGACAATGTGTTTTATCATTTAAAAAAGTACTGGAAAATAATTAAAGGTTATCACGATAAACAGAGGTTACTGATCTACTACTGTACGCTGTGACCAAAAATGAGAGTCCCCCGATCCTCGCAGCCTTCATGCTTTGGTCTTGGCCTGGCCGTTTTTTTTTAAGATAATGGGGTCAAGTTAAGAAATTATGCAAGTTTCTAATCAAATCCAAGGGCGCCCCGATCTCCTAAACATCTTTAGAAGGCCGACGGACCACACTGCACGGTCCGGGTCCGGGCCCTGACCCGGTTCTGGATAATGCCAGCTTAAAGTGAAAAATTCTACTGTACATATTATGTTTCTTATTATGGTATATATGTATAATGTGGCGCGACCGCTTCACGAAGCTAGAAAGAAAGTTATCCGCCATTTTTATTTTACCTGCAATTGAATTTGCCATTAAAATCATTATTAATACCGCAGCTGCTAAATTACTTACCTAAAAGCGTTCAGATACAAAAGCACTTGAGCTGTAATGTTTATATACTGTTGGCCCGATGACCTACTTCAAGAAGAATTGTTACATAGACCGCCAAGGACTGTCATCACACTTTACGTCATAAAGCGCTTTAAAACTTTAGACAAGTTCAACACCTCATATTTTGTACTGTTTATCATGGTAAAAGCAACTCAAAGCAATTATAAAAATGATCGAAAGGTAAAAATACAAGCTTATACGAGCTGTCGTTTTAACATTTATAACATATATTTAAACAAAACATATATAATCTATTTTAATAAAATAGAAAAGTGTTCTTAGTCTTCACTTAAAAGCTGTTAGAAGCTGCCTTTCTGACAAGAGAGTTCTGTGAGTTCCACAGTCTCAGTGCATTAAAGTCAAAACCAGTTGCTTTTTATTTCCTCTTTTACGACAGAGCAAGGAGGGTGTCCACAGACCACTGTGCACCTGCAGGCTGATATGGGGGGTAAAAAGTCGAAGTTAGTAAATAAGATTTTAGCACATGTTCTAAAACAAACCGGACACCTGTACAGTGATGCCAACACAGTGCTCTGAGCTCCTTCTTTGAGTTAAATCCTAGCATCTGCATTTTTTACAAGTTGTTGCTATGGCAGAGCATGACCAGAGCATAACAGAAACCACCCATTTTCTAACCGCTTCATCCAATTCAGGGTCAGGGGGTCAGGGGGTCGCGGGGCACGGGGGAGCCAGAGCCTCAGAAAGTAATAAGCAGGAGATACCTGGGACTGGATGGTAGTCCAATGCAGGAAAGACACAGACACTCACCAATTATCCCAGAAGCCAATTAACCTACCAGTAGTTCTTTGAACTGTGGGAGGAAGCCGGAGCACCCAAAGCAAACTCATGCAAACATGGGGAGGACATACAAGCTCCATACAGATAGCACCCCAGGTCCAGAAGTGTACCCAGGGCCTCAGCACTGTGAGCTAGCAATGCTAAACGCTGGGCTACTGTGCATGCTAATTTCTAGGCATCAGGTGATCAATCAGGTAGTGTTTCTCAGATAAAAGGACACCAGTAATTTAGTATGAGATTCAAATTGACCTCAGAACAAAAAACTGTATAACTTATGTTATATAACTTATGTATAACTTACTACAGCATAACTGTCTTATTTGGCTCTTGTAGAAAATATTAACAGCATGCCTATTAAACATACAGTATCTAGCAATCAGCAATCAAAATAAAAACATTTCCAAACATGGAAACTGCCCAGTTAATGAAGCATTTCAAAGACATTAATCTATTCAATAATTACAGTTTTAAGTAGATAACAGATTTATATTCAGATTACGAAAGTATCATAACAACGGCTGCTTGTGTAAGGAATCCATGAATACCACTGTACATGAGAATTCCACACCTATTTGTAATCAATACACAAAATCCTATTGAATTTCAGGTACTTGTTTATTCAGCATTGCTTGACTCCGCGGACTCCTTGTTGTTTCAATATTCTAGCAATAGGACTAATCGCCAATACAGTGCCGTTGTAATCTATTCCTTCTGCCAGCAGAGGACGGTATTCGCACAGCCAGTTCAGGATAAGATACGGTCCTCGCAGTTCACAGTACAACTGGCCACAGCCGTACTCGGAATATGCTCTCGATAACCTCGTTTAGTTTAAGTACGGCCGTATTTCATATCAACCCACAGATGCATTGCATAAACACTAGAATTCTGGTTGTACTTAAATTGACCTTATACGTTTTGGATTATGTTTAACCTTCTTCAATTTCTTCAACCATATTTTGAGATGATTACGTTTACAGAAGCAAATATTATTCAGTGCTTTTTCTTCACTCCTTTAATCAAACCCACATTTCTATAAGGAGGGCCATTGTGAAACTCCCCAAAGTGAGCTGAATTAATCTTTTATTCTTCACACCTGCGAAGTCATTCCTTCATTGTGTAATATGAAGGCCTTTCATTATTCACGTATACTACAACATCTGAAAATAATGGGTCTTGAAATAGTTGAATGAAAGAAAATCCTGAATAACTCCTCCAAATGCGTGTTACACTTTCATCAAGTACACACACTTTGAATGTGATGAACTATAAAAAGTTATTTTAACCATACCCAATGGAGCTCGGGAGTGCGATTGCATACACAATCATGTTTTCAGTGTTTGGACATCAGCCGTACATCAGAACAATCATTTCACTAACACAGCTCCGTGTTGAGTGATATATCTGTATTTGGGTATATACAGATCATGTAATTCAGGGAGCACTGTTACGTCAGGTCACCAACCATTATTACGACGCTCATATGTCATAGAGCTCCTTAGGATGTTTGTATAATTTGTATCCAAATTTTCATATGGCCGCAGTTACGGCGTTTATTTTACAGTTAATGTAACAGGGTGTCATTATATTTTTCTGTCTTTATGGTGGCAGACCACTTAACTAAATCTGAGTAGGCGGTTTCTACAAGTGGGTCAGATAAAATATTAAATATACAGTAAAAGCTCACACCTATTCATACCCTTTATGTACTGTATATCTACAATTACGTATACTGTATAATACGATAACTACCATTACAAAATGGCTCCCTTTTGATTTGAAGTGGTTCTTTTAAATAAGTAAATTGCAATCACTTAGCCTACATCTGAGCTCCTAATTCATCGCGACGACGGACTGAGACTCCAGTTGGATTTGTGAGAAGTAAAGGGGTGTGCCTGTTTTAAAACCGATTCATACGTCTTAAACACATGGACATAGATAGCAGTCTGTGTTATATAATTTATCTTTTTATTTTATTTAAATTTAAGTATCACATACACATTTTCAAAGTAACTGTACCCCTTTTAATTATGATCCCCATCGCTCACAGCTCCGAAGGTGAGACGAGGGCTACTTCAGATGGGATTTCCAATATTTCTCTCTTAGCTTGTATACCGGTGGAAAGGAGAGGGCTCTTAAAACGTGTTGATAGTAAGATTGGGATGTATTTGCAGTCTAGATATAGTTTTTTTAATGTTCGGAGCCGCCACAGATTCATTTTCTTACGACTGCTTTTCTGGATGACAATGACAATGCAAACGATGGTGTTAAGGCGAGGCTGTGCCTTAAGGCTCCTCTGCTTACAATATTCAGCGCGTAAATCGCAAACGAGCGCCTCTCTTACGATGAAAATGCAGAAAATAAGACCACGAGATTTAAACCTACGGCTTACAAATTTATGCGTAAACACTAAAACCGTATCTTTAGCAAAACTGGCGAGACAATGTGTTTTATCATTTAAAAAAGTACTGGAAAATAATTAAAGGTTATCACGATAAACAGAGGTTACTGATCTACTACTGTACGCTGTGACCAAAAATGAGAGTCCCCCGATCCTCGCAGCCTTCATGCTTTGGTCTTGGCCTGGCCGTTTTTTTTTAAGATAATGGGGTCAAGTTAAGAAATTATGCAAGTTTCTAATCAAATCCAAGGGCGCCCCGATCTCCTAAACATCTTTAGAAGGCCGACGGACCACACTGCACGGTCCGGGTCCGGGCCCTGACCCGGTTCTGGATAATGCCAGCTTAAAGTGAAAAATTCTACTGTACATATTATGTTTCTTATTATGGTATATATGTATAATGTGGCGCGACCGCTTCACGAAGCTAGAAAGAAAGTTATCCGCCATTTTTATTTTACCTGCAATTGAATTTGCCATTAAAATCATTATTAATACCGCAGCTGCTAAATTACTTACCTAAAAGCGTTCAGATACAAAAGCACTTGAGCTGTAATGTTTATATACTGTTGGCCCGATGACCTACTTCAAGAAGAATTGTTACATAGACCGCCAAGGACTGTCATCACACTTTACGTCATAAAGCGCTTTAAAACTTTAGACAAGTTCAACACCTCATATTTTGTACTGTTTATCATGGTAAAAGCAACTCAAAGCAATTATAAAAATGATCGAAAGGTAAAAATACAAGCTTATACGAGCTGTCGTTTTAACATTTATAACATATATTTAAACAAAACATATATAATCTATTTTAATAAAATAGAAAAGTGTTCTTAGTCTTCACTTAAAAGCTGTTAGAAGCTGCCTTTCTGACAAGAGAGTTCTGTGAGTTCCACAGTCTCAGTGCATTAAAGTCAAAACCAGTTGCTTTTTATTTCCTCTTTTACGACAGAGCAAGGAGGGTGTCCACAGACCACTGTGCACCTGCAGGCTGATATGGGGGGTAAAAAGTCGAAGTTAGTAAATAAGATTTTAGCACATGTTCTAAAACAAACCGGACACCTGTACAGTGATGCCAACACAGTGCTCTGAGCTCCTTCTTTGAGTTAAATCCTAGCATCTGCATTTTTTACAAGTTGTTGCTATGGCAGAGCATGACCAGAGCATAACAGAAACCACCCATTTTCTAACCGCTTCATCCAATTCAGGGTCAGGGGGTCAGGGGGTCGCGGGGCACGGGGGAGCCAGAGCCTCAGAAAGTAATAAGCAGGAGATACCTGGGACTGGATGGTAGTCCAATGCAGGAAAGACACAGACACTCACCAATTATCCCAGAAGCCAATTAACCTACCAGTAGTTCTTTGAACTGTGGGAGGAAGCCGGAGCACCCAAAGCAAACTCATGCAAACATGGGGAGGACATACAAGCTCCATACAGATAGCACCCCAGGTCCAGAAGTGTACCCAGGGCCTCAGCACTGTGAGCTAGCAATGCTAAACGCTGGGCTACTGTGCATGCTAATTTCTAGGCATCAGGTGATCAATCAGGTAGTGTTTCTCAGATAAAAGGACACCAGTAATTTAGTATGAGATTCAAATTGACCTCAGAACAAAAAACTGTATAACTTATGTTATATAACTTATGTATAACTTACTACAGCATAACTGTCTTATTTGGCTCTTGTAGAAAATATTAACAGCATGCCTATTAAACATACAGTATCTAGCAATCAGCAATCAAAATAAAAACATTTCCAAACATGGAAACTGCCCAGTTAATGAAGCATTTCAAAGACATTAATCTATTCAATAATTACAGTTTTAAGTAGATAACAGATTTATATTCAGATTACGAAAGTATCATAACAACGGCTGCTTGTGTAAGGAATCCATGAATACCACTGTACATGAGAATTCCACACCTATTTGTAATCAATACACAAAATCCTATTGAATTTCAGGTACTTGTTTATTCAGCATTGCTTGACTCCGCGGACTCCTTGTTGTTTCAATATTCTAGCAATAGGACTAATCGCCAATACAGTGCCGTTGTAATCTATTCCTTCTGCCAGCAGAGGACGGTATTCGCACAGCCAGTTCAGGATAAGATACGGTCCTCGCAGTTCACAGTACAACTGGCCACAGCCGTACTCGGAATATGCTCTCGATAACCTCGTTTAGTTTAAGTACGGCCGTATTTCATATCAACCCACAGATGCATTGCATAAACACTAGAATTCTGGTTGTACTTAAATTGACCTTATACGTTTTGGATTATGTTTAACCTTCTTCAATTTCTTCAACCATATTTTGAGATGATTACGTTTACAGAAGCAAATATTATTCAGTGCTTTTTCTTCACTCCTTTAATCAAACCCACATTTCTATAAGGAGGGCCATTGTGAAACTCCCCAAAGTGAGCTGAATTAATCTTTTATTCTTCACACCTGCGAAGTCATTCCTTCATTGTGTAATATGAAGGCCTTTCATTATTCACGTATACTACAACATCTGAAAATAATGGGTCTTGAAATAGTTGAATGAAAGAAAATCCTGAATAACTCCTCCAAATGCGTGTTACACTTTCATCAAGTACACACACTTTGAATGTGATGAACTATAAAAAGTTATTTTAACCATACCCAATGGAGCTCGGGAGTGCGATTGCATACACAATCATGTTTTCAGTGTTTGGACATCAGCCGTACATCAGAACAATCATTTCACTAACACAGCTCCGTGTTGAGTGATATATCTGTATTTGGGTATATACAGATCATGTAATTCAGGGAGCACTGTTACGTCAGGTCACCAACCATTATTACGACGCTCATATGTCATAGAGCTCCTTAGGATGTTTGTATAATTTGTATCCAAATTTTCATATGGCCGCAGTTACGGCGTTTATTTTACAGTTAATGTAACAGGGTGTCATTATATTTTTCTGTCTTTATGGTGGCAGACCACTTAACTAAATCTGAGTAGGCGGTTTCTACAAGTGGGTCAGATAAAATATTAAATATACAGTAAAAGCTCACACCTATTCATACCCTTTATGTACTGTATATCTACAATTACGTATACTGTATAATACGATAACTACCATTACAAAATGGCTCCCTTTTGATTTGAAGTGGTTCTTTTAAATAAGTAAATTGCAATCACTTAGCCTACATCTGAGCTCCTAATTCATCGCGACGACGGACTGAGACTCCAGTTGGATTTGTGAGAAGTAAAGGGGTGTGCCTGTTTTAAAACCGATTCATACGTCTTAAACACATGGACATAGATAGCAGTCTGTGTTATATAATTTATCTTTTTATTTTATTTAAATTTAAGTATCACATACACATTTTCAAAGTAACTGTACCCCTTTTAATTATGATCCCCATCGCTCACAGCTCCGAAGGTGAGACGAGGGCTACTTCAGATGGGATTTCCAATATTTCTCTCTTAGCTTGTATACCGGTGGAAAGGAGAGGGCTCTTAAAACGTGTTGATAGTAAGATTGGGATGTATTTGCAGTCTAGATATAGTTTTTTTAATGTTCGGAGCCGCCACAGATTCATTTTCTTACGACTGCTTTTCTGGATGACAATGACAATGCAAACGATGGTGTTAAGGCGAGGCTGTGCCTTAAGGCTCCTCTGCTTACAATATTCAGCGCGTAAATCGCAAACGAGCGCCTCTCTTACGATGAAAATGCAGAAAATAAGACCACGAGATTTAAACCTACGGCTTACAAATTTATGCGTAAACACTAAAACCGTATCTTTAGCAAAACTGGCGAGACAATGTGTTTTATCATTTAAAAAAGTACTGGAAAATAATTAAAGGTTATCACGATAAACAGAGGTTACTGATCTACTACTGTACGCTGTGACCAAAAATGAGAGTCCCCCGATCCTCGCAGCCTTCATGCTTTGGTCTTGGCCTGGCCGTTTTTTTTTAAGATAATGGGGTCAAGTTAAGAAATTATGCAAGTTTCTAATCAAATCCAAGGGCGCCCCGATCTCCTAAACATCTTTAGAAGGCCGACGGACCACACTGCACGGTCCGGGTCCGGGCCCTGACCCGGTTCTGGATAATGCCAGCTTAAAGTGAAAAATTCTACTGTACATATTATGTTTCTTATTATGGTATATATGTATAATGTGGCGCGACCGCTTCACGAAGCTAGAAAGAAAGTTATCCGCCATTTTTATTTTACCTGCAATTGAATTTGCCATTAAAATCATTATTAATACCGCAGCTGCTAAATTACTTACCTAAAAGCGTTCAGATACAAAAGCACTTGAGCTGTAATGTTTATATACTGTTGGCCCGATGACCTACTTCAAGAAGAATTGTTACATAGACCGCCAAGGACTGTCATCACACTTTACGTCATAAAGCGCTTTAAAACTTTAGACAAGTTCAACACCTCATATTTTGTACTGTTTATCATGGTAAAAGCAACTCAAAGCAATTATAAAAATGATCGAAAGGTAAAAATACAAGCTTATACGAGCTGTCGTTTTAACATTTATAACATATATTTAAACAAAACATATATAATCTATTTTAATAAAATAGAAAAGTGTTCTTAGTCTTCACTTAAAAGCTGTTAGAAGCTGCCTTTCTGACAAGAGAGTTCTGTGAGTTCCACAGTCTCAGTGCATTAAAGTCAAAACCAGTTGCTTTTTATTTCCTCTTTTACGACAGAGCAAGGAGGGTGTCCACAGACCACTGTGCACCTGCAGGCTGATATGGGGGGTAAAAAGTCGAAGTTAGTAAATAAGATTTTAGCACATGTTCTAAAACAAACCGGACACCTGTACAGTGATGCCAACACAGTGCTCTGAGCTCCTTCTTTGAGTTAAATCCTAGCATCTGCATTTTTTACAAGTTGTTGCTATGGCAGAGCATGACCAGAGCATAACAGAAACCACCCATTTTCTAACCGCTTCATCCAATTCAGGGTCAGGGGGTCAGGGGGTCGCGGGGCACGGGGGAGCCAGAGCCTCAGAAAGTAATAAGCAGGAGATACCTGGGACTGGATGGTAGTCCAATGCAGGAAAGACACAGACACTCACCAATTATCCCAGAAGCCAATTAACCTACCAGTAGTTCTTTGAACTGTGGGAGGAAGCCGGAGCACCCAAAGCAAACTCATGCAAACATGGGGAGGACATACAAGCTCCATACAGATAGCACCCCAGGTCCAGAAGTGTACCCAGGGCCTCAGCACTGTGAGCTAGCAATGCTAAACGCTGGGCTACTGTGCATGCTAATTTCTAGGCATCAGGTGATCAATCAGGTAGTGTTTCTCAGATAAAAGGACACCAGTAATTTAGTATGAGATTCAAATTGACCTCAGAACAAAAAACTGTATAACTTATGTTATATAACTTATGTATAACTTACTACAGCATAACTGTCTTATTTGGCTCTTGTAGAAAATATTAACAGCATGCCTATTAAACATACAGTATCTAGCAATCAGCAATCAAAATAAAAACATTTCCAAACATGGAAACTGCCCAGTTAATGAAGCATTTCAAAGACATTAATCTATTCAATAATTACAGTTTTAAGTAGATAACAGATTTATATTCAGATTACGAAAGTATCATAACAACGGCTGCTTGTGTAAGGAATCCA
The DNA here is from genome assembly GCF_040954835.1 of Lepisosteus oculatus. Classification (NCBI taxonomy): domain Eukaryota; kingdom Metazoa; phylum Chordata; class Actinopteri; order Semionotiformes; family Lepisosteidae; genus Lepisosteus; species Lepisosteus oculatus. The sequence continues at coordinate 190,902 of NW_027168042.1, read as the reverse complement.
TGAATACCACTGTACATGAGAATTCCACACCTATTTGTAATCAATACACAAAATCCTATTGAATTTCAGGTACTTGTTTATTCAGCATTGCTTGACTCCGCGGACTCCTTGTTGTTTCAATATTCTAGCAATAGGACTAATCGCCAATACAGTGCCGTTGTAATCTATTCCTTCTGCCAGCAGAGGACGGTATTCGCACAGCCCGTTCAGGATAAGATACGGTCCTCGCAGTTCACAGTACAACTGGCCACAGCCGTACTCGGAATATGCTCTCGATAACCTCGTTTAGTTTAAGTACGGCCGTATTTCATATCAACCCACAGATGCATTGCATAAACACTAGAATTCTGGTTGTACTTAAATTGACCTTATACGTTTTGGATTATGTTTAACCTTCTTCAATTTCTTCAACCATATTTTGAGATGATTACGTTTACAGAAGCAAATATTATTCAGTGCTTTTTCTTCACTCCTTTAATCAAACCCACATTTCTATAAGGAGGGCCATTGTGAAACTCCCCAAAGTGAGCTGAATTAATCTTTTATTCTTCACACCTGCGAAGTCATTCCTTCATTGTGTAATATGAAGGCCTTTCATTATTCACGTATACTACAACATCTGAAAATAATGGGTCTTGAAATAGTTGAATGAAAGAAAATCCTGAATAACTCCTCCAAATGCGTGTTACACTTTCATCAAGTACACACACTTTGAATGTGATGAACTATAAAAAGTTATTTTAACCATACCCAATGGAGCTCGGGAGTGCGACTGCATACACAATCATGTTTTCAGTGTTTGGACATCAGCCGTACATCAGAACAATCATTTCACTAACACAGCTCCGTGTTGAGTGATATATCTGTATTTGGGTTTATACAGATCACGTAATTCAGGGAGCACTGTTACGTCAGGTCACCAACCATTATTACGACGCTCATATGTCATAGAGCTCCTTAGGATGTTTGTATAATTTGTATCCAAATTTTCATATGGCCGCAGTTACGGCGTTTATTTTACAGTTAATGTAACAGGGTGTCATTATATTTTTCTGTCTTTATGGTGGCAGATCACTTAACTAAATCTGAGTAGGCGGTTTCTACAAGTGGGTCAGATAAAATATTAAATATACAGTAAAAGCTCACACCTATTCATACCCTTTATGTACTGTATATCTACAATTACGTATACTGTATAATACGATAACTACCATTACAAAATGGCTCCCTTTTGATTTGAAGTGGTTCTTTTAAATAAGTAAATTGCAATCACTTAGCCTACATCTGAGCTCCTAATTCATCGCGACGACGGACTGAGACTCCAGTTGGATTTGTGAGAAGTAAAGGGGTGTGCCTGTTTTAAAACCGATTCATACGTCTTAAACACATGGACATAGATAGCAGTCTGTGTTATATAATTTATCTTTTTATTTTATTTAAATTTAAGTATCACATACACATTTTCAAAGTAACTGTACCCCTTTTAATTATGATCCCCATCGCTCACAGCTCCGAAGGTGAGACGAGGGCTACTTCAGATGGGATTTCCAATATTTCTCTCTTAGCTTGTATACCAGTGGAAAGGAGAGGGCTCTTAAAACGTGTTGATAGTAAGATTGGGATGTATTTGCAGTCTAGATATAGTTTTTTTAATGTTCGGAGCCGCCACAGATTCATTTTCTTACGACTGCTTTTCTGGATGACAATGACAATGCAAACGATGGTGTTAAGGCGAGGCTGTGCCTTAAGGCTCCTCTGCTTACAATGTTCAGCGCGTAAATCGCAAACGAGCGCCTTCCCTTACGATGAAAATGCAGAAAATAAGACCACGAGATTTAAACCTACGGCTTACAAATTTATGCGTAAACACTAAAACCATATCTTTAGCAAAACTGGCGAGACAATGTGTTTTATCATTTAAAAAAGTACTGGAAAATAATTAAAGGTTATCACGATAAACAGAGGTTACTGATCTACTACTGTACGCTGTGACCAAAAATGAGAGTCCCCCGATCCTCGCAGCCTTCATGCTTTGGTCTTGGCCTGGCCGTTTTTTTTTTAAGATAATGGGGTCAAGTTAAGAAATTATGCAAGTTTCTAATCAAATCCAAGGGCGCCTCCATCTCCTAAACATCTTTAGAAGGCCGACGGACCACACTGCACGGTCCGGGTCCGGGCCCTGACCCGGTTCTGGATAATGCCAGCTTAAAGTGAAAAATTCTACTGTACATATTATGTTTCTTATTATGGTATATATGTATAATATAGCGCGACCGCTTCACGAAGCTAGAAAGAAAGTTATCCGCCATTTTTATTTTACCTGCAATTGAATTTGCCATTAAAATCATTATTAATACCGCAGCTGCTAAATTACTTACCTAAAAGCGTTCAGATACAAAAGCACTTGAGCTGTAATGTTTATATACTGTTGGCCCGATGACCTACTTCAAGAAGAATTGTTACATAGACCGCCAAGGACTGTCATCACACTTTACGTCATAAAGCGCTTTAAAACTTTTGACAAGTTCAACACCTCATATTTTGTACTGTTTATCGTGGTAAAAGCAACTCAAAGCAATTATAAAAATGATCGAAAGGTAAAAATACAAGCTTATAGAGCTGTCATTTTAACATTTATAACATATATTTAAACAAAATATATATAATCTATTTGAATAAAATAGAAAAGTGTTCTTAGTCTTCACTTAAAAGCTGTTAGAAGCTGCCTTTCTGACAAGAGAGTTCTGTGAGTTCCACAGTCTCAGTGCATTAAAGTCAAAACCAGTTCCTTTTTATTTCCTGTTTTACGACAGAGCAAGGAGGGTGTCCACAGACCACTGTGCACCTGCAGGCTGATATGGGGGGTAAAAAGTCTAGAAGTGAGTAAATAAGATTTTAGCACATGTTCTAAAACAAACCGGACACCTGTACAGCGATGCCAACACAGTGATCTGAGCTCCTTCTTTGAGTTAAATCCTAGCATCTGCATTTTTTACAAGTTGTTGCTATGGCAGAGCATGACCAGAGCATAACAGAAACCACCCATTTTCTAACCGCTTCATCCAATTCAGGGTCAGGGGGTCAGGGGGTCGCGGGGAACGGGGGAGCCAGAGCCTCAGAAAGTAATAAGCAGGAGATACCTGGGACTGGATGGTAGTCCAATGCAGGGAAGACACAGACACTCACCAATTATCCCAGAAGCCAATTAACCTACCAGTAGTTCTTTGAAGTGTGGGAGGAAGCCGGAGCACCCAAAGCAAACTCATGCAAACATGGGGAGAACATACAAGCTCCATACAGATAGCACCCCAGGTCCAGAAGTGTACCCAGGGCCTCAGCACTGTGAGCTAGCAATGCTAAACGCTGGGCTACTGTGCATGCTAATTTCTAGGCATCAGGTGATCAATCAGGTAGTGTTTCTCAGATAAAAGGACACCAGTAATTTAGTATGAGATTCAAATTGACCTCAGAACAAAAAAACTGTATAACTTATGTTATATAACTTATGTATAACTTACTACAGCATAACTGTCTTACTTGGCTCTTGTAGAAAATATTAACAGCATGCCTATTAAACATACAGTATCTAGCAATCAGCAATCAAAATAAAAACATTTCCAAACATGGAAACTGCCCAGTTAATGAAGCATTTCAAAGACATTAATCTATTCAATAATTACAGTTTTAAGTAGATAACAGATTTATATTCAGATTACGAAAGTATCATAACAACGGCTGCTTGTGTAAGGAATCCATGAATACCACTGTACATGAGAATTCCACACCTATTTGTAATCAATACACAAAATCCTATTGAATTTCAGGTACTTGTTTATTCAGCATTGCTTGACTCCGCGGACTCCTTGTTGTTTCAATATTCTAGCAATAGGACTAATCGCCAATACAGTGCCGTTGTAATCTATTCCTTCTGCCAGCAGAGGACGGTATTCGCACAGCCAGTTCAGGATAAGATACTGTCCTCGCAGTTCACAGTACAACTGGCCACAGCCGTACTCGGAATATGCTCTCGATAACCTCGTTTAGTTTAAGTACGGCCGTATTTCATATCAACCCACAGATGCATTGCATAAACACTAGAATTCTGGTTGTACTTAAATTGACCTTATACGTTTTGGATTATGTTTAACCTTCTTCAATTTCTTCAACCATATTTTGAGATGATTACGTTTACAGAAGCAAATATTATTCAGTGCTTTTTCTTCACTCCTTTAATCAAACCCACATTTCTATAAGGAGGGCCATTGTGAAACTCCCCAAAGTGAGCTGAATTAATCTTTTATTCTTCACACCTGCGAAGTCATTCCTTCATTGTGTAATATGAAGGCCTTTCATTATTCACGTATACTACAACATCTGAAAATAATGGGTCTTGAAATAGTTGAATGAAAGAAAATCCTGAATAACTCCTCCAAATGCGTGTTACACTTTCATCAAGTACACACACTTTGAATGTGATGAACTATAAAAAGTTATTTTAACCATACCCAATGGAGCTCGGGAGTGCGATTGCATACACAATCATGTTTTCAGTGTTTGGACATCAGCCGTACATCAGAACAATCATTTCACTAACACAGCTCCGTGTTGAGTGATATATCTGTATTTGGGTATATACAGATCATGTAATTCAGGGAGCACTGTTACGTCAGGTCACCAACCATTATTACGACGCTCATATGTCATAGAGCTCCTTAGGATGTTTGTATAATTTGTATCCAAATTTTCATATGGCCGCAGTTACGGCGTTTATTTTACAGTTAATGTAACAGGGTGTCATTATATTTTTCTGTCTTTATGGTGGCAGACCACTTAACTAAATCTGAGTAGGCGGTTTCTACAAGTGGGTCAGATAAAATATTAAATATACAGTAAAAGCTCACACCTATTCATACCCTTTATGTACTGTATATCTACAATTACGTATACTGTATAATACGATAACTACCATTACAAAATGGCTCCCTTTTGATTTGAAGTGGTTCTTTTAAATAAGTAAATTGCAATCACTTAGCCTACATCTGAGCTCCTAATTCATCGCGACGACGGACTGAGACTCCAGTTGGATTTGTGAGAAGTAAAGGGGTGTGCCTGTTTTAAAACCGATTCATACGTCTTAAACACATGGACATAGATAGCAGTCTGTGTTATATAATTTATCTTTTTATTTTATTTAAATTTAAGTATCACATACACATTTTCAAAGTAACTGTACCCCTTTTAATTATGATCCCCATCGCTCACAGCTCCGAAGGTGAGACGAGGGCTACTTCAGATGGGATTTCCAATATTTCTCTCTTAGCTTGTATACCGGTGGAAAGGAGAGGGCTCTTAAAACGTGTTGATAGTAAGATTGGGATGTATTTGCAGTCTAGATATAGTTTTTTTAATGTTCGGAGCCGCCACAGATTCATTTTCTTACGACTGCTTTTCTGGATGACAATGACAATGCAAACGATGGTGTTAAGGCGAGGCTGTGCCTTAAGGCTCCTCTGCTTACAATGTTCAGCGCGTAAATCGCAAACGAGCGCCTTCCCTTACGATGAAAATGCAGAAAATAAGACCACGAGATTTAAACCTACGGCTTACAAATTTATGCGTAAACACTAAAACCGTATCTTTAGCAAAACTGGCGAGACAATGTGTTTTATCATTTAAAAAAGTACTGGAAAATAATTAAAGGTTATCACGATAAACAGAGGTTACTGATCTACTACTGTACGCTGTGACCAAAAATGAGAGTCCCCCGATCCTCGCAGCCTTCATGCTTTGGTCTTGGCCTGGCCGTTTTTTTTTAAGATAATGGGGTCAAGTTAAGAAATTATGCAAGTTTCTAATCAAATCCAAGGGCGCCCCGATCTCCTAAACATCTTTAGAAGGCCGACGGACCACACTGCACGGTCCGGGTCCGGGCCCTGACCCGGTTCTGGATAATGCCAGCTTAAAGTGAAAAATTCTACTGTACATATTATGTTTCTTATTATGGTATATATGTATAATGTGGCGCGACCGCTTCACGAAGCTAGAAAGAAAGTTATCCGCCATTTTTATTTTACCTGCAATTGAATTTGCCATTAAAATCATTATTAATACCGCAGCTGCTAAATTACTTACCTAAAAGCGTTCAGATACAAAAGCACTTGAGCTGTAATGTTTATATACTGTTGGCCCGATGACCTACTTCAAGAAGAATTGTTACATAGACCGCCAAGGACTGTCATCACACTTTACGTCATAAAGCGCTTTAAAACTTTAGACAAGTTCAACACCTCATATTTTGTACTGTTTATCATGGTAAAAGCAACTCAAAGCAATTATAAAAATGATCGAAAGGTAAAAATACAAGCTTATACGAGCTGTCGTTTTAACATTTATAACATATATTTAAACAAAACATATATAATCTATTTTAATAAAATAGAAAAGTGTTCTTAGTCTTCACTTAAAAGCTGTTAGAAGCTGCCTTTCTGACAAGAGAGTTCTGTGAGTTCCACAGTCTCAGTGCATTAAAGTCAAAACCAGTTGCTTTTTATTTCCTCTTTTACGACAGAGCAAGGAGGGTGTCCACAGACCACTGTGCACCTGCAGGCTGATATGGGGGGTAAAAAGTCGAAGTTAGTAAATAAGATTTTAGCACATGTTCTAAAACAAACCGGACACCTGTACAGTGATGCCAACACAGTGCTCTGAGCTCCTTCTTTGAGTTAAATCCTAGCATCTGCATTTTTTACAAGTTGTTGCTATGGCAGAGCATGACCAGAGCATAACAGAAACCACCCATTTTCTAACCGCTTCATCCAATTCAGGGTCAGGGGGTCAGGGGGTCGCGGGGCACGGGGGAGCCAGAGCCTCAGAAAGTAATAAGCAGGAGATACCTGGGACTGGATGGTAGTCCAATGCAGGGAAGACACAGACACTCACCAATTATCCCAGAAGCCAATTAACCTACCAGTAGTTCTTTGAAGTGTGGGAGGAAGCCGGAGCACCCAAAGCAAACTCATGCAAACATGGGGAGAACATACAAGCTCCATACAGATAGCACCCCAGGTCCAGAAGTGTACCCAGGGCCTCAGCACTGTGAGCTAGCAATGCTAAACGCTGGGCTACTGTGCATGCTAATTTCTAGGCATCAGGTGATCAATCAGGTAGTGTTTCTCAGATAAAAGGACACCAGTAATTTAGTATGAGATTCAAATTGACCTCAGAACAAAAAACTGTATAACTTATGTTATATAACTTATGTATAACTTACTACAGCATAACTGTCTTACTTGGCTCTTGTAGAAAATATTAACAGCATGCCTATTAAACATACAGTATCTAGCAATCAGCAATCAAAATAAAAACATTTCCAAACATGGAAACTGCCCAGTTAATGAAGCATTTCAAAGACATTAATCTATTCAATAATTACAGTTTTAAGTAGATAACAGATTTATATTCAGATTACGAAAGTATCATAACAACGGCTACTTGTGTAAGGAATCCATGAATACCACTGTACATGAGAATTCCACACCTATTTGTAATCAATACACAAAATCCTATTGAATTTCAGGTACTTGTTTATTCAGCATTGCTTGACTCCGCGGACTCCTTGTTGTTTCAATATTCTAGCAATAGGACTAATCGCCAATACAGTGCCGTTGTAATCTATTCCTTCTGCCAGCAGAGGACGGTATTCACACAGCCAGTTCAGGATAAGATACGGTCCTCGCAGTTCATAGTACAACTGGCCACAGCCGTACTCGGAATATGCTCTCGATAACCTCGTTTAGTTTAAGTACGGCCGTATTTCATATCAACCCACAGATGCATTGCATAAACACTATAATTCTGGTTGTACTTAAATTGACCTTATACGTTTTGGATTATGTTTAACCTTCTTCAATTTCTTCAACCATATTTTGAGATGATTACGTTTACAGAAGCAAATATTATTCAGTGCTTTTTCTTCACTCCTTTAATCAAACCCACATTTCTATAAGGAGGGCCATTGTGAAACTCCCCAAAGTGAGCTGAATTAATCTTTTATTCTTCACACCTGCGAAGTCATTCCTTCATTGTGTAATATGAAGGCCTTTCATTATTCACGTATACTACAACATCTGAAAATAATGGGTCTTGAAATAGTTGAATGAAAGAAAATCCTGAATAACTCCTCCAAATGCGTGTTACACTTTCATCAAGTACACACACTTTGAATGTGATGAACTATAAAAAGTTATTTTAACCATACCCAATGGAGCTCGGGAGTGCGATTGCATACACAATCATGTTTTCAGTGTTTGGACATCAGCCGTACATCAGAACAATCATTTCACTAACACAGCTCCGTGTTGAGTGATATATCTGTATTTGGGTATATACAGATCATGTAATTCAGGGAGCACTGTTACGTCAGGTCACCAACCATTATTACGACGCTCATATGTCATAGAGCTCCTTAGGATGTTTGTATAATTTGTATCCAAATTTTCATATGGCCGCAGTTACGGCGTTTATTTTACAGTTAATGTAACAGGGTGTCATTATATTTTTCTGTCTTTATGGTGGCAGACCACTTAACTAAATCTGAGTAGGCGGTTTCTACAAGTGGGTCAGATAAAATATTAAATATACAGTAAAAGCTCACACCTATTCATACCCTTTATGTACTGTATATCTACAATTACGTATACTGTATAATACGATAACTACCATTACAAAATGGCTCCCTTTTGATTTGAAGTGGTTCTTTTAAATAAGTAAATTGCAATCACTTAGCCTACATCTGAGCTCCTAATTCATCGCGACGACGGACTGAGACTCCAGTTGGATTTGTGAGATGTAAAGGGGTGTGCCTGTTTTAAAACCGATTCATACGTCTTAAACACATGGACATAGATAGCAGTCTGTGTTATATAATTTATCTTTTTATTTTATTTAAATTTAAGTATCACATACACATTTTCAAAGTAACTGTACCCCTTTTAATTATGATCCCCATCGCTCACAGCTCCGAAGGTGAGACGAGGGCTACTTCAGATGGGATTTCCAATATTTCTCTCTTAGCTTGTATACCGGTGGAAAGGAGAGGGCTCTTAAAACGTGTTGATAGTAAGATTGGGATGTATTTGCAGTCTAGATATAGTTTTTTTAATGTTCGGAGCCGCCACAGATTCATTTTCTTACGACTGCTTTTCTGGATGACAATGACAATGCAAACGATGGTGTTAAGGCGAGGCTGTGCCTTAAGGCTCCTCTGCTTACAATATTCAGCGCGTAAATCGCAAACGAGCGCCTCTCTTACGATGAAAATGCAGAAAATAAGACCACGAGATTTAAACCTACGGCTTACAAATTTATGCGTAAACACTAAAACCGTATCTTTAGCAAAACTGGCGAGACAATGTGTTTTATCATTTAAAAAAGTACTGGAAAATAATTAAAGGTTATCACGATAAACAGAGGTTACTGATCTACTACTGTACGCTGTGACCAAAAATGAGAGTCCCCCGATCCTCGCAGCCTTCATGCTTTGGTCTTGGCCTGGCCGTTTTTTTTTAAGATAATGGGGTCAAGTTAAGAAATTATGCAAGTTTCTAATCAAATCCAAGGGCGCCCCGATCTCCTAAACATCTTTAGAAGGCCGACGGACCACACTGCACGGTCCGGGTCCGGGCCCTGACCCGGTTCTGGATAATGCCAGCTTAAAGTGAAAAATTCTACTGTACATATTATGTTTCTTATTATGGTATATATGTATAATGTGGCGCGACCGCTTCACGAAGCTAGAAAGAAAGTTATCCGCCATTTTTATTTTACCTGCAATTGAATTTGCCATTAAAATCATTATTAATACCGCAGCTGCTAAATTACTTACCTAAAAGCGTTCAGATACAAAAGCACTTGAGCTGTAATGTTTATATACTGTTGGCCCGATGACCTACTTCAAGAAGAATTGTTCCATAGACCGCCAAGGACTGTCATCACACTTTACGTCATAAAGCGCTTTAAAACTTTAGACAAGTTCAACACCTCATATTTTGTACTGTTTATCATGGTAAAAGCAACTCAAAGCAATTATAAAAATGATCGAAAGGTAAAAATACAAGCTTATACGAGCTGTCGTTTTAACATTTATAACATATATTTAAACAAAACATATATAATCTATTTTAATAAAATAGAAAAGTGTTCTTAGTCTTCACTTAAAAGCTGTTAGAAGCTGCCTTTCTGACAAGAGAGTTCTGTGAGTTCCACAGTCTCAGTGCATTAAAGTCAAAACCAGTTGCTTTTTATTTCCTCTTTTACGACAGAGCAAGGAGGGTGTCCACAGACCACTGTGCACCTGCAGGCTGATATGGGGGGTAAAAAGTCGAAGTTAGTAAATAAGATTTTAGCACATGTTCTAAAACAAACCGGACACCTGTACAGTGATGCCAACACAGTGCTCTGAGCTCCTTCTTTGAGTTAAATCCTAGCATCTGCATTTTTTACAAGTTGTTGCTATGGCAGAGCATGACCAGAGCATAACAGAAACCACCCATTTTCTAACCGCTTCATCCAATTCAGGGTCAGGGGGTCAGGGGGTCGCGGGGCACGGGGGAGCCAGAGCCTCAGAAAGTAATAAGCAGGAGATACCTGGGACTGGATGGTAGTCCAATGCAGGAAAGACACAGACACTCACCAATTATCCCAGAAGCCAATTAACCTACCAGTAGTTCTTTGAACTGTGGGAGGAAGCCGGAGCACCCAAAGCAAACTCATGCAAACATGGGGAGGACATACAAGCTCCATACAGATAGCACCCCAGGTCCAGAAGTGTACCCAGGGCCTCAGCACTGTGAGCTAGCAATGCTAAACGCTGGGCTACTGTGCATGCTAATTTCTAGGCATCAGGTGATCAATCAGGTAGTGTTTCTCAGATAAAAGGACACCAGTAATTTAGTATGAGATTCAAATTGACCTCAGAACAAAAAACTGTATAACTTATGTTATATAACTTATGTATAACTTACTACAGCATAACTGTCTTATTTGGCTCTTGTAGAAAATATTAACAGCATGCCTATTAAACATACAGTATCTAGCAATCAGCAATCAAAATAAAAACATTTCCAAACATGGAAACTGCCCAGTTAATGAAGCATTTCAAAGACATTAATCTATTCAATAATTACAGTTTTAAGTAGATAACAGATTTATATTCAGATTACGAAAGTATCATAACAACGGCTGCTTGTGTAAGGAATCCATGAATACCACTGTACATGAGAATTCCACACCTATTTGTAATCAATACACAAAATCCTATTGAATTTCAGGTACTTGTTTATTCAGCATTGCTTGACTCCGCGGACTCCTTGTTGTTTCAATATTCTAGCAATAGGACTAATCGCCAATACAGTGCCGTTGTAATCTATTCCTTCTGCCAGCAGAGGACGGTATTCGCACAGCCCGTTCAGGATAAGATACGGTCCTCGCAGTTCACAGTACAACTGGCCACAGCCGTACTCGGAATATGCTCTCGATAACCTCGTTTAGTTTAAGTACGGCCGTATTTCATATCAACCCACAGATGCATTGCATAAACACTAGAATTCTGGTTGTACTTAAATTGACCTTATACGTTTTGGATTATGTTTAACCTTCTTCAATTTCTTCAACCATATTTTGAGATGATTACGTTTACAGAAGCAAATATTATTCAGTGCTTTTTCTTCACTCCTTTAATCAAACCCACATTTCTATAAGGAGGGCCATTGTGAAACTCCCCAAAGTGAGCTGAATTAATCTTTTATTCTTCACACCTGCGAAGTCATTCCTTCATTGTGTAATATGAAGGCCTTTCATTATTCACGTATACTACAACATCTGAAAATAATGGGTCTTGAAATAGTTGAATGAAAGAAAATCCTGAATAACTCCTCCAAATGCGTGTTACACTTTCATCAAGTACACACACTTTGAATGTGATGAACTATAAAAAGTTATTTTAACCATACCCAATGGAGCTCGGGAGTGCGACTGCATACACAATCATGTTTTCAGTGTTTGGACATCAGCCGTACATCAGAACAATCATTTCACTAACACAGCTCCGTGTTGAGTGATATATCTGTATTTGGGTTTATACAGATCACGTAATTCAGGGAGCACTGTTACGTCAGGTCACCAACCATTATTACGACGCTCATATGTCATAGAGCTCCTTAGGATGTTTGTATAATTTGTATCCAAATTTTCATATGGCCGCAGTTACGGCGTTTATTTTACAGTTAATGTAACAGGGTGTCATTATATTTTTCTGTCTTTATGGTGGCAGACCACTTAACTAAATCTGAGTAGGCGGTTTCTACAAGTGGGTCAGATAAAATATTAAATATACAGTAAAAGCTCACACCTATTCATACCCTTTATGTACTGTATATCTACAATTACGTATACTGTATAATACGATAACTACCATTACAAAATGGCTCCCTTTTGATTTGAAGTGGTTCTTTTAAATAAGTAAATTGCAATCACTTAGCCTACATCTGAGCTCCTAATTCATCGCGACGACGGACTGAGACTCCAGTTGGATTTGTGAGAAGTAAAGGGGTGTGCCTGTTTTAAAACCGATTCATACGTCTTAAACACATGGACATAGATAGCAGTCTGTGTTATATAATTTATCTTTTTATTTTATTTAAATTTAAGTATCACATACACATTTTCAAAGTAACTGTACCCCTTTTAATTATGATCCCCATCGCTCACAGCTCCGAAGGTGAGACGAGGGCTACTTCAGATGGGATTTCCAATATTTCTCTCTTAGCTTGTATACCGGTGGAAAGGAGAGCGCTCTTAAAACGTGTTGATAGTAAGATTGGGATGTATTTGCAGTCTAGATATAGTTTTTTTAATGTTCGGAGCCGCCACAGATTCATTTTCTTACGACTGCTTTTCTGGATGACAATGACAATGCAAACGATGGTGTTAAGGCGAGGCTGTGCCTTAAGGCTCCTCTGCTTACAATGTTCAGCGCGTAAATCGCAAACGAGCGCCTCTCTTACGATGAAAATGCAGAAAATAAGACCACGAGATTTAAACCTACGGCTTACAAATTTATGCGTAAACACTAAAACCGTATCTTTAGCAAAACTGGCGAGACAATGTGTTTTATCATTTAAAAAAGTACTGGAAAATAATTAAAGGTTATCACGATAAACAGAGGTTACTGATCTACTACTGTACGCTGTGACCAAAAATGAGAGTCCCCCGATCCTCGCAGCCTTCATGCTTTGGTCTTGGCCTGGCCGTTTTTTTTTTAAGATAATGGGGTCAAGTTAAGAAATTATGCAAGTTTCTAATCAAATCCAAGGGCGCCTCCATCTCCTAAACATCTTTAGAAGGCCGACGGACCACACTGCACGGTCCGGGTCCGGGCCCTGACCCGGTTCTGGATAATGCCAGCTTAAAGTGAAAAATTCTACTGTACATATTATGTTTCTTATTATGGTATATATGTATAATATAGCGCGACCGCTTCACGAAGCTAGAAAGAAAGTTATCCGCCATTTTTATTTTACCTGCAATTGAATTTGCCATTAAAATCATTATTAATACCGCAGCTGCTAAATTACTTACCTAAAAGCGTTCAGATACAAAAGCACTTGAGCTGTAATGTTTATATACTGTTGGCCCGATGACCTACTTCAAGAAGAATTGTTACATAGACCGCCAAGGACTGTCATCACACTTTACGTCATAAAGCGCTTTAAAACTTTTGACAAGTTCAACACCTCATATTTTGTACTGTTTATCGTGGTAAAAGCAACTCAAAGCAATTATAAAAATGATCGAAAGGTAAAAATACAAGCTTATAGAGCTGTCATTTTAACATTTATAACATATATTTAAACAAAATATATATAATCTATTTGAATAAAATAGAAAAGTGTTCTTAGTCTTCACTTAAAAGCTGTTAGAAGCTGCCTTTCTGACAAGAGAGTTCTGTGAGTTCCACAGTCTCAGTGCATTAAAGTCAAAACCAGTTCCTTTTTATTTCCTGTTTTACGACAGAGCAAGGAGGGTGTCCACAGACCACTGTGCACCTGCAGGCTGATATGGGGGGTAAAAAGTCTAGAAGTGAGTAAATAAGATTTTAGCACATGTTCTAAAACAAACCGGACACCTGTACAGCGATGCCAACACAGTGATCTGAGCTCCTTCTTTGAGTTAAATCCTAGCATCTGCATTTTTTACAAGTTGTTGCTATGGCAGAGCATGACCAGAGCATAACAGAAACCACCCATTTTCTAACCGCTTCATCCAATTCAGGGTCAGGGGGTCAGGGGGTCGCGGGGCACGGGGGAGCCAGAGCCTCAGAAAGTAATAAGCAGGAGATACCTGGGACTGGATGGTAGTCCAATGCAGGGAAGACACAGACACTCACCAATTATCCCAGAAGCCAATTAACCTACCAGTAGTTCTTTGAAGTGTGGGAGGAAGCCGGAGCACCCAAAGCAAACTCATGCAAACATGGGGAGAACATACAAGCTCCATACAGATAGCACCCCAGGTCCAGAAGTGTACCCAGGGCCTCAGCACTGTGAGCTAGCAATGCTAAACGCTGGGCTACTGTGCATGCTAATTTCTAGGCATCAGGTGATCAATCAGGTAGTGTTTCTCAGATAAAAGGACACCAGTAATTTAGTATGAGATTCAAATTGACCTCAGAACAAAATATAACTTATGTTATATAACTTATATAGAACTTACTACAGCATATCTGTCTTATTTGGCTCTTGTAGAAAATATTAACAGCATGCCTATTAAACATACAGTATCTAGCAATCAGCAATCAAAATAAAAACATTTCTAAACATGGAAACTGCTCAGTTAATTAAGCATTTCAAAGACATTAATCTATTCAATAATTACAGTTTCAAGTAGATAACAGATTTATATTCAGATTACGAAAGTATCATAACAACGGCTGCTTGTGTAAGGAATCCATGAATACCACTGTACATGAGAATTTCACACCTATTTGTAATCAATACACAAAATCCTATTGAATTTCAGGTACTTGTTTATTCAGCATTGCTTGACTCCGCGGACTCCTTGTTGTTTCAATATTCTAGCAATAGGACTAATCGCCAATACAGTGCCGTTGTAATCTATTCCTTCTGCCAGCAGAGGACGGTATTCGCACAGCCAGTTCAGGATAAGATACGGTCCTCGCAGTTCACAGTACAACTGGCCACAGCCGTACTCGGAATATGCTCTCGATAACCTCGTTTAGTTTAAGAACGGCCGTATTTCATATCAACCCACAGATGCATTGCATAAACACTAGAATTCTGGTTGTACTTAAATTGACCTTATACGTTTTGGATTATGTTTAACCTTCTTCAATTTCTTCAACCATATTTTGAGATGATTACGTTTACAGAAGCAAATATTATTCAGTGCTTTTTCTTCACTCCTTTAATCAAACCCACATTTCTTTAAGGAGGGCCATTGTGAAACTCCCCAAAGTGAGCTGAATTAATCTTTTATTCTTCACACCTGCGACGTCATTCCTTCATTGTGTAATATGAAGGCCTTTCATTATTCACGTATACTACAACATCTGAAAATAATGGGTCTTGAAATAGTTGAATGAAAGAAAATCCTGAATAACTCCTCCAAATGCGTGTTACACTTTCATCAGGTACACACACTTTGAATGTGATGAACTATAAAAAGTTATTTTAACCATACCCAATGGAGCTCAGGAGTGCGATTGCATACACAATCATGTTTTCAGTGTTTGGACATCAGCCGTACATCAGAACAATCATTTCACTAACACAGCTCCGTGTTGAGTGACTTCCCTCCAAAAACACAAAGTCACTTTCCCTTAGCAATTATTGCATGGACTTAGATTATCTGCCTTCTGCATCAAACCCTGTATGATATACTGTAGAAAGCCAAGCTTTGGGATAGTGCTTTGTTTGGATCCTTGTCTTGATCCTTTTGGATCCCAGGCTGCTCATTTGCAAATGAGTTTTGACATTAATTATAGTGACTATAGCAATGAGGTGGCACTGTGGTTCACAGAGCTGGGGTCCTGGGTTCAATTCCTGGGGTGCAGTCTGGATGGAATTGTATGTTCTCCCTTCATTTGTGTGGATTTCTTCCAGGTGCTCCAGTTTCTTCCCACAGTCCAAAGACATACAGTACTAGTAGGTTAAGGTGGAACTAAAGTCCCAATTTTGCAGACATAAAAGTATTTAATTTCAGTCACAAAATAAAATCATTGACATTATAGAAAAACTTTACAAACTCAAAATTGAGCACAAAATCATGAATTTTGTGAAAGTACTGTAAGTTACGCCATGTTGTAACAAATTCGCATTCAAGTTCCACACAAATTGCGATGTGATGCAGCCCTTCCTGCTCACTAATCACTGTAATGACTAATGCAATGTGATGTAGGAGAGAAAAGGTATAGGTTATGCAGCAAACATTTCACTGCAAGAAACGTTCCATTCCAAGGTTCTTTATGCAGAGTTAACAATGTAATATTATTTATTGGCAAAAACGTTAAAAAGTTGAGAGCAATATTTCCATTGGATTCAACGAGATGTATTCACAAGCCTGCTCCTTTACAATGTCACAGGGCCACATCAGATTACAGGAAGTTTTGCTGCCTCGTTCTGAATCGCAGAACATGGTAATTCTTTAACCTTGAAATGTAGTCTATTTTGTGATGTAAATTGGAGGTTTTACAAGTTATTGTGTGTTCCCCTTTAGATGGCTTCTGGGAAAACTGGCCTCAACACTGTATTGGATAAGGCACTTAGAAAACAGATTCATGCGTGGACCACAGCAATGTCCCTTTACTGAGAGCCAGCAATCAACGGATGTGTCTGATCGTGAATGGTTTTCCCTGTTGTTTGTTGTATTACTCGGTGTTGCATTTTAAGCTGTGCATGAGGCAGGACCCGGAGGCTGCTGCTTCTGCTGGGATTGAGGAAGAGCTGAGCGCCATGTAAGGCAAAGACACTGCGTTCCACTTTATCAGGTGCCTGGAGTGTAAGAGCTGCAGATAATATTGAGTCACAATAATCCCAACATATTTCAAATATTATGAAAATTAAATAAATTAAATCAAATAACTTTCATTAAAAAAATCAATCACTCTTTACCTTGCTTTTTCAGTTGTTTTAAAGGAAAATTGATGCAGAGAATGTGTGAATACTACTTTTTGATGGTTCCAAGGCCAATGTGACCTGTTCTATTGCCTGCTAATTGTACGTTCCAGGTTGAAAAATTATTTTTAGGAGGTCAAGGTGTATGAATGATAAGAACAGCTTGAAATATATTTTCACGGTCGACACACATTTTCGCAAGGGAAAAAAACTGAAATAACCACAGTTACGCAAACACCAGTCCACCAAAAAAAAATCATTTTATTAAAACAAGGTAACATTTTTTTTATCATCATACGGATGAACTGTGCTAAATATATTTCTAAAAAGAAAAAGCAGGACGTGAGTCGTAACCCAAGATCATGACTCTTTTACTCTTCTTCACATCAGTTTTCATCTGTGAGGAGGAGGAGGAGGGCGGCTCCTGATGTGCTGACACTTGGGGATGTGCCTCTGTGCCGGCCTGGGGGCAAAGCGCCGGCCGCAGTGAGGGCAGGGCACGTAGTCGGGGTTTGGATTCGCGGGGGGCTGGGGCAGGTTCACAACCTTCCCTCCTTGCGTGATCACCTGCTGCACCTCCCTGGCCTATTTGATGCTCCGAATGAAATCCTCGTGCTTCTGCCTCCAGTTGTTCTTTCTCAGCTGGGAACAGGAAATGAAACCAATGAAACAGCTTCCAGAAAAAGTCCAGACTAGCACTGCGTACACAGTCTGGTCGCAAACCATTCACAAGGCAAGAAAATATCAATACAGTAATAACGTAGCTTTCTGGGCCTACCTTTCATGTCATTGGGTAGAGAGTACAATTTAGTTATGGTTTTGTTTCCCGTGAGTGCTATTTGCTTGATATCTCATGTAGATTTTTACAACAGAATTCAGAAGTCACTAAGACCCATTTATTCTGTCTGGCAAATGTGCCTTTGCGGCAGTTTTTCAGAAGAGTACTTCATAAAACACTTATTTATTGTTTACATTGATTTATAAGCTGAGTCTGACTCTAGGAGAAACAAGGGAAGCTTGGAAAGAGTTTAAGGATAGCCCTTACCACGATTGGTGGTCTAACCTTCTTCTTATGGATGTATGTCTCCAGTTCTGTTCCCTTGGCCATGTGCTTGAAAGAGTCAAAAATCTTCCTCTTTGAATTCTGAAGCTTCTTGCAGATCTTGCTGTGTTTCTCCAACCTCTCTACAGCAAACTTCCTGTGACACAGTTCACAGGGCACCAGCTGAGGGTTTCTACTCTTGCTATTCTCATATGGAAATTGCTCAGCGATAGGGCACATCAGACTTGTAGGGGACAAATATCTGTTTTCCACTGAAAGAGTTTGTTCATCCAGACATGCGGTGTTATTTCTGAAGTGGGCCTGCGCGGCCTGTGCCGCTGACACGTCACTTTCTCCTTCCACAGGGGACGTCTTCTAGCCCACGGCTGCAAGGGCTCACTTGACGTCTCTCCTGATGGGAAAGCGCAGAGGGAAAGTGCGATTCTGCGCATCCGCTGTCCTCCATTGGAGAACCATAATCAAGATTGTCTCCTTTGAAAGGAAGGGCTTTCCTTGGAGTGAAGGCTTTTTGCTTCTCCATTCTGCAGGTCAGAAGAGGCACGGCCTTAGAGCGGTGGATGGCCCACGGTCCTCTGGGGCGAAGCTCGCTCTGCCTCGCCTGGAGTGTCTTCCTTCGGGTCAGGAGTCCTCTATTTTCCCTTCCGGCCACCTCTCTGGAGTCTTCCATCTCTCTCTGAACCATCCTCAGCTCCTCCTGAGCTCTAAAGAGCTTCGCCTGCATCATGGCCTCCTTCTGGCGAATCTCGTCCTTCATCATGGCCTCCTTCCGGCGCATCACATCCTGCAGACTGGCCTCCCTCCGGCGATGCTCCTCCTTCAGCGCGGCCTCTGCCTCGGCCACTTTTCGTAGCTCCTCTTGCAACTGAAAGTGCTCCTTCCCATTGGCATGAGAAGGGCATTGCCCTGGAGGGGTCGCCACCATGGGGAGGACAGTCCTGTCCTTAGGTTTGCGTACTCTTGAGCCCCTCCTGCCCGGCCTCTCGCAGGGCCTCTCATGACCATCCTGAGGCGGGGTGGGGGCAAACAAGGAATCACTCTGTGCTTCCGGGCGGTCCACAGCCCGAACCTCACCAGGGCCAGAGACTTTCCTGTTACCCATAGGCTTCAGGGGGTAAGACCGATCATACCCCACAATGTTCTTCTCGGGGCCCTGTTGGGCTTGGAAGCGATAGCTGTTCCCCGTCTTCTTCTCCGCAGCGTATTTGACATATTGGAAAGATTTTCTCATCTTCTGTAGAGCCGCCTCCTGCCGTCGATTGTATATGGCGATCATTTTTTTCTCCTTTTCCTGCATCAGTTTCTCTTGGAAGGTGTCCTTCAGAAGCTCTTGGGAGGCGGGCAGTACGTGGAGATCAGATCCTGTCGCCTTAAGGGCGCGAGTCGATTCGAGTCTGTGTCCTTCGGGGAGGGGGACAGAGCACCAGGCTTAGGACTGGGCTCCATTGGCAAATGAGATATGAGCTTTGTTTCCCAGGTATCTGGAAAAGGCAAAAATGGCAAATAAATGATATCCTGCACAGTCTAGTATGGTCTAATAGAAAAGAATAAAAAAAACAATTCAGGAAATACACAACTTTTTAATATTAAACCTAATGGTGTTGAATGCTGCATGCTGACTCAGTAGGAGACAGATCCTAAACATAAACATTATAATAAACATTTGTTTCCCAAATAACATTCTCAATGTTCAGAATGCTTAAAGTCATGAGCTTTTTTAAAAATGTTTAACTGAAACCTGGAAATGTACTATTTCATTTCAAAGCTTGTATTATATCTATGATATAAATGTTTTTTATATAAAATTAACCCATTATGCAACAGGGGTTTGAGCAAAAGTCACTGTGAATAAGGGAATTTATCAATATTAATTAGCCGTTTCACTACATTATAGATAGCTGAAGGATTATGATACAGTATATCGATTTCGCTACAAATTGACAAGAATATTTGATGACACTTACCAAACAAGTCTCAAACAGCGGAAAAATAGTTCACCACGACGATAGCAATGCAATGTTTGACTGCATCTCCCTATGTGATATATCTGTATTTGGGTAAATACAGATCACGTAATTCAGGGAGCACTGTTACGTCAGGTCACCAACCATTATTACGACGCTCATATGTCATAGAGCTCCTTAGGATGTTTGTATAATCTTTATCCAAATTTTCATATGGCCGCAGTTACGGCGTTTATTTTACAGTTAATGTAACAGGATGTCATTATATTTTTCTGTCTTTATGGTGGCAGACCACTTAACTAAATCTGAGTAGGCGGTTTTTACAAATGGGTGAGATAAAATATTAAATATACAGTAAAAGCTCACACCTATTCATACCCTTTATGTACTGTATATCTTCAATTACGTATACTGTATAAAGCGATAACTACCATTACAAAATGTCTCCCTTTTGATTTGAAGTGGTTCTTTTAAATAAGTAAATTGCAATCACTTAGCCTACATCTGAGCTCCTAATTCATCGCAACGACGGACTGAGACTCCAGTTGGATTTGTGAGAAGTAAAGGGGTGTGCCTGTTTTAAAACCGATTCATACGTCTTAAACACATGGACATTGATAGCAGTCTGTGTTATATAATTTATCTTTTTATTTTATTTAAATTTAAGTATCACATACACATTTTCAAAGTAACTGTACCCCTTTTAATTATGATCCCCATCGCTCACAGCTCCGAAGCTGAGACGAGGGCTACTTCAGATGGGATTTCCAACATTTCTCTCTTAGCTTGTATACCGGTGGAAAGGAGAGCGCTCTTAAAACGTGTTGATAGTAAGATTGGGATGTATTTGCAGTCTAGATATAGTTTTTTTAATGTTCGGAGCCGGCACAGATTCATTTTCTTACGACTGCTTTTCTGGATGACAATAACAATGCAAACGATGGTGTTAAGGCGAGGCTGTGCCTTAAGGCTCCTCTGCTTACAATATTCAGCGCGTAAATCGCAAACGAGCGCCTCTCTTACGATGAAAATGCGGCAAATAAGAACACGAGATTTAAACCTACGGCTTACAAATTTATGCGTAAACACTAAAACCGTATCTTTAGCAAAACTGGCGAGACAATGTGTTTTATCATTTCAAAAAGTACTGGAAAATAATTAAAGGTTATCACGATAAACAGAGGTTACTGATCTACTACTGTACGCTGTGACCAAAAATGAGAGTCCCCCGATCCTCGCAGCCTTCATGCTTTGGTCTGGGCCTGGCCGTTTTTTTTTTAGGATAATGGGGTCAAGTTCAGAAATTATGCAAGTTTCTAATCAAATCCAAGGGCGCCTCGATCTCCTAAACATCTTTAGAAGGCCGACGGACCACACTGCACGGTCCGGGTCCGGGCCCTGACCCGGTTCTGGATAATGCCAGCTTAAAGTGAAAAATTCTACTGTACATATTATGTTTCTTATTATGGTATATATGTATAATGTGGCGCGACCGCTTCACGAAGCTAGAAAGAAAGTTATCCGCCATTTTTATTTTACCTGCAATTGAATTTGCCATTAAAATCACGATTAATACCGCAGCTGCTAAATTACTTACCTAAAAGCGTTCAGATACAAAAGCACTTGAGCTGTAATGTTTATATACTGTTGGCCCGATGACCTACTTCAAGAAGAATTGTTACATAGACCGCCAAGGACTGTCATCACACTTTACGTCATAAAGCGCTTTAAAACTTTTGACAAGTTCAACACCTCATATTTTGTACTGTTTATCATGGTAAAAGCAACTCAAAGCAATTATAAAAATGATCGAAAGGTAAAAATACAAGCTTATACGAGCTGTCGTTTTAACATTTATAACATATATTTAAACAAAACATATATAATCTATTTTAATAAAATAGAAAAGTGTTCTTAGTCTTCACTTAAAAGCTGTTAGAAGCTGCCTTTCTGACAAGAGAGTTCTGTGAGTTCCACAGTCTCAGTGCATTAAAGTCAAAACCAGTTGCTTTTTATTTCCTGTTTTACGACAGAGCAAGGAGGGTGTCCACAGACCACTGTGCACCTGCAGACTGATATGGGGGGTAAAAAGTCTAGAAGTGAGTAAATAAGATTTTAGCACATGTTCTAAAACAAACCGGACACCTGTACAGCGATGCCAACACAGTGATCTGAGCTCCTTCTTTGAGTTAAATCCTAGCATCTGCATTTTTTACAAGTTGTTGCTATGGCAGAGCATGACCAGAGCATAACAGAAACCACCCATTTTCTAACCGCTTCATCCAATTCAGGGTCAGGTGGTCAGGGGGTCGCGGGGCACGGGGGAGCCAGAGCCTCAGAAAGTAATAAGCAGGAGATACCTGGGACTGGATGGTAGTCCAATGCAGGGAAGACACAGACACTCACCAATTATCCCAGAAGCCAATTAACCTACCAGTAGTTCTTGGGAGGAAGCCGGAGCACCCAAAGCAAACTCATGCAAACATGGGGAGAACATACAAGCTCCATACAGATAGCACCCCAGGTCCAGAAGTGTACCCAGGGCCTCAGCACTGTGAGCTAGCAATGCTAAACGCTGGGCTACTGTGCATGCTAATTTCTAGGCATCAGGTGATCAATCAGGTAGTTTCTCAGATAAAAGGACACCAGTAATTTAGTATGAGATTCAAATTGACCTCAGAACAAAATATAACTTATGTTATATAACTTATATAGAACTTACTACAGCATATCTGTCTTATTTGGCTCTTGTAGAAAATATTAACAGCATGCCTATTAAACATACAGTATCTAGCAATCAGCAATCAAAATAAAAACATTTCTAAACATGGAAACTGCTCAGTTAATGAAGCATTTCAAAGACATTAATCTATTCAATAATTACAGTTTCAAGTAGATAACAGATTTATATTCAGATTACGAAAGTATCATAACAACGGCTGCTTGTGTAAGGAATCCATGAATACCACTGTACATGAGAATTTCACACCTATTTGTAATCAATACACAAAATCCTATTGAATTTCAGGTACTTGTTTATTCAGCATTGCTTGACTCCGCGGACTCCTTGTTGTTTCAATATTCTAGCAATAGGACTAATCGCCAATACAGTGCCGTTGTAATCTATTCCTTCTGCCAGCAGAGGACGGTATTCGCACAGCCAGTTCAGGATAAGATACGGTCCTCGCAGTTCACAGTACAACTGGCCACAGCCGTACTCGGAATATGCTCTCGATAACCTCGTTTAGTTTAAGAACGGCCGTATTTCATATCAACCCACAGATGCATTGCATAAACACTAGAATTCTGGTTGTACTTAAATTGACCTTATACGTTTTGGATTATGTTTAACCTTCTTCAATTTCTTCAACCATATTTTGAGATGATTACGTTTACAGAAGCAAATATTATTCAGTGCTTTTTCTTCACTCCTTTAATCAAACCCACATTTCTTTAAGGAGGGCCATTGTGAAACTCCCCAAAGTGAGCTGAATTAATCTTTTATTCTTCACACCTGCGACGTCATTCCTTCATTGTGTAATATGAAGGCCTTTCATTATTCACGTATACTACAACATCTGAAAATAATGGGTCTTGAAATAGTTGAATGAAAGAAAATCCTGAATAACTCCTCCAAATGCGTGTTACACTTTCATCAGGTACACACACTTTGAATGTGATGAACTATAAAAAGTTATTTTAACCATACCCAATGGAGCTCAGGAGTGCGATTGCATACACAATCATGTTTTCAGTGTTTGGACATCAGCCGTACATCAGAACAATCATTTCACTAACACAGCTCCGTGTTGAGTGACTTCCCTCCAAAAACACAAAGTCACTTTCCCTTAGCAATTATTGCATGGACTTAGATTATCTGCCTTCTGCATCAAACCCTGTATGATATACTGTAGAAAGCCAAGCTTTGGGATAGTGCTTTGTTTGGATCCTTGTCTTGATCCTTTTGGATCCCAGGCTGCTCATTTGCAAATGAGTTTTGACATTAATTATAGTGACTATAGCAATGAGGTGGCACTGTGGTTCACAGAGCTGGGGTCCTGGGTTCAATTCCTGGGGTGCAGTCTGGATGGAATTGTATGTTCTCCCTTCATTTGTGTGGATTTCTTCCAGGTGCTCCAGTTTCTTCCCACAGTCCAAAGACATACAGTACTAGTAGGTTAAGGTGGAACTAAAGTCCCAATTTTGCAGACATAAAAGTATTTAATTTCAGTCACAAAATAAAATCATTGACATTATAGAAAAACTTTACAAACTCAAAATTGAGCACAAAATCATGAATTTTGTGAAAGTACTGTAAGTTACGCCATGTTGTAACAAATTCGCATTCAAGTTCCACACAAATTGCGATGTGATGCAGCCCTTCCTGCTCACTAATCA
This sequence comes from Lepisosteus oculatus, assembly GCF_040954835.1. Lineage (NCBI taxonomy): Eukaryota > Metazoa > Chordata > Actinopteri > Semionotiformes > Lepisosteidae > Lepisosteus > Lepisosteus oculatus. Next base: position 166,291 of record NW_027168042.1, on the reverse strand, counting down.
CTGTAATGACTAATGCAATGTGATGTAGGAGAGAAAAGGTATAGGTTATGCAGCAAACATTTCACTGCAAGAAACGTTCCATTCCAAGGTTCTTTATGCAGAGTTAACAATGTAATATTATTTATTGGCAAAAACGTTAAAAAGTTGAGAGCAATATTTCCATTGGATTCAACGAGATGTATTCACAAGCCTGCTCCTTTACAATGTCACAGGGCCACATCAGATTACAGGAAGTTTTGCTGCCTCGTTCTGAATCGCAGAACATGGTAATTCTTTAACCTTGAAATGTAGTCTATTTTGTGATGTAAATTGGAGGTTTTACAAGTTATTGTGTGTTCCCCTTTAGATGGCTTCTGGGAAAACTGGCCTCAACACTGTATTGGATAAGGCACTTAGAAAACAGATTCATGCGTGGACCACAGCAATGTCCCATTACTGAGAGCCAGCAATCAACGGATGTGTCTGATCGTGAATGGTTTTCCCTGTTGTTTGTTGTATTACTCGGTGTTGCATTTTAAGCTGTGCATGAGGCAGGACCCGGAGGCTGCTGCTTCTGCTGGGATTGAGGAAGAGCTGAGCGCCATGTAAGGCAAAGACACTGCGTTCCACTTTATCAGGTGCCTGGAGTGTAAGAGCTGCAGATAATATTGAGTCACAATAATCCCAACATATTTCAAATATTATGAAAATTAAATAAATTAAATCAAATAACTTTCATTAAAAAAATCAATCACTCTTTACCTTGCTTTTTCAGTTGTTTTAAAGGAAAATTGATGCAGAGAATGTGTGAATACTACTTTTTGATGGTTCCAAGGCCAATGTGACCTGTTCTATTGCCTGCTAATTGTACGTTCCAGGTTGAAAAATTATTTTTAGGAGGTCAAGGTGTATGAATGATAAGAACAGCTTGAAATATATTTTCACGGTCGACACACATTTTCGCAAGGGAAAAAAACTGAAATAACCACAGTTACGCAAACACCAGTCCACCAAAAAAAAATCATTTTATTAAAACAAGGTAACATTTTTTTTATCATCATACGGATGAACTGTGCTAAATATATTTCTAAAAAGAAAAAGCAGGACGTGAGTCGTAACCCAAGATCATGACTCTTTTACTCTTCTTCACATCAGTTTTCATCTGTGAGGAGGAGGAGGAGGGCGGCTCCTGATGTGCTGACACTTGGGGATGTGCCTCTGTGCCGGCCTGGGGGCAAAGCGCCGGCCGCAGTGAGGGCAGGGCACGTAGTCGGGGTTTGGATTCGCGGGGGGCTGGGGCAGGTTCACAACCTTCCCTCCTTGCGTGATCACCTGCTGCACCTCCCTGGCCTATTTGATGCTCCGAATGAAATCCTCGTGCTTCTGCCTCCAGTTGTTCTTTCTCAGCTGGGAACAGGAAATGAAACCAATGAAACAGCTTCCAGAAAAAGTCCAGACTAGCACTGCGTACACAGTCTGGTCGCAAACCATTCACAAGGCAAGAAAATATCAATACAGTAATAACGTAGCTTTCTGGGCCTACCTTTCATGTCATTGGGTAGAGAGTACAATTTAGTTATGGTTTTGTTTCCCGTGAGTGCTATTTGCTTGATATCTCATGTAGATTTTTACAACAGAATTCAGAAGTCACTAAGACCCATTTATTCTGTCTGGCAAATGTGCCTTTGCGGCAGTTTTTCAGAAGAGTACTTCATAAAACACTTATTTATTGTTTACATTGATTTATAAGCTGAGTCTGACTCTAGGAGAAACAAGGGAAGCTTGGAAAGAGTTTAAGGATAGCCCTTACCACGATTGGTGGTCTAACCTTCTTCTTATGGATGTATGTCTCCAGTTCTGTTCCCTTGGCCATGTGCTTGAAAGAGTCAAAAATCTTCCTCTTTGAATTCTGAAGCTTCTTGCAGATCTTGCTGTGTTTCTCCAACCTCTCTACAGCAAACTTCCTGTGACACAGTTCACAGGGCACCAGCTGAGGGTTTCTACTCTTGCTATTCTCATATGGAAATTGCTCAGCGATAGGGCACATCAGACTTGTAGGGGACAAATATCTGTTTTCCACTGAAAGAGTTTGTTCATCCAGACATGCGGTGTTATTTCTGAAGTGGGCCTGCGCGGCCTGTGCCGCTGACACGTCACTTTCTCCTTCCACAGGGGACGTCTTCTAGCCCACGGCTGCAAGGGCTCACTTGACGTCTCTCCTGATGGGAAAGCGCAGAGGGAAAGTGCGATTCTGCGCATCCGCTGTCCTCCATTGGAGAACCATAATCAAGATTGTCTCCTTTGAAAGGAAGGGCTTTCCTTGGAGTGAAGGCTTTTTGCTTCTCCATTCTGCAGGTCAGAAGAGGCACGGCCTTAGAGCGGTGGATGGCCCACGGTCCTCTGGGGCGAAGCTCGCTCTGCCTCGCCTGGAGTGTCTTCCTTCGGGTCAGGAGTCCTCTATTTTCCCTTCCGGCCACCTCTCTGGAGTCTTCCATCTCTCTCTGAACCATCCTCAGCTCCTCCTGAGCTCTAAAGAGCTTCGCCTGCATCATGGCCTCCTTCTGGCGAATCTCGTCCTTCATCATGGCCTCCTTCCGGCGCATCACATCCTGCAGACTGGCCTCCCTCCGGCGATGCTCCTCCTTCAGCGCGGCCTCTGCCTCGGCCACTTTTCGTAGCTCCTCTTGCAACTGAAAGTGCTCCTTCCCATTGGCATGAGAAGGGCATTGCCCTGGAGGGGTCGCCACCATGGGGAGGACAGTCCTGTCCTTAGGTTTGCGTACTCTTGAGCCCCTCCTGCCCGGCCTCTCGCAGGGCCTCTCATGACCATCCTGAGGCGGGGTGGGGGCAAACAAGGAATCACTCTGTGCTTCCGGGCGGTCCACAGCCCGAACCTCACCAGGGCCAGAGACTTTCCTGTTACCCATAGGCTTCAGGGGGTAAGACCGATCATACCCCACAATGTTCTTCTCGGGGCCCTGTTGGGCTTGGAAGCGATAGCTGTTCCCCGTCTTCTTCTCCGCAGCGTATTTGACATATTGGAAAGATTTTCTCATCTTCTGTAGAGCCGCCTCCTGCCGTCGATTGTATATGGCGATCATTTTTTTCTCCTTTTCCTGCATCAGTTTCTCTTGGAAGGTGTCCTTCAGAAGCTCTTGGGAGGCGGGCAGTACGTGGAGATCAGATCCTGTCGCCTTAAGGGCGCGAGTCGATTCGAGTCTGTGTCCTTCGGGGAGGGGGACAGAGCACCAGGCTTAGGACTGGGCTCCATTGGCAAATGAGATATGAGCTTTGTTTCCCAGGTATCTGGAAAAGGCAAAAATGGCAAATAAATGATATCCTGCACAGTCTAGTATGGTCTAATAGAAAAGAATAAAAAAAACAATTCAGGAAATACACAACTTTTTAATATTAAACCTAATGGTGTTGAATGCTGCATGCTGACTCAGTAGGAGACAGATCCTAAACATAAACATTATAATAAACATTTGTTTCCCAAATAACATTCTCAATGTTCAGAATGCTTAAAGTCATGAGCTTTTTTAAAAATGTTTAACTGAAACCTGGAAATGTACTATTTCATTTCAAAGCTTGTATTATATCTATGATATAAATGTTTTTTATATAAAATTAACCCATTATGCAACAGGGGTTTGAGCAAAAGTCACTGTGAATAAGGGAATTTATCAATATTAATTAGCCGTTTCACTACATTATAGATAGCTGAAGGATTATGATACAGTATATCGATTTCGCTACAAATTGACAAGAATATTTGATGACACTTACCAAACAAGTCTCAAACAGCGGAAAAATAGTTCACCACGACGATAGCAATGCAATGTTTGACTGCATCTCCCTATGTGATATATCTGTATTTGGGTAAATACAGATCACGTAATTCAGGGAGCACTGTTACGTCAGGTCACCAACCATTATTACGACGCTCATATGTCATAGAGCTCCTTAGGATGTTTGTATAATCTTTATCCAAATTTTCATATGGCCGCAGTTACGGCGTTTATTTTACAGTTAATGTAACAGGATGTCATTATATTTTTCTGTCTTTATGGTGGCAGACCACTTAACTAAATCTGAGTAGGCGGTTTTTACAAATGGGTGAGATAAAATATTAAATATACAGTAAAAGCTCACACCTATTCATACCCTTTATGTACTGTATATCTTCAATTACGTATACTGTATAAAGCGATAACTACCATTACAAAATGTCTCCCTTTTGATTTGAAGTGGTTCTTTTAAATAAGTAAATTGCAATCACTTAGCCTACATCTGAGCTCCTAATTCATCGCAACGACGGACTGAGACTCCAGTTGGATTTGTGAGAAGTAAAGGGGTGTGCCTGTTTTAAAACCGATTCATACGTCTTAAACACATGGACATTGATAGCAGTCTGTGTTATATAATTTATCTTTTTATTTTATTTAAATTTAAGTATCACATACACATTTTCAAAGTAACTGTACCCCTTTTAATTATGATCCCCATCGCTCACAGCTCCGAAGCTGAGACGAGGGCTACTTCAGATGGGATTTCCAACATTTCTCTCTTAGCTTGTATACCGGTGGAAAGGAGAGCGCTCTTAAAACGTGTTGATAGTAAGATTGGGATGTATTTGCAGTCTAGATATAGTTTTTTTAATGTTCGGAGCCGGCACAGATTCATTTTCTTACGACTGCTTTTCTGGATGACAATAACAATGCAAACGATGGTGTTAAGGCGAGGCTGTGCCTTAAGGCTCCTCTGCTTACAATATTCAGCGCGTAAATCGCAAACGAGCGCCTCTCTTACGATGAAAATGCGGCAAATAAGAACACGAGATTTAAACCTACGGCTTACAAATTTATGCGTAAACACTAAAACCGTATCTTTAGCAAAACTGGCGAGACAATGTGTTTTATCATTTCAAAAAGTACTGGAAAATAATTAAAGGTTATCACGATAAACAGAGGTTACTGATCTACTACTGTACGCTGTGACCAAAAATGAGAGTCCCCCGATCCTCGCAGCCTTCATGCTTTGGTCTGGGCCTGGCCGTTTTTTTTTTAGGATAATGGGGTCAAGTTCAGAAATTATGCAAGTTTCTAATCAAATCCAAGGGCGCCTCGATCTCCTAAACATCTTTAGAAGGCCGACGGACCACACTGCACGGTCCGGGTCCGGGCCCTGACCCGGTTCTGGATAATGCCAGCTTAAAGTGAAAAATTCTACTGTACATATTATGTTTCTTATTATGGTATATATGTATAATGTGGCGCGACCGCTTCACGAAGCTAGAAAGAAAGTTATCCGCCATTTTTATTTTACCTGCAATTGAATTTGCCATTAAAATCACGATTAATACCGCAGCTGCTAAATTACTTACCTAAAAGCGTTCAGATACAAAAGCACTTGAGCTGTAATGTTTATATACTGTTGGCCCGATGACCTACTTCAAGAAGAATTGTTACATAGACCGCCAAGGACTGTCATCACACTTTACGTCATAAAGCGCTTTAAAACTTTTGACAAGTTCAACACCTCATATTTTGTACTGTTTATCATGGTAAAAGCAACTCAAAGCAATTATAAAAATGATCGAAAGGTAAAAATACAAGCTTATACGAGCTGTCGTTTTAACATTTATAACATATATTTAAACAAAACATATATAATCTATTTTAATAAAATAGAAAAGTGTTCTTAGTCTTCACTTAAAAGCTGTTAGAAGCTGCCTTTCTGACAAGAGAGTTCTGTGAGTTCCACAGTCTCAGTGCATTAAAGTCAAAACCAGTTGCTTTTTATTTCCTGTTTTACGACAGAGCAAGGAGGGTGTCCACAGACCACTGTGCACCTGCAGACTGATATGGGGGGTAAAAAGTCTAGAAGTGAGTAAATAAGATTTTAGCACATGTTCTAAAACAAACCGGACACCTGTACAGCGATGCCAACACAGTGATCTGAGCTCCTTCTTTGAGTTAAATCCTAGCATCTGCATTTTTTACAAGTTGTTGCTATGGCAGAGCATGACCAGAGCATAACAGAAACCACCCATTTTCTAACCGCTTCATCCAATTCAGGGTCAGGTGGTCAGGGGGTCGCGGGGCACGGGGGAGCCAGAGCCTCAGAAAGTAATAAGCAGGAGATACCTGGGACTGGATGGTAGTCCAATGCAGGGAAGACACAGACACTCACCAATTATCCCAGAAGCCAATTAACCTACCAGTAGTTCTTGGGAGGAAGCCGGAGCACCCAAAGCAAACTCATGCAAACATGGGGAGAACATACAAGCTCCATACAGATAGCACCCCAGGTCCAGAAGTGTACCCAGGGCCTCAGCACTGTGAGCTAGCAATGCTAAACGCTGGGCTACTGTGCATGCTAATTTCTAGGCATCAGGTGATCAATCAGGTAGTTTCTCAGATAAAAGGACACCAGTAATTTAGTATGAGATTCAAATTGACCTCAGAACAAAATATAACTTATGTTATATAACTTATATAGAACTTACTACAGCATATCTGTCTTATTTGGCTCTTGTAGAAAATATTAACAGCATGCCTATTAAACATACAGTATCTAGCAATCAGCAATCAAAATAAAAACATTTCTAAACATGGAAACTGCTCAGTTAATGAAGCATTTCAAAGACATTAATCTATTCAATAATTACAGTTTCAAGTAGATAACAGATTTATATTCAGATTACGAAAGTATCATAACAACGGCTGCTTGTGTAAGGAATCCATGAATACCACTGTACATGAGAATTTCACACCTATTTGTAATCAATACACAAAATCCTATTGAATTTCAGGTACTTGTTTATTCAGCATTGCTTGACTCCGCGGACTCCTTGTTGTTTCAATATTCTAGCAATAGGACTAATCGCCAATACAGTGCCGTTGTAATCTATTCCTTCTGCCAGCAGAGGACGGTATTCGCACAGCCAGTTCAGGATAAGATACGGTCCTCGCAGTTCACAGTACAACTGGCCACAGCCGTACTCGGAATATGCTCTCGATAACCTCGTTTAGTTTAAGAACGGCCGTATTTCATATCAACCCACAGATGCATTGCATAAACACTAGAATTCTGGTTGTACTTAAATTGACCTTATACGTTTTGGATTATGTTTAACCTTCTTCAATTTCTTCAACCATATTTTGAGATGATTACGTTTACAGAAGCAAATATTATTCAGTGCTTTTTCTTCACTCCTTTAATCAAACCCACATTTCTTTAAGGAGGGCCATTGTGAAACTCCCCAAAGTGAGCTGAATTAATCTTTTATTCTTCACACCTGCGACGTCATTCCTTCATTGTGTAATATGAAGGCCTTTCATTATTCACGTATACTACAACATCTGAAAATAATGGGTCTTGAAATAGTTGAATGAAAGAAAATCCTGAATAACTCCTCCAAATGCGTGTTACACTTTCATCAGGTACACACACTTTGAATGTGATGAACTATAAAAAGTTATTTTAACCATACCCAATGGAGCTCAGGAGTGCGATTGCATACACAATCATGTTTTCAGTGTTTGGACATCAGCCGTACATCAGAACAATCATTTCACTAACACAGCTCCGTGTTGAGTGACTTCCCTCCAAAAACACAAAGTCACTTTCCCTTAGCAATTATTGCATGGACTTAGATTATCTGCCTTCTGCATCAAACCCTGTATGATATACTGTAGAAAGCCAAGCTTTGGGATAGTGCTTTGTTTGGATCCTTGTCTTGATCCTTTTGGATCCCAGGCTGCTCATTTGCAAATGAGTTTTGACATTAATTATAGTGACTATAGCAATGAGGTGGCACTGTGGTTCACAGAGCTGGGGTCCTGGGTTCAATTCCTGGGGTGCAGTCTGGATGGAATTGTATGTTCTCCCTTCATTTGTGTGGATTTCTTCCAGGTGCTCCAGTTTCTTCCCACAGTCCAAAGACATACAGTACTAGTAGGTTAAGGTGGAACTAAAGTCCCAATTTTGCAGACATAAAAGTATTTAATTTCAGTCACAAAATAAAATCATTGACATTATAGAAAAACTTTACAAACTCAAAATTGAGCACAAAATCATGAATTTTGTGAAAGTACTGTAAGTTACGCCATGTTGTAACAAATTCGCATTCAAGTTCCACACAAATTGCGATGTGATGCAGCCCTTCCTGCTCACTAATCACTGTAATGACTAATGCAATGTGATGTAGGAGAGAAAAGGTATAGGTTATGCAGCAAACATTTCACTGCAAGAAACGTTCCATTCCAAGGTTCTTTATGCAGAGTTAACAATGTAATATTATTTATTGGCAAAAACGTTAAAAAGTTGAGAGCAATATTTCCATTGGATTCAACGAGATGTATTCACAAGCCTGCTCCTTTACAATGTCACAGGGCCACATCAGATTACAGGAAGTTTTGCTGCCTCGTTCTGAATCGCAGAACATGGTAATTCTTTAACCTTGAAATGTAGTCTATTTTGTGATGTAAATTGGAGGTTTTACAAGTTATTGTGTGTTCCCCTTTAGATGGCTTCTGGGAAAACTGGCCTCAACACTGTATTGGATAAGGCACTTAGAAAACAGATTCATGCGTGGACCACAGCAATGTCCCATTACTGAGAGCCAGCAATCAACGGATGTGTCTGATCGTGAATGGTTTTCCCTGTTGTTTGTTGTATTACTCGGTGTTGCATTTTAAGCTGTGCATGAGGCAGGACCCGGAGGCTGCTGCTTCTGCTGGGATTGAGGAAGAGCTGAGCGCCATGTAAGGCAAAGACACTGCGTTCCACTTTATCAGGTGCCTGGAGTGTAAGAGCTGCAGATAATATTGAGTCACAATAATCCCAACATATTTCAAATATTATGAAAATTAAATAAATTAAATCAAATAACTTTCATTAAAAAAATCAATCACTCTTTACCTTGCTTTTTCAGTTGTTTTAAAGGAAAATTGATGCAGAGAATGTGTGAATACTACTTTTTGATGGTTCCAAGGCCAATGTGACCTGTTCTATTGCCTGCTAATTGTACGTTCCAGGTTGAAAAATTATTTTTAGGAGGTCAAGGTGTATGAATGATAAGAACAGCTTGAAATATATTTTCACGGTCGACACACATTTTCGCAAGGGAAAAAAACTGAAATAACCACAGTTACGCAAACACCAGTCCACCAAAAAAAAATCATTTTATTAAAACAAGGTAACATTTTTTTTATCATCATACGGATGAACTGTGCTAAATATATTTCTAAAAAGAAAAAGCAGGACGTGAGTCGTAACCCAAGATCATGACTCTTTTACTCTTCTTCACATCAGTTTTCATCTGTGAGGAGGAGGAGGAGGGCGGCTCCTGATGTGCTGACACTTGGGGATGTGCCTCTGTGCCGGCCTGGGGGCAAAGCGCCGGCCGCAGTGAGGGCAGGGCACGTAGTCGGGGTTTGGATTCGCGGGGGGCTGGGGCAGGTTCACAACCTTCCCTCCTTGCGTGATCACCTGCTGCACCTCCCTGGCCTATTTGATGCTCCGAATGAAATCCTCGTGCTTCTGCCTCCAGTTGTTCTTTCTCAGCTGGGAACAGGAAATGAAACCAATGAAACAGCTTCCAGAAAAAGTCCAGACTAGCACTGCGTACACAGTCTGGTCGCAAACCATTCACAAGGCAAGAAAATATCAATACAGTAATAACGTAGCTTTCTGGGCCTACCTTTCATGTCATTGGGTAGAGAGTACAATTTAGTTATGGTTTTGTTTCCCGTGAGTGCTATTTGCTTGATATCTCATGTAGATTTTTACAACAGAATTCAGAAGTCACTAAGACCCATTTATTCTGTCTGGCAAATGTGCCTTTGCGGCAGTTTTTCAGAAGAGTACTTCATAAAACACTTATTTATTGTTTACATTGATTTATAAGCTGAGTCTGACTCTAGGAGAAACAAGGGAAGCTTGGAAAGAGTTTAAGGATAGCCCTTACCACGATTGGTGGTCTAACCTTCTTCTTATGGATGTATGTCTCCAGTTCTGTTCCCTTGGCCATGTGCTTGAAAGAGTCAAAAATCTTCCTCTTTGAATTCTGAAGCTTCTTGCAGATCTTGCTGTGTTTCTCCAACCTCTCTACAGCAAACTTCCTGTGACACAGTTCACAGGGCACCAGCTGAGGGTTTCTACTCTTGCTATTCTCATATGGAAATTGCTCAGCGATAGGGCACATCAGACTTGTAGGGGACAAATATCTGTTTTCCACTGAAAGAGTTTGTTCATCCAGACATGCGGTGTTATTTCTGAAGTGGGCCTGCGCGGCCTGTGCCGCTGACACGTCACTTTCTCCTTCCACAGGGGACGTCTTCTAGCCCACGGCTGCAAGGGCTCACTTGACGTCTCTCCTGATGGGAAAGCGCAGAGGGAAAGTGCGATTCTGCGCATCCGCTGTCCTCCATTGGAGAACCATAATCAAGATTGTCTCCTTTGAAAGGAAGGGCTTTCCTTGGAGTGAAGGCTTTTTGCTTCTCCATTCTGCAGGTCAGAAGAGGCACGGCCTTAGAGCGGTGGATGGCCCACGGTCCTCTGGGGCGAAGCTCGCTCTGCCTCGCCTGGAGTGTCTTCCTTCGGGTCAGGAGTCCTCTATTTTCCCTTCCGGCCACCTCTCTGGAGTCTTCCATCTCTCTCTGAACCATCCTCAGCTCCTCCTGAGCTCTAAAGAGCTTCGCCTGCATCATGGCCTCCTTCTGGCGAATCTCGTCCTTCATCATGGCCTCCTTCCGGCGCATCACATCCTGCAGACTGGCCTCCCTCCGGCGATGCTCCTCCTTCAGCGCGGCCTCTGCCTCGGCCACTTTTCGTAGCTCCTCTTGCAACTGAAAGTGCTCCTTCCCATTGGCATGAGAAGGGCATTGCCCTGGAGGGGTCGCCACCATGGGGAGGACAGTCCTGTCCTTAGGTTTGCGTACTCTTGAGCCCCTCCTGCCCGGCCTCTCGCAGGGCCTCTCATGACCATCCTGAGGCGGGGTGGGGGCAAACAAGGAATCACTCTGTGCTTCCGGGCGGTCCACAGCCCGAACCTCACCAGGGCCAGAGACTTTCCTGTTACCCATAGGCTTCAGGGGGTAAGACCGATCATACCCCACAATGTTCTTCTCGGGGCCCTGTTGGGCTTGGAAGCGATAGCTGTTCCCCGTCTTCTTCTCCGCAGCGTATTTGACATATTGGAAAGATTTTCTCATCTTCTGTAGAGCCGCCTCCTGCCGTCGATTGTATATGGCGATCATTTTTTTCTCCTTTTCCTGCATCAGTTTCTCTTGGAAGGTGTCCTTCAGAAGCTCTTGGGAGGCGGGCAGTACGTGGAGATCAGATCCTGTCGCCTTAAGGGCGCGAGTCGATTCGAGTCTGTGTCCTTCGGGGAGGGGGACAGAGCACCAGGCTTAGGACTGGGCTCCATTGGCAAATGAGATATGAGCTTTGTTTCCCAGGTATCTGGAAAAGGCAAAAATGGCAAATAAATGATATCCTGCACAGTCTAGTATGGTCTAATAGAAAAGAATAAAAAAAACAATTCAGGAAATACACAACTTTTTAATATTAAACCTAATGGTGTTGAATGCTGCATGCTGACTCAGTAGGAGACAGATCCTAAACATAAACATTATAATAAACATTTGTTTCCCAAATAACATTCTCAATGTTCAGAATGCTTAAAGTCATGAGCTTTTTTAAAAATGTTTAACTGAAACCTGGAAATGTACTATTTCATTTCAAAGCTTGTATTATATCTATGATATAAATGTTTTTTATATAAAATTAACCCATTATGCAACAGGGGTTTGAGCAAAAGTCACTGTGAATAAGGGAATTTATCAATATTAATTAGCCGTTTCACTACATTATAGATAGCTGAAGGATTATGATACAGTATATCGATTTCGCTACAAATTGACAAGAATATTTGATGACACTTACCAAACAAGTCTCAAACAGCGGAAAAATAGTTCACCACGACGATAGCAATGCAATGTTTGACTGCATCTCCCTATGTGATATATCTGTATTTGGGTAAATACAGATCACGTAATTCAGGGAGCACTGTTACGTCAGGTCACCAACCATTATTACGACGCTCATATGTCATAGAGCTCCTTAGGATGTTTGTATAATCTTTATCCAAATTTTCATATGGCCGCAGTTACGGCGTTTATTTTACAGTTAATGTAACAGGATGTCATTATATTTTTCTGTCTTTATGGTGGCAGACCACTTAACTAAATCTGAGTAGGCGGTTTTTACAAATGGGTGAGATAAAATATTAAATATACAGTAAAAGCTCACACCTATTCATACCCTTTATGTACTGTATATCTTCAATTACGTATACTGTATAAAGCGATAACTACCATTACAAAATGTCTCCCTTTTGATTTGAAGTGGTTCTTTTAAATAAGTAAATTGCAATCACTTAGCCTACATCTGAGCTCCTAATTCATCGCAACGACGGACTGAGACTCCAGTTGGATTTGTGAGAAGTAAAGGGGTGTGCCTGTTTTAAAACCGATTCATACGTCTTAAACACATGGACATTGATAGCAGTCTGTGTTATATAATTTATCTTTTTATTTTATTTAAATTTAAGTATCACATACACATTTTCAAAGTAACTGTACCCCTTTTAATTATGATCCCCATCGCTCACAGCTCCGAAGCTGAGACGAGGGCTACTTCAGATGGGATTTCCAACATTTCTCTCTTAGCTTGTATACCGGTGGAAAGGAGAGCGCTCTTAAAACGTGTTGATAGTAAGATTGGGATGTATTTGCAGTCTAGATATAGTTTTTTTAATGTTCGGAGCCGGCACAGATTCATTTTCTTACGACTGCTTTTCTGGATGACAATAACAATGCAAACGATGGTGTTAAGGTGAGGCTGTGCCTTAAGGCTCCTCTGCTTACAATATTCAGCGCGTAAATCGCAAACGAGCGCCTCTCTTACGATGAAAATGCGGCAAATAAGAACACGAGATTTAAACCTACGGCTTACAAATTTATGCGTAAACACTAAAACCGTATCTTTAGCAAAACTGGCGAGACAATGTGTTTTATCATTTCAAAAAGTACTGGAAAATAATTAAAGGTTATCACGATAAACAGAGGTTACTGATCTACTACTGTACGCTGTGACCAAAAATGAGAGTCCCCCGATCCTCGCAGCCTTCATGCTTTGGTCTGGGCCTGGCCGTTTTTTTTTTAGGATAATGGGGTCAAGTTCAGAAATTATGCAAGTTTCTAATCAAATCCAAGGGCGCCTCGATCTCCTAAACATCTTTAGAAGGCCGACGGACCACACTGCACGGTCCGGGTCCGGGCCCTGACCCGGTTCTGGATAATGCCAGCTTAAAGTGAAAAATTCTACTGTACATATTATGTTTCTTATTATGGTATATATGTATAATGTGGCGCGACCGCTTCACGAAGCTAGAAAGAAAGTTATCCGCCATTTTTATTTTACCTGCAATTGAATTTGCCATTAAAATCACGATTAATACCGCAGCTGCTAAATTACTTACCTAAAAGCGTTCAGATACAAAAGCACTTGAGCTGTAATGTTTATATACTGTTGGCCCGATGACCTACTTCAAGAAGAATTGTTACATAGACCGCCAAGGACTGTCATCACACTTTACGTCATAAAGCGCTTTAAAACTTTTGACAAGTTCAACACCTCATATTTTGTACTGTTTATCGTGGTAAAAGCAACTCAAAGCAATTATAAAAATGATCGAAAGGTAAAAATACAAGCTTATACGAGCTGTCGTTTTAACATTTATAACATATATTTAAACAAAACATATATAATCTATTTTAATAAAATAGAAAAGTGTTCTTAGTCTTCACTTAAAAGCTGTTAGAAGCTGCCTTTCTGACAAGAGAGTTCTGTGAGTTCCACAGTCTCAGTGCATTAAAGTCAAAACCAGTTGCTTTTTATTTCCTGTTTTACGACAGAGCAAGGAGGGTGTCCACAGACCACTGTGCACCTGCAGACTGATATGGGGGGTAAAAAGTCTAGAAGTGAGTAAATAAGATTTTAGCACATGTTCTAAAACAAACCGGACACCTGTACAGCGATGCCAACACAGTGATCTGAGCTCCTTCTTTGAGTTAAATCCTAGCATCTGCATTTTTTACAAGTTGTTGCTATGGCAGAGCATGACCAGAGCATAACAGAAACCACCCATTTTCTAACCGCTTCATCCAATTCAGGGTCAGGTGGTCAGGGGGTCGCGGGGCACGGGGGAGCCAGAGCCTCAGAAAGTAATAAGCAGGAGATACCTGGGACTGGATGGTAGTCCAATGCAGGGAAGACACAGACACTCACCAATTATCCCAGAAGCCAATTAACCTACCAGTAGTTCTTGGGAGGAAGCCGGAGCACCCAAAGCAAACTCATGCAAACATGGGGAGAACATACAAGCTCCATACAGATAGCACCCCAGGTCCAGAAGTGTACCCAGGGCCTCAGCACTGTGAGCTAGCAATGCTAAACGCTGGGCTACTGTGCATGCTAATTTCTAGGCATCAGGTGATCAATCAGGTAGTTTCTCAGATAAAAGGACACCAGTAATTTAGTATGAGATTCAAATTGACCTCAGAACAAAATATAACTTATGTTATATAACTTATATAGAACTTACTACAGCATATCTGTCTTATTTGGCTCTTGTAGAAAATATTAACAGCATGCCTATTAAACATACAGTATCTAGCAATCAGCAATCAAAATAAAAACATTTCTAAACATGGAAACTGCTCAGTTAATGAAGCATTTCAAAGACATTAATCTATTCAATAATTACAGTTTCAAGTAGATAACAGATTTATATTCAGATTACGAAAGTATCATAACAACGGCTGCTTGTGTAAGGAATCCATGAATACCACTGTACATGAGAATTTCACACCTATTTGTAATCAATACACAAAATCCTATTGAATTTCAGGTACTTGTTTATTCAGCATTGCTTGACTCCGCGGACTCCTTGTTGTTTCAATATTCTAGCAATAGGACTAATCGCCAATACAGTGCCGTTGTAATCTATTCCTTCTGCCAGCAGAGGACGGTATTCGCACAGCCAGTTCAGGATAAGATACGGTCCTCGCAGTTCACAGTACAACTGGCCACAGCCGTACTCGGAATATGCTCTCGATAACCTCGTTTAGTTTAAGAACGGCCGTATTTCATATCAACCCACAGATGCATTGCATAAACACTAGAATTCTGGTTGTACTTAAATTGACCTTATACGTTTTGGATTATGTTTAACCTTCTTCAATTTCTTCAACCATATTTTGAGATGATTACGTTTACAGAAGCAAATATTATTCAGTGCTTTTTCTTCACTCCTTTAATCAAACCCACATTTCTTTAAGGAGGGCCATTGTGAAACTCCCCAAAGTGAGCTGAATTAATCTTTTATTCTTCACACCTGCGACGTCATTCCTTCATTGTGTAATATGAAGGCCTTTCATTATTCACGTATACTACAACATCTGAAAATAATGGGTCTTGAAATAGTTGAATGAAAGAAAATCCTGAATAACTCCTCCAAATGCGTGTTACACTTTCATCAGGTACACACACTTTGAATGTGATGAATTATAAAAAGTTATTTTAACCATACCCAATGGAGCTCAGGAGTGCGATTGCATACACAATCATGTTTTCAGTGTTTGGACATCAGCCGTACATCAGAACAATCATTTCACTAACACAGCTCCATGTTGAGTGACTTCCCTCCAAAAACACAAAGTCACTTTCCCTTAGCAATTATTGCATGGACTTAGATTATCTGCCTTCTGCATCAAACCCTGTATGATATACTGTAGAAAGCCAAGCTTTGGGATAGTGCTTTGTTTGGATCCTTGTCTTGATCCTTTTGGATCCCAGGCTGCTCATTTGCAAATGAGTTTTGACATTAATTATAGTGACTATAGCAATGAGGTGGCACTGTGGTTCACAGAGCTGGGGTCCTGGGTTCAATTCCTGGGGTGCAGTCTGGATGGAATTGTATGTTCTCCCTTCATTTGTGTGGATTTCTTCCAGGTGCTCCAGTTTCTTCCCACAGTCCAAAGACATACAGTACTAGTAGGTTAAGGTGGAACTACAGTCCCAATTTTGCAGACATAAAAGTATTTAATTTCAGTCACAAAATAAAATCATTGACATTATAGAAAAACTTTACAAACTCAAAATTGAGCACAAAATCATGAATTTTGTGAAAGTACTGTAAGTTACGCCATGTTGTAACAAATTCGCATTCAAGTTCCACACAAATTGCGATGTGATGCAGCCCTTCCTGCTCACTAATCACTGTAATGACTAATGCAATGTGATGTAGGAGAGAAAAGGTATAGGTTATGCAGCAAACATTTCACTGCAAAAAACGTTCCATTCCAAGGTTCTTTATGCAGAGTTAACAATGTAATATTATTTATTGGCAAAAACGTTAAAAAGTTGAGAGCAATATTTCCATTGGATTCAACGAGATGTATTCACAAGCCTGCTCCTTTACAATGTCACAGGGCCACATCAGATTACAGGAAGTTTTGCTGCCTCGTTCTGAATCGCAGAACATGGTAATTCTTTAACCTTGAAATGTAGTCTATTTTGTGATGTAAATTGGAGGTTTTACAAGTTATTGTGTGTTCCCCTTTAGATGGCTTCTGGGAAAACTGGCCTCAACACTGTATTGGATAAGGCACTTAGAAAACAGATTCATGCGTGGACCACAGCAATGTCCCTTTACTGAGAGCCAGCAATCAACGGATGTGTCTGATCGTGAATGGTTTTCCCTGTTGTTTGTTGTATTACTCGGTGTTGCATTTTAAGCTGTGCATGAGGCAGGACCCGGAGGCTGCTGCTTCTGCTGGGATTGAGGAAGAGCTGAGCGCCATGTAAGGCAAAGACACTGCGTTCCACTTTATCAGGTGCCTGGAGTGTAAGAGCTGCAGATAATATTGAGTCACAATAATCCCAACATATTTCAAATATTATGAAAATTAAATAAATTAAATCAAATAACTTTCATTAAAAAAATCAATCACTCTTTACCTTGCTTTTTCAGTTGTTTTAAAGGAAAATTGATGCAGAGAATGTGTGAATACTACTTTTTGATGGTTCCAAGGCCAATGTGACCTGTTCTATTGCCTGCTAATTGTACGTTCCAGGTTGAAAAATTATTTTTAGGAGGTCAAGGTGTATGAATGATAAGAACAGCTTGAAATATATTTTCACGGTCGACACACATTTTCGCAAGGGAAAAAAACTGAAATAACCACAGTTACGCAAACACCAGTCCACCAAAAAAAAATCATTTTATTAAAACAAGGTAACATTTTTTTTATCATCATACGGATGAACTGTGCTAAATATATTTCTAAAAAGAAAAAGCAGGACGTGAGTCGTAACCCAAGATCATGACTCTTTTACTCTTCTTCACATCAGTTTTCATCTGTGAGGAGGAGGAGGAGGGCGGCTCCTGATGTGCTGACACTTGGGGATGTGCCTCTGTGCCGGCCTGGGGGCAAAGCGCCGG
Organism: Lepisosteus oculatus; assembly: GCF_040954835.1. Classification (NCBI taxonomy): domain Eukaryota; kingdom Metazoa; phylum Chordata; class Actinopteri; order Semionotiformes; family Lepisosteidae; genus Lepisosteus; species Lepisosteus oculatus. Next base: position 148,734 of record NW_027168042.1, on the reverse strand, counting down.
CCGCAGTGAGGGCAGGGCACGTAGTCGGGGTTTGGATTCGCGGGGGGCTGGGGCAGGTTCACAACCTTCCCTCCTTGCGTGATCACCTGCTGCACCTCCCTGGCCTATTTGATGCTCCGAATGAAATCCTCGTGCTTCTGCCTCCAGTTGTTCTTTCTCAGCTGGGAACAGGAAATGAAACCAATGAAACAGCTTCCAGAAAAAGTCCAGACTAGCACTGCGTACACAGTCTGGTCGCAAACCATTCACAAGGCAAGAAAATATCAATACAGTAATAACGTAGCTTTCTGGGCCTACCTTTCATGTCATTGGGTAGAGAGTACAATTTAGTTATGGTTTTGTTTCCCGTGAGTGCTATTTGCTTGATATCTCATGTAGATTTTTACAACAGAATTCAGAAGTCACTAAGACCCATTTATTCTGTCTGGCAAATGTGCCTTTGCGGCAGTTTTTCAGAAGAGTACTTCATAAAACACTTATTTATTGTTTACATTGATTTATAAGCTGAGTCTGACTCTAGGAGAAACAAGGGAAGCTTGGAAAGAGTTTAAGGATAGCCCTTACCACGATTGGTGGTCTAACCTTCTTCTTATGGATGTATGTCTCCAGTTCTGTTCCCTTGGCCATGTGCTTGAAAGAGTCAAAAATCTTCCTCTTTGAATTCTGAAGCTTCTTGCAGATCTTGCTGTGTTTCTCCAACCTCTCTACAGCAAACTTCCTGTGACACAGTTCACAGGGCACCAGCTGAGGGTTTCTACTCTTGCTATTCTCATATGGAAATTGCTCAGCGATAGGGCACATCAGACTTGTAGGGGACAAATATCTGTTTTCCACTGAAAGAGTTTGTTCATCCAGACATGCGGTGTTATTTCTGAAGTGGGCCTGCGCGGCCTGTGCCGCTGACACGTCACTTTCTCCTTCCACAGGGGACGTCTTCTAGCCCACGGCTGCAAGGGCTCACTTGACGTCTCTCCTGATGGGAAAGCGCAGAGGGAAAGTGCGATTCTGCGCATCCGCTGTCCTCCATTGGAGAACCATAATCAAGATTGTCTCCTTTGAAAGGAAGGGCTTTCCTTGGAGTGAAGGCTTTTTGCTTCTCCATTCTGCAGGTCAGAAGAGGCACGGCCTTAGAGCGGTGGATGGCCCACGGTCCTCTGGGGTGAAGCTCGCTCTGCCTCGCCTGGAGTGTCTTCCTTCGGGTCAGGAGTCCTCTATTTTCCCTTCCGGCCACCTCTCTGGAGTCTTCCATCTCTCTCTGAACCATCCTCAGCTCCTCCTGAGCTCTAAAGAGCTTCGCCTGCATCATGGCCTCCTTCTGGCGAATCTCGTCCTTCATCATGGCCTCCTTCCGGCGCATCACATCCTGCAGACTGGCCTCCCTCCGGCGATGCTCCTCCTTCAGCGCGGCCTCTGCCTCGGCCACTTTTCGTAGCTCCTCTTGCAACTGAAAGTGCTCCTTCCCATTGGCATGAGAAGGGCATTGCCCTGGAGGGGTCGCCACCATGGGGAGGACAGTCCTGTCCTTAGGTTTGCGTACTCTTGAGCCCCTCCTGCCCGGCCTCTCGCAGGGCCTCTCATGACCATCCTGAGGCGGGGTGGGGGCAAACAAGGAATCACTCTGTGCGTCCGGGCGGTCCACAGCCCGAACCTCACCAGGGCCGGAGACTTTCCTGTTACCCATAGGCTTCAGGGGGTAAGACCGATCATACCCCACAATGTTCTTCTCGGGGCCCTGTTGGGCTTGGAAGCGATAGCTGTTCCCCGTCTTCTTCTCCGCAGCGTATTTGACATATTGGAAAGATTTTCTCATCTTCTGTAGAGCCGCCTCCTGCCGTCGATTGTATATGGCGATCATTTTTTTCTCCTTTTCCTGCATCAGTTTCTCTTGGAAGGTGTCCTTCAGAAGCTGCATCTTGGGAGGCGGGCAGTACGTGGAGATCAGATCCTGTCGCCTTAAGGGCGCGAGTCGATTCGAGTCTGTGTCCTTCGGGGAGGGGGACAGAGCACCAGGCTTAGGACTGGGCTCCATTGGCAAATGAGATATGAGCTTTGTTTCCCAGGTATCTGGAAAAGGCAAAAATGGCAAATAAATGATATCCTGCACAGTCTAGTATGGTCTAATAGAAAAGAATAAAAAAAACAATTCAGGAAATACACAACTTTTTAATATTAAACCTAATGGTGTTGAATGCTGCATGCTGACTCAGTAGGAGACAGATCCTAAACATAAACATTATAATAAACATTTGTTTCCCAAATAACATTCTCAATGTTCAGAATGCTTAAAGTCATGAGCTTTTTTAAAAATGTTTAACTGAAACCTGGAAATGTACTATTTCATTTCAAAGCTTGTATTATATCTATGATATAAATGTTTTTTATATAAAATTAACCCATTATGCAACAGGGGTTTGAGCAAAAGTCACTGTGAATAAGGGAATTTATCAATATTAATTAGCCGTTTCACTACATTATAGATAGCTGAAGGATTATGATACAGTATATCGATTTCGCTACAAATTGACAAGAATATTTGATGACACTTACCAAACAAGTCTCAAACAGCGGAAAAATAGTTCACCACGACGATAGCAATGCAATGTTTGACTGCATCTCCCTATGTGATATATCTGTATTTGGGTAAATACAGATCACGTAATTCAGGGAGCACTGTTACGTCAGGTCACCAACCATTATTACGACGCTCATATGTCATAGAGCTCCTTAGGATGTTTGTATAATCTTTATCCAAATTTTCATATGGCCGCAGTTACGGCGTTTATTTTACAGTTAATGTAACAGGATGTCATTATATTTTTCTGTCTTTATGGTGGCAGACCACTTAACTAAATCTGAGTAGGCGGTTTTTACAAATGGGTGAGATAAAATATTAAATATACAGTAAAAGCTCACACCTATTCATACCCTTTATGTACTGTATATCTTCAATTACGTATACTGTATAATACGATAACTACCATTACAAAATGTCTCCCTTTTGATTTGAAGTGGTTCTTTTAAATAAGTAAATTGCAATCACTTAGCCTACATCTGAGCTCCTAATTCATCGCAACGACGGACTGAGACTCCAGTTGGATTTGTGAGAAGGGGTGTGCCTGTTTTAAAACCGATTCATACGTCTTAAACACATGGACATTGATAGCAGTCTGTGTTATATCATTTATCTTTTTATTTTATTTAAATTTAAGTATCACATACACATTTTCAAAGTAACTGTACCCCTTTTAATTATGATCCCCATCGCTCACAGCTCCGAAGCTGAGACGAGGGCTACTTCAGATGGGATTTCCAACATTTCTCTCTTAGCTTGTATACCGGTGGAAAGGAGAGCGCTCTTAAAACGTGTTGATAGTAAGATTGGGATGTATTTGCAGTCTAGATATAGTTTTTTTAATGTTCGGAGCCGGCACAGATTCATTTTCTTACGACTGCTTTTCTGGATGACAATAACAATGCAAACGATGGTGTTAAGGCGAGGCTGTGCCTTAAGGCTCCTCTGCTTACAATATTCAGCGCGTAAATCGCAAACGAGCGCCTCTCTTACGATGAAAATGCGGCAAATAAGAACACGAGATTTAAACCTACGGCTTACAAATTTATGCGTAAACACTAAAACCGTATCTTTAGCAAAACTGGCGAGACAATGTGTTTTATCATTTCAAAAAGTACTGGAAAATAATTAAAGGTTATCACGATAAACAGAGGTTACTGATCTACTACTGTACGCTGTGACCAAAAATGAGAGTCCCCCGATCCTCGCAGCCTTCATGCTTTGGTCTGGGCCTGGCCGTTTTTTTTTAGGATAATGGGGTCAAGTTAAGAAATTATGCAAGTTTCTAATCAAATCCAAGGGCGCCTCGATCTCCTTAACATCTTTAGAAGGCCGACGGACCACACTGCACGGTCCGGGTCCGGGCCCTGACCCGGTTCTGGATAATGCCAGCTTAAAGTGAAAAATTCTACTGTACATATTATGTTTCTTATTATGGTATATATGTATAATGTGGCGCGACCGCTTCACGAAGCTAGAAAGAAAGTTATCCGCCATTTTTATTTTACCTGCAATTGAATTTGCCATTAAAATCACGATTAATACCGCAGCTGCTAAATTACTTACCTAAAAGCGTTCAGATACAAAAGCACTTGAGCTGTAATGTTTATATACTGTTGGCCCGATGACCTACTTCAAGAAGAATTGTTACATAGACCGCCAAGGACTGTCATCACACTTTACGTCATAAAGCGCTTTAAAACTTTTGACAAGTTCAACACCTCATATTTTGTACTGTTTATCATGGTAAAAGCAACTCAAAGCAATTATAAAAATGATCGAAAGGTAAAAATACAAGCTTATACGAGCTGTCGTTTTAACATTTATAACATATATTTAAACAAAACATATATAATCTATTTTAATAAAATAGAAAAGTGTTCTTAGTCTTCACTTAAAAGCTGTTAGAAGCTGCCTTTCTGACAAGAGAGTTCTGTGAGTTCCACAGTCTCAGTGCATTAAAGTCAAAACCAGTTGCTTTTTATTTCCTGTTTTACGACAGAGCAAGGAGGGTGTCCACAGACCACTGTGCACCTGCAGACTGATATGGGGGGTAAAAAGTCTAGAAGTGAGTAAATAAGATTTTAGCACATGTTCTAAAACAAACCGGACACCTGTACAGCGATGCCAACACAGTGATCTGAGCTCCTTCTTTGAGTTAAATCCTAGCATCTGCATTTTTTACAAGTTGTTGCTATGGCAGAGCATGACCAGAGCATAACAGAAACCACCCATTTTCTAACCGCTTCATCCAATTCAGGGTCAGGTGGTCAGGGGGTCGCGGGGCACGGGGGAGCCAGAGCCTCAGAAAGTAATAAGCAGGAGATACCTGGGACTGGATGGTAGTCCAATGCAGGGAAGACACAGACACTCACCAATTATCCCAGAAGCCAATTAACCTACCAGTAGTTCTTGGGAGGAAGCCGGAGCACCCAAAGCAAACTCATGCAAACATGGGGAGAACATACAAGCTCCATACAGATAGCACCCCAGGTCCAGAAGTGTACCCAGGGCCTCAGCACTGTGAGCTAGCAATGCTAAACGCTGGGCTACTGTGCATGCTAATTTCTAGGCATCAGGTGATCAATCAGGTAGTGTTTCTCAGATAAAAGGACACCAGTAATTTAGTATGAGATTCAAATTGACCTCAGAACAAAATATAACTTATGTTATATAACTTATATAGAACTTACTACAGCATATCTGTCTTATTTGGCTCTTGTAGAAAATATTAACAGCATGCCTATTAAACATACAGTATCTAGCAATCAGCAATCAAAATAAAAACATTTCTAAACATGGAAACTGCTCAGTTAATGAAGCATTTCAAAGACATTAATCTATTCAATAATTACAGTTTCAAGTAGATAACAGATTTATATTCAGATTACGAAAGTATCATAACAACGGCTGCTTGTGTAAGGAATCCATGAATACCACTGTACATGAGAATTTCACACCTATTTGTAATCAATACACAAAATCCTATTGAATTTCAGGTACTTGTTTATTCAGCATTGCTTGACTCCGCGGACTCCTTGTTGTTTCAATATTCTAGCAATAGGACTAATCGCCAATACAGTGCCGTTGTAATCTATTCCTTCTGCCAGCAGAGGACGGTATTCGCACAGCCAGTTCAGGATAAGATACGGTCCTCGCAGTTCACAGTACAACTGGCCACAGCCGTACTCGGAATATGCTCTCGATAACCTCGTTTAGTTTAAGAACGGCCGTATTTCATATCAACCCACAGATGCATTGCATAAACACTAGAATTCTGGTTGTACTTAAATTGACCTTATACGTTTTGGATTATGTTTAACCTTCTTCAATTTCTTCAACCATATTTTGAGATGATTACGTTTACAGAAGCAAATATTATTCAGTGCTTTTTCTTCACTCCTTTAATCAAACCCACATTTCTTTAAGGAGGGCCATTGTGAAACTCCCCAAAGTGAGCTGAATTAATCTTTTATTCTTCACACCTGCGACGTCATTCCTTCATTGTGTAATATGAAGGCCTTTCATTATTCACGTATACTACAACATCTGAAAATAATGGGTCTTGAAATAGTTGAATGAAAGAAAATCCTGAATAACTCCTCCAAATGCGTGTTACACTTTCATCAGGTACACACACTTTGAATGTGATGAATTATAAAAAGTTATTTTAACCATACCCAATGGAGCTCAGGAGTGCGATTGCATACACAATCATGTTTTCAGTGTTTGGACATCAGCCGTACATCAGAACAATCATTTCACTAACACAGCTCCATGTTGAGTGACTTCCCTCCAAAAACACAAAGTCACTTTCCCTTAGCAATTATTGCATGGACTTAGATTATCTGCCTTCTGCATCAAACCCTGTATGATATACTGTAGAAAGCCAAGCTTTGGGATAGTGCTTTGTTTGGATCCTTGTCTTGATCCTTTTGGATCCCAGGCTGCTCATTTGCAAATGAGTTTTGACATTAATTATAGTGACTATAGCAATGAGGTGGCACTGTGGTTCACAGAGCTGGGGTCCTGGGTTCAATTCCTGGGGTGCAGTCTGGATGGAATTGTATGTTCTCCCTTCATTTGTGTGGATTTCTTCCAGGTGCTCCAGTTTCTTCCCACAGTCCAAAGACATACAGTACTAGTAGGTTAAGGTGGAACTACAGTCCCAATTTTGCAGACATAAAAGTATTTAATTTCAGTCACAAAATAAAATCATTGACATTATAGAAAAACTTTACAAACTCAAAATTGAGCACAAAATCATGAATTTTGTGAAAGTACTGTAAGTTACGCCATGTTGTAACAAATTCGCATTCAAGTTCCACACAAATTGCGATGTGATGCAGCCCTTCCTGCTCACTAATCACTGTAATGACTAATGCAATGTGATGTAGGAGAGAAAAGGTATAGGTTATGCAGCAAACATTTCACTGCAAAAAACGTTCCATTCCAAGGTTCTTTATGCAGAGTTAACAATGTAATATTATTTATTGGCAAAAACGTTAAAAAGTTGAGAGCAATATTTCCATTGGATTCAACGAGATGTATTCACAAGCCTGCTCCTTTACAATGTCACAGGGCCACATCAGATTACAGGAAGTTTTGCTACCTCGTTCTGAATCGCAGAACATGGTAATTCTTTAACCTTGAAATGTAGTCTATTTTGTGATGTAAATTGGAGGTTTTACAAGTTATTGTGTGTTCCCCTTTAGATGGCTTCTGGGAAAACTGGCCTCAACACTGTATTGGATAAGGCACTTAGAAAACAGATTCATGCGTGGACCACAGCAATGTCCCTTTACTGAGAGCCAGCAATCAACGGATGTGTCTGATCGTGAATGGTTTTCCCTGTTGTTTGTTGTATTACTCGGTGTTGCATTTTAAGCTGTGCATGAGGCAGGACCCGGAGGCTGCTGCTTCTGCTGGGATTGAGGAAGAGCTGAGCGCCATGTAAGGCAAAGACACTGCGTTCCACTTTATCAGGTGCCTGGAGTGTAAGAGCTGCAGATAATATTGAGTCACAATAATCCCAACATATTTCAAATATTATGAAAATTAAATAAATTAAATCAAATAACTTTCATTAAAAAAATCAATCACTCTTTACCTTGCTTTTTCAGTTGTTTTAAAGGAAAATTGATGCAGAGAATGTGTGAATACTACTTTTTGATGGTTCCAAGGCCAATGTGACCTGTTCTATTGCCTGCTAATTGTACGTTCCAGGTTGAAAAATTATTTTTAGGAGGTCAAGGTGTATGAATGATAAGAACAGCTTGAAATATATTTTCACGGTCGACACACATTTTCGCAAGGGAAAAAAACTGAAATAACCACAGTTACGCAAACACCAGTCCACCAAAAAAAAATCATTTTATTAAAACAAGGTAACATTTTTTTTATCATCATACGGATGAACTGTGCTAAATATATTTCTAAAAAGAAAAAGCAGGACGTGAGTCGTAACCCAAGATCATGACTCTTTTACTCTTCTTCACATCAGTTTTCATCTGTGAGGAGGAGGAGGAGGGCGGCTCCTGATGTGCTGACACTTGGGGATGTGCCTCTGTGCCGGCCTGGGGGCAAAGCGCCGGCCGCAGTGAGGGCAGGGCACGTAGTCGGGGTTTGGATTCGCGGGGGGCTGGGGCAGGTTCACAACCTTCCCTCCTTGCGTGATCACCTGCTGCACCTCCCTGGCCTATTTGATGCTCCGAATGAAATCCTCGTGCTTCTGCCTCCAGTTGTTCTTTCTCAGCTGGGAACAGGAAATGAAACCAATGAAACAGCTTCCAGAAAAAGTCCAGACTAGCACTGCGTACACAGTCTGGTCGCAAACCATTCACAAGGCAAGAAAATATCAATACAGTAATAACGTAGCTTTCTGGGCCTACCTTTCATGTCATTGGGTAGAGAGTACAATTTAGTTATGGTTTTGTTTCCCGTGAGTGCTATTTGCTTGATATCTCATGTAGATTTTTACAACAGAATTCAGAAGTCACTAAGACCCATTTATTCTGTCTGGCAAATGTGCCTTTGCGGCAGTTTTTCAGAAGAGTACTTCATAAAACACTTATTTATTGTTTACATTGATTTATAAGCTGAGTCTGACTCTAGGAGAAACAAGGGAAGCTTGGAAAGAGTTTAAGGATAGCCCTTACCACGATTGGTGGTCTAACCTTCTTCTTATGGATGTATGTCTCCAGTTCTGTTCCCTTGGCCATGTGCTTGAAAGAGTCAAAAATCTTCCTCTTTGAATTCTGAAGCTTCTTGCAGATCTTGCTGTGTTTCTCCAACCTCTCTACAGCAAACTTCCTGTGACACAGTTCACAGGGCACCAGCTGAGGGTTTCTACTCTTGCTATTCTCATATGGAAATTGCTCAGCGATAGGGCACATCAGACTTGTAGGGGACAAATATCTGTTTTCCACTGAAAGAGTTTGTTCATCCAGACATGCGGTGTTATTTCTGAAGTGGGCCTGCGCGGCCTGTGCCGCTGACACGTCACTTTCTCCTTCCACAGGGGACGTCTTCTAGCCCACGGCTGCAAGGGCTCACTTGACGTCTCTCCTGATGGGAAAGCGCAGAGGGAAAGTGCGATTCTGCGCATCCGCTGTCCTCCATTGGAGAACCATAATCAAGATTGTCTCCTTTGAAAGGAAGGGCTTTCCTTGGAGTGAAGGCTTTTTGCTTCTCCATTCTGCAGGTCAGAAGAGGCACGGCCTTAGAGCGGTGGATGGCCCACGGTCCTCTGGGGCGAAGCTCGCTCTGCCTCGCCTGGAGTGTCTTCCTTCGGGTCAGGAGTCCTCTATTTTCCCTTCCGGCCACCTCTCTGGAGTCTTCCATCTCTCTCTGAACCATCCTCAGCTCCTCCTGAGCTCTAAAGAGCTTCGCCTGCATCATGGCCTCCTTCTGGCGAATCTCGTCCTTCATCATGGCCTCCTTCCGGCGCATCACATCCTGCAGACTGGCCTCCCTCCGGCGATGCTCCTCCTTCAGCGCGGCCTCTGCCTCGGCCACTTTTCGTAGCTCCTCTTGCAACTGAAAGTGCTCCTTCCCATTGGCATGAGAAGGGCATTGCCCTGGAGGGGTCGCCACCATGGGGAGGACAGTCCTGTCCTTAGGTTTGCGTACTCTTGAGCCCCTCCTGCCCGGCCTCTCGCAGGGCCTCTCATGACCATCCTGAGGCGGGGTGGGGGCAAACAAGGAATCACTCTGTGCTTCCGGGCGGTCCACAGCCCGAACCTCACCAGGGCCAGAGACTTTCCTGTTACCCATAGGCTTCAGGGGGTAAGACCGATCATACCCCACAATGTTCTTCTCGGGGCCCTGTTGGGCTTGGAAGCGATAGCTGTTCCCCGTCTTCTTCTCCGCAGCGTATTTGACATATTGGAAAGATTTTCTCATCTTCTGTAGAGCCGCCTCCTGCCGTCGATTGTATATGGCGATCATTTTTTTCTCCTTTTCCTGCATCAGTTTCTCTTGGAAGGTGTCCTTCAGAAGCTGTATCTTGGGAGGCGGGCAGTACGTGGAGATCAGATCCTGTCGCCTTAAGGGCGCGAGTCGATTCGAGTCTGTGTCCTTCGGGGAGGGGGACAGAGCACCAGGGAAAGGAAAAGGCAAAAATGGCAAATAAATGATATCCTGCACAGTCTAGTATGGTCTAATAGAAAAGAATAAAAAAAACAATTCAGGAAATACACAACTTTTTAATATTAAACCTAATGGTGTTGAATGCTGCATGCTGACTCAGTAGGAGACAGATCCTAAACATAAACATAATAATAAACATTTGTTTCCCAAATAACATTCTCAATGTTCAGAATGCTTAAAGTCATGAGCTTTTTTAAAAATGTTTAACTGAAACCTGGAAATGTACTATTTCATTTCAAAGCTTGTATTATATCTATGATATAAATGTTTTTTATATAAAATTAACCCATTATGCAACAGGGGTTTGAGCAAAAGTCACTGTGAATAAGGGAATTTATCAATATTAATTAGCCGTTTCACTACATTATAGATAGCTGAAGGATTATGATACAGTATATCGATTTCGCTACAAATTGACAAGAATATTTGATGACACTTACCAAACAAGTCTCAAACAGCGGAAAAATAGTTCACCACGACGATAGCAATGCAATGTTTGACTGCATCTCCCTATGTGATATATCTGTATTTGGGTAAATACAGATCACGTAATTCAGGGAGCACTGTTACGTCAGGTCACCAACCATTATTACGACGCTCATATGTCATAGAGCTCCTTAGGATGTTTGTATAATCTTTATCCAAATTTTCATATGGCCGCAGTTACGGCGTTTATTTTACAGTTAATGTAACAGGATGTCATTATATTTTTCTGTCTTTATGGTGGCAGACCACTTAACTAAATCTGAGTAGGCGGTTTTTACAAATGGGTCAGATAAAATATTAAATATACAGTAAAAGCTCACACCTATTCATACCCTTTATGTACTGTATATCTTCAATTACGTATACTGTATAATACGATAACTACCATTACAAAATGTCTCCCTTTTGATTTGAAGTGGTTCTTTTAAATAAGTAAATTGCAATCACTTAGCCTACATCTGAGCTCCTAATTCATCGCAACGACGGACTGAGACTCCAGTTGGATTTGTGAGAAGTAAAGGGGTGTGCCTGTTTTAAAACCGATTCATACGTCTTAAACACATGGACATTGATAGCAGTCTGTGTTATATCATTTATCTTTTTATTTTATTTAAATTTAAGTATCACATACACATTTTCAAAGTAACTGTACCCCTTTTAATTATGATCCCCATCGCTCACAGCTCCGAAGCTGAGACGAGGGCTACTTCAGATGGGATTTCCAATATTTCTCTCTTAGCTTGTATACCGGTGGAAAGGAGAGCGCTCTTAAAACGTGTTGATAGTAAGATTGGGATGTATTTGCAGTCTAGATATAGTTTTTTTAATGTTCGGAGCCGGCACAGATTCATTTTCTTACGACTGCTTTTCTGGATGACAATAACAATGCAAACGATGGTGTTAAGGTGAGGCTGTGCCTTAAGGCTCCTCTGCTTACAATATTCAGCGCGTAAATCGCAAACGAGCGCCTCTCTTACGATGAAAATGCGGCAAATAAGAACACGAGATTTAAACCTACGGCTTACAAATTTATGCGTAAACACTAAAACCGTATCTTTAGCAAAACTGGCGAGACAATGTGTTTTATCATTTCAAAAAGTACTGGAAAATAATTAAAGGTTATCACGATAAACAGAGGTTACTGATCTACTACTGTACGCTGTGACCAAAAATGAGAGTCCCCCGATCCTCGCAGCCTTCATGCTTTGGTCTTGGCCTGGCCGTTTTTTTTTTAGGATAATGGGGTCAAGTTAAGAAATTATGCAAGTTTCTAATCAAATCCAAGGGCGCCTCGATCTCCTAAACATCTTTAGAAGGCCGACGGACCACACTGCACGGTCCGGGTCCGGGCCCTGACCCGGTTCTGGATAATGCCAGCTTAAAGTGAAAAATTCTACTGTACATATTATGTTTCTTATTATGGTATATATGTATAATGTGGCGCGACCGCTTCACGAAGCTAGAAAGAAAGTTATCCGCCATTTTTATTTTACCTGCAATTGAATTTGCCATTAAAATCACGATTAATACCGCAGCTGCTAAATTACTTACCTAAAAGCGTTCAGATACAAAAGCACTTGAGCTGTAATGTTTATATACTGTTGGCCCGATGACCTACTTCAAGAAGAATTGTTACATAGACCGCCAAGGACTGTCATCACACTTTACGTCATAAAGCGCTTTAAAACTTTTGACAAGTTCAACACCTCATATTTTGTACTGTTTATCATGGTAAAAGCAACTCAAAGCAATTCTAAAAATGATCGAAAGGTAAAAATACAAGCTTATACGAGCTGTCGTTTTAACATTTATAACATATATTTAAACAAAACATATATAATCTATTTTAATAAAATAGAAAAGTGTTCTTAGTCTTCACTTAAAAGCTGTTAGAAGCTGCCTTTCTGACAAGAGAGTTCTGTGAGTTCCACAGTCTCAGTGCATTAAAGTCAAAACCAGTTGCTTTTTATTTCCTGTTTTACAACAGAGCAAGGAGGGTGTCCACAGACCACTGTGCACCTGCAGACTGATATGGGGGGTAAAAAGTCTAGAAGTTAGTAAATAAGATTTTAACATATGTTCTAAAACACACCGGACACCTGTACAGTGATGCCAACACAGTGATCTGAGCTCCTTCTTTGAGTTAAATCCTAGCATCTGCATTTTTTACAAGTTGTTGCTATGGCAGAGCATGACCAGAGCATAACAGAAACCACCCATTTTCTAACCGCTTCATCCAATTCAGGGTCAGGGGGTCAGGGGTCGCGGGGCACGGGGGAGCCAGAGCCTCAGAAAGTAATAAGCAGGAGATACCTGGGACTGGATGGTAGTCCAATGCAGGGAAGACACAGACACTCACCAATTATCCCAGAAGCCAATTAACCTACCAGTAGTTCTTTGAAGTGTGGGAGGAAGCCGGAGCACCCAAACCAAACTCATGCAAACATGGGGAGAACATACAAGCTCCATACAGATAGCACCCCAGGTCCAGAAGTGTACCCAGGGCCTCAGCACTGTGAGCTAGCAATGCTAAACGCTGGGCTACTGTGCATGCTAATTTCTAGGCATCAGGTGATCAATCAGGTAGTGTTTCTCAGATAAAAGGACACCAGTAATTTAGTATGAGATTCAAATTGACCTCAGAACAAAATATAACTTATGTTATATAATTTATATAGAACTTACTACAGCATATCTGTCTTATTTGGCTCTTGTAGAAAATATTAACAGCATGCCTATTAAACATACAGTATCTAGCAATCAGCAATCAAAATAAAAACATTTCTAAACATGGAAACTGCTCAGTTAATGAAGCATTTCAAAGACATTAATCTATTCAATAATTACAGGAATCCATGAATAGCACTGTACATGAGAATTCCACACCTATTTGTAATCAATACACAAAATCCTATTGAATTTCAGGTACTTGTTTATTCAGCATTGCTTGACTCCGCGGACTCCTTGTTGTTTCAATATTCTAGCAATAGGACTAATCGCCAATACAGTGCCGTTGTAATCTATTCCTTCTGCCAGCAGAGGACGGTATTCGCACAGCCAGTTCAGGATAAGATACGGTCCTCGCAGTTCACAGTACAACTGGCCACAGCCGTACTCGGAATATGCTCTCGATAACCTCGTTTAGTTTAAGAACGGCCGTATTTCATATCAACCCACAGATGCATTGCATAAACACTAGAATTCTGGTTGTACTTAAATTGACCTTATACGTTTTGGATTATGTTTAACCTTCTTCAATTTCTTCAACCATATTTTGAGATGATTACGTTTACAGAAGCAAATATTATTCAGTGCTTTTTCTTCACTCCTTTAATCAAACCCACATTTCTTTAAGGAGGGCCATTGTGAAACTCCCCAAAGTGAGCTGAATTAATCTTTTATTCTTCACACCTGCGAAGTCATTCCTTCATTGTGTAATATGAAGGCCTTTCATTATTCACGTATACTACAACATCTGAAAATAATGGGTCTTGAAATAGTTGAATGAAAGAAAATCCTGAATAACTCCTCCAAATGTGTGTTACACTTTCATCAGGTACACACACTTTGAATGTGATGAACTATAAAAAGTTATTTTAACCATACCCAATGGAGCTCGGGAGTGCGATTGCATACACAATCATGTTTTCAGTGTTTGGACATCAGCCGTACATCAGAACAATCATTTCTCTAACACAGCTCCATATTGAGTGACATCCCTCCAAAAACACAAAGTCACTTTCCCTTAGCAATTATTGCATGGACTTAGATTATCTGCCTTCTGCATCAAGCCCTGTAGGATATACTGTACAAAGCCAAGCTTTGGGATAGTGCTTTGTTTGGATCCTTGTCTTGATCCTTTTGGATCCCAGGCTGCTCATTTGCAAATGAGTTTTGACATTAATTATAGTGACTATAGCAATGAGGTGGCACTGTGGTTCACAGAGCTGGGGTCCTGGGTTCAATTCCTGGGGTGCAGTCTGGATGGAATTGTATGTTCTCCCTTCATTTGTGTGGATTTCTTCCAGGTGCTCCAGTTTCTTCCCACAGTCCAAAGACATACAGTACTAGTAGGTTAAGGTGGAACTACAGTCCCAATTTTGCAGACACAAAAGTATTTAATTTCAGTCACAAAATAAAATCATTGACATTATAGAAAAACTTTACAAACTCAAAATTGAGCACAAAATCATGAATTTTGTGAAAGTACTGTAAGTTACGCCATGTTGTAACAAATTCGCATTCAAGTTCCACACAAATTGCGATGTGATGCAGCCCTTCCTGCTCACTAATCACTGTAATGACTAATGCAATGTGATGTAGGAGAGAAAAGGTATAGGTTATGCAGCAAACATTTCACTGCAAAAAACGTTCCATTCCAAGGTTCTTTATGCAGAGTTAACAATGTAATATTATTTATTGGCAAAAACGTAAAAAAGTTGAGAGCAATATTTCCATTGGATTAAACGAGATGTATTCACAAGCCTGCTCCTTTACAATGTCACAGGGCCACATCAGATTACAGGAAGTTTTGCTGCCTCGTTCTGAATCGCAGAACATGGTAATTCTTTAACCTTGAAATGTAGTCTATTTTGTGATGTAAATTGGAGGTTTTACAAGTTATTGTGTGTTCCCCTTTAGATGGCTTCTGGGAAAACTGGCCTCAACACTGTATTGGATAAGGCACTTAGAAAACAGATTCATGCGTGGACCACAGCAATGTCCCTTTACTGAGAGCCAGCAATCAACGGATGTGTCTGATCGTGAATGGTTTTCCCTGTTGTTTGTTGTATTACTCGGTGTTGCATTTTAAGCTGTGCATGAGGCAGGACCCGGAGGCTGCTGCTTCTGCTGGGATTGAGGAAGAGCTGAGCGCCATGTAAGGCAAAGACACTGCGTTCCACTTTATCAGGTGCCTGGAGTGTAAGAGCTGCAGATAATATTGAGTCACATTAATCCCAACATATTTCAAATATTATGAAAATTAAATAAATTAAATCAAATAACTTTCATTAAAAAAATCAATCACACTTTACCTTGCTTTTTCAGTTGTTTTAAAGGAAAATTGATGCAGAGAATGTGTGAATACTACTTTTTGATGGTTCCAAGGCCAATGTGACCTGTTCTATTGCCTGCTAATTGTACGTTCCAGGTTGAACAATTATTTTTAGGAGGTCAAGGTGTATGAATGATAAGAACAGCTTGAAATTTATTTTCACGGTCGACACACATTTTCGCAAGGGAAAAAAACTGAAATAACCACAGTTACGCAAACACCAGTCCACCAAAAAAAAATCATTTTATTAAAACAAGGTAACATTTTTTTTATCATCATACGGATGAACTGTGCTAAATATATTTCTAAAAAGAAAAAGCAGTACGTCAGTCGTGAGCCAAGATCATGACTCTTTTACTCTTCTTCACATCAGTTTTCATCTGTGAGGAGGAGGAGGAGGGCGGCTCCTGATGTGCTGACACTTGGGGATGTGGCTCTGTGCCGGCCTGGGGGCAAAGCGCCGGCCGCAGTGAGGGCAGGGCACGTAGTCGGGGTTTGGATTCGCGGGGGGCTGGGGCAGGTTCACAACTTTCCCTCCTTGCGTGATCACCTGCTGCACCTCCCTGGCCTATTTGATGCTCCGAATGAAATCCTCGTGCTTCTGCCTCCAGTTGTTCTTTCTCAGCTGGGAACAGGAAATGAAACCAATGAAACAGCTTCCAGAAAAAGTCCAGACTAGCACTGCGTACACAGTCTGGTCGCAAACCATTCACAAGGCAAGAAAATATCAATACAGTAATAACTTAGCTTTCTGGGCCTACCTTTCATGTCATTGGGTAGAGAGTACAATTTAGTTATGGTTTTGTTTCCCGTGAGTGCTATTTGCTTGATATCTCATGTAGATTTTTACAACAGAATTCAGAAGTCACTAAGACCCATTTATTCTGTCTGGCAAATGTGCCTTTGCGGCAGTTTTTCAGAAGAGTACTTCATAAAACACTTATTTATTGTTTACATTGATTTATAAGCTGAGTCTGACTCTAGGAGAAAACAAGGGAAGCTTGGAAAGAGTTTAAGGATAGCCCTTACCACGATTGGCGGTCTAACCTTCTTTTTATGGATGTATGTCTCCAGTTCTGTTCCCTTGGCCCTGTGCTTGAAAGAGTCAAAAACCTTCCTCTTTGAATTCTGAAGCTTCTTGCAGATCTTGCTGTGTTTCTCCAACCTCTCTACAGCAAACTTCCTGTGACACAGTTCACAGGGCACCAGCTGAGGGTTTCCACTCTGGCTATTCTCATATGGAAATTGCTCAGCGGTAGGGCACATCAGACTTGTAGGGGACAAATATCTGTTTTCCACTGACAGAGTTTGTTCATCCAGACATGCGGTGTTATTTCTGAAGTGGGCCTGCGCGGCCTGTGCCGCTGACACGTCACTTTCAGGGAGCCTTGCTTTCTTGAGGTACTTTCTCCTTCCACAGGGGACGTCTTCTAGCCCACGGCTGCAAGGGCTCACTTGACGTCTCTCCTGATGGGAAAGCGCAGAGGGAAAGTGTGATTCTGCGCATCCGCCGTCTTTCATTGGAGAACCATAATCAAGGTTGTCTCCTTTGAAAGGAAGGGCTTTCCTTGGAGTGAAGGTTTTTTGCTTCTCCATTCTGCAGGTCAGAAGAGGCACGGCCTTAGAGCGGTGGTTGGCCCACGGTCCTCTGGGGCGAAGCTCGCTCTGCCTCGCCTGGAGTGTCTTCCTTCGGGTCAGGAGTCCTCTATTTTCCCTTCCGGCCACCTCTCTGGAGTCTTCCATCTCTCTCTGAACCATCCTCAGCTCCTCCTGAGCTCTAAAGAGCTTCGCCTGCATCATGGCCTCCTTCTGGCGAATCTCGTCCTTCATCATGGCCTCCTTCCGGCGCATCACATCCTGCAGACTGGCCTCCCTCCGGCGATGCTCCTCCTTCAGCGCGGCCTCTGCCTCGGCCACTTTTCGTAGCTCCTCTTGCAACTGAAAGTGCTCCTTCTCATTGGCATGAGAAGGGCATTGCCCTGGAGGGGTCGCCACCATGGGGAGGACAGTCCTGTCCTTTGGTTTGCGTACTCTTGAGTCCCTCCTGCCCGGCCTCTCGCAGGGCCTCTCATGACCATCCTGAGGCGGGGTGGGGGCAAACAAGGAATCACTCTGTGCTTCCGGGCGGTCCACAGCCGGAACCTCACCAGGGCCGGAGACTTTCCTGTTACCCATAGGCTTCAGGGGGTAAGACCGATCATACCCCACAATGTTCTTCTCGGGGCCCTGTTGGGTTTGGAACCGATAGCTGTTCCCCGTCTTCTTCTCCGCAGCGTATTTGACATATTGGAAAGATTTTCTCATCTTCTGTAGAGCCGCCTCCTGCCGTCGATTGTATATGGCGATCATTTTTTTCTCCTTTTCCTGCATCAGATTCTCTTGGAAGGTGTCCTTCAGAAGCTGTATCTTGGGAGGCGGGCAGTACGTGGAGATCAGATCCTGTCGCCTTAAGGGCGCGGGTCGATTCGAGTCTGTGTCCTTCGGGGAGGGGGACAGAGCACCAGGCTTAGGACTGGGCTCCATTGGCAAATGAGATATGAGCTTTGTTTCCCAGGTATCTGGAAAAGGCAAAAATGGCAAATAAATGATATCCTGCACAGTCTAGTATGGTCTAATAGAAAAGAATAAAAAAAACAATTCAGGAAATACACAACTTTTTAATATTAAACCTAATGGTGTTGAATGCTGCATGCTGACTCAGTAGGAGACAGATCCTAAACATAAACATTATAATAAACATTTGTTTCCCAAATAACATTCTCAATGTTCAGAATGCTTAAAGTCATGAGCTTTTTTAAAAATGTTTAACTGAAACCTGGAAATGTACTATTTCATTTCAAAGCTTGTATTATATCTATGATAAAAATGTTTTTTATATAAAATTAACCCATAATGCAACAGGGGTTTGAGCAAAAGTCACTGTGAATAAGGGAATTTATCAATATTAATTAGCCGTTTCACTACATTATAGATAGCTGAAGGATTATGATACAGTATATCGATTTCGCTACAAATTGACAAGTATATTTGATGACACTTACCAAACAAGTCTCAAACAGAGGAGAAATAGTTCACCACGACGATAGCAATGCAATGTTTGACTGCATCTCCGTATGTGATATATCTGTATTTGGGTAAATACAGATCACGTAATTCAGGGAGCACTGTTACGTCAGGTCACCAACCATTATTACGACGCTCATAAGTAATAGAGCTCCTTAGGATGTTTGTATAATCTTTATCCAAATTTTCATATGGCCGCAGTTACGGCGTTTATTTTACAGTTAATGTAACAGGATGTCATTATATTTTTCTGTCTTTATGGTGGCAGACCACTTAACTAAATCTGAGTAGGCGGTTTTTACAAATGGGTCAGATAAAATATTAAATATACAGTAAAAGCTCACACCTATTCATACCCTTTATGTACTGTATATCTTCAATTACGTATACTGTATAATACGATAACTACCATTACAAAATGTCTCCCTTTTGATTTGAAGTGGTTCTTTTAAATAAGTAAATTGCAATCACTTAGCCTACATCTGAGCTCCTAATTCATCGCAACGACGGACTGAGACTCCAGTTGGATTTGTGAGAAGTAAAGGGGTGTGCCTGTTTTAAAACCGATTCATACGTCTTAAACACATGGACATTGATAGCAGTCTGTGTTATATAATTTATCTTTTTATTTAAATTTAAGTATCACATACACATTTTCAAAGTAACTGTACCCCTTTTAATTATGATCCCCATCGCTCACAGCTCCGAAGGTGAGACGAGGGCTACTTCAGATGGGATTTCCAACATTTCTCTCTTAGCTTGTATACCGGTGGAAAGGAGAGCGCTCTTAAAACGTGTTGATAGTAAGATTGGGATGTATTTGCAGTCTAGATATAGTTTTTTTAATGTTCGGAGCCGCCACAGATTCATTTTCTTACGACTGCTTTTCTGGATGACAATAACAATGCAAACGATGGTGTTAAGGCGAGGCTGTGCCTTAAGGCTCCTCTGCTTACAATATTCAGCGCGTAAATCACAAACGAGCGCCTCTCTTACGATGAAAATGTGGCAAATAAGAACACGAGATTTAAACCTACGGCTTACAAATTTATGCGTAAACACTAAATCCGTATCTTTAGCAAAACTGGCGAGACAATGTGTTTTATCATTTCAAAAAGTACTGGAAAATAATTAAAGGTTATCACGATAAACAGAGGTTACTGATCTACTACTGTACGCTGTGACCAAAAATGAGAGTCCCCCGATCCTCGCAGCCTTCATGCTTTGGTCTGGGCCTGGCCGTTTTTTTTTAGGATAATGGGGTCAAGTTAAGAAATTATGCAAGTTTCTAATCAAATCCAAGGGCGCCTCGATCTCCTAAACATCTTTAGAAGGCCGACGGACCACACTGCACGGTCCGGGTCCGGGCCCTGACCCGGTTCTGGATAATGCCAGCTTAAAGTGAAAAATTCTACTGTACATATTATGTTTCTTATTATGGTATATATGTATAATGTGGCGCGACCGCTTCACGAAGCTAGAAAGAAAGTTATCCGCCATTTTTATTTTACCTGCAATTGAATTTGCCATTAAAATCACGATTAATACCGCAGCTGCTAAATTACTTACCTAAAAGCGTTCAGATACAAAAGCACTTGAGCTGTAATGTTTATATACTGTTGGCCCGATGACCTACTTCAAGAAGAATTGTTACATAGACCGCCAAGGACTGTCATCACACTTTACGTCATAAAGCTCTTTAAAACTTTTGACAAGTTCAACACCTCATATTTTGTACTGTTTATCATGGTAAAAGCAACACAAAGCAATTCTAAAAATGATCGAAAGGTAAAAATACAAGCTTATACGAGCTGTCGTTTTAACATTTATAACATATATTTAAACAAAACATATATAATCTATTTTAATAAAATAGAAAAGTGTTCTTAGTCTTCACTTAAAAGCTGTTAGAAGCTGCCTTTCTGACAAGAGAGTTCTGTGAGTTCCACAGTCTCAGTGCATTAAAGTCAAAACCAGTTGCTTTTTATTTCCTGTTTTACGACAGAGAAAGGAGGGTGTCCACAGACCACTGTGCACCTGCAGACTGATATGGGGGGTAAAAAGTCTAGAAGTTAGTAAATAAGATTTTAACATATGTTCTAAAACACACCGGACACCTGTACAGTGATGCCAACACAGTGATCTGAGCTCCTTCTTTGAGTTAAATCCTAGCATCTGCATTTTTTACAAGTTGTTGCTATGGCAGAGCATGACCAGAGCATAACAGAAACCACCCATTTTCTAACCGCTTCATCCAATTCAGGGTCAGGGGGTCAGGGGGTCGCGGGGCACGGGGGAGCCAGAGCCTCAGAAAGTAATAAGCAGGAGATACCTGGGACTGGATGGTAGTCCAATGCAGGGAAGACACAGACACTCACCAATTATCCCAGAAGCCAATTAACCTACCAGTAGTTCTTTGAAGTGTGGGAGGAAGCCGGAGCACCCAAAGCAAACTCATGCAAACATGGGGAGAACATACAAGCTCCATACAGATAGCACCCCAGGTCCAGAAGTGTACCCAGGGCCTCAGCACTGTGAGCTAGCAATGCTAAACGCTGGGCTACTGTGCATGCTAATTTCTAGGCATCAGGTGATCAATCAGGTAGTGTTTCTCAGATAAAAGGACACCAGTAATTTAGTATGAGATTCAAATTGACCTCAGAACAAAATATAACTTATGTTATATAACTTATATAGAACTTACTACAGCATAACTGTCTTATTTGGCTCTTGTAGAAAATATTAACAGCATGCCTATTAAACATACAGTATCTAGCAATCAGCAATCAAAATAAAAACATTTCCAAACTTGGAAACTGCCCAGTTAATGAAGCATTTCAAAGACATTAATCTATTCAATAATTACAGTTTTAAGTAGATAACAGATTTATATTCAGATTACGAAAGTATCATAACAACGGCTGCTTGTGTAAGGAATCCATGAATAGCACTGTACATGAGAATTCCACACCTATTTGTAATCAATACACAAAATCCTATTGAATTTCAGGTACTTGTTTATTCAGCATTGCTTGACTCCGCGGACTCCTTGTTGTTTCAATATTCTAGCAATAGGACTAATCGCCAATACAGTGCCGTTGTAATCTATTCCTTCTGCCAGCAGAGGACGGTATTCGCACAGCCAGTTCAGGATAAGATACGGTCCTCGCAGTTCACAGTACAACTGGCCACAGCCGTACTCGGAATGTGCTCTCGATAACCTCGTTTAGTTTAAGTACGGCCGTATTTCATATCAACCCACAGATGCATTGCATAAACACTAGAATTCTGGTTGTACTTAAATTGACCTTATACGTTTTGGATTATGTTTAACCTTCTTCAATTTCTTCAACCATATTTTGAGATGATTACGTTTACAGAAGCAAATATTATTCAGTGCTTTTTCTTCACTCCTTTAATCAAATCCACATTTCTATAAGGAGGGCCATTGTGAAACTCCCCAAAGTGAGCTGAATTAATCTTTTATTCTTCACACCTGCGAAGTCATTCCTTCATTGTGTAATATGAAGGCCTTTCATTATTCACGTATACTACAACATCTGAAAATAATGGGTCTTGAAATAGTTGAATGAAAGAAAATCCTGAATAACGCCTCCAAATGCGTGTTACACTTTCATCAAGTACACACACTTTGAATGTGATGAACTACAAAAAGTTATTTTAACCATACCCAATGGAGCTCGGGAGTGCGATTGCATACACAATCATGTTTTCAGTGTTTGGACATCAGCCGTACATCAGAACAATCATTTCTCTAACACAGATCCATGTTGACTGACTTCCCTCCAAAAACACAAAGTCACTTTCCCTTAGCAATTTTTGCATGGACTTAGATTATCTGCCTTCTGCATCAAGCCCTGTATGATATACTGTACAAAGCCAAGCTTTGGGATAGTGCTTTGTTTGGATCCTTGTCTTGATCCTTTTGGATCCCAGGCTGCTCATTTGCAAATGAGTTTTGACATTAATTATAGTGACTATAGCAATGAGGTGGCACTGTGGTTCACAGAGCTGGGGTCCTGGGTTCAATTCCTGGGGTGCAGTCTGGATGGAATTGTATGTTCTCCCTTCATTTGTGTGGATTTCTTCCAGGTGCTCCAGTTTCTTCCCACAGTCCAAAGACATACAGTACTAGTAGGTTAAGGTGGAACTACAGTCCCAATTTTGCAGACACAAAAGTATTTAATTTCAGTCACAAAATAAAATCATTGACATTATAGAAAAACTTTACAAACTCAAAATTGAGCACAAAATCATGAATTTTGTGAAAGTACTGTAAGTTACGCCATGTTGTAACAAATTCGCATTCAAGTTCCACACAAATTGCGATGTGATGCAGCCCTTCCTGCTCACTAATCACTGTAATGACTAATGCAATGTGATGTAGGAGAGAAAAGGTATAGGTTATGCAGCAAACATTTCACTGCAAAAAACATTCCATTCCAAGTTTCTTTATGCAGAGTTAACAATGTAGTATTATTTATTGGCAAAAACGTAAAAAAGTTGAGAGTAATATTTCCATTGAATTAAACGAGATGTATTCACAAGCCTGCTCCTTTACAATGTCACAGGGCCACATCAGATTAAAGGAAGTTTTGCTGCCTCGTTCTGAATCGCAGAATATGGTAATTCTTTAACCTTGAAATGTAGTCTATTTTGTGATGTAAATTGGAGGTTTTACAAGTTATTGTGTGTTCCCCTTTAATTGGCTTCTGGGAAAACTGGCCTCAACACTGTATTGGATAAGGCACTTAGAAAACAGATTCATGCGTGGACCACAGCAATGTCCCTTTACTGAGAGCCAGCAATCAACGGATGTGTCTGATCGTGAATGGTTTTCCCTGTTGTTTGTTGTATTACTCGGTGTTGCATTTTAAGCTGTGCATGAGGCAGGAACTGGAGGCTACTGCTTCTGCTGTTGCTTCTGCTGGGATTGAGGAAGAGCTGAGCACCATGTAAGGCACTGCGTTCCACTTTATCAGGTGCCTGGAGTGTAAGAGCTGCAGATAATATTGAGTCACACTAATCCCAACATATTTCAAATATTATGAAAATTAAATAAATTAAATCAAATAACTTTCATTAAAAAAATCAATCACTCTTTACCTTGCTTTTTCAGTTGTTTTTAAGGAAAATTGATGCAGAGAATGTGTGAATACTACTTTTTGATGGTTCCAAGGCCAATGTGACCTGTTCTATTGCCTGCTAATTGTACGTTCCAGGTTGAACAATTATTTTTAGGAGGTCAAGGTGTATGAATGATAAGAACAGCTTGAAATTTATTTTCACGGTCGACACACATTTTCGCAAGGGAAAAAAACTGAAATAACCACAGTTACACAAACACCAGTCCACCAAAAAAAAATCATTTTATTAAAACAAGGTAATATTTTTTTTATCATCATACGGATGAACTGTGCTAAATATATTTCTAAAAAGAAAAAGCAGGACGTGAGTCGTGAGCCAAGATCATGACTCTTTTACTCTTCTTCACATCAGTTTTCATCTGTGAGGAGGAGGAGGAGGGCGGCTCCTGATGTGCTGACACTTGGGGATGTGCCTCTGTGCCGGCCTGGGGGCAAAGCGCCGGCCGCAGTGAGGGCAGGGCACGTAGTCGGGGTTTGGATTCGCGGGGGGCTGGGGCAGGTTCACAACCTTCCCTCCTTGCGTGATCACCTGCTGCACCTCCCTGGCCTATTTGATGCTCCGAATGAAATCCTCGTGCTTCTGCCTCCAGTTGTTCTTTCTCAGCTGGGAACAGGAAATGAAACCAATGAAACAGCTTCCAGAAAAAGTCCAGACTAGCACTGCGTACACAGTCTGGTCGCAAACCATTCACAAGGCAAGAAAATATCAATACAGTAATAACGTAGCTTTCTGGGCCTACCTTTCATGTCATTGGGTAGAGAGTACAATTTAGTTATGGTTTTGTTTCCCGTGAGTGCTATTTGCTTGATATCTCATGTAGATTTTTACAACAGAATTCAGAAGTCACTAAGACCCATTTATTCTGTCTGGCAAATGTGCCTTTGCGGCAGTTTTTCAGAAGAGTACTTCATAAAACACTTATTTATTGTTTACATTGATTTATAAGCTGAGTCTGACTCTAGGAGAAAACAAGGGAAGCTTGGAAAGAGTTTAAGGATAGCCCTTACCACGATTGGCGGTCTAACCTTCTTCTTATGGATGTATGTCTCCAGTTCTGTTCCCTTGGCCCTGTGCTTGAAAGAGTCAAAAACCTTCCTCTTTGAATTCTGAAGCTTCTTGCAGATCTTGCTGTGTTTCTCCAACCTCTCTACAGCAAACTTCCTGTGACACAGTTCACAGGGCACCAGCTGAGGGTTTCCACTCTGGCTATTCTCATATGGAAATTGCTCAGCGGTAGGGCACATCAGACTTGTAGGGGACTGTTGTAACAGAAGAAATAAGGTTCTTGATCCCGAGATGAAGTAAAACAAATGAGTTTATTGCATGCAAGGAACAATAAAGCCGAAGTCATGTTTCCCGCAAGAAACAACAAAACCGAAGTATTGTTCGCCGTACTGTTACAAACTTTTGGGTTATATAGTGTTTTCTTCTCCGTTTCTGACGTCACTTGGTCTGATGGTAAAGAGGGGGTTCATGGTATTTGGCCAGTTTACGATGTTCTGGACAAATGGTCAGTTTAACATTACACCCAGGGGGGTTCCTAGCTTGCATCTGCAGTCCTTATCAGTTAATCCCCTTTCCTGCCATAAACCCCAGCTTGTGACTTAGAAGTCTAAACCCCCTACAGAAAGGATTAAATTCAAACCCCCGTCTTCACATCATTCTTCAATGTCAAGAGGCAAATGTTGACTGGTGATGTTATGTGAATCATAGGAAATGGTCATTTTTCAATCGAGTCTATGTTTCTCAGAATTTGAGACAGAGAGGTCAATCTCTGCAATCCGAGCTGAGGGCATTTCTTGGAATGGAAAGGTAAGAGCAACGTGTTCTTTGATATTCTCTTAAGACTCTTCGCCAGATTTTACGATGAAAAATGTAAATAATAATAACAAACATTATTTGATATAGTGCCTTGAAAGGTGGCTTCTTTACAGAATGACAAAACCAACTACAATAAATAATACACAAGATACGCATGATGACAATACACAGTTAGAGGAGACAGTAGATGGTCATTGTCAGTGTATTCTGAAGGTAGTTTTCCAATTTTTTGGAACGGGGTAAAAGAGGCCACCTCTACTAGAATCTTTGTCCTAACCAAAAATGTAACAAAGTATAATAATAATATTAAAAATAATAATAATAAACTTTATCTATAGAGCACCTTTCATACAAATAGTGCTTTGGTGCTTTAAAAACCAAGCGTAAAAATAAAATATTAAAATTGAGAGATATACTTTCAGTTGTAAAGGACAATACAGCAATACAGTAAAGCAACATACATGTCAATTAAATAAATAAAAATTAGGAAAGTCGTAATAAAATAAGAACAATTAAAGAGAACTAAAAAAAGAAACAGAAATAGAAAGAACAAAGAACCACTTTAACTAAAAGCAACATTTTCAAATGTTTTTTAAAACAATGTACCGAGCTTGACTGCCTAATAAAAAGTGGAAGTGAGTTTCATAATTTGGAAGCATAAAAACAAAAAGCAGCCTCTCCACTCTTTCTGCATTTCACATGTGGTATTTGCAGTAGGCCAGTATGTGCAGATCTCAGGTCACGTATAGGAACATATGAAGACAGACATTCAGTAAGGTACAGACGTGCTAGGTCGCTTAAAGCTTTAAAAACAAGTAAAAGAACTTTCAAATTTATCCTAGATAATACAGGTGACCAGTGAAGTTTTTTCAAAACAGGAATGATATTCTCTTTCTTGTATTTGTTAGGATCTGTGCTACTGCATTTCGAACAAGTAGTAAGGGATTTATTGTTTTCTTGGGAAGCCCACAAAACAGAGCATTATAATCATATCCACATCAATGTGAGCAATGGAGAAGTTAAATTAACGTGTCTAAATATCATCTAGTTCTATCCCAGGGAAGAGGGATTTTGCCTACACAGACGACAAGACACAAAACGCTCAACCGTGCAAAACACGCATAAGGACATCAGTCAGGAGGAACAAGGTAAAGTGTTTTTTCTTCTTCACCATGGTCATGTAGTTTCACTCCAAGCACTGTCATATGAAATAACTGTGGAAACGACCTCCCCAACATTTTGGGTTGTTGCATTTTGCTTCAATGAATTTTAACCTTTTCTTTTAGACATTAAGAGGAAGGACACATTCACCCTTGGTAGAGATTCAGTTGTTCTATGAGATGTCAAGGTGAGAATTAACCACTTCAGGGATAAGTCAATCCACATAACTGAAAAAGGGGCAATGAACAGGATATGGGGATTTTGATAGTTATAAAGTACAATAATCATCATTACATGATCTAAGACTACTGAAGTATAAGCTCTGTCCCTGACTGATAAATAGCAAATTCATCTTTGTAGAGTGCAGCTACTATCTATTCAGTGGCATTTCCTTAAAACAATTGTATTCCCACATTCTGAATATGGAGTGAGATCATGTAGAGAATGTTGGACTTGTAATAACTAATTGAAGGATAATAATAATCAACGAAAGTGCTTAAAAGTATCAACAAATGCCTTCAAAGTACTTGACACGTACTTTGCTTTCAAAAGTGAAACATAATTAATGCTTACGGAAGATTTCTCTTGACTTCTCAGGAGTATACTAACTCCAAGGACAAGTAACATCACAAACCATTATTTAAGTGCTGATGTTGGAGCTGCAATACTACTACCAAGACAAAAAATGATACAGGTAACACTGCTTTCAGATTTCTAAGAATTGCTAAAATAGTATGTTTACAGAGCATTCAGAGTTGAGAATATGACAAGTTCCTACCATCTCAAACACTGCCAATCTAGAACAAAAAGAAAGTACTTTAAAGCCTGC
This sequence comes from Lepisosteus oculatus, assembly GCF_040954835.1. Classification (NCBI taxonomy): domain Eukaryota; kingdom Metazoa; phylum Chordata; class Actinopteri; order Semionotiformes; family Lepisosteidae; genus Lepisosteus; species Lepisosteus oculatus. Next base: position 120,927 of record NW_027168042.1, on the reverse strand, counting down.
AGTAATCGAACACAAACCAGAACATATCAGTGCATGAAAAGGAAATGTAGTCACAAAATGATTCTACCCTTTCAAATCCCAAAAAGGACCGAGGAACTTACCGGAGGCGATACCTGGATTTCAAACAGAGTACAATGTAGCCACTTTAGGGGAGAAGATCACAGAGAGCTCTTCTCAGATTGCTCAGAGTCAGCCCCAGCACCCTGTCCTGACTGAAGCAGACAAAGTGGTCAAACAGGTAGGTAGAAATGAGTAAGGAACAGAGAGTATGGTTATTCTTGCATTGTTTTGTTCGTCTGTCAAAGAAAAGAGTGCTTCTGACTTCATCTTTATTTTAGGAGAAGAACAAACGGTGGTATCACACTTTGCTCAAGTGTATGATACCATGTGTGTACAGCAGACATCACCAAAGGAACAGGAGACACCTGAGTAGAGAACAAGAATATGAAAAGACTGATGAAAAAAAGCACCAGGAGAAATCCATTGAATATGCACAATCTCGTCCAGTATTTCAATAAAAAGTTTCAGTGTTGTTTTTAGTGTCGTCGTATTGCATACATTTAAAACAATGTGTCTTGTTTAATGAATAATTTCATTTACTTTAGTAAAAAGTATTGTTTACTGTAGTCCTAGCATGGATGCAATTGTTAGAAAAAACATGAATGAAAAACTGAATGTTTCATACAATATGGGTTTGTGTTAACCCACACACCTAAGTGAAATGTTTGATTACGTTTACAAGACATAACACATAGTTCAGTTGAGTGTGAAAGGGAACAACAGAGAAAGTCACAAACAAAACATTTGTGAAGGACTTGATGAATGTTTTTTCTTTAGAAATGACAAAAAATAAAGAATTTTTCAACAAGATGTCTTTCTATAGTGAGTTTCATTTGAGATAGTCTTTTCTTAGAAGTGCAAGAGTGGTATTCCCTACAACTTATTCCCCAATTTGATCATTCTCAGAAATTAGGAGACGGAAACCACACCTACTGTAATATTAGACCTTGTAACAAGGCAACTAGGTTTCAATGGCTTAAAAGGTGCAGAAAGAGGCTCATGAATAATGACCTCCAGTGTCCCACAGGTTTCCCAAATCATTTCTTAGAGTATGGAAAAAGAGGAAATAAAGTGTCTACAGAAAGCGTATACCCCCTTGAACTTTGTTCAGTTTGTTGCGCCAGTGCCAGAGTTTCATGCAATTAAATGAGGACCTCTTTCTCACACCACATATGTTATACTTTCAATGGGAAAAAAGGAAATATTACAATTGTATACATTTTCACCCACATGTTAATATTTGGTAGAAGCCCTTTTCACAGCAATTTCAGCTGTGAGTCTGTTGGTAATGGGCTCCACCACCTCTGCACCAACAAGATTTGATAATATTTGAGAATTTCAGAAGTCTGTCTGGTTTAGCTGAAGAATCAGCTAAGGTAAGTTTCAGGAAGAGCATCTGATTTCTTTCAATAAAGCAGAACAGAGAAAAAACACACAATACAAAATCATGAGAATTTGTATCCATATGACACTTTGACTCGAATACTTTTATCAGACCTACACAGAGTATATACTGTACACACTTTTTCAGCCCAGGTTTATACATTTGATACATTTGGAACTGCCACTTGTAGGTGTTTTTGTGTCTTAGCTCAACACTGTGAAACCTGTAGTTACAAACATGGAGGATGAAGACATGAAGACATATATTGTACCTCTGACCGGCCTACCTTCCAAGAGGTGAAAGATGAAACTTTTCCTTTATCGTCAACTCAGTGAATGTCTTTAAACTTTCGAAAACTGTAACAAAGAATAAGTTAAAAAACTTATTTTCATTGGACCCACAGAAAAGTCAAAGTTGTCCATAGAAATGCCCGTCTAAATCAGAAATCTACAGCACAAAGGCAGTGGCCTTTCGGGACATAAAAATGAAATCAGACTTTACTCAGACGAATTGCCCTTGGTCACGGACATCTTGCTATCAGTCACTACAAAGATGTTTTCTCTCGTGCCATGGCTTGCCTGACTTGCTTCTTCTGCCGGATGGCTTCTGGTCGCTGGTCAGGATCGACAGCCAGCATGTCCTGGAGCAGTGTCCTTAGCTCCGTGCTTATGGCTCTATTTACTTTCAGGGGGATGTGGAACTGCAGCCAGGGGTTCTCATGCAGGGCCTCTCCAACAGGCCCTGACAGACATATGCTCCTGTATCGGAAACACACTTTAGTTCAATTCTAAAATATTTCTCATAGGACTGAAGGAACCTTTGCCTGTTAAGAGTTAACAATTAGGTCCTCAAGAACTGTTTTACGGTTTTCTACACTCCTGGCTGGCCAAGGTCTCTTTAAGGTCTCTTAAGTGGAGGTGTAACTCATGTGATTTAGCAACATGAAAGGGAATAGCTTCTTATCGGATTATGGTCTTGGTTAACTGCCTAAGGCTGACCTAAGTGCCTAACTTTCTGACTTTGTTTAAACCTTATATGTTAAGAAGCTTCTTCTGACCAATCAGAAATGTATGCTTTATGTATGAACATTTTGCTCATCAAAGTGAGTGAGAGACAAGGTTAACAGAAATTAGCCACGGCAGTAAATGACAGCATATTTTTGGGTTCTTAAATGGTCTCTACCTGGCACACCTGCAGTGCAAACTGACACACACTGTTTAGAGAAACAGCTACTCTATTACTAATATTAATGAAACATTTCTTATTCTATGGAACAAAAACAAACAGTAAAACTAAAACACAGATCTCTTAGCTTCTTATTTCATGAACCAGATGACTGAATGACCAAGCCTAACTAGTAGCCAGAACCCCAGTTAACCCTCCGTAACACAAAGTTTAACCACACGACAAGAACTCTTTCAAACTGAGTGAAAATCATAAATGGATCCATAACTTTACCTCAATTTACTATGTTGTGCCAATACCTGCATTTACATTTAGAACGAATGATGTCATAGAACCAGCATCACACCAGTTCCAGGTGTCTCCAAGGAGACAACAGAACTTCAGTTGTGTTTGCTAAAATACACACTTTGAAACATACTGTAACACTTAGTTAACATGTCTGGTTTAGTTGAAGAATCGGCTAAGGTAAGTTTCAGGGTTTAATGGTGGGATGGCACCTGTGCTTTTTTCCCCCAACCGCTAGAATATGATTCGCACCAAACCCAAAAGAAATACTGCACAGTTCAGGAACTTCATCAACCTAGCAACTGTAAAATAAGCTTACAAACAACTGAATTGAAATGCCAAAAGGTTCAGAGAAAGGCACAAACTATGTTTACTTGGGGTTTACAAAATTAAAGCTAACTAAAACTGTAATGATAAACAATCATGCTGCCAATGGACAGAGAAATATCATGTTTTTTGAATAATGTATTATTTGTTACATAGGAACCCAGTATAAGGGAATCCCTTGCGATCCTGTCTGCAGAGATAAAGGTAAGTATTGTTTTCTCTTTAGCTCTGTCACTCCAAGAAATATAATGAACATAAATATATTTGCCAATCTTTTCATAGTAATCCAAACAACTCTGCGTGTATCTGACATTTGTAATATTTATCTACCGCAGTATAACTCTTCTGGCAAGGCGATTGGTATTGTACCTTGAAAGAAAACTGATTGGAAATGTCATGTACTCTATGGTTTCTATTGATGTCAAGTGGCAAATGTTGACTGGTGATGTTATGTGAATCTTAGGAAATGGTCATTTTTCAATCGAGTCTATGTTTCTCAGAATTTGAGACAGAGAGGTCAATCTCTGCAATCCGAGCTGAGGGCATTTCTTGGAATGGAAAGGTAAGAGCAACGTGTTCTTTGATATTCTCTTAAGACTCTTCGCCAGATTTAACGATGAAAAATGTAAATAATAATAACAAACATTATTTTATATAGTGCCTTGAAAGGTGGCTTCTTTACAGAATGACAAAACCAACTACAATAAATAATACACAAGATATGCATGATGACAATACACAGTTAGAGGAGACAGTAGATGGTCATTGTCAATGTATTCTGAAGGTAGTTTTCCAATTTTTTGGAACGGGGTAAAAGAGGCCACCTCTACTAGAATCTTTGTCCTAACCAAAAATGTAACAAAGTATAATAATAAACTTTATCTATAGAGCACCTTTCATACAAATAGTGCTTTGGTGCTTTAAAAACCAAGCGTAAAAATAAAATATTAAAATTGAGAGATATACTTTCAGTTGTAAAGGAAAATACAGCAATACAGTAAAGCAACATACATGTCAATTAAATAAATAAAAATTAGGAAAGTCGTAATAAAATAAGAACAATTAAAGAGAACTAAAAAAAGAAACAGAAATAGAAAGAACAAAGAACCACTTTAACTAAAAGCAACATTTTCAAATGTTTTTTAAAACAATGTACCGAGCTTGACTGCCTAATAAAAAGTGGAAGTGAGTTTCATAATTTGGAAGCATAAAAACAAAAAGCAGCCTCTCCACTCTTTCTGCATTTCACATGTGGTATTTGCAGTAGGCCAGTATGTGCAGATCTCAGGTCACGTATAGGAACATATGAAGACAGACATTCAGTAAGGTACAGACGTGCTAGGTCGCTTAAAGCTTTAAAAACAAGTAAAAGAACTTTCAAATTTATCCTAGATAATACAGGTGACCAGTGAAGTTTTTTCAAAACAGGAATGATATTCTCTTTCTTGTATTTGTTAGGATCTGTGCTACTGCATTTCGAACAAGTAGTAAGGGATTTATTGTTTTCTTGGGAAGCCCACAAAACAGAGCATTATAATCATATCCACATCAATGTGAGCAATGGAGAAGTCAAATTAACGTGTCTAAATATCATCTAGTTCTATCCCAGGGAAGAGGGCTGTTGCCTACACAGACGACAAGACACAAAACGCTCAACTGTGCAAAACACGCATAAGGACATCAGTCAGGAGGAACAAGGTAAAGTGTTTTTTCTTCTTCACCATGGTCATGTAGGTTCACTCCAAGCACTGTCATATGAAATAACTGTGGAAACGACCTCCCCAACATTTTGGGTTGTTGCATTTTGCTTCAATGAATTTTAACCTTTTCTTTTAGACATTAAGAGGAAGGACACATTCACCCTTGGTAGAGATTCAGTTGTTCTATGAGATGTCAAGGTGAGAATTAACCACTTCAGGGATAAGTCAATCCACATAACTGAAAAAGGGGCAATGAACAGGATATGGGGATTTTGATAGTTATAAAGTACAATAATCATCATTACATGATCTAAGACTACTGAAGTATAAGCTCTGTCCCTGACTGATTAATTAGCAAATTCATCTTTGAAGAGTGCAGCTACTATCTATTCAGTGGCATTTCCTTAAAACAATTGTATTCCCACATTCTGAATATGGAGTGAGATCATGTAGAGAATGTTGGACTTGTAATAACTAATTGAAGGATAATAATAATCAACGAAAGTGCTTAAAAGTATCAACAAATGCCTTCAAAGTACTTGACACGTACTTTGCTTTCAAAAGTGAAACATAATTAATGCTTACGGAAGATTTCTCTTGACTTCTCAGGAGTATACTAACTCCAAGGACAAGTAACATCACAAACCATTATTTAAGTGCTGATGTTGGAGCTGCAATACTACTACCAAGACAAAAAATGATACAGGTAACACTGCTTTCAGATTTCTAAGAATTGCTAAAATAGTATGTTTACAGAGCATTCAGAGTTGAGAATATGACAAGTTCCTACCATCTCAAACACTGCCAATCTAGAACAAAAAGAAAGTACTTTAAAGCCTGCAGTAATCGAACACAAACCAGAACATATCAGTGCATGACAAGGAAATGTAGTCACAAAATGATTCTACCCTTTCAAATCCCAAAAAGGACCGAGGAACTTACCGGAGGCGATACCTGGATTTCAAACAGAGTACAATGTAGCCACTGTAGGGGAGAAGATCACAGAGAGCTCTTCTCAGATTGCTCAGAGTCAGCCCCAGCACCCTGTCCTGACTGAAGCAGACAAAGTGGTCAAACAGGTAGGTAGAAATGAGTAAGGAACAGAGAGTATGGTTATTCTTGCATTGTTTTGTTCGTCTGTCAAAGAAAAGAGTGCTTCTGACTTTTGTCAATGTTCATCTTTATTTTAGGAGAAGAACAAACGGTGGTATCACACTTTGCTCAAGTGTATGATACCATGTGTGTACAGCAGACATCACCAAAGGAACAGGAGACATCTGAGTAGAGAACAAGAATATGAAAAGACTGATGAAAAAAAGCACCAGGAGAAATCCATTGAATATGCACAATCTCGTCCAGTATTTCAATAAAAAGTTTCAGTGTTGTTTTTAGTGTCGTCGTATTGCATACATTTAAAACAATGTGTCTTGTTTAATGAATAATTTCATTTACTTTAGTAAAAAGTGTTGTTTACTGTAGTCCTAGCATGGATGCAATTGTTAGAAAAAACATGAATGAAAAACTGAATGTTTCATACAATATGGGTTTGTGTTAACCCACACACCTAAGTGAAAAGTTTGATTACGTTTACAAGACATAACACATAGTTCAGTTGAGTGTGAAAGGGAACAACAGAGAAAGTCACAAACAAAACATTTGTGAAGGACTTGATGAATGTTTTTTCTTTAGAAATGACAAAAAATAAAGAATTTTTCAACAAGATGTCTTTCTATAGCGAGTTTCATTTGAGATAGTCTTTTCTTAGAAGTGCAAGAGTGGTATTCCCTACAACTTATTCCCCAATTTGATCATTCTCAGAAATTAGGAGACGGAAACCACACCTACTGTAATATTAGACCTTGTAACAAGGCAACTAGGTTTCAATGGCTTAAAAGGTGCAGAAAGAGGCTCATGTATAATGACCTCCAGTGTCCCACAGGTTTCCCAAATCATTTCTTAGAGTATGGAAAAAGAGGAAATAAAGTGTCTACAGAAAGCGTATACCCCCTTGAACTTTGTTCAGTTTGTTGCGCCAGTGCCAGAGTTTCATGCAATTAAATGAGGACCTCTTTCTCACACCACATATGTTATACTTTCAATGGGAAAAAAGGAAATATTACAATTGTATACATTTTCACCCACATGTTAATATTTGGTAGAAGCCCTTTTCACAGCAATTTCAGCTGTGAGTCTGTTGGTAATGGGCTCCACCACCTCTGCACCAACAAGATTTGATAATATTTGAGAATTTCAGAAGTCTGTCTGGTTTAGCTGAAGAATCAGCTAAGGTAAGTTTCAGGAAGAGCATCTGATTTCTTTCAATAAAGCAGAACAGAGAAAAAACACACAATACAAAATCATGAGAATTTGTATCCATATGACACTTTGACTCGAATACTTTTATCAGACCTACACATTGTATATACTGTACACACTTTTTCAGCCCAGGTTTATACATTTGGATCTGCCATTTGTAGGTGTTTTTGTGTCTTAGCTCAACACTGTGAAACCTGTAGTTACAAACATGGAGGATGAAGACATGAAGACATATATTGTACCTCTGACCGGCCTACCTTCCAAGAGGTGAAAGATGAAACTTTTCCTTTATCGTCAACTCAGTGAATGTCTTTAAACTTTCGAAAACTGTAACAAAGAATAAGTTAAAAAACTTATTTTCATTGGACCCACAGAAAAGTCAAAGTTGTCCATAGAAATGCCCGTCTAAATCAGAAATCTACAGCACAAAGGCAGTGGCCTTTAGGGACATAAAAATGAAATCAGACTTTACTCAGACGAATTGCCCTTGGTCACGGACATCTTGCTATCAGTCACTACAAAGATGTTTTCTCTCGTGCCATGGCTTGCCTGACTTGCTTCTTCTGCCGGATGGCTTCTGGTCGCTGGTCAGGATCGACAGCCAGCATGTCCTGGAGCAGTGTCCTTAGCTCCGTGCTTATGGCTCTATTTACTTTCAGGGGGATGTGGAACTGCAGCCAGGGGTTCTCATGCAGGGCCTCTCCAACAGGCCCTGACAGACATATGCTCCTGTATCGGAAACACACTTTAGTTCAATTCTAAAATATTTCTCATAGGACTGAAGGAACCTTTGCCTGTTAAGAGTTAACAATTAGGTCCTCAAGAACTGTTTTACGGTTTTCTACACTCCTGGCTGGCCAAGGTCTCTTTAAGGTCTCTTAAGTGGAGGTGTAACTCATGTATCCTACATGTGATTTAGCAACATGAAAGGGAATAGCTTCTTATCGGATTATGGTCTTGGTTAACTGCCTAAGGCTGACCTAAGTGCCTAACTTTCTGACTTTGTTTAAACCTTATATGTTAAGAAGCTTCTTCTGACCAATCAGAAATGTATGCTTTATGTATGAACATTTTGCTCATCAAAGTGAGTGAGAGACAAGGTTAACAGAAATTAGCCACGGCAGTAAATGACAGCATATTTTTGGGTTCTTAAATGGTCTCTACCTGGCACACCTGCAGTGCAAACTGATACACACTGTTTAGAGAAACAGCTACTCTATTACTAATATTAATGAAACATTTCTTATTCTATGGAACAAAAACAAACAGTAAAACTAAAACACAGATCTCTTAGCTTCCTATTTCATGAACCAGATGACTGAATGACCAAGCCTAACTAGTAGCCAGAACCCTAGTTAACCCTCCGTAACACAAAGTTTAACCACACAACAGGAACTCTTTCAAACTGAGTGAAAATCATAAATGGATCCATAACTTTACATCAATTTACTATGTTGTGCCAATACCTGCATTTACATTTAGAACGATTGATGTCATAGAACCAGCATCACACCAGTTCCAGGTGTCTCCAAGGAGACAACAGAACTTCAGTTGTGTTTGCTAAAATACACACTTTGAAACATACTGTAACACTTAGTTAACATGTCTGGTTTAGTTGAAGAATGGGCTAAGGTAAGTTTCAGGGTTTAATGGTGGGATGGCACCTGTGCTTTTTTCCCCCAACCGCTAGAATATGATTCGCACCAAACCCAAAAGAAATACTGCACAGTTCAGGAACTTCATCAACCTAGCAACTGTAAAATAAGCTTACAAACAACTGAATTGAAATGCCAAAAGGTTCAGAGAAAGGCACAAACTATGTTTACTTGGGGTTTACAAAATTAAAGCTAACTAAAACTGTAATGATAAACAATCATGCTGCCAATGGACAGAGAAATATCATGTTTTTTGAATAATGTATTATTTGTTACATAGGAACCCAGTATAAGGGAATCCCTTGCGATCCTGTCTGCAGAGATAAAGGTAAGTATTGTTTTCTCTTTAGCTCTGTCACTCCAAGAAATATAATGAACATAAATATATTTGCCAATCTTTTCATAGTAATCCAAACAACTCTGCGTGTATCTGACATTTGTAATATTTATCTACCGCAGTATAACTCTTCTGGCAAGGCGATTGGTATTGTACCTTGAAAGAAAACTGATTGGAAATGTCATGTACTCTATGGTTTCTATTGATGTCAAGTGGCAAATGTTGACTGGTGATGTTATGTGAATCATAGGAAATGGTCATTTTTCAATCGAGTCTATGTTTCTCAGAATTTGAGACAGAGAGGTCAATCTCTGCAATCCGAGCTGAGGGCATTTCTTGGAATGGAAAGGTAAGAGCAACGTGTTCTTTAATATTCTCTTAAGACTCTTCGCCAGATTTAACGATGAAAAATGTAAATAATAATAACAAACATTATTTTATATAGTGCCTTGAAAGGTGGCTTCTTTACAGAATGACAAAACCAACTACAATAAAAAATACACAAGATATGCATTATGACAATACACAGTTAGAGGAGACAGTAGATGGTCATTGTCAATGTATTCTGAAGGTAGTTTTCCAATTTTTTGGAACGGGGTAAAAGAGGCCACCTCTACTAGAATCTTTGTCCTAACCAAAAATGTAACAAAGTATAATAATAAACTTTATCTATAGAGCACCTTTCATACAAATAGTGCTTTGGTGCTTTAAAAACCAAGCGTAAAAATAAAATATTAAAATTGAGAGATATACTTTCAGTTGTAAAGGAAAATACAGCAATACAGTAAAGCAACATACATGTCAATTAAATAAATAAAAATTAGGAAAGTCGTAATAAAATAAGAACAATTAAAGAGAACTAAAAAAAGAAACAGAAATAGAAAGAACAAAGAACCACTTTAACTAAAAGCAACATTTTCAAATGTTTTTTAAAACAATGTACCGAGCTTGACTGCCTAATAAAAAGTGGAAGTGAGTTTCATAATTTGGAAGCATAAAAACAAAAAGCAGCCTCTCCACTCTTTCTGCATTTCACATGTGGTATTTGCAGTAGGCCAGTATGTGCAGATCTCAGGTCACGTATAGGAACATATGAAGACAGACATTCAGTAAGGTACAGACGTGCTAGGTCGCTTAAAGCTTTAAAAACAAGTAAAAGAACTTTCAAATTTATCCTAGATAATACAGGTGACCAGTGAAGTTTTTTCAAAACAGGAATGATATTCTCTTTCTTGTATTTGTTAGGATCTGTGCTACTGCATTTCGAACAAGTAGTAAGGGATTTATTGTTTTCTTGGGAAGCCCACAAAACAGAGCATTATAATCATATCCACATCAATGTGAGCAATGGAGAAGTCAAATTAACGTGTCTAAATATCATCTAGTTCTATCCCAGGGAAGAGGGCTGTTGCCTACACAGACGACAAGACACAAAACGCTCAACTGTGCAAAACACGCATAAGGACATCAGTCAGGAGGAACAAGGTAAAGTGTTTTTTCTTCTTCACCATGGTCATGTAGGTTCACTCCAAGCACTGTCATATGAAATAACTGTGGAAACGACCTCCCCAACATTTTGGGTTGTTGCATTTTGCTTCAATGAATTTTAACCTTTTCTTTTAGACATTAAGAGGAAGGACACATTCACCCTTGGTAGAGATTCAGTTGTTCTATGAGATGTCAAGGTGAGAATTAACCACTTCAGGGATAAGTCAATCCACATAACTGAAAAAGGGGCAATGAACAGGATATGGGGATTTTGATAGTTATAAAGTACAATAATCATCATTACATGATCTAAGACTACTGAAGTATAAGCTGTGTCCCTGACTGATTAATTAGCAAATTCATCTTTGAAGAGTGCAGCTACTATCTATTCAGTGGCATTTCCTTAAAACAATTGTATTCCCACATTCTGAATATGGAGTGAGATCATGTAGAGAATGTTGGACTTGTAATAACTAATTGAAGGATAATAATAATCAACGAAAGTGCTTAAAAGTATCAACAAATGCCTTCAAAGTACTTGACACGTACTTTGCTTTCAAAAGTGAAACATAATTAATGCTTACGTAAGATTTCTCTTGACTTCTCAGGAGTATACTAACTCCAAGGACAAGTAACATCACAAACCATTGTTTAAGTGCTGATGTTGGAGCTGCAATACTACTACCAAGACAAAAAATGATACAGGTAACACTGCTTTCAGATTTCTAAGAATTGCTAAAATAGTATGTTTACAGAGCATTCAGAGTCTCATAGAGAAAATAAGTTGAGAATATGACAAGTTCCTACCATCTCAAACACTGCCAATCTAGAACAAAAAGAAAGTACTTGAACGCCTACAGTAATGGAACACAAACCAGAACATATCAGTGCATGACAAGGAAATGTAGTCACAAAATGATTCTACCCTTTCAAGTCCCAAAAAGGACCGAGGAACTTACCGGAGGCGATACCTGGATTTCAAACAGAGTACAATGTAGCCACTGTAGGGGAGAAGATCACAGAGAGCTCTTCTCAGATTGCTCAGAGTCAGCCCCAGCACCCTGTCCTGACTGAAGCAGACAAAGTAGTCAAACAGGTAGGTAGAAATGAGTAAGGAACAGAGAGTATGGTTATTCTTGCATTGTTTTGTTCGTCTGTCAAAGAAAAGAGTGCTTCTGACTTTTGTCAATGTTCATCTTTATTTTAGGAGAAGAACAAACGGTGGTATCACACTTTGCTCAAGTGTATGATACCATGTGTGTACAGCAGACATCACCAAAGGAACAGGAGACACCTGAGTAGAGAACAAGAATATGAAAAGACTGATGAAAAAAAGCACCAGGAGAAATCCATTGAATATGCACAATCTCGTCCAGTATTTCAATGAAAAGTTTCAGTGTTGTTTTTAGTGTCGTCGTATTGCATACATTTAAAACAATGTGTCTTGTTTAATGAACAATTTCATTTACTTTAGTAAAAAGTGTTGTTTACTGTAGTCCTAGCATGGATGCAATTGTTAGAAAAAACTTGAATGAAAAACTGAATGTTTCATACAATATGGGTTTGTGTTAACCCACACACCTAAGTGAAATGTTTGATTACGTTTACAAGACATAACACATAGTTCAGTTGAGTGTGAAAGGGAACAACAGAGAAAGTCACAAACAAAACATTTGTGAAGGACTTGATGAATGTTTTTTCTTTAGAAATGAGAAAAAAATAAAGAATTTTTCAACAAGATGTCTTTCTATAGCGAGTTTCATTTGAGATAGTCTTTTCTTAGAAGTGCAAGAGTGGTATTCCCTACAACTTATTCCCCAATTTGATCATTCTCAGAAATTAGGAGACAGAAACCACACCTACTGTAATATTAGACCTTGTAACAAGGCAACTAGGTTTCAATGGCTTAAAAGGTGCAGAAAGAGGCCATGTATAATGACCTCCAGTGTCCCACAGGTTTCCCAAATCATTTCTTAGAGTATGGAAAAAGAGGAAATAAAGGGTCTACAGAAAGCGTATACCCCCTTGAACTTTGTTCAGTTTGTTGCGCCAGTGCCAGAGTTTCATGCAATTAAATGAGGACCTCTTTCTCACACCACATATGTTATACTTTCAAAGGGAAAAAAGGAAATATTACAATTGTATACATTTTAAAGCCATGTGTTCATATTTGGTAGAAGCCCTAACAACACCTAAAAAACACCAAACAACGGGTGGAGGACCGAATTAGGGCAATACCCACTATTGATAAACATACAGAAAACAATATTAAAGTACTGCCTTTAATATTAGCCGGACACAGCTGGATGAGCTCTACCAGCCAGGACAGGAGGCTCTACTGTACACAGAGAGGGGAGAACAAGCTGCCCAGCCGTGTGGAATGCTACAGAACCCTAAACAGACAAAACATACTACCCGAATATTTGACCAAGATATCCAGACACAGCTGGATGAGCTCCACCAGTCAGGACAGGCTAATAAGATACACTCCACAGACATTCACAACAGTGACATATCATACACACTTGAATTACTTATCTAGTCTCTCGAAACAAAATTTCGAGAAAAAACACATTGCCCAACGTTAGAAAGCACCTTGCATTACATTGCTTGAAAAACAATTTTATTTCGAAGGAATTATGGATCGGGAATTCTTCGAGGAAGTCGGGGTCACACAGCATGCCGCCCCATATATCAGGGAGCACATTGGATCAAGGCACAGTCTCTTTCAAGACAACGATCCGCAACACACAGCAGCAAGGGCGAGGCTTATAGCAGAACGAGTGAACTGGGTGAAAACTCCAGCCGAATCTCCAGATTTAAATCCAATAAGGATGGTATGGCATTAGCTGAAAGACTATGTTTGGAAAACTCCTAAACCCAGCACAAAGCAAGAACTGATACTGATACAATGTCTGTTGATACTGATACTGTATGAGTAGGGCTGTTTCACCACTCCTTTTTTTTTGTTGCATACAGTAGTACTTCTTATGGTAGTACTTAAGTACAGTACAGTAGGTACTTACATTAGTACTTCTCACGTTAAAAAAGTTAGGTGTTAGCATAAACTATTAGTAAATAAAAAATATTAAACTTAGCACTGTAATAAATTATGCTAATATTAAATTCGATTCTGCTCTGAGAATGTAGCGGGAAGGAAAAATGCCAGTGGTCTTTTCACTGATGAACTTGTGCCTGATGAACACCACTGCGTCACACCACACAGCTGCCAGCACACCTCACCGTGCCCGGCCACCACTTCATCATACAACTGCCAGTACACCTGACCGTGCAAGGCCACCACTGCGTCACACAGCTGCCAGCGCACCTCACCGTGCCAGGCCACCACTGCGTCACACAGCTGCCAGCACACCTCACAGTGCCAGGCCACCACTGCGTCAAACCACACAGGTGCCAGTGCACCTCACTGTGCCTAGCAGCCACTGCATGACACAGCTGAAAGCACAACTCACCGTGCCAGACCACCACTGCGTCACACCACACAGCTGCCAGCACACCTCACTATGCCAGGCCACCACAGAGTCACACCACACATCTGCCAGCACACCTCACCGTGCCGGGCCACCACTGCGTCACACCACACAGCTGCCAGTGCACCTCAGCGTGCCAGGCCGCCACTGAGTCACGCCACACAGCCACCAGCGCACCTCACCGTGCCAGGCCACCACTGCGTCACACATTTGCCAACGCACCTCACCGTACCAGGCCACCACTACGTCAAACCACACAGCCGCCAGAGCACCTCACTGTGCCAGGCCACCACTGCGTCACACAGCTGCCAGCACACCTCACCGTACCAGGCCACAACTGTGTCACACAGATGCCAGCACACCTCACCGAGCCCGGCCACAGCTGCATCACACAGCTGCCAGCGCACCTCACCGTACCCTGCCACAGCTGCGTCATACAGCTGCCAGCGCACCTCACCGTGCCAGGCCACCACTGCGTCACACCACACAGCTGCCAGCGCACCTCACCGTGCCAGGCCACCACTGCGTCACACAGCTGCCAGCGCACATCACTGTGCCAGGCCACCACTACGTCACACAGCTGAAATCGCACTTCACCGTGCCAAGCCACAACTGCGTCACACAGCTGCCAGTAGACCTCACCGTGCCCGGCCACCACTGCATCACACAGCTGCCAGCGCACCTCACCATACCAGGCCACCACTACGTCAAACCACACAGGTGCCAGTGCACCTCACTGTGCCCAGCAGCCACTGCATCACACAGCTGAAAGCACAACTTACCGTGCCAGGACACCACTGTGTCACAACTCACAGCTGCCAGTGCACCTCACCGTGCCAGGCCACCACTGCGTCACACCACACAGCTACCTGTGCACCTCAGCGTGTCAGGCCGCCACTGCGTCACACCACACAGCCACCAGCGCACCTCACCGTGCCAGGCCACCACTGTGTCACACCACACAGATGCCAGTGCACCTCACCGTGCCAGGCCACCACTTCATCATAGAATTGCCAAAGCACCTCAAAGTACCCGGCCACCAATGCGTCACACCACACAGCTGCCAGCGCACCTCACCATGCCAGGCCACAACTGTGTCACACAGCTGCCAGCACACCTCACCGAGCACGGCCACAGCTGCATCACGCAGCTGCCAGCGCACCTCACCGTATTCTGCCACAGCTGCGTCACACAGCTGCCAGCGCACCTCACCGTGCCAGGCCACCACTACGTCACACATCTGCCAACGCACCTCACCGTGCCAGGCCACCACTGCGTCACACAGCTGCCAGCACACCTCACCGTGCCCGGCCACCACTTGATCATACAACTGCCAGTACACCTGACCGTGCAAGGCCACCACTGCGTCACACAGCTGCCAGCGCACCTCACCGTGCCAGGCCACCACTGCGTCACACAGCTGCCAGCACACCTCACAGTGCCAGGCCACCACTGCGTCAAACCACACAGGTGCCAGTGCACCTCACTGTGCCTAGCAGCCACTGCATCACACAGCTGAAAGCACAACTCACCGTGCCAGGACACCACTGTGTCACACCACACAGCTGCCAGTGCACCTCACCATGCCAGGCCACCACTGCGTCACACCACACAGCTGCCAGCACACCTCACCATGCCAGGCACCCACAGAGTCACACCACACATCTGCCAGCACACCTCACCGTGCCGGGCCACCACTGCGTCACACCACACAGCCGCCAGCGCACCTCACCGTGCCAGGCCGCCACTGAGTCACACCACACAGCCACCAGCGCACCTCACCGTGCCACGCCAGCACTGAGTCACACCACACTGCCACCAGCGCACCTCACCGTGCCAGGCCAGCACTGAGTCACGCCACACAGCCACCAGCGCACCTCACCGTGCCCAGCCACCACTGCGTCACACAGCTGCCAGCGCACCTCACCATAACAGGCCACCACTACGTCAAACCACACAGCCGCCAGTGCACCTCACTGTGCCAGGCCACCACTGCGTCAAACAGCTGAAAGCGCACCTCACCGTGCCAAGCCACCACTGCATCACACAGCTGCCAGCACACCTCACCGTACCAGGCCACAACTGCGTCACATAGATGCCAGCGCACCTCACCGTGCCAGGCCACAACTGCGTCACACAGCTGCCAGCAGACCTCACCGTGCCCGGCCACCACTGCATCACACAGCTGCCAGCGCACCTCACCATACCAGGCCACCACTACATCAAACCACACAGGTGCCAGTGCACCTCACTGTGCCCAGCAGCCACTGCATCACACAGCTGAAAGCACAACTCACCGTGCCAGGACACCACTGTGTCACACCACACAGCTGCCAGCGCACCTCACCGTGCCAGGACACCACTGCGTCACACAGCTGCCAGCGCACCTCACCGTGCCAGGCCACCACTGCATCACTCCACACAGCCACCAGCGCACATCACTGTGCCAGGCCACCACTGCGTCACACAGCTGAAAGCACAACTCACCGTGCCAGGACACCACTGTGTCACACCACACAGCTGCCAGTGCACCTCACCGTGCCCGGCCACCACTGCGTCACACAGCTGCCAGCGCACCTCACAGTGCCAGGCCACCACTGCGTCACACAGCTGCCAGCACACCTCACAGTGCCAGGCCACCACTGCTTCAAACCACACAGGTGCCAGTGCACCTCACTGTGCCTAGCAGCCACTGCATCACACAGCTGAAAGCACAACTCACCGTGCCAGGACACCACTGTGTCACACCACACAGCTGCCAGCGCACCTCACCGTGCCAGGCCACCACTGCGTCACACCACACAGCTGCCAGCGCACCTCACCGTGCCAGGCCACCACTGCGTCAGACCACACACAGCTGAAAGCACACCTCACCGTGCCAAGCCACCACTGCATCACACAGCTGCCAGCGCACCTCACCATGCCAGGCCACCACTGCGTCACACCACACAGCTGCCAGTGCACCTCAGCGTGTCAGGCCACCACTGCGTCACACCACACAGCTGCCAGTGCACCTCAGCGTGTCAGGCCGCCACTGCGTCACACCACACAGCTGCCAGTGCACCTCAGCGTGTCAGGCCACCACTGCGTCACACCACACAGCTGCCAGTGCACCTCACCGTGCCAGGCCACCACTGCGTCACACCACACAGCTGCCAGTGCACCTCAGCGTGTCAGGCCGCCACTGCGTCACACCACACAGCCACCAGCGCACCTCACCGTGCAAGGCCACCACTGTGTCACACCACACAGATGCCAGTGCACCTCACCGTGCCAGGCCACCACTTCATCATAGAATTGCCAGCGCACCTCAAAGTACACGGCCACCAATGCGTCATTCCACACAGCTGCCAGCGCACCTCACCATGCCAGGCCACCACTGCGTCAGACCACACACAGCTGAAAGCGCACCTCAACGTGCCAGGCCACAACTGCATCCCACAGCTGCCAGCACACCTCATGCCTTGTTATGTGAAACTTTAATTCTCTTTTTAGGAGAATTACAATTCGTGAACCACAATTCACGCTCAACCACATCACAGATCTACTACACACACCTCAGGATGGTGACGTCACTGCCTTTCATATGGAAACATTTTGACACCGCGCTCAACAATCTTAGGAAGATCACAAAACAAGCCTGCTAGCCTGGATTTTACCTAAAAAAATCACGCCCGAGAAAGTGAAGTACTGTAGCATTAACTAGCAAAGGTGTATTGCAGACATAGGCATAGTACGCAATACAGGCTTTATGAAATCTAATAATATTGTTTCGGCTGTGAATCCCTCTTCAGCTGTGAGGGTCTTCAGCTCATAATGAAACGCTTGGAGTTTGCAATGTACGGCGCTCTGAACGAGTTCAACTTTAATGCAGGAAAAATGGATTTCCCAGAAGCTATACTGATTCTTATGGAAGCCCGTTTCCGCCAGGGAGTAGAAAAAATGCGCCCTGGTATTCTCTGGGATTCAGTGCAGTTAAAACTGTTCACTGTTACTGACCATACTGCCTGCCTGCGGGCACTTTTCCTTTCCGTGGGGGAGGGTGGACTGTCTTTCATTAGAAGGTTAGCCTATTCTACTCGGAGAATGTAGAGGGGATGGAAAGTGCCCGCGGTCATTTAATTAGTATTACAATTCGCACTGATTCCCCTGCGAAGATATGGACATAAGAATATTCGTGTGTGGTCAAAAAATGCCATAAAAACGACAAAATGAAGGCTGTGAAAACATTCACAATGTGCTGTATACACAAAGCACGTGTTCTCACAGCTCGAGGAGGTTTCGTGAAAACTTTATATCGTCACACAAAATAAAGTTTTTTTGTTTACAAAGACGATTACAAAGAATGTGGACCAGGGTAATACTTTGAGTTTACAGCTTGTCCAAGGTCATTCATTATTAATACTATTAGGGATATCTTCGGTAAAGACTGACAGCAGGAACATTCCTGTTCTTTACTCAGCAGCTTATTAAAAACAGGGTGTTCAAAACGTTTTTTTTTTTACCCAGAAGAGTGACACAGCTTCGCGTTGTGAATCTGTTATTCCGTATTTACAAAGAAAGTGGAATACAGTAATACCACCTGCTATATAGATACATATTTTTAGATATTCAGATCCTTAAATTAATATCATTATTCATTTCTTTAGATACGTGATTCCATACTATATTCCCTATTACAAAACCAATAATTCCAGTCCTGAAATCTGATTGGCTGACACACATTCGAAGAACATACTGTAACACTTAGTTAACATGTCTGGTTTAGTTGAAGAATCGGCTAAGGTAAGTTTCAGGGTTTAATGGTGGGATGGCACCTGTGCTTTTTCCCCCCAACCGTTAGAATATGATTTGCACAAAACCCAAAAGAAATACTGCACAGTTCAAGAACCTAGCAACTGTAAAATAAGCTTAAAAACAACTGAACTGAAATGCAAAAAAGTTCAGAGAAAGGCACAAAATATGTTTACTTGGGGTTTAAAAAATTAAAACTAACTAAAACATTCCAAACAGAAGCCGGCCTACCTTCTTTTCTTTGTACCTGATATGGATGAGGATGGCTTTAAAGATACAGCTAAACTTTTGCAGAACCATTCAAGCGCATTGTTACTGTTTGCTGTAGAAGCCAAAAATATGAGAATCTCAAAATCTAAAAATCTCATGGCGTCAGAATGTACAACTTAAAAAAAATAAATAATAATAATAATAATAAACATTAATTTATATAGCGCCTTGAAAGGTGGCTTCTTAATAGAATGACGAAACCAACAACAATAAATAATACACAAGATATGCATGATGACAATACACAGTTAGAGCAGACAGTAGATGGTGGTACTAGCCATATCACCCTGCAACTCACAACTGGCAACCCACTGAAGCTAAGCAGGTGTGAGCCTGGTCAGTACCTGGATGGGAGACCTCCTGGGAAAAAAACTAAGGTTGCTGCTGGAAGAGGTGTTAGTGGGGCCAGCAGGGGGCGCTCACCCTGCGGCTCATGTGGGTCCTAATGCCCCAGTGTAGTGACGGGGACACTATACTGTAAACAGGCGCCGTCCTTCGGATGAGACGTAAAACCGAGGTCCTGACTCTCTGTGGTCATTAAAAATCCCAGGGTGTTTCTCGAAAAGAGTAGGGGTGTAACCCCGGCATCCTGGCCAAATTTCCCCATCGGCTGTTATCAATCATGGCCTCCTAACAATCCCCCTCTGTGAATTGGCTTCATTACTCTGCTCTCCTCCCCACTGATAGCTGATGTGTGGTGAGCGTTCTGGCGCACTATGGCTGCCGTCGCATCATCCAGGTGGATGCTGCACATTGGTGGTGGCGGAGGGGAGTCCCCATTACCTGTAAAGCGCTTTGAGTGGAGTGTCCAGAAAAAGCGCTATATAAGTGTAAGCATTTATTATTATTATTATTATTATTATTACTAAACACAGTGAGAGCAGAAGGATAAAGAACAGGGGTGAGTTTCCCGAAAACAACTAATCTTAGAGACTTTCAAGCAACTTTACGATGTACGTATGTACGTATGTAAACAATCGATTGACAATTCTTTCATTATATGGTGTCGGTTTTGGTCCTTCAGTGGGATGAAATAAAGTTGTGAAAAGGAATATGAAGTAAACGTGACATCATAGTTTAAGCAAAAGCATATAGATAGGTACAAAAAGGGACCTTATTGTTTCTAAGAGCAAAGAAAAGAAATGACTGACATGCCGTAAAAGAAAACCAAGATTAAGTGCGTGGACAGTGTATGCGTCCCGCACGACGTCCTTGATTTAAAGCAATATTTTTTGGCGCGCTGCCATAGTTAAGAATCAATATTTCATGAGAAAAAACTGTTATTTAGAGTTATTGGGTGTACTGGAACTCAATGGAAACATTAACTACTAAGCTTGGCATGTGTCACTCAACAAATACAGGACCTATAATCAAATTTAAAAACAAGCAGATCTAAGCTTTACCGTCAACAATCACGACAGAACATCAAACGGTGTTGAACTACGCGGTATCGACCGCGGGTTTGGGTACGGAATGGAGCAGGCGTGGGACTCAGGACTGGGGCTGAACAACACATTTATTAACTCGAATCGGGAAAGGTACACACACAGGGACAGGGGTTACAGCGCTGCACCTTCACTAACACACACACACACCTGAAGGGAAGAGACTGTATCCCAGCCTCCGTCCCGCTATACAGTCCGGTAGAACCCAGGTGCTGTTCTCAGCCCGCCTTGCGTGCGCATGACTAAAGCGCCCTGCGTGGCGCTACATTATAAATACATGTCAGGCCCAATGATTTCACTTAAATAATGCATTGCTGCACTTCATACTGAAAATAATATCATCTAGTCAAGTATAAAAATGAATATGAAATATACCCAAGATGACTCATAAATTCATCACTGTATAAATAAATGTTCTTTTTTCGAATTTCCTGTGACACAGTACAACACAATATCAAAGTCCTTCATATAAACTCTTAGTGTCCTGTATTCCCAGAGGATGCCCCTGCCGTGAAGTGACTGTGCTCTGTCTGGCGATCTCTGGCGCTCAGGGTGGGCAGGAGGAGGCCAGTTTAAGAAGCACTTAGTGATGAACGAGCGGGTCGGGGAGCACGTAGATGACGAAGGATTTAACGTGCTACTTCAGTTACGATGGGTTTTGGGAAACACTCGTCAATTAACGATCGAGCTTAAGAGCGAGTTTACGATGTTCTTAGCGCTACGACGCTTTCGGGAAACAGAATCATAATATCTAGAAGGATTACCATATATAAAAATAGAAAGAATGATATATGATACATACAAGTAATTATATCATATCATATATTATTAACACCATACCCACCATCTATGTACATTCACATGACCACACATATCAGATCAATATCAAATCAATCACAATGATTAGAATGCGCGCAGAAATCGCCCCTTTCTCTTCCCATCTTTCAGCACATTATACGTCCTCTCCACGATACAAGCCGATATCCGTTATCTTACTCTACAATGCACCTTTTCCCGTGTTGTACGTTCACATTTGGTTCATAAAATCGACACACCTGAAATACTAAATAAGAAAGAAAACAATTATAACACAACGGATGACAGAGCCTCTAGAACAGAAAACCCGTTGGCGTCACACACGCTGAATGTCTCTCTCTCTCCTGCTCAGCAAAACACAACATGTGGGTCAACACCGTGTGAGGCATTAAACATCACCTTCGTGCATTACCGCGATTCATCTGGCACACAACTGTACCACTACAGAAATAATATATATAATGTCGCCACTCGAATCTGTAATAAAAATAAATTATAAAAAATGCCGCTGGCGTCTCACCCGACTGGCGGCCACAGCGCGTCTGAGGGCTCCCCAGAGAAACGAGCCGCCTGTGACCCCAGGGGCACCTTCACAAACCCCAAGGGCTGTCGCAAAGCCAACTCCATACAGAAAAACGGAACTCATCTGGGGGAAGTTCACAAAATAAAATAATACAATAAAAGATGACATCATATAACCACGGCTCAACGCAGCTGGCTACACGTGTGAGAAGGTGCAGTACTTGAAGTGCGCTGGGCAAACTTCCGAGGTCAAATTCTTCAGCACGGTTGTACCTTTAAAGCGGAGACGACGGCACCGACATTTTTTGGCGCGCCTTCTCTTTAAAGCCCTGGCCAAATATGAAGACAGTACGTATAGTTATAATTCAAACGGAATTAAAAACTACACATCCCAGTTACCATGGTGGTGCTTGTGATCGTTGCGTTTAACCAACGAAACAGGGCGAAAAATCAGTCACATGAATTTGGGGCAGAGTTTCGAAAGCTTAACCTATCAGCAACAAAGCGAAATTGACACGATAGGCTACCTCAAACTGTCAGTTACACGACTGTGTATGTCGCTTAAGCCACTCCTATTTGGCATTTTAGTTATGGAGGCGAGAAGACGCCCCCCCTCCCCTCCCTGGGTGCCTGATTTGCCGCCATCTTTAACCGCTTCGTGTCCAAATCGCAGTAGCTACGCGTACGAAATAAAGTTCATCCCAGCTACAAAACATATATATTTTTGTGGTAAGAGGGAGCAAAACATCAGTATTTACTGCTATTAATTAGTGTACGATTTATAGTTGAAATCTGAGCCTAAATATAAAGTTAAAATCTCGACAAAGCAATGTAGGAAATACAGAGAAAAGAAATCCTTTCTGACATCTAAAATCAGTTTCGATCAAGGTCTCTAAAACGAACAAGAAAAAGAGGATTTTCGGAGGGCAATTACGCTGTATTTATATAGAATAAGTGATTTATGAGCAATCTAATTTCTTGTTCGTTTAAAACAGTGAAATGTCAGCTGCAAAAGATCGCACCAGAAACAGCAATCTCTCTGCCTGTCATAGACGTTCAGGAAAGGCTGAATGAAGTCATGGTGATCAATAATAACAGTTGTAGGACAAGAAACAAAAGATAGTGAAAACTTAAGATTTTTAAGGCTAAAACTCAAATTCATTCTACAAATTAAGGCAAATGAAAATTCAGGACGTTAAAGTGCTAGAGGTGGAAAAAAATACAAAAATGCACATGAGCAAAAAGTTTTAGAAATGGAGCAAACAGAATAAAAGCCATGCCTATAGTGCAGAAGAGGGATGCAGGAACACTTGCTTAGATATACAACAACATTACTTTATTAACCCTTTACAATTTCTTGCATTAGTAATTATCTTTTCGCATACCCCAGCTTGCTCTCCATGAGATATACAGACACACAGATGAAAGAGA
Source organism: Lepisosteus oculatus (assembly GCF_040954835.1). Lineage (NCBI taxonomy): Eukaryota > Metazoa > Chordata > Actinopteri > Semionotiformes > Lepisosteidae > Lepisosteus > Lepisosteus oculatus. The sequence goes on along the minus strand of NW_027168042.1, from coordinate 97,421 downwards.
TAGGGAGAGAGCCTGTGGTCAGAGTACAGGGTCAGCCATTGTACAGCGCCCCTGGAGCAGTTGGGGTTAAGGGCCTTGCTCAGCAGCCCAACGGAGTAGGATTCTTCTGCTGGGTGCGGGATTTATTGTTAAATTATTACTTTAAATAAATACTTTGAGTTACTGAAACAGCCCGCTAATAAAATTGTCGCAATTTTGTTCTCGTTTGGAAGAGAGAATCAAAAATGAGACATAATGATGGTTTCCGGCTTAGACCTTTAAAGGTACCCCCATCACTGAAGAATTTGACCTCGGAACGTTTACCCAGCGTAATATTGTATTTCATTTCACTTTGACCGATTGTCTTTAAATCAATTGTTGTCAGAATATCCCCACCTCCAAACAAGAACAAAATTGCAACGATTTTATTAACTGGGTGTTTCAGTAACTTAAAGTACATATTTAAAGTAATAATTTAACAAGATATGTAAATGTTTTAAGATATGTATATGTTGTGAATGTCTGTAGATTGTATCTTATGATTTAAATACTTTTATTTTTTCACAATCTGGCAATGCCAGACAGAATTCTAATGGCCTTGCAGATCAGAAAATCAAGGAACAAAACAATTATTGCGCCCAGCTCCTCAATGGGATAGCTTTAACTTGCTAATGCGTTGGTGTACAAAAGTAAAAAACAATTACTTTTTGACAATGAAAACTGGTGTGTATCTCTCTCTTTGCTGGCGCGCGGGCGCGGTGGGGTGCTGTACCACCTGCACAGAACATTAAAGTGTCCCTTTCCATTCAATGGGTGTCTGAGTTGCTGTGTCCTATCTTCTGACAGTCGCTGTTGTGAATGTCTGCAGAGTGTATCTTATTTTTAGCATTGTAGCGCTTTCGCCCTGGGGGGCGGCTGAAGAACACCCGGCTGGGGTGCGCGGTGAGGGGCAGGACAGGAGTGGTCAGGGCGGGGTTTAGGTAGGCCGCTGACTATTGCAGCTGCCACACAGTGAAAGGGGCATACGGGCTGGGGAGATCGCTCGTTTTCCATGTAAATAGTTCCCTGGTTCCGCACCCCTCTCTCTCTCCCTCTCCAGATACAGCTGTATGAGCTCCACCAGTCAGGACAGGAGGCTCTACTGTACGCACAGAGGGGTGGTAGAGGGGAACAAGTTGCCAGCCGTGGGGTTGAAGCTGATACCCTCGATCCCCTCCAGACACAGCTGTATGAGCTCCACCAGTCAGGACAGGAGGCTCTACTGTACACAGAGAGGGGCGGGAGGGGGGAACAAGCTACCCAGCCATGGGGTTGAAGCTGATACCCTGGATCCCCTCGAGACACAGCTGTATGAGCTCCACCAGTCAGGACAGGAGGCTCTACTGTACAGAGAGAGGCGGTGGGGAGAACAAGCTGATACCCTGGCTTCTCACACAAACCTTAAAATCACGTAATAGGTTTATTCCATGCTGAAAAAAAGAAGAAAGAATACACATTCCATAGGAATCAGTGCCTTTATATAGCGCCTTTAAAGGTGGTTTCTCAAAGCGCCTTATGTGATAAAAACAACAAAAACAAAAACAATATTGTTTTCCATTGCACTTTGACAGATCATCTTTAAATCAATTGTTGATTTAAAGTTTGACAGTAAATGTTTATATTGTAAAGCATACAGCCGCCATTTCTTTCTAAAAATTAAAAAAATTGTTTGCGCAGTCTAAGAGGGGGGGGGGGTCTGCTGACAATCCCCCATACACTCAAGTGAAATATTAATAACCCCAATGTAAACAGCGTATTTACAATTTGTTGATAATAAAAATGTTAAGTTCTCTAAGACTTTGTGATACTTTACCCAGGGAGCTGTGGAAGCATGCGTGGTGACTATTCATTGTTATTAAAAAATGACTTAGATTCGAACATGTTGTGATATTTAGAAATATAAAAAGTCAATTAATTGTCCATAATATTGCTATTTTATTTCTTCAAAGAAATGCTTGTTAAAAGAAAAGTCATGGCACAGGCTGGATTTGAACAGCCAACCTCTCGCTTACAAGTTCAGCACATGAATAGAATTATATCATTATTAATTTCTTTAGATATGCGATTCCATATTATATTCCCTATTAATCAAATTCTAAAAGTATGCTTGTTTGCTCCTGTATTGAGCGTATTTGCAGAAAAGCTTAAAACTACCACTTTTTATACACACGTTATTTCACATGTTAGTTAAAGACTTCGATGCTTAATATTGTTTAGGGAGAAATGGAATACTGGTGTGTATTTTTGTACCGAGACCAGCCATATACAGTTTACATACTGTAATACTGTATATTTATGTTCCAAAATTAATATCGTTTAGGCCTTCACACACGTTATGCTCCTATTCTTTTTATGCTCAGCTACTAAGATTTCCCTTCAGTGGTAAAATTCCATATAAATATTTAATACTTAAACGGGCACAGTAAAGACATTAAATATACATATACATACTGTATACAGTACAGTTTGCATACAGTAATATGTTTATGTTCCTAAATCAATATCTCTTATGAGCATGCAAAAGGCATGGTGAATTGGAGATTCTCAAAAATGATTGTACTTTGCATGATTGGAAACAAATGCGTGATTGGATCAACGAAATGCTGTGGTGTTACTTTTACAAAGACGGTCAATGAAAAAAAGAATGTGGACCAGGGCAATACTTTGAGTTTACAGCTTGTCCAAGGTCATTCATTAGAACATGTGGTATTATGCGGTACTATGCGAGAATACACGGTATTAATATGGTAACTTGTGTTACACCGCGATAAGCACACCGCAAAATAATGCGGTATCGCCCGCTTGTTTTGAATGGCTGCATCTGTATATCCCTGCTAGTGATGATGACCATGGTCACCTCACCCTCGCAATACACCGGCTGAAAGAACTTAAGAACAGGGTAAATCAAGAACAGGGCATTGGCAATGAGTTCCCCTTCTTTTCATGGTTAAAATCATTTTTTGGGTCTTGGGGACTGTTTTTCTTAAAGCTATTCATGCCTGTTGTAGTGTTTTTGCTGTTGTGCTGTTGTCTGACTAGGGTGACCCCTATGAGGACTCTGTGGTATGAACACATTTATGGATAAAAAGGAGGGAATGTAATGAAAAGTTACTGAGAAAAAGTGTTTTATTCTATGTTGTTTACGGACAGAGCTGTGCTGCAGAAGCAGCTGGATACTTAGAACAAAGTGTGATAGCACCCAACTTGTCAAGGGCACAGGATGTTTTAATACTGTTTATCTCGGCTGCTTGAAGAAGGGAGTGTGAGAAACCATTTGAATAACTGCTCTTCTTTGCTTAAAGCAAAAACCTATAAGGAATGGAAAATGACTGCTTTGCCTGTCCTTGAAGTGTTGCATCAGCTTAAAAAAGATATAAAACAAGGGGTCTCCCTGGTTGCTTTTGAATCAGCTTTCACTTCTCTGCGCAGACAGGTGATGGCTTTTTCCCATATTGCAAAATGAATAAAGACCTTACTGAGTGAATGAGAATACCTCTCCTGGCTAAATCCCTTACAACTTGTTCGAAATGCAGTACGGCCATATTTCATATCAACCCACAGATGCATTGCATAAACACTAGAATTCTGGTTGTACTTAAATTGACCTTATACGTTTTGGATTATGTTTAACCTTCTTCAATTTCTTTCATTTCTTCAACCATATTTTGAGATGATTACGTTTACAGAAGCAAATATTATTCAGTGCTTTTTCTTCACTCCTTTAATCAAACCCACATTTCTATAAGGAGGGCCATTGTGAAACAAAGTGAGCTGAATTAATCTTTTATTCTTCACACCTGCAAAGTCATTCCTTCATTGTGTAATATGAAGGCCTTTCATTATTCACGTATACTACAACATCTAAAAATAATGGGTCTTGAAATAGTTGAATGAAAGAAAATCCTGAATAACTCCTCCAAATGCGTGTTACACTTTCATCAAGTACACACACTTTGAATGTGATGAACTATAAAAAGTTATTTTAACCATACCCAATGGAGCTCGGGAGTGCGATTGCATACACAATCATGTTTTCAGTGTTTGGAGATCAGCCGTACATCAGAACAATCATTTCTCTAACACAGATCCATGTTGAGTGACTTCCCTCCAAAAACACAAAGTCACTTTCCCTTAGCAATTATTGCATGGACTTAGATTATCTGCCTTCTGCATCAAGCCCTGTATGATATACTGTACAAAGCCAAGCTTTGGGATAGTGCTTTGTTTGGATCCTTGTCTTGATCCTTTTGGATCCCAGGCTGCTCATTTGCAAATGAGTTTTGACATTAATTATAGTGACTATAGCAATGAGGTGGCACTGTGGTTCATAGAGCTGGGGTCCTGGGTTCAATTCCTGTGGTGCAGTCTGGATGGAATTGTATGTTCTCCCTTCATTTGTGTGGATTTCTTCCAGGTGCTCCAGTTTCTTCCCACAGTCCAAAGACATACAGTACTAGTAGGTTAAGGTGGAACTACAGTCCCAATTTTGCAGACACAAAATTATTTAATTTCAGTCACAAAATAAAATCATTGACATTATAGAAAAAACTTTACAGACTCAAAATTGAGCACAAAATCATGAACTTTGTGAAAGTACTGTAAGTTACGCCATGTTGTAACAAATTCGCATTCAAGTTCCACACAAATTGCGATGTGATGCAGCCCTTCCTGCTCACTAATCACTGTAATGACTAATGCAATGTGATGTAGGAGAGAAAAGGTATAGGTTATGCAGCAAACATTTCACTGCAAAAAACGTTCCATTCCAAGGTTCTTTATGCAGAGTTAACAATGTAATATTATTTATTGGCAAAAACGTAAAAAAGTTGAGAGTAATATTGCCATTGGATTAAACGAGATGTATTCACAAGCCTGCTCCTTTACAATGTCATAGGGCCACATCAGATTACAGGAAGTTTTGCTGCCTCGTTCTGAATCGCAGAACATGGTAATTCTTTAACCTTGAAATGTAGTCTATTTTGTGATGTAAATTGGAGGTTTTACAAGTTATTGTGTGTTCCCCTTTAATTGGCTTCTGGGAAAACTGGCCTCAACACTGTATTGGATAAGGCACTTAGAAAACAGATTCATGCGTGGACCACAGCAATGTCCCTTTACTGAGAGCCAGCAATCAACGGATGTGTCTGATCGTGAATGGTTTTCCCTGTTGTTTGTTGTATTACTCGGTGTTGCATTTTAAGCTGTGCATGAGGCAGGACCCGGAGGCTGCTGCTTCTGCTGGGATTGAGGAAGAGCTGAGCGCCATGTAAGGCAAAGACACTGCGTTCCACTTTATCAGGTGCCTGGAGTGTAAGAGCTGCAGATAATATTGAGTCACATTAATCCCAACATATTTCAAATATTATGAAAATTAAATAAATTAAATCAAATAACTTTAATTAAAAAATCAATCACTCTTTACCTTGCTTTTTCAGTTGTTTTTAAGGAAAATTGATGCAGAGAATGTGTGAATACTACTTTTTGATGGTTCCAAGGCCAATGTGACCTGTTCTATTGCCTGCTTATTGTACGTTCCAGGTTGAAAAATTATTTTTAGGAGGTCAAGGTGTATGAATGATAAGAACAGCTTGAAATTTATTTTCACGGTCGACACACATTTTCGCAAGGGAAAAAAACTGAAATAACCACAGTTACGCAAACACCAGTCCACCAAAAAAAAATCATTTTATTAAAACAAGGTAACATTTTTTTTATCATCATACGGATGAACTGTGCTAAATATATTTCTAAAAAGAAAAAGCAGGACGTGAGTCGTGAGCCAAGATCATGACTCTTTTACTCTTCTTCACATCAGTTTTCATCTGCGAGGAGGAGGAGGAGGAGGGCGGCTCCTGATGTGCTGACACTTGGGGATGTGCCTCTGTGCCGGCCTGGGGGCAAAGCGCCGGCCGCAGTGAGGGCAGGGCACGTAGTCGGGGTTTGGATTCGCGGGGGGCTGGGGCAGGTTCACAACCTTCCCTCCTTGCGTGATCACCTGCTGCACCTCCCTGGCCTATTTGATGCTCCGAATGAAATCCTCGTGCTTCTGCCTCCAGTTGTTCTTTCTCAGCTGGGAACAGGAAATGAAACCAATGAAACAGCTTCCAGAAAAAGTCCAGACTAGCACTGCGTACACAGTCTGGTCACAAACCATTCACAAGGCAAGAAAATATAAATACAGTAATAACTTAGCTTTCTGGGGCTACCTTTCAGGTTATTGGGTAGAGAGTACAATTTAGTTATGGTTTTGTTTCCTGTGAGTGCTATTTGCTTGATATCTCATGTAGATTTTTACAACAGAATTCAGAAGTCACTAAGATCAATTTATTCTGTCTGGCAAATGTGCCTTTGTGGCACTTTTTCAGAAGAGTACGTCATTAAACACTTATTTATTGTTTACATTGATTTATAAGCTGAGTCTGACTCTAGGAGAAAACAAGGGAAGCTTGGAAAGAGTTTAAGGATAGCCCTTACCACGTTTGGCGGTTTAACCTTCTTCTTATGGATGTATGTCTCCAGTTCTGTTCCCTTGGCCATGTGCTTGAAAGAGTCAAAAACCTTCCTCTTTGAATTCTGAAGCTTCTTGCAGATCTTGCTGTTTCTCCAGCCTCTCTACAGCAAACTTCCTGTGACACAGTTCACAGGGCACCAGCTGAGGGTTTCCACTCTGGCTATTCTCATATGGAAATTGCTCAGCGGTAGGGCACATCAGACTTGTAGGGGACAAATATCTGTTTTCCACTGACAGAGTTTGTTCATCCAGACATGCGGTGTTATTTCTGAAGTGGGCCTGTGCGGCCTGTGCCGCTGACACGTCGCTTTCAGGGAGCCTTGCTTTCTTGAGATACTTTCTCCTTCCACAGGGGACGTCTTCTAGCCCACGGCTGCAAGGGCTCACTTGACGTCTCTCCTGATGGGAAAGCGCAGAGGGAAAGTGTGATTCTGCGCATCCGCCATCTTCCATTGGAGAAGCATAATCAAGGTTGTCTCCTCTGAAAGGAAGGGCTTTCCTTGGAGTGAAGGCTTTTTGCTTCTCCATTCTGCAGGTCAGAAGAGGCACGGCCTTAGAGCGGTGGTTGGCCCACAGTCCTCTGTGGCGAAGCCTCGCCTGGGGTGTCTTCCTTCGGGTCAGGAGTCCTCTTTTTTCCCTTCCGGCCACCTCTCTGGAGTCTTCCATCTCTCTCTGAACCATCCTCAGCTCCTCCTGAGCTCTGAAGAGCTTCGCCTGCATCATGGCCTCCTTCTGGCGAATCTCGTCCTTCATCATGGCCTCCTTCCGGCGCATCACATCCTGCAGACTGGCCTCCCTCCGGCGATGCTCCTCCTTCAGCGCGGCCTCTGCCTCGGCCACTTTTCGTAGCTCCTCTTGCAACTGAAAGTGCTCCTTCCCATTGGCATGAGAAGGGCATTGCCCTGGAGGGGTCGCCACCATGGGGAGGACAGTCCTGTCCTTAGGTTTGCGTACTCTTGAGCCCCTCCTGCCCGGCCTCTCGCAGGGCCTCTCATGACCATCCTGAGGCGGGGTGGGGGCAAACAAGGAATCACTCTGTGCTTCCGGGCGGTCCACAGCCTGAACCTCACCAGGGCCGGAGACTTTCCTTTCACCCATAGGCTTCAGGGGGTAAGACCGATCATACCCCACAATGTTCTTCTCGGGGCCCTGTTGGGCTTGGAAGCGATAGCTGTTCCCCATCTTCTTCTCCGCAGCGTATTTGACATATTGGAAACATTTTCTCATCTTCTGTAGAGCTGCCTCCTGCCGCCGATTGTACATGGCGATCATTTTTTTCTCCTTTTCCTGCATCAGTTTCTCTTGGAAGGTGTCCTTCAGAAGCTGTATCTTGGGAGGCGGGCAGTACGTCGAGATCAGATCCTGTTGCCTTAAGGGCGCGGGTCGATTCGAGTCTGTGTCCTTCGGGGAGGGGGACAGAGCACCAGGCTTAGGACTGGGCTCCATTGGCAAATGAGATATGAGCTTTGTTTCCCAGGTATCTGGAAAAGGCAAAAATGGCAAATAAATGATATCCTGCACAGTTTAGTATGGTCTAATAGAAAAGAATAAAAAAAAACAATTCAGGAAATACACAACTTTTTAATATTAAACCTAATGGTGTTGAATGCTGCATGCTGACTCAGTAGGAGACAGATCCTAAACATAAACATTATAATAAACATTTGTTTCCCAAATAACATTCTCAATGTTCAGAATGCTTAAAGTCATGAGCTTTTTTAAAAATGTTTAACTGAAACCTGGAAATGTGCTATTTCATTTCAAAGCTTGTATTATATCTATGATATAAATGTTTTTTTTATATAAAATTAACCCATTATGCAACAGGGGTTTGAGCAAAAGTCACTGTGAATAAGGGAATTTATCAATATTAATTAGCCGTTTCACTACATTATAGATAGCTGAAGGATTATGATACAGTATATCGATTTCGCTACAAATTGACAAGCATATTTGATGACACTTACCAAACAAGTTTTAAACAGCGGAGAAATAGTTCACCACGACGATAGCAATGCAATGTTTGACTGCATCTCCCTATGTGATATATCTGTATTTGGGTATATACAGATCACGTAATTCAGGGAGCACTGTTACGTCAGGTCACCAACCATTATTACGACGCTCATATGTCATAGAGCTCCTTAGGATGTTTGTATAATCTTTATCCAAATTTTCATATGGCCGCAGTTACGGCGTTTATTTTACAGTTAATGTAACAGGGTTTCATTATATTTTTCTGTCTTTATGACAGAAAAATATATATTTTTCTGTATTTATTCATACCCTTTATGTACTGTATATCTACAATTACGTATACTACGTATACAGTTATCGTATACTATAATACGATAACTACCATTACAAAATGTCTCCCTTTTGATTTGAAGTGGTTCTTTTAAATAAGTAAATTGCAATCACTTAGCCTACATCTGAGCTCCTAATTCATCGCGACGACGGACTGAGACTCCAGTTGGATTTGTGAGAAGTAAAGGGGTGTGCCTGTTTTAAAACCGATTCATACGTCTTAAACACATGGACATTGATATCAGTCTGTGTTATATCATTTATCTTTTTATTTTATTTAAATTTAAGTATCACATACACATTTTCAAAGTAACTGTACCCCTTTTAATTATGATCCCCATCGCTCACAGCTCCGAAGCTGAGACGAGGGCTACTTCAGATGGGATTTCCAACATTTTTCTCTTAGCTTGTATACCGGTGGAAAGGAGAGCGCTCTTAAAACGTGTTGATAGTAAGATTGGGATGTATTTGCAGTCTAGATATAGTTTTTTTAATGTTCGGAGCCGGCACAGATTCATTTTCTTACGACTGCTTTTCTGGATGACAATAACAATGCAAACGATGGTGTTAAGGCGAGGCTGTGCCTTAAGGCTCCTCTGCTTACAATATTCAGCGCGTAAATCGCAAACGAGCGCCTCTCTTACGATGAAAATGCGGCAAATAAGAACACGAGATTTAAACCTACGGCTTACAAATTTATGCGTAAACACTATAACCGTATCTTTAGCAAAACTGGCGAGACAATGTGTTTTATCATTTCAAAAAGTACTGGAAAATAATTAAAGGTTATCACGATAAACAGAGGTTACTGATCTACTACTGTACGCTGTGACCAAAAATGAGAGTCCCCCTATCCTCGCAGCCTTCATGCTTTGGTCTGGGCCTGGCCGTTTTTTTTTTAGGATAATGGGGTCAAGTTAAGAAATTATGCAAGTTTCTAATCAAATCCAAGGGCGCCCCGATCTCCTAAACATCTTTAGAAGGCCGACGGACCACACTGCACGGTCCGGGTCCGGGCCCTGACCCGGTTCTGGATAATGCCAGCTTAAAGTGAAAAATTCTACTGTACATATTATGTTTCTTATTATTGTATATATGTATAATGTGGCGCGACCGCTTCACGAAGCTAGAAAGAAAGTTATCCGCCATTTTTATTTTACCTGCAATTGAATTTGCCATTAAAATCACGATTAATACCGCAGCTGCTAAATTACTTACCTAAAAGCGTTCAGATACAAAAGCACTTGAGCTGTAATGCTTATATACTGTTGGCCCGATGACCTACTTCAAGAAGAATTGTTACATAGACCGCCAAGGACTGTCATCACACTTTACGTCATAAAGCGCTTTAAAACTTTTGACAAGTTCAACACCTCATATTTTGTACTGTTTATCATGGTAAAAGCAACTCAAAGCAATTCTAAAAATGATCGAAAGGTAAAAATACAAGCTTATACGAGCTGTCGTTTTAACATTTATAACATATATTTAAACAAAACATATATAATCTATTTTAATAAAATAGAAAAGTGTTCTTAGTCTTCACTTAAAAGCTGTTAGAAGCTGCCTTTCTGACAAGAGAGTTCTGTGAGTTCCAGTCTCAGTGCATTAAAGTCAAAACCAGTTGCTTTTTATTTCCTGTTTTACGACAGAGCAAGGAGGGTGTCCACAGACCACTGTGCACCTGCAGACTGATATGGGGGGTAAAAAGTCTAGAAGTTAGTAAATAAGATTTTAACATATGTTCTAAAACACACCGGACACCTGTACAGTGATGCCAACACAGTGATCTGAGCTCCTTCTTTGAGTTAAATCCTAGCATCTGCATTTTTTACAAGTTGTTGCTATGGCAGAGCATGACCAGAGCATAACAGAAACCACCCATTTTCTAACCGCTTCATCCAATTCAGGGTCAGGGGGTCAGGGGGTCGCGGGGCACGGGGGAGCCAGAGCCTCAGAAAGTAATAAGCAGGAGATACCTGGGACTGGATGGTAGTCCAATGCAGGGAAGACACAGACACTCACCAATTATCCCAGAAGCCAATTAACCTACCAGTAGTTCTTGGGAGGAAGCCGGAGCACCCAAAGCAAACTCATGCAAACATGGGGAGAACATACAAGCTCCATACAGATAGCACCCCAGGTCCAGAAGTGTACCCAGGGCCTCAGCACTGTGAGCTAGCAATGCTAAACTCTGGGCTACTGTGCATGCTAATTTCTAGGCATCAGGTGATCAATCAGGTAGTGTTTCTCAGATAAAAGGACACCAGTAATTTAGTATGAGATTGAAATTGACCTCAGAACAAAATATAACTTATGTTATATAACTTATATAGAACTTACTACAGCATAACTGTCTTATTTTGCTCTCTTAGAAAATATTAACAGCATGCCTATTAAACATACAGTATCTAGCAATCAGCAATCAAAATAAAAACATTTCAAAGACATTAATCTATTCAATAATTACAGTTTTAAGTAGATAGATTTATATTCAGATTACGAAAGTATCATAACAACGGCTGCTTGTGTAAGGAATCCATGAATACCACTGTACATGAGAATTCCACACCTATTTGTAATCAATACTCAAAATCCTATTTAATTTCAGGTACTTGTTTATTCAGCATTGCTTGACTCCGCGGACTCCTTGTTGTTTCAATATTCTAGGAATAGGACTAATCGCCAATACAGTGCCGTTGTAATCTATTCCTTCTGCCAGCAGAGGACGGTATTCACACAGCCAGTTCAGGATAAGATACTGTCCTCGCAGTTCACAGTACAACTGGCCACAGCCGTACTCAGAATATGCTCTCGATAACCTCATTTAGTTTAAGTACGGCCGTATTTCATATCAACCCACAGATGCATTGCATAAACACTAGAATTCTGGTTGTACTTAAATTGACCTTATACGTTTTGGATTATGTTTAACCTTCTTCAATTTCTTTCATTTCTTCAACCATATTTTGAGATGATTACGTTTACAGAAGCAAATATTATTCAGTGCTTTTTCTTCACTCCTTTAATCAAACCCACATTTCTATAAGGAGGGCCATTGTGAAACTCCCCAAAGTGAGCTGAATGAATCTTTTATTCTTCACACCTGTGAAGTCATTCCTTCATTGTGTAATATGAAGGCCTTTCATTATTCACATATACTACAACATCTGAAAATAATAGGTCTTGAAATAGTTGAATGAAAGAAAATCCTGAATAACTCCTCCAAATGCGTGTTACACTTTCATCAAGTACACACACTTTGAATGTGATGAACTATAAAAAGTTATTTTAACCATACCCAATGGAGCTCGGGAGTGCGATTGCATACACAATCATGTTTTCAGTGTTTGGACATCAGCCGTACATCAGAACAATCATTTCACTAACACAGCTCCGTGTTGAGTGATATATCTGTATATCTGTATGAGTTTTGACATTAATTATAGTGACTATAGCAATGAGGTGGCGCTGTGGTCCTGGGTTCAATTCCTGGGGTGCAGTCTGGATGGAATTGTATGTTCTCCCTTCATTTGTGTGGATTTCTTCCAGGTGCTCCAGTTTCTTCCCACAGTCCAAAGACATACAGTACTAGTAGGTTAAGGTGGAACTACAGTCCCAATTTTGCAGACACAAAATTATTTAATTTCAGTCACAAAATAAAATCATTGACATTATAGAAAAACTTTACAAACTCAAAATTGAGCACAAAATCATGAACTTTGTGAAAGTACTGTAAGTTACGCCATGTTGTAACAAATTCGCATTCAAGTTCCACACAAATTGCGATGTGATGCAGCCCTTCCTGCTCACTAATCACTGTAATGACTAATGCAATGTGATGTAGGAGAGAAAAGGTATAGGTTATGCAGCAAACATTTCACTGCAAAAAACGTTCTATTCCAAGGTTCTTTATGCAGAGTTAACAATGTAATATTATTTATTGGCAAAAACGTAAAAAAGTTGAGAGCAATATTTACATTGGATTAAACGAGATGTATTCACAAGCCTGCTCCTTTACAATGTCACAGGGCCACATCAGATTACAGGAAGTAATTCTTTAACCTTGAAATGTAGTCTATTTTGTGATGTAAATTGGAGGTTTTACAAGTTATTGTGTGTTCCCCTTTAGATGGCTTCTGGGAAAACTGGCCTCAACACTGTATTGGATAAGGCACTTAGAAAACAGATTCATGCGTGGACCACAGCAATGTCCCTTTACTGAGAGCCAGCAATCAACGGATGTGTCTGATCGTGAATGGTTTTCCCTGTTGTTTGTTGTATTACTCGGTGTTGCATTTTAAGCTGTGCATGAGGCAGGACCCGGAGGCTGCTGCTTCTGCTGGGATTGAGGAAGAGCTGAGCGCCATGTAAGGCAAAGACACTGCGTTCCACTTTATCAGGTGCCTGGAGTGTAAGAGCTGCAAATAATATTGAGTCACAATAATCCCAACATATTTCAAATATTATGAAAATTAAATAAATTAAATCAAATAACTTTCATTAAAAAAAATCAATCACTCTTTACCTTGCTTTTTCAGTTGTTTTTAAGGAAAATTGATGCCGAGAATGTGTGAATACTACTTTTTGATGGTTCCAAGGCCAATGTGAGCCATTCTATTGCCTGCTAATTGTATGTTCCAGGTTGAAAAATTATTTTTAGGAGGTCAAGGTGTATGAATGATAAGAACAGCTTGAAATTTATTTTCACGGTCGACACATTTTCGCAAGGGAAAAAAACTGAAATAACCACAGTTACGCAAACACCAGTCCACCAAAAAAAAATCATTTTATTAAAACAAGGTAACATTTTTTTATCATCATGCGGATGAACTGTGCTAAATATATTTCTAAAAAGAAAAAGCAGGACGTGAGTCGTGAGCCAAGATCATGACTCTTTTGCTCTTCTTCACATCAGTTTTCATCTGCGAGGAGGAGGAGGAGGAGGGCGGCTCCTGATGTGCTGACACTTGGGGATGTGCCTCTGTGCTGGCCTGGGGGCAAAGCGCCGGCCGCAGTGAGGGCAGGGCACGTAGTCGGGGTTTGGATTCGCGGGGGGCTGGGGCAGGTTCACAACCTTCCCTCCTAGCGTGATCACCTGCTGCACCTTCCTGGCCTGTTTGATGCTCGGAATGAAATAGTCGTGCTTCTGCTGTAACGCTGCTCTGTAGAGGTGAAAAGGATCCGATGCAGATGCAGGAGTCGCAGGGAGGTAAGTAAACGTACCGAGCAAATCCAGGAGCTGAGTCGTAGTCCGAAGGCAAAGGTAGGTCGAGATCCGGTAAAGGCACTGATGGCGAACAATCCAAAACGTGAGACAGAATCGTGGTCGAAAAGAGAGCTACAGGGTCAAATCCAAAACAGGCAATGATAGCAAACAATCCAAGGGGCGAGACGAGATCCGAAGTCCGAAGGCAAAAGGTGCAGGCAGAATTCCAGGAAGGCAAAAGAGGGGTAAGAACGCTAGGATGAGCAACAAGTAGAGAACTCAATACCGAGCAACGGGAGTCAGGTAAGAAAGGTATAAATAACCCGGCGTGCCGCACGGTAGAGCAATTGCAGGTGTGTTAACTCGTGCGGCGGCGCTTGTTAGTAGTAATCCGCTGCTGGTGCTGATTGGCTCGCTTACGTGTTGATCTCAGCTGGCTGGTGGTCGTGACATCTGCCTCCAGTTGATCTTTCTCAGCTGGGAACAGGAAATGAAACCAATGAAACAGCTTCCAGAAAAAGTCCAGACTAGCACTGCGTACACAGTCTGGTCGCAAACCATTCACAAGGCAAGAAAATATCAATACAGTAATAACGTAGCTTTCTGGGCCTACCTTTCATGTCATTGGGTAGAGAGTACAATTTAGTTATGGTTTTGTTTCCCGTGAGTGCTATTTGCTTGATATCTCATGTAGATTTTTACAACAGAATTCAGAAGTCACTAAGACCCATTTATTCTGTCTGGCAAATGTGCCTTTGCGGCAGTTTTTCAGAAGAGTACTTCATAAAACACTTATTTATTGTTTACATTGATTTATAAGCTGAGTCTGACTCTAGGAGAAAACAAGGGAAGCTTGGAAAGAGTTTAAGGATAGCCCTTACCACGATTGGCGGTCTAACCTTCTTCTTATGGATGTATGTCTCCAGTTCTGTTCCCTTGGCCCTGTGCTTGAAAGAGTCAAAAACCTTCCTCTTTGAATTCTGAAGCTTCTTGCAGATCTTGCTGTGTTTCTCCAGCCTTTCTACAGCAAACTTCCTGTGACACAGTTCACAGGGCACCAGCTGAGGGTTTCCACTCTGGCTATTCTCATATGGAAATTGCTCAGCGGTAGGGCACATCAGACTTGTAGGGGACTGTTGTAACAGAAGAAATAAGGTTCTTGATCCCGAGATGAAGTAAAACAAATGAGTTTATTGCATGCAAGGAACAATAAAGCCGAAGTCTTGTTTCCCGCAAGAAACAACAAAACCGAAGTATTGTTAGCCGTACTGTTACAAACTTTTGGGTTATATAGTGTTTTCTTCTCCGTTTCTGACGTCACTTGGTCTGATGGTAAAGAGGGGGGTTCATGGTATTCGGCCACTTTACGATGTTCTGGACAAATGGTCAGTTTAAGATTACACACAGGGGGGTTCCTAGCTTGCATCTGCAGTCCTTATCAGTTAACCCCCTTTCCTGCCATAAACCCCAGCTTGTGACTTAGAAGTCTAAACCCCCTACAGAAAGGATTAAATTCAAACCCCCGTCTTCACAACATTCTTCAATGTCAAGTGGCAAATGTTGACTGGTGATGTTATGTGAATCTTAGGAAATGGTCATTTTTCAATCGAGTCTATGTTTCTCAGAATTTGAGACAGAGAGGTCAATCTCTGCAATCTGAGCTGAGGGCATTTCTTGGAATGGAAAGGTAAGAGCAACTTGTTCTTTGATATTCTCTTAAGACTCGTCGCCAGATTTTACGATGAAAAATGTAAATAATAATAACAAACATTATTTGATATAGTGCCTTGAAAGGTGGCTTCTTTACAGAATGACAAAACCAACTACAATAAATAATACACAAGATATGCATGATGACAATACACAGTTAGAGGAGACAGTAGATGGTCATTGTCAGTGTACTCTGAAGGTAGTTTTCCAATTTTTTGGAACGGGGTAAAAGAGGCCACCTCTACTAGAATCTTTGTCCTAACCAAAAATGTAACAAAGTATAATAATAATATTAAAAATAATAATAATAAACTTTATTTATAGAGCACCTTTCATACAAATAGTGCTTTGGTGCTTTAAAAAGCAAGCGTAAAAATAAAATATTAAAATTGAGAGATATACTTTCAGTTGTAAAGGAAAATACAGCAATACAGTAAAGCAACATACATGTCAATTAAATAAATAAAAATTAGGAAAGTCGTAATAAAATAAGAACAATTAAAGAGAACTAAAAAAAGAAACAGAAATAGAAAGAACAAAGAACCACTTTAACTAAAAGCAACATTTTCAAATGTTTTTTAAAACAATGTACCGAGCTTGACTGCCTAATAAAAAGTGGAAGTGAGTTTCATAATTTAGAAGCATAAAAACAAAAAGCAGCCTCTCCACTCTTTCTGCATTTCACATGTGGTATTTGCAGTAGGCCAGTATGTGCAGATCTCAGGTCACGTATAGGAACATATGAAGACAGACATTCAGTAAGGTACAGACGTGCTAGGTCGCTTAAAGCTTTAAAAACAAGTAAAAGAACTTTCAAATTTATCCTAGATAATACAGGTGACCAGTGAAGTTTTTTCAAAACAGGAATGATATTCTCTTTCTTGTATTTGTTAGGATCTGTGCTACTGCATTTCGAACAAGTAGTAAGGGATTTATTGTTTTCTTGGGAAGCCCACAAAACAGAGCATTATAATCATATCCACATCAATGTGAGCAATGGAGAAGTCAAATTAACGTGTCTAAATATCATCTAGTTCTATCCCAGGGAAGAGGGCTGTTGCCTACACAGACGACAAGACACAAAACGCTCAACTGTGCAAAACACGCATAAGGACATCAGTCAGGAGGAACAAGGTAAAGTGTTTTTTCTTCTTCACCATGGTCATGTAGTTTCACTCCAAGCACTGTCATATGAAATAACTGTGGAAACGACCTCCCCAACATTTTGGGTTGTTGCATTTTGCTTCAATGAATTTTAACCTTTTCTTTTAGACATTAAGAGGAAGGACACATTCACCCTTGGTAGAGATTCAGTTGTTCTACGAGATGTCAAGGTGAGAATTAACCACTTCAGGGAAAAGTCAATCCACATGACTGAAAAAGGGGCAATGAACAGGATATGGGGATTTTGCTAGTTATAAAGTACAATAATCATCATTACATGATCTAAGACTACTGAAGTATAAGCTGTGTCCCTGACTGATTAATTAGCAAATTCATCTTTGTAGAGTGCAGCTACTATCTATTCAGTGGCATTTCCTTAAAACAATTGTATTCCCACATTCTGAATATGGAGTGAGATCATGTAGAGAATGTTGGACTTGTAATAACTAATTGAAGGATAATAATAATCAACGAAAGTGCTTAAAAGTATCAACAAATGCCTTCAAAGTACTTGACACGTACTTTGCTTTCAAAAGTGAAACATAATTAATGCTTACGTAAGATTTCTCTTGACTTCTCAGGAGTATACTAACTCCAAGGACAAGTAACATCACAAACCATTATTTAAGTGCTGATGTTGGAGCTGCAATACTACTACCAAGACAAAAAATGATACAGGTAACACTGCTTTCAGATCTCTAAGAATTGCTAAAATAGTATGTTTACAGAGCATTCAGAGTTGGGAATATGAGAAGTTCCTACCATCTCAAACACTGCCAATCTAGAACAAAAAGAAAGTACTTGAACGCCTGCAGTAATCGAACACAAACCAGAACATATCAGTGCATGACAAGGAAATGTAGTCACAAAATGATTCTACCCTTTCAAGTCCCAAAAAGGACCGAGGAACTTACCGGAGGCGATACCTGGATTTCAAACAGAGTACAATGTAGCCACTGTAGGGGAGAAGATCACAGAGAGCTCTTCTCAGATTGCTCAGAGTCAGCCCCAAAACCCTGTCCTGACTGAAGCAGACAAAGTGGTCAAACAGGTAGGTAGAAATGAGTAAGGAACAGAGAGTATGGTTATTCTTGCATTGTTTTGTTCGTTTGTCAAAGAAAAGAGTGCTTCTGACTTTTGTCAATGTTCATCTTTATTTTAGGAGAAGAACAAACGGTGGTATCACACTTTGCTCAAGTGTATGATACCATGTGTGTACAGCAGACATCACCAAAGGAACAGGAGACACCTGAGTAGAGAACAAGAATATGAAAAGACTGATGAAAAAAAGCACCAGGAGAAATCCATTGAATATGCACAATCTCGTCCAGTATTTCAATGAAAAGTTTCAGTGTTGTTTTTAGTGTCGTCGTATTGCATACATTTAAAACAATGTGTCTTGTTTAATGAACAATTTGATTTACTTTAGTAAAAAGTGTTGTTTACTGTAGTCCTAGCATGGATGCAATTGTTAGAAAAAACGTGAATGAAAAACTGAATGTTTCATACAATATGGGTTTGTGTTAACCCACACACCTAAGTGAAATGTTTGATTACGTTTACAAGACATAACACATAGTTCAGTTGAGTGTGAAAGGGAACAACAGAGAAAGTCACAAACAAAACATTTGTGAAGGACTTGATGAATGTTTTTTCTTTAGAAATGACAAAAAATAAAGAATTTTTCAACAAGATGTCTTTCTATAGCGAGTTTCATTTGAGATAGTCTTTTCTTAGAAGTGCAAGAGTGGTATTCCCTACAACTTATTCCCCAATTTGATCATTCTCAGAAATTAGGAGACGGAAACCACACCTACTGTAATATTAGACCTTGTAACAAGGCAACTAGGTTTCAATGGCTTAAAAGGTGCAGAAAGAGGCTCATGTATAATGACCTCCAGTGTCCCACAGGTTTCCCAAATCATTTCTTAGAGTATGGAAAAAGAGGAAATAAAGTGTCTACAGAAAGCGTATACCCCCTTGAACTTTGATCAGTTTGTTGCGCCAGTGCCAGAGTTTCATGCAATTAAATGAGGACCTCTTTCTCACACCACATATGTTATACTTTCAATGGGAAAAAAGGAAATATTACATTTTCCCCCACATGTTAATATTTGGTAGAAGCCCTTTTCACAGCAATTTCAGCTGTGAGTCTGTTGGTAATGGGCTCCACCACCTCTGCACCAACAAGATTTGATAATATTTGAGAATTTCAGAAGTCTGTCTGGTTTAGCTGAAGAATCAGCTAAGGTAAGTTTCAGGAAGAGCATCTGATTTCTTTCAATAAAGCAGAACAGTGAAAAAACACACAATACAAAATCATGAGAATTTGTATCCATATGACACTTTGACTCGAATACTTTTATCAGACCTACACAGAGTATATACTGTACACACTTTTTCAGCCCAGGTTTATACATTTGGAACTGCCATTTGTAGGTGTTTTTGTGTCTTAGCTCAACACTGTGAAACCTGTAGTTACAAACATGGAGGATGAAGACATGAAGACATATATTGTACCTCTGACCGGCCTACCTTCCAAGAGGTGAAAGATGAAACTTTTCCTTTATCGTCAACTCAGTGAATGTCTTTAAACTTTCGAAAACTGTAACAAAGAATAAGTTAAAAAACTTATTTTCATTGGACCCACAGAAAAGTCAAAGTTGTCCATAGAAATGCCCGTCTAAATCAGAAATCTACAGCACAAAGGCAGTGGCCTTTCGGGACATAAAAATGAAATCAGACTTTACTCAGACGAATTGCCCTTGGTCACGGACATCTTGCTATCAGTCACTACAAAGATGTTTTCTCTCGTGCCATGGCTTGCCTGACTTGCTTCTTCTGCTGGATGGCTTCTGGTCGCTGGTCAGGATCGACAGCCAGCATGTCCTGGAGCAGTGTCCTTAGCTCCGTGCTTATGGCTCTATTTACTTTCAGGGGGATGTGGAACTGCAGACAGGGGTTCTCATCCAGGGCCTCTCCAACAGGCCCTGACAGACATATGCTCCTGTATCGGAAACACACTTTAGTTCAATTCCAAAATATTTCTCATAGGACTGAAGGAACCTTTGCCTGTTAAGAGTTAACAATTAGGTCCTCAAGAACTGTTTTACGGTTTTCTACACTCCTGGCAGGCCAAGGTCACTTTAAGGTCTCTTAAGTGGAGGTGTAACTCATGTATCCTACATGTGATTTAGCAACATGAAAGGGAATAGCTTCTTATCGGATTATGGTCTTGGTTAACTGCCTAAGGCTGACCTAAGTGCCTAACTTTCTGACTTTGTTTATACCTTATATGTTAAGAAGCTTCTTCTGACCAATCAGAAATGTATGCTTTATGTATGAACATTTTGCTCATCAAAGTGAGTGAGAGACAAGGTTAACAGAAATTAGCCACGGCAGTAAATGACAGCATATTTTTGGGTTCTTAAATGGTCTCTACCTGGCACACCTGCAGTGCAAACTGACACACACTGTTTAGAGAAACAGCTACTCTATTACTAATATTAATGAAACATTTCTTATTCTATGGAACAAAAACAAACAGTAAAACTAAAACACAGATCTCTTAGCTTCCTATTTCATGAACCAGATGACTGAATGACCAAGCCTAACTAGTAGCCAGAACCCCAGTTAACCCTCCGTAACACAAACTTTAACCACACGACAGGAACTCTTTCAAACTGAGTAAAAATCATAAATGGATCCATAACTTTACATCAATTTACTATGTTGTGCCAATACCTGCATTTACATTTAGAACGAATGATGTCATAGAACCAGCATCACACCAGTTCCAGGTGTCTCCAAGGAGACAACAGAACTTCAGTTGTGTTTGCTAAAATACACACTTTGAAACATACTGTAACACTTAGTTAACATGTCTGGTTTAGTTGAAGAATCGGCTAAGGTAAGTTTCAGGGTTTAATGGTGGGATGGCACCTGTGCTTTTTTCCCCCAACCGCTAGAATATGATTCGCACCAAACCCAAAAGAAATACTGCACAGTTCAGGAACTTCATCAACCTAGCAACTGTAAAATAAGCTTACAAACAACTGAATTGAAATGGCAAAAAGTTCAGAGAAAGGCACAAACTATGTTTACTTGGGGTTTACAAAATTAAAGCTAACTAAAACTGTAATGATAAACAATCATGCTGCCAATGGACAGAGAAATATCATGTTTTTTTGAATAATGTATTATTTGTTACATAGGAACCCAGTATAAGGGAATCCCTTGCGATCCTGTCTGCAGAGATAAAGGTAAGTATTGTTTTCTCTTTAGCTCTGTCACTCCAAGAAATATAATGAACATAAATATATTTGCCAATCTTTTCATAGTAATCCAAACAACTCTGCGTGTATCTGACATTTGTAATATTTATCTACCGCAGTATAACTCTTCTGGCAAGGCGATTGGTATTGTACCTTGAAAGAAAACTGATTGGAAATGTCATGTACTCTATGGTTTCTATTGATGTCAAGTGGCAAATGTTGACTGGTGATGTTATGTGAATCTTAGGAAATGGTCATTTTTCAATCGAGTCTATGTTTCTCAGAATTTGAGACAGAGAGGTCAATCTCTGCAATCCGAGCTGAGGGCATTTCTTGGAATGGAAAGGTAAGAGCAACGTGTTCTTTGATATTCTCTTAAGACTCTTCGCCAGATTTTACGATGAAAAATGTAAATAATAATAACAAACATTATTTTATATAGTGCCTTGAAAGGTGGCTTCTTTACAGAATGACAAAACCAACTACAATAAATAATACACAAGATATGCATGATGACAATACACAGTTAGAGGAGACAGTAGATGGTCATTGTCAGTGTATTCTGAAGGTAGTTTTCCAATTTTTTGGAACGGGGTAAAAGAGGCCACCTCTACTAGAATCTTTGTCCTAACCAAAAATGTAACAAGGTATAATAATAATATTAAAAATAATAATAATAAACTTTATCTATAGAGCACCTTTCATACAAATAGTGCTTTGGTGCTTTAAAAACCAAGCGTAAAAATAAAATATTGAAATTGAGAGATATACTTTCAGTTGTAAAGGAAAATACAGCAATACAGTAAAGCAACATAAATGTCAACTAAATAAATAAAAATGAGGAAAGTCGTAATAAAATAAGAACAATTAAAGAGAACTAAAAAAAGAAACAGAAATAGAAAGAACAAAGAACCACTTTAACTAAAAGCAACATTTTCAAATGTTTTTTAAAACAATGTACCGAGCTTGACTGCCTAATAAAAAGTGGAAGTGAGTTTCATAATTTGGAAGCATAAAAACAAAAAGCAGCCTCTCCACTCTTTCTGCATTTCACATGTGGTATTTGCAGTAGGCCAGTATGTGCAGATCACAGGTCACGTATAGGAACATAGGAAGACAGACATTCAGTAAGGTACAGATGGGCTAGGTCGCTTAAAGCTTAAAAAACAAGTAAAATAACTTTCAAATTTATCCTAGATAATACAGGTGAAAAGTGAAGTTTTTTCAAAATAGGAATGATATTCTCTTTCTTGTATTGGTTAGGATCTGTGCTACTGCATTTCGAACAAGTAATAAGGGATTTATTGTTTTCTTGGGAAGCCCACAAAACAGAGCATTATAATCATATCCACATCAATGTGACCAATGGAGAAGTCAAATTAACGTGTCTAAATATCATCTAGTTCTATCCCAGGGAAGAGGGCTGTTGCCTACACAGACGACAAGACACAAAACGCTCAACTGTGCAAAACACGCATAAGGACATCAGTCAGGAGGAACAAGGTAAAGTGTTTTTTCTTCTTCACCATGGTCATGTAGTTTCACTCCAAGCACTGTCATATGAAATAACTGTGGAAACGACCTCCCCAACATTTTGGGTTGTTGCATTTTGCTTCAATGAATTTTAACCTTTTCTTTTAGACATTAAGAGGAAGGACACATTCACCCTTGGTAGAGATTCAGTTGTTCTACGAGATGTCAAGGTGAGAATTAACCACTTCAGGGATAAGTCAATCCACATAACTGAAAAAGGGGCAATGAACAGGATATGGGGATTTTGCTAGTTATAAAGTACAATAATCATCATTACATGATCTAAGACTACTGAAGTATAAGCTGTGTCCCTGACTGATTAATTAGCAAATTCATCTTTGTAGAGTGCAGCTACTATCTATTCAGTGGCATTTCCTTAAAACAATTGTATTCCCACATTCTGAATATGGAGTGAGATCATGTAGAGAATGTTGGACTTGTAATAACTAATTGAAGGATAATAATAATCAACGAAAGTGCTTAAAAGTATCAACAAATGCCTTCAAAGTACTTGACACGTACTTTGCTTTCAAAAGTGAAACATAATTAATGCTTACGTAAGATTTCTCTTGACTTCTCAGGAGTATACTAACTCCAAGGACAAGTAACATCACAAACCATTATTTAAGTGCTGATGTTGGAGCTGCAATACTACTACCAAGACAAAAAATGATACAGGTAACACTGCTTTCAGATCTCTAAGAATTGCTAAAATAGTATGTTTACAGAGCATTCAGAGTTGGGAATATGAGAAGTTCCTACCATCTCAAACACTGCCAATCTAGAACAAAAAGAAAGTACTTGAACGCCTGCAGTAATCGAACACAAACCAGAACATATCAGTGCATGACAAGGAAATGTAGTCACAAAATGATTCTACCCTTTCAAGTCCCAAAAAGGACCGAGGAACTTACCGGAGGCGATACCTGGATTTCAAACAGAGTACAATGTAGCCACTGTAGGGGAGAAAATCACAGAGAGCTCTTCTCAGATTGCTCAGAGTCAGCCCCAAAACCCTGTCCTGACTGAAGCAGACAAAGTGGTCAAACAGGTAGGTAGAAATGAGTAAGGAACAGAGAGTATGGTTATTCTTGCATTGTTTTGTTCGTCTGTCAAAGAAAAGAGTGCTTCTGACTTTTGTCAATGTTCATCTTTATTTTAGGAGAAGAACAAACGGTGGTATCACACTTTGCTCAAGTGTATGATACCATGTGTGTACAGCAGACATCACCAAAGGAACAGGAGACACCTGAGTAGAGAACAAGAATATGAAAAGACTGATGAAAAAAAGCACCAGGAGAAATCCATAAAATATGCACAATCTCGTCCAGTATTTCAATGAAAAGTTTCAGTGTTGTTTTTAGTGTCGTCGTATTGCATACATTTAAAACAATGTGTCTTGTTTAATGAACAATTTGATTTACTTTAGTAAAAAGTGTTGTTTACTGTAGTCCTAGCATGGATGCAATTGTTAGAAAAAACGTGAACGAAAAACTGAATGTTTCATACAATATGGGTTTGTGTTAACCCACACATCTAAGTGAAATGTTTGATTACGTTTACAAGACATAACACATAGTTCAGTTGAGTGTGAAAGGGAACAACAGAGAAAGTCACAAACAAAACATTTGTGAAGGACTTGATGAATGTTTTTTCTTTAGAAATGACAAAAAATAAAGAATTTTTCAACAAGATGTCTTTCTATAGCGAGTTTCATTTGAGATAGTCTTTTCTTAGAAGTGCAAGAGTGGTATTCCCTACAACTTATTCCCCAATTTGATCATTCTCAGAAATTAGGAGACGGAAACCACACCTACTGTAATATTAGACCTTGTAACAAGGCAACTAGGTTTCAATGGCTTAAAAGGTGCAGAAAGAGGCTCATGTATAATGACCTCCAGTGTCCCACAGGTTTCCCAAATCATTTCTTAGAGTATGGAAAAAGAGGAAATAAAGTGTCTACAGAAAGCGTATACCCCCTTGAACTTTGTTCAGTTTGTTGCGCCAGTGCCAGAGTTTCATGCAATTAAATGAGGACCTCTTTCTCACACCACATATGTTATACTTTCAATGGGAAAAAAGGAAATATTACAATTGTTTACATTTTCACCCACATGTTAATATTTGGTAGAAGCCCTTTACACAGCAATTTCAGCTGTGAGTCTGTTGGTAATGGGCTCCACCACCTCTGCACCAACAAGATTTGATAATATTTGAGAATTTCAGAAGTCTGTCTGGTTTAGCTGAAGAATCAGCTAAGGTAAGTTTCAGGAAGAGCATCTGATTTCTTTCAATAAAGCAGAACAGAGAAAAAACACACAATACAAAATCATGAGAATTTTGTATCCATATGACACTTTGACTCGAATACTTTTATCAGACCTACACAGAGTATATACTGTACACACTTTTTCAGCCCAGGTTTATACATTTGATACATTTGGAACTGCCATTTGTAGGTGTTTTTGTGTCTTAGCTCAACACTGTGAAACCTGTAGTTACAAACATGGACGATGAAGACATGAAGACATATATTGTACCTCTGACCGGCCTACCTTCCAAGAGGTGAAAGATGAAACGTTTCCTTTATTGTCAACCCAGTGAATGTCTTTAAACTTTCGAAAACTGTAACAAAGAATAAGTTAAAAAACTTATTTTCATTGGACCCACAGAAAAGTCAAAGTTGTCCATAGAAATGCCCATCTAAATCAGAAATCCACAGCACAAAGGCAGTGGCCTTTCTGGACATAAAAATGAAATCAGACTTTACTCAGACGAATTGCCCTTGGTCACGGACATCTTGCTATCAGTCACTACAAAGATGTTTTCTCTCGTGCCATGGCTTGCCTGACTTGCTTCTTCTGCTGGATGGCTTCTGGTCGCTGGTCAGGATCGACAGCCAGCATGTCCTGGAGCAGTGTCCTTAGCTCCGTGCTTATGGCTCTATTTACTTTCAGGGGGATGTGGAACTGCAGACAGGGGTTCTCATCCAGGGCCTCTCCAACAGGCCCTGACAGACATATGCTCCTGTATCGGAAACACACTTTAGTTCAATTCTAAAATATTTCTCATAGGACTGAAGGAACCTTTGCCTGTTAAGAGTTAACAATTAGGTCCTCAAGAACTGTTTTACGGTTTTCTACACTCCTGGCTGGCCAAGGTCTCTTTAAGGTCTCTTAAGTGGAGGTGTAACTCATGTATCCTACATGTGATTTAGCAACATGAAAGGGAATAGCTTCTTATCGGATTATGGTCTTGGTTAACTGCCTAAGGCTGACCTAAGTGCCTAACTTTCTGACTTTCTTTATACCTTATATGTTAAGAAGCTTCTTCTGACCAATCAGAAATGTATGCTTTATGTATGAACATTTTGCTCATCAAAGTGAGTGAGAGACAAGGTTAACAGAAATTAGCCACGGCAGTAAATGACAGCATATTTTTGGGTTCTTAAATGGTCTCTACCTGGCACACCTGCAGTGCAAACTGACACACACTGTTTAGAGAAACAGCTACTCTATTACTAATATTAATGAAACATTTCTTATTCTATGGAACAAAAACAAACAGTAAAACTAAAACACAGATCTCTTAGCTTCCTATTTCATGAACCAGATGACTGAATGACCAAGCCTAACTAGTAGCCAGAACCCCAGTTAACCCTCCGTAACACAAAGTTTAACCACACGACAGGAACTCTTTCAAACTGAGTGAAAATCATAAATGGATCCATAACTTTACATCAATTTACTATGTTGTGCCAATACCTGCATTTACATTTAGAACGAATGATGTCATAGAACCAGCATCACACCAGTTCCAGGTGTCTCCAAGGAGACAACAGAACTTCAGTTGTGTTTGCTAAAATACACACTTTGAAACATACTCTAACACTTAGTTAACATGTCTGGTTTAGTTGAAGAATCGGCTAAGGTAAGTTTCAGGGTTTAATGGTGGGATGGCACCTGTGCTTTTTTCCCCCAACCGCTAGAATATGATTCGCACCAAACCCAAAAGAAATACTGCACAGTTCAGGAACTTCATCAACCTAGCAACTGTAAAATAAGCTTACAAACAACTGAATTGAAATGCCAAAAAGTTCAGAGAAAGGCACAAACTATGTTTACTTGGGGTTTACAAAATTAAAGCTAACTAAAACTGTAATGATAAACAATCATGCTGCCAATGGACAGAGAAATATCATGTTTTTTGAATAATGTATTATTTGTTACATAGGAACCCAGTATAAGGGAATCCCTTGCGATCCTTTCTGCAGAGATAAAGGTAAGTATTGTTTTCTCTTTAGCTCTGTCACTCCAAGAAATATAATGAACATAAATATATTTGCCAATCTTTTCATAGTAATCCAAACAACTCTGCGTGTATCTGACATTTGTAATATTTATCTACCGCAGTATAACTCTTCTGGCAAGGTGATTGGTATTGTACCTTGAAAGAAAACTGATTGGAAATGTCATGTACTCTATGGTTTCTATTGATGTCAAGTGGCAAATGTTGACTGGTGATGTTATGTGAATCTTAGGAAATGGTCATTTTTCAATCGAGTCTATGTTTCTCAGAATTTGAGACAGAGAGGTCAATCTCTGCAATCCGAGCTGAGGGCATTTCTTGGAATTGAAAGGTAAGAGCAACGTGTTCTTTGATATTCTCTTAAGACTCTTCGCCAGATTTAACTATGAAAAATGTAAATAATAATAACAAACATTATTTTATATAGTGCCTTGAAAGGTGGCTTCTTTACAGAATGACAAAACCAACTACAATAAATAATACACAAGATATGCATGATGACAATACACAGTTAGAGGAGACAGTAGATGGTCATTGTCAGTGTATTCTGAAGGTAGTTTTCCAATTTTTTGGAACGGGGTAAAAGAGGCCACCTTTACTAGAATCTTTGTCCTAACCAAAAATGTAACAAAGTATAATAATAATATTAAAAATAATAATAATAAACTTTATCTATAGAGCACCTTTCATACAAATAGTGCTTTGGTGCTTTAAAAACCAAGCGTAAAAATAAAATATTAAAATTGAGAGATATACTTTCAGTTGTAAAGGAAAATACAGCAATACAGTAAAGCAACATACATGTCAATTAAATAAATAAAAATTAAGAAAGTCGTAATAAAATAAGAACAATTAAAGAGAACTAAAAAAAGAAACAGAAATAGAAAGAACAAAGAACCACTTTAACTAAAAGCAACATTTTCAAATGTTTTTTAAAACAATGTACCGAGCTTGACTGCCTAATAAAAAGTGGAAGTGAGTTTCCTAATTTAGAAGCATAAAAACAAAAAGCAGCCTCTCCACTCTTTCTGCATTTCACATGTGGTATTTGCAGTAGGCCAGTATGTGCAGATCACAGGTCACGTATAGGAACATAGGAAGACAGACATTCAGTAAGGTACAGATGGGCTAGGTCGCTTAAAGCTTAAAAAACAAGTAAAATAACTTTCAAATTTATCCTAGATAATACAGGTGAAAAGTGAAGTTTTTTCAAAATAGGAATGATATTCTCTTTCTTGTATTGGTTAGGATCTGTGCTACTGCATTTCGAACAAGTAATAAGGGATTTATTGTTTTCTTGGGAAGCCCACAAAACAGAGCATTATAATCATATCCACATCAATGTGACCAATGGAGAAGTCAAATTAACGTGTCTAAATATCATCTAGTTCTATCCCAGGGAAGAGGGCTGTTGCCTACACAGACGACAAGACACAAAACGCTCAACTGTGCAAAACACGCATAAGGACATCAGTCAGAAGGAACAAGGTAAAGTGTTTTTTCTTCTTCACCATGGTCATGTAGTTTCACTCCAAGCACTGTCATATGAAATAACTGTGGAAACGACCTCCCCAACATTTTGGGTTGTTGCATTTTGCTTCAATGAATTTTAACCTTTTCTTTTAGACATTAAGAGGAAGGACACATTCACCCTTGGTAGAGATTCAGTTGTTCTACGAGATGTCAAGGTGAGAATTAACCACTTCAGGGATAAGTCAATCCACATAACTGAAAAAGGGGCAATGAACAGGATATGGGGATTTTGCTAGTTATAAAGTACAATAATCATCATTACATGATCTAAGACTACTGAAGTATAAGCTGTGTCCCTGACTGATTAATTAGCAAATTCATCTTTGTAGAGTGCAGCTACTATCTATTCAGTGGCATTTCCTTAAAACAATTGTATTCCCACATTCTGAATATGGAGTGAGATCATGTAGAGAATGTTGGACTTGTAATAACTAATTGAAGGATAATAATAATCAACGAAAGTGCTTAAAAGTATCAACAAATGCCTTCAAAGTACTTGACACGTACTTTGCTTTCAAAAGTGAAACATAATTAATGCTTACGTAAGATTTCTCTTGACTTCTCAGGAGTATACTAACTCCAAGGACAAGTAACATCACAAACCATTATTTAAGTGCTGATGTTGGAGCTGCAATACTACTACCAAGACAAAAAATGATACAGGTAACACTGCTTTCAGATCTCTAAGAATTGCTAAAATAGTATGTTTACAGAGCATTCAGAGTTGGGAATATGAGAAGTTCCTACCATCTCAAACACTGCCAATCTAGAACAAAAAGAAAGTACTTGAACGCCTGCAGTAATCGAACACAAACCAGAACATATCAGTGCATGACAAGGAAATGTAGTCACAAAATGATTCTACCCTTTCAAGTCCCAAAAAGGACCGAGGAACTTACCGGAGGCCATACCTGGATTTCAAACAGAGTACAATGTAGCCACTGTAGGGGAGAAGATCACAGAGAGCTCTTCTCAGATTGCTCAGAGTCAGCCCCAGCACCCTGTCCTGACTGAAACAGACAAAGTGGTCAAACAGGCAGGTAGAAATGAGTAAGGAACAGAGAGTATGTTTATTCTTGCATTGTTTTGTTCGTCTGTCAAAGAAAAGAGTGCTTCTGACTTTTGTCAATGTTCATCTTTATTTTAGGAGAAGAACAAACGGTGGTATCACACTTTGCTCAAGTGTATGATACCATGTGTGTACAGCAGACATCACCAAAGGAACAGGAGACACCTGAGTAGAGAACAAGAACATGAAAAGACTGATGAAAAAAGCACCAGGAGAAATCCATTGAATATGCACAATCTCGTCCAGTATTTCAATGAAAAGTTTCAGTGTTGTTTTTAGTGTCGTCGTATTGCATACATTTAAAACAATGTGTCTTGTTTAATGAACAATTTGATTTACTTTAGTAAAAAGTGTTGTTTACTGTAGTCCTAGCATGGATGCAATTGTTAGAAAAAACTTGAATGAAAAACTGAATGTTTCATACAATATGGTTCGTGTTAACCCACACACCTAAGTGAAATGTTTGATTACGTTTACAAGACATAACACATAGTTCAGTTGAGTGTGAAAGGGAACAACAGAGAAAGTCACAAACAAAACATTTGTGAAGGACTTGATGAATGTTTTTTCTTTAGAAATGACAAAAAATAAAGAATTTTTCAGCAAGATGTCTTTCTATAGCGAGTTTCATTTGAGATAGTCTTTTCTTAGAAGTGCAAGAGTGGTATTCCCTACAACTTATTCCCCAATTTGATCATTCTCAGAAATTAGGAGACGGAAACCACACCTACTGTAATATTAGACCTTGTAACAAGGCAACTAGGTTTCAATGGCTTAAAAGGTGCAGAAAGAGGCTCATGTATAATGACCTCCAGTGTCCCACAGGTTTCCCAAATCATTTCTTAGAGTATGGAAAAAGAGGAAATAAAGTGTCTACAGAAAGCGTATACCCCCTTGAACTTTGTTCAGTTTGTTGCGCCAGTGCCAGAGTTTCATGCAATTAAATGAGGACCTCTTTCTCACACCACATATGTTATACTTTCAATGGGAAAAAAGGAAATATTACATTTTCACCCACATGTTAATATTTGGTAGAAGCCCTTTTCACAGCAATTTCAGCTGTGAGTCTGTTGGTAATGGGCTCCACCACCTCTGCACCAACAAGATTTGATTATATTTGAGAATTTCAGAAGTCTGTCTGGTTTAGCTGAAGAATCAGCTAAGGTAAGTTTGAGGAAGAGCATCTGATTTCTTTCAATAAAGCAGAACAGAGAAAAAACACACAATACAAAATCATGAGAATTTGTATCCATATGACACTTTGACTCGAATACTTTTATCAGACCTACACAGAGTATATACTGTACACACTTTTTCAGCCCAGGTTTATACATTTGGAACTGCCATTTGTAGGTGTTTTTGTGTCTTAGCTCAACACTGTGAAACCTGTAGTTACAAACATGGAGGATGAAGACATGAAGACATATATTGTACCTCTGACCGGCCTACTTTCCAAGAGGTGAAAGATGAAACTTTTCCTTTATCGTCAACTCAGTGAATGTCTTTAAACTTTCGAAAACTGTAACAAAGAATAAGTTAAAAAACTTATTTTCATTGGACCCACAGAAAAGTCAAAGTTGTCCATAGAAATGCCCGTCTAAATCAGAAATCTACAGCACAAAGGCAGTGGCCTTTCGGGACATAAAAATGAAATCAGACTTTACTCAGACGAATTGCCCTTGGTCACGGACATCTTGCTATCAGTCACTACAAAGATGTTTACTCTCGTGCCATGGCTTGCCTGACTTGCTTCTTCTGCTGGATGGCTTCTGGTCGCTGGTCAGGATCGACAGCCAGCATGTCCTGGAGCAGTGTCCTTAGCTCCGTGCTTATGGCTCTATTTACTTTCAGGGGGATGTGGAACTGCAGCCAGGGGTTCTCATGCAGGGCCTCTCCAACAGGCCCTGACAGACATATGCTCCTGTATCGGAAACACACTTTAGTTCAATTCTAAAATATTTCTCATAGGACTGAAGGAACCTTTGCCTGTTAAGAGTTAACAATTAGGTCCTCAAGAACTGTTTTACGGTTTTCTACACTCCTGGCTGGCCAAGGTCTCTTTAAGGTCTCTTAAGTGGAGGTGTAACTCATGTATCCTACATGTGATTTAGCAACATGAAAGGGAATAGCTTCTTATCCGATTATGGTCTTGGTTAACTGCCTAAGGCTGACCTAAGTGCCTAACATTCTGACTTTCTTTATACCTTATATGTTAAGAAGCTTCTTCTGACCAATCAGAAATGTATGCTTTATGTATGAACATTTTGCTCATCAAAGTGAGTGAGAGACAAGGTTAACAGAAATTAGCCACGGCAGTAAATGACAGCATATTTTTGGGTTCTTAAATGGTCTCTACCTGGCACACCTGCAGTGCAAACTGACACACACTGTTTAGAGAAACAGCTACTCTATTACTAATATTAATGAAAAATTTCTTCTTCTATGGAACAAAAACAAACAGTAAAACTAAAACACAGATCTCTTAACTTCCTATTTCATGAACCAGATGACTGAATGACCAAGCCTAACTAGTAGCCAGAACCCCAGTTAACCCTCCGTAACACAAAGTTTAACTACACGACAGGAACTCTTTCAAACTGAGTGAAAATCATAAATGGATCCATAACTTTACACCAATTTACTATGTTGTGCCAATACCTGCATTTACATTTAGAACGAATGATGTCATAGAACCAGCATCACACCAGTTCCAGGTGTCTCCAAGGAGACAACAGAACTTCAGTTGTGTTTGCTAAAATACACACTTTGAAACATACTGTAACACTTAGTTAACATGTCTGGTTTAGTTGAAGAATCGGCTAAGGTAAGTTTCAGGGTTAAATGGTGGGATGGCACCTGTGCTTTTTTCCCCCAACCACTAGAATATGATTCGCACCAAACCCAAAAGAAATACTGCACAGTTCAGGAACTTCATCAACCTAGCAACTGTAAAATAAGCTTACAAACAACTGAATTGAAATGCCAAAAAGTTCAGAGAAAGGCACAAACTATGTTTACTTGGGGTTTACAAAATTAAAGCTAACTAAAACTGTAATGATAAACAATCATGCTGCCAATGTACAGAGAAATATCATGTTTTTTGAATAATGTATTATTTGTTACATAGGAACCCAGTATAAGGGAATCCCTTGCGATCCTGTCTGCAGAGATAAAGGTAAGTATTGTTTTCTCTTTAGCTCTGTCACTCCAAGAAATATAATGAACATAAATATATTTGCCAATCTTTTCATAGTAATCCAAACAACTCTGCGTGTATCTGACATTTGTAATATTTATCTACCGCAGTATAACTCTTCTGGCAAGGCGATTGGTATTGTACCTTGAAAGAAAACTGATTGGAAATGTCATGTACTCTATGGTTTCTATTGATGTCAAGTGGCAAATTTTGACTGGTGATGTTATGTGAATCTTAGGAAATGGTCATTTTTCAATCGAGTCTATGTTTCTCAGAATTTGAGACAGAGAGGTCAATCTCTGCAATCCGAGCTGAGGGCATTTCTTGGAATGGAAAGGTAAGAGCAACGTGTTCTCTGTTATTCTCTTAAGACTCTTCGCCAGATTTGATGATGAAAAATGTAAATAATAATAACAAACATTATTTTATATAGTGCCTTGAAAGGTGGCTTCTTTACACAATGACAAAACCAAGTACAATAAATAATACACAAGATATGCATGATGACAATACACAGTTAAAGGAGACAGTAGATGGTCATGGTCAGTGTATTCTGAAGGAAGTTTTCCAATTTTTTGGAACGGGGTAAAAGAGGTCACCTCTTCTAGAATCTTTGTCCTAACCAAAAATGTAACAAAGTATAATAATAATATTAAAACTAATAATAATAAACTTTACTTATAGAGCACCTTCCAGACAAATAGTGCTTTGGTGCTTTAAAAACCAAGCGTAAAAGTAAAATATTAAAATTGAGAGATATACTTTCAGTTGTCAAGGAAAATACAGCAATACAGTAAAGCAACATACATGTCAACTAAATAAATAAAAATTAGGAAAGTCGTAATAAAATAAGAACAATTAAAGAGAATTAAAAAAAGAAACAGAAATAGAAAGAACAAAAAACCACTTTAACTAAAAGCAACATTTTCAAATGTTTTTTAAAACAATGTACCGAGCTTGACTGCCTAATAAAAAGTGGAAGTGAGTTTCATAATTTAGAAGCATAAAAACAAAAAGCAGCCTCTCCACTCTTTCTGCATTTCACATGTGGTATTTGCAGTAGGCCAGTATGTGCAGATCACAGGTCACGTATAGGAACATAGGAAGACAGACATTCAGTAAGGTACAGATGGGCTAGGTCGCTTAAAGCTTAAAAAACAAGTAAAATAACTTTCAAATTTATCCTAGATAATACAGGTGAAAAGTGAAGTTTTTTCAAAATAGGAATGATATTCTCTTTCTTGTATTGGTTAGGATCTGTGCTACTGCATTTCGAACAAGTAATAAGGGATTTATTGTTTTCTTGGGAAGCCCACAAAACAGAGCATTATAATCATATCCACATCAATGTGACCAATGGAGAAGTCAAATTAACGTGTCTAAATATCATCTAGTTCTATCCCAGGGAAGAGGGCTGTTGCCTACACAGACGACAAGACACAAAACGCTCAACTGTGCAAAACACGCATAAGGACATCAGTCAGGAGGAACAAGGTAAAGTGTTTTTTCTTCTTCACCA
Source organism: Lepisosteus oculatus (assembly GCF_040954835.1). NCBI lineage: Eukaryota > Metazoa > Chordata > Actinopteri > Semionotiformes > Lepisosteidae > Lepisosteus > Lepisosteus oculatus. The sequence goes on along the minus strand of NW_027168042.1, from coordinate 63,070 downwards.
TGGTCATGTAGTTTCACTCCAAGAACTGTCATATGAAATAACTGTGGAAACGACCTCCCCAACATTTTGGGTTGTTGCATTTTGCTTCAATGAATTTTAACCTTTTCTTTTAGACATTAAGAGGAAGGACACATTCACCCTTGGTAGAGATTCAGTTGTTCTATGAGATGTCAAGGTGAGAATTAACCACCTCAGGCATAAGTCAATCCACATGACTGAAAAAGGGGCAATGAACAGGATATGGGGATTTTGCTAGTTATAAAGTACAATAATCATCATTACATGATCTAAGACTACTGAAGTATAAGCTGTGTCCCTGACTGATTAATTAGCAAATTCATCTTTGTAGAGTGCAGCTACTATCTATTCAGTGGCATTTCCTTAAAACAACTGTATTCCCACATTCTGAATATGGAGTGAGATCATGTAGAGAATGTTGGACTTCTAATAACTAATTGAAGGATAATAATAATCAACGAAAGTGCTTAAAAGTATCAACAAATGCCTTCAAAGTACTTGACACGTACTTTGCTTTCAAAAGTGAAACATAATTAATGCTTACGTAAGATTTCTCTTGACTTCTCAGGAGTATACTAACTCCAAGGACAAGTAACATCACAAACCATTATTTAAGTGCTGATGTTGGAGCTGCAATACTACTACCAAGACAAAAAATGATACAGGTAACACTGCTAAGAATTGCTAAAATAGTATGTTTACAGAGCATTCAGAGTTGAGAATATGACAAGTTCCTACCATCTCAAACACTGCCAATCTAGAACAAAAAGAAAGTACTTGAACGCCTGCAGTAATCGAACACAAACCAGAACATATCAGTGCATGACAAGGAAATGTAGTCACAAAATGATTCTACCCTTTCAAGTCCCAAAAAGGACCGAGGAACTTACCGGAGGCGATACCTGGATTTCAAACAGAGTACAATGTAGCCACTGTAGGGGAGAAGATCACAGAGAGCTCTTCTCAGATTGCTCAGAGTCAGCCCCAGCACCCTGTCCTGACTGAAGCAGACAAAGTGGTCAAACAGGCAGGTAGAAATGAGTAAGGAACAGAGAGTATGGTTATTCTTGCATTGTTTTGTTCGTCTGTCAAAGAAGAGTGCTTCTGACTTTTGTCAATGTTCATCTTTATTTTAGGAGAAGAACAAACGGTGGTATCACACTTTGCTCAAGTGTATGATACCATGTGTGTACAGCAGACATCACCAAAGGAACAGGAGACACCTGAGTAGAGAACAAGAATATGAAAAGACTGATGAAAAAAAGCACCAGGAGAAATCCATTGAATATGCACAATCTCGTCCAGTATTTCAATGAAAAGTTTCAGTGTTGTTTTTAGTGTCGTCGTATTGCATACATTTAAAACAATGTGTCTTGTTTAATGAACAATTTCATTTACTTTAGTAAAAAGTGTTGTTTACTGTAGTCCTAGCATGGATGCAATTGTTAGAAAAAACGTGAACGAAAAACTGAATGTTTCATACAATATGGGTTTGTGTTAACCCACACACCTAAGTGAAATGTTTGATTACGTTTACAAGACATAACACATAGTTCAGTTGAGTGTGAAAGGGAACAACAGAGAAAGTCACAAACAAAACATTTGTGAAGGACTTGATGAATGTTTTTTCTTTAGAAATGACAAAAAATAAAGAATTTTTCAACAAGATGTCTTTCTATAGCGAGTTTCATTTGAGATAGTCTTTTCTTAGAAGTACAAGAGTGGTATTCCCTACAACTTATTCCCCAATTTGATCATTCTCAGAAATTAGGAGACGGAAACCACACCTACTGTAATATTAGACCTTGTAACAAGGCAACTAGGTTTTAATGGCTTAAAAGGTGCAGAAAGAGGCTCATGTATAATGACCTCCAGTGTCCCACAGGTTTCCCAAATCATTTCTTAGAGTATGGAAAAAGAGGAAATAAAGTATCTACAGAAAGCGTATACCCCCTTGAACTTTGTTCAGTTTGTTGCGCCATTGCCAGAGTTTCATGCAATTAAATGAGGACCTCTTTCTCACACCACATATGTTATACTTTCAATGGGAAAAAAGGAAATATTACAATTGTATACATTTTCACCCACATGTTAATATTTGTTAGAAGCCCTTTTCACAGCAATTTCAGCTGTGAGTCTGTTGGTATAGGGCTCCATCACCTCTGCACCAACAAGATTTGATAATATTTGAGAATTTGAGAAGTCTGTCTGGTTTAGCCTAAGAATCAGCTAAGGTAAGTTTCAGGAAGAGTACGTGTTAATATTTGGTAGAAGCCCTAACAACAACTAAAAAACACCAAACAACAGGTGCAGGACCGAATTAGGCCACTACCCACTATTGATAAGCACACATAAAACAATATTAAAGTACTGGCTTAAATATTAGCCAGACACAGCTGGATGAGCTCTACCAGCCATGACAGGAGGCTCTACTGTACACAGAGAGGGGAGGGAGGGGGGAACAAGCTGCCCAGCCATGTGGAATGCTACAGAACCCTAAACAGACAAAACATACTACCCGAATATTTGACCAAGATATCCAGACACAGCTGGATGAGCTCCACCAGTCAGGACAGGCTAATAAGATACACTCCACAGACATTCACAACAGTGACATATCATAAACACTTGAATTACTTATCTAGTCTCTCGAAACAAAATTTAGAGAAAAAAAACATTGCCCAACGTTAGAAAGCACCTTGCATTACATTGCTTGAAAAACAATTTTATTTCGAAGGAATTATGGATCGGGAATTCTTCGAGGAAGTCGGGGTCACACAGCATGCTGCCCCATATATCAGGGAGCACATTGGATCAAGGCACCGTCTCTTTCAAGACAACGATCCGAAACACACAGCAGCAAGGGCGAGGCTTATAGCAGAACGAGTGAACTGGGTGAAAACTCCAGCCGAATCTCCAGATTTAAATCCAATAGAGATGGTATGGCATTAGCTGAAAGACTATGTTTGGAAAACTCCTAAACCCAGCACAAAGCAAGAACTGATACTGATACAATGTCTGTTGATACTGATACTGTATGAGTAGGGCTGTTTCACCACTCTTCTTTTTTTGTTGCATACAGCAGTACTTCTTATGGTAGTACTTAAGTACAGTACAGTAGGTACTTACATTAGTACTTCTCACGTTAAAAAAGTTAGGTGTTAGCATAAACTATTAGTAAATAAAAAATATTAAACTTAGCACTGTAATAAATTATGCTAATATTAAATTCGATTCTGCTCTGAGAATGTAGGGGGAAGGAAAAATGCCAGTGGTCTTTTCAGTGATGAACTTGTGCCTGATGAACACCACTGCGTCACACCACACAGCTGCGAGTGCACCTCACCGTACCAGGCCACCACTGCGTCACACAGCTGCCAGCGCACCTCACCGTGCCAGGCCACCACGGCGTCAAAACACACAGCTGCCAGCGCACCTCACCGTGCCAGGCCACCACTGCGTCACACAGCTGCCAGCGCACCTCACCATGCCAGGCCACCACTGTGTCACACCACACAGCTGCCAGCGCACCTCAAAGTACCCGGCCACCACTGCGTCACACCACACAGCTGCCAGCGCAGCTCACCATGCCAGGCCAGCACTGAATCACACCATACAGCTGCCAGCGCACCTCACCGTGCCAGGCCACCACTGCGTCACACCACACAGCCGCCAGCGCAGCTCACTGTGCCAGGCCACCACTGCGTCACACAGCTGAAAGCGCACCTCACCGTGCCAAGCCACCACTGCGTCACACAGCTGCCAGCACACCTCACCGTACCAGGCCACAACTGCGTCACACAGCTGCCAGCGCAACTCACTGAACCCTGCCACAGCTGCGTCACACATCTACCAGCGCACCTCACCATGCCCAGCCACCACTGCATCACACAGCTGCAAGTGCACCTCAAAGTTCCCGGCCACTACTGAATCACACCACACAGGTGGCAGCGCACCGTACCAGACCACCACTGCGTCACACAGGTGCCAGTGCACCTCACCGTGCCCGGCCACCACTTCATCATACAACTGCCAGTACACCTGACCGTGCAAGGCCACCACTGAGTCACACAGCTGCCAGCACACCTCACCATGCCAGGCCACCACTGTGTCACACCACACACCCGCCAGTGCACCTCACCGTGCCAAGCCACCACTGCGTCACACAGCTGCCAGCACACCTCACCGTACCAGGCCACAACTGCGTCACACAGCTGCCAGCACACCTCACCGAGCACAGCCACAGCTGCATCACGCACTGCCAGCGCACCTCACCGTATTATGCCACAGCTGCGTCACACAGCTGCCAGCGCACCTCACCGTGCCAGGCCACCACTACGTCACACATCTGCCAACGCACCTCACCGTGCCCAGCCACCACTGCGTCACACAGCTGCCAGTGCACCTCACCGTGCCAGGCCACCACTGCATCACACAGCTGCCAGCACACCTCACCGTGCCAGGCCACCACTGCGTCACACAGCTGCCAGCGCACCTCACCGTGCCAGGCCACCACTGCGTCACACAGCTGCCAGCACACCTCACAGTGCCAGGCCACCACTGCGTCAAACCACACAGGTGCCAGTGCACCTCACTGTGCCTAGCAGCCACTGCATCACACAGCTGAAAGCACAACTCACCGTGCCAGGACACCACTGTGTCACACCACACAGCTGCCAGTGCACCTCACCATGCCAGGCCACCACTGCGTCACACCACACAGCTGCCAGTACACCTCACCATGCCAGGCACCCACAGAGTCACACCACACATCTGCCAGCACACCTCACCGTGCCAGGCCACCACTGCATCACACCACACAGCCCCCAGTGCACCTCAGCGTGCCAGGCCGCCACTGAGTCACACCACACAGCCACCAGCGCACCTCACCGTGCCAGGATAGCACTGAGTCACGCCACACAGCCACCAGCGCACCTCACCGTGCCAGGCCACCACTGCGTCACACATCTGCCAACGCACCTCACCGTGCCAGGCCACCACTACATCAAACCACACAGCCGCCAGTGCACCTCACCGTGACAGGCCAACACTGAGTCACACCACACAGCCGCCAGCGCACCTCACTGTGCCAGGCCACCACTGCGTCACACAGCTGAAAGCGCACCTCACCGTGCCAAGCCACCACTGCATCACACAGCTGCCAGCACACCTCACCGTACCAGGCCACAACTGCGTCACACAGATGCCAGCACACCTCACCGAGCCCGGCCACAGCTGCATCACACAGCTGCCAGCGCACCTCACCGTGCCAGGCCACCACTGCGTCACACCACACAGCTGCCAGCGCACCTCACCGTGCCAGGCCACCACTGCGTCACACAGCTGCCAGCGCACCTCACCGTGCCAGGCCACCACTGCGTCACACAGCTGCCAGCGCACCTCACCGTGCCAGGCCACCACTGCATCACTCCACACAGCCGCCAGCGCACATCACTGTGCCAGGCCACCACTGCGTCACACAGCTGAAATCGCACTTCACCGTGCCAAGCCACAACTGCGTCACACAGCTGCCAGCAGACATCACCGTGCCCGGCCACCACTGCATCACACAGCTGCCAGCGCACCTCACCATACCAGGCCACCACTACATCAAACCACACAGGTGCCAGTGCACCTCACTGTGCCCAGCAGCCACTGCATCACACAGCTGAAAGCACAACTCACCGTGCCAGGACACCACTGTGTCACACCACACAGCTGCCAGTGCACCTCACCGTGCCAGGCCACCACTGCGTCACACTACACAGCTGCCAGTGCACCTCAGCGTGTCAGGCCGCCACTGCGTCACACCACACAGCCACCAGCGCACCTCACCGTGCAAGGCCACCACTGTGTCACACCACACAGATGCCAGTGCACCTCACCGTGCCAGGCCACCACTTCATCATAGAATTGCCAGCGCACCTCAAAGTACCCGGCCACCAATGCGTCATTCCACACAGCTGCCAGCGCACCTCACCATGCCAGGCCAGCACTTAGTCAAACAGCTACCAGCACACCTCACCGTGCCAGGCCACCACTGCATCACACACTTGCCAGAACACCTGAGCGTGCAAGGCCACCACTGCGTCACACAGCTGCCAGCGCACCTCACCGTGCCAGGCCACCACTGCGTCACACCACACAGCTGCCAGCGCACCTCACCGTGCCAGGCCACCACTGCGTCAGACCACACACAGCTGAAAGCGCACCTCACCGTGCCAAGCCACCACTGCGTCAAACAGCTGCCAGCACACCTCACCGTGCCAGGCCACCACTGCATCACACAGCTGCCAGCATACCTCACCGTACCAGGCCACCAATGCATCACACAGCTGCCAGCATACCTCACCGTACCAGGCCACCACTGCGTCACACAGCTGCCAGCGCACCTCACCGTGCCAGGCCACCACTGCATCACTCCACACAGCCGCCAGCGCACATCACTGTGCCAGGCCACCACTGCGTCACACAGCTGCCAGCGCACCTCACCGTGCCAGGCCACCACTGCGTCACACAGCTGAAATCGCACTTCACCGTGCCAAGCCACAACTGCGTCACACAGCTGCCAGCAGACCTCACCGTGCCCGGCCACCACTGCATCACAGAGCTGCCAGCGCACCTCACCATACCAGGCCACCACTACATCAAACCACACAGGTGCCAGTGCACCTCACTGTGCCCAGCAGCCACTGCATCACACAGCTGAAAGCACAACTCACCGTGCCAGGACACCACTGTGTCACACCACACAGCTGCCAGTGCACCTCACCGTGCCAGGCCACCACTGCGTCACACTACACAGCTGCCAGTGCACCTCAGCGTGTCAGGCCGCCACTGCGTCACACCACACAGCCACCAGCGCACATCACTGTGCCAGGCCACCACTGCGTCACACCACACAGATGCCAGTGCACCTCACCGTGCCAGGCCACCACTTCATCATAGAATTGCCAGCGCACCTCAAAGTACCCGGCCACCAATGCGTCATTCCACACAGCTGCCAGCGTACCTCACCATGCCAGGCCAGCACTGAGTCAAACAGCTGCCAGCACACCTCACCGTGCCAGGCCACCACTGCATCACACACTTGCCAGAACACCTGAGCGTGCAAGGCCACCACTGCGTCACACAGCTGCCAGCGCACCTCACCGTGCCAGGCCACCACTGCGTCACACCACACAGCTGCCAGCGCACCTCACCGTGCCAGGCCACCACTGCGTCAGACCACACACAGCTGAAAGCGCACCTCACCGTGCCAAGCCACCACTGCGTCAAACAGCTGCCAGCACACCTCACCGTACCAGGCCACCACTGCATCACACAGCTGCCAGCATACCTCACCGTACCAGGCCACCACTGCGTCACACAGCTGCCAGCATACCTCACCGTACCAGGCCACCACTGCGTCACACAGCTGCCAGCGCACCTCACCATGCCAGCCACCACTGCGTCACACCACACAGCTGCCAGCGCACCTCACCGTGCCAGGCCACCACTGCGTCAGACCACACACAGCTGAAAGCGCACCTCAACGTGCCAGGCCACAACTGCATCCCACAGCTGCCAGCACACCTCATGCCTTGTTATGTGAAACTTTAATTCTCTTTTTAGGAGAATTACAATTCGTGAACCACAATTCACGCTCAACCACATCACAGATCTACTACACACACTTCAGGATGGTGACGTCACTGCCTTTCATATGGAAACATTTTGACACCGCGCTCAACAATCTTAGGAAGATCACAAAAGAAGCCTGCTAGCCTGGATTTTACCTAAAAAAATCACGCCCGAGAAAGTGAAGTACTGTAGCATTAACTAGCAAAGGTGTATTGCAGACATAGGCATAGTACGTAATACAGGCTTTATGAACTCTAATAATATTGTTTCGGCTGTGAATCCTTCTTCAGCTGTGAGGGTCTTCAGCTCATAATGAAACGCTTGGAGTTTGCAATGTACGGCGCTCTGAACGAGTTCAATTTTAATGCAGGAAAAATGGATTTCCCAGAAGCTATACTGATTCTTATGGAAGCCCGTTTCCGCCAGGGAGTAGAAAAAATGCGCCCTGGTATTCTCTGGGATGCAGTGCAGTTAAAACTGTTCACTGTTACTGACCATACTGCCTGCCTGCGGGCACTTTTCCTTTCCGTGGGGGAGGGTGGACTGTCTTTCATTAGAAGGTTAGCCTATTCTACTCGGAGAATGTAGAGGGGGTGGAAAGTGCCCGCGGTCATTTAATTAGTATTACAATTCGCACTGATTCCCCTGCGAAGATATGGACATAAGAATATTCGTGTGTGGTCAAAAAATGCCATAAAAACGACAAAATGAAGGCTGTGAAAACATTCACAATGTGCTGTATACACAAAGCACGTGTTCTCACAACTCGAGGAGGTTTCGTGAAAACTTTATATCGTCACACAAAATAAAGTTTTTTTGTTTAGAAAGACGATTACAAAGAATGTGGACCAGGGTAATACTTTGAGTTTACAGCTTGTCCAAGGTCATTCATTATTAATACTATTAGGGATATCTTCGGTAAAGACTGACAGCAGGAACATTCCTGTTCTTTACTCAGCAGCTTATTAAAAACAGGGTGTTCAAAACGTTTTTTTTTACCCAGAAGAGTGACACAGCTTCGCGTTGTGAATCTGTTATTCCGTATTTACAAAGAAAGTGGAATACAGTAATACTACCTGCTATATAGATACATATTTTTAGATATTCAGATCCCTAAATTAATATCATTATTCATTTCTTTAGATACGTGATTCCATACTATATTCCCTATTACAAAACCAATAATTCCAGTCCTGAAATCTGATTGGCTGACACACATTCGAAGAACATACTGTAACACTTAGTTAACATGTCTGGTTTAGTTGAAGAATTGTCTAAGGTAAGTTTCAGGGTTTAATGGTGGGATGGCACCTGTGCTTTTTCCCCCCAACCGTTAGAATATGATTTGCACAAAACCCAAAAGAAATACTGCACAGTTCAAGAACCTAGCAACTGTAAAATAAGCTTAAAAACAACTGAACTGAAATGCAAAAAAGTTCAGAGAAAGGCACAAAATATGTTTACTTGGGGTTTAAAAAATTAAAACTAACTAAAACATTCCAAACAGAAGCCGGCCTACCTTCTTTTCTTTGTACCTGATAAAGATGAGGATGGCTTTAAAGATACAGCTAAACTTTTGCAGAACCATTCAAGCGCATTGTTACTGTTTGTTGTAGAAGCCAAAAATATGAGAATCTCAAAATCTAAAAATCTCATGGCGTCAGAATGTACAACTTTAAAAAAATAAATAATAATAATAATAAACATTAATTTATATAGCGCCTTGAAAGGTGGCGTCTTAATAGAATGACAAAACCAACAACAATAAATAATACACAAGATATGCATGCTGACAATACACAGTTAGAGGAGACAGTAGATGGCGGTAATAAACACAGTGAGAGCAGAAAGATAAAGAACAGGGGTGAGTTTCCCGAAAACAACTAATCTTAGAGACTTTCAAGCAACTTTACGATGTACGTATGTACATATGTAAACAATCGATTGACCATTCTTTCATTATAAGGTGTCGGTTTTGGTCCTTCAGTGGGATGAAATAAAGTTGTGAAAAGGAATATGAAGTAATCTTGACATCATAATTTAAGCAAAAGCATATAGATAGGCACAAAAAGGGACCTTATTGTTTCTAAGAGCAAAGAAAAGAAATGACTGACATGCCGTAAAAGAAAACCAAGATTAACTGCGTGGACAGTGTATGCGTCCCGCACGACGTCCTTGATTTAAAGCAATATTTTTTGGCGCGCTGCCATAGTTAAGAATCAATATTTCATGAGAAAAAACTGTTATTTAGAGTTATTGGGTGTACTGGAACTCAATGGAAACATTAACTACTAAGCTTGGCATGTGTCACTCAACAAATACAGGACCTATAATCAAATTTAAAAACAAGTAGATCTAAGCTTTACCGTCAACAATCACGACAGAACATCAAACGGTGTTGAACTACGCGGTATCGACCGCGGGTTTGGGTACGGAATGGAGCAGGCGTGGGACTCAGGAATGGGGCTGAACAACACATTTATTAACTCGAATCGGGAAAGGTACACACACAGGGACAGGGGTTACAGCACTGCACCTTCACTAACACACACACACACCTGAAGGGAAGAGACTGTATCCCAGCCTCCGTCCCGCTATACAGTCCGGTAGAACCCAGGTGCTGTTCTCAGCCCGCCTTGCGTGCGCATGACTAAAGCGCCCTGCGTGGCGCTACATTATAAATACATGTTAGGCCCAATGATTTCACTAAAATAATGCATTGCTGCATTTCATACTGAAAATAATATCATCTAGTCAAGTATAAAAATGAATATGAAATATACCCAAGATGACTCATAAATTCATGAGTATAAATAAATGTTCTTTTTTCGAATTTCCTCCGACACAGTACAACACAATATCAAAGTCCTTCATATAAACTCTTACTAAGAGTTTATATGAAGGACTTTGATATTGTGTTGTACTGTGTCGGAGGAAATTCGAAAAAAGAACATATGTACCGTAGAATTTTTCACTTTAAGCTGGCATTATCCAGAACCGGGTCAGGGCCCGGACCCGGACCGTGCAGTGTGGTCCGTCGGCCTTCTAAAGATGTTTAGGAGATCGAGGCGCCCTTGGATTTGATTAGAAACTTGCATAATTTCTTAACTTGACCCCATTATCTTAAAAAAAAAAAACGGCCAGGCCCAGACCAAAGCATGAAGGCTGCGAGGATCGGGGGACTCTCATTTTTGGTCACAGCGTACAGTAGTAGATCAGTAACCTCTGTTTATCGTGATAACCTTTAATTATTTTCCAGTACTTTTTTAAATGATAAAACACATTGTCTCGCCAGTTTTGCTAAAGATACGGTTATAGTGTCTACGCATAAATTTGTAAGCCGTAGGTTTAAATCTCGTGTTCTTATTTGCCGCATTTTCATCGCAAGAGAGGCGCTCGTTTGCGATTTACGCGCTGAATATTGTAAGCAGAGGAGCCTTAAGGCACAGCCTCGCCTTAACACCATCGTTTGCATTGTTATTGTCATCCAGAAAAGCAGTCGTAAGAAAATGAATCTGTGCCGGCTCCGAACATTAAAAAAACTATATCTAGACTGCAAATACATCCCAATCTTACTATCAACACGTTTTAAGAGCGCTCTCCTTTCCGCCGGTATACAAGCTAAGAGAGAAATATTGGAAATCCCATCTGAAGTAGCCCTCGTCTCACCTTCGGAGCTGTGAGCGATGGGGATCATAATTAAAAGGGGTACAGTTACTTTGAAAATGTGTATGTGATACTTAAATTTAAATAAAATAAAAAGATAAATTATATAACACAGACTGCTATCTATGTCCATGTGTTTAAGACGTATGAATCGGTTTTAAAACAGGCACACCCCTTTACTTCTCACAAATCCAACTGGAGTCTCAGTCCGTCGTCGCGATGAATTAGGAGCTCAGATGTAGGCTAAGTGATTCCAATTTACTTATTTAAAACAACCACTTCAAATCAAAAGGGAGACATTTTGTAATGGTAGTTATCGTATTATACAGTATACGTAATTGTAGATATACAGTACATAAAGGGTATGAATAGGTGTGAGCTTTTACTGTATATTTAATATTTTATCTGACCCACTTGTAGAAACCGCCTACTCAGATTTAGTTAAGTGGTCTGCCACCATAAAGACAGAAAAATATAATGACACCCTGTTACATTAACTGTAAAATAAACGCCGTAACTGCGGCCCAAACATCCTAAGGAGCTCAATGACATATGAGCGTAGTAATAATGGTTGGTGACCTGACGTAACAGTGCTCCCTGAATTACGTGATCTGTATATACCCAAATACAGATATATCACATAGGGAGATGCAGTCAAACATTGCATTGCTATCGTCGTGGTGAACTATTTCTCCGCTGTTTAAAACTTGTTTGGTAAGTGTCATCAAATATGCAAGTCAATTTGTAGCGAAATCGATATACTGTATCATAGTCCTTCAGCTATCTATAATGTAGTGAAACTGCTAATTAATATTGATAAATTCCCTTATTCACAGTGACTTTTGCTCAAACCCCTGTTGCATAATTGGTTAATTTTATATAAAAAACATTTATATCATAGATATAATACAAGCTTTGAAATGAAATAGCACATTTCCAGGTTTCAGTTAAACATTTTTAAAAAAGCTCATGACTTTAAGCATTCTGAACATTGAGAATGTTATTTGGGAAACAAATGTTTATTATAATGTTTATGTTTAGGATCTGTCTCCTACTGAGTCAGCATGCAGCATTCAACACCATTAGGTTTAATATTAAAAAGTTGTGTATTTCCTGAATTGTTTTTTTTATTCTTTTCTATTAGACCATACTAGACTGTGCAGGATATCATTTATTTGCCATTTTTGCCTTTTCCAGATACCTGGGAAACAAAGCTCATATCTCATTTGCCAATGGAGCCCAGTCCTAAGCCTGGTGCTCTGTCCCCCTCCCCGAAGGACACAGACTCGAATCGACCCGCGCCCTTAAGGCGACAGGATCTGATCTCCACGTACTGCCCGCCTCCCAAGATACAGCTTCTGAAGGACACCTTCCAAGAGAAACTGATGCAGGAAAAGGAGAAAAAAATGATCGCCATATACAATCGACGGCAGGAGGCAGCTCTACAGAAGATGAGAAAATCTTTCCAATATGTCAAATACGCTGCGGAGAAGAAGATGGGGAACAGCTATCGCTTCCAAGCCCAACAGGGCCCCGAGAAGAACATTGTGGGGTATGATCGGTCTTACCCCCTGAAGCCTATGGGTAACAGGAAAGTCTCCGGCCCTGGTGAGGTTCAGGCTGTGGACCGCCCGGAAGCACAGAGTGATTCCTTGTTTGCCCCCACCCCGCCTCAGAATGGTCATGAGAGGCCCTGCGAGAGGCCGGGCAGGAGGGACTCAAGAGTACGCAAACCTAAGGACAGGACTGTCCTCCCCATGGTTGGCGACCCCTCCAGGGCAATGCCCTTCTCATGCCAATGGGAAGGAGCACTTTCAGTTGCAAGAGGAGCTACGAAAAGTGGCCGAGGCAGAGGCCGCGCTGAAGGAGGAGCATCGCCGGAGGGAGGCCAGCCTGCAGGATGAGATGCGCCGGAAGGAGGCCATGATGAAGGACGAGATTCGCCAGAAGGAGGCCATGATGCAGGCGAAGCTCTTCAGAGCTCAGGAGGAGCTGAGGATGGTTCAGAGAGAGATGGAAGACTCCAGAGAGGTGGCCGGAAGGGAAAATAGAGGACTCCTGACCCGAAGGAAGACACTCCAGGCGAGGCAAAGCGAGCTTCGCCCCAGAGGACCGTGGGCCAACCACCGCTCTAAGGCCGTGCCTCTTCTGACCTTCAGAATGGAGAAGCAAAAAGCCTTCACTCCAAGGAAAGCTTTTCCTATCAGAGGAGACAACCTTGATTATGGTTCTCCAATGGAAGACGGCGGATGCGCAGAATCGCACTTTCCCTCTGCGCTTTCCCATCAGGAGAGACGTCAAGTGAGCCCTTGCAGCCGTGGGCTAGAAGACGTCCCCTGTGGAAGGAGAAAGTATCTCAAGAAAGCAAGGCTCCCTGAAAGCGATGTGTCAGCGGCACAGGCCGCGCAGGCCCACTTCAGAAATAACACCGCATGTCTGGATGAACAAACTCTGTCAGTGGAAAACAGATATTTGTCCCCTACAAGTCTGATCTGCCCTACCGCTGAGCAATTTCCATATGAGAATAGCCAGAGTGGAAACCCTCAGCTGGTGCCCTGTGAACTGTGTCACAGGAAGTTTGCTGTAGAGAGGCTGGAGAAACACAGCAAGATCTGCAAGAAGCTTCAGAATTCAAAGAGGAAGGTTTTTGACTCTTTCAGGCACAGGGCCAAGGGAACAGAACTGGAGACATACATCCATAAGAAGAAGGTTAAACCGCCAATCGTGGTAAGGGCTATCCTTAAACTCTTTCCAAGCTTCCCTTGTTTTCTCCTAGAGTCAGACTCAGCTTATAAATCAATGTAAACAATAAATAAGTGTTTTATGAAGTACTCTTCTGAAAAACTGCTGCAAAGGCACATTTGCCAGTCAGAATAAATGGGTCTTAGTGACTTCTGAATTCTGTTGTAAAAATCTACATGAGATATCAAGCAAATAGCACTCACAGGAAACAAAACCATAACTACATAAATTGTACTCTCTACCCAATGACCTGAAAGGTAGCCCCAGAAAGGTAAGTTATTACTGTATTGATATTTTCTTGCCTTGTGAATGGTTTGCGACCAGACTGTGTACGCAGTGCTAGTCTGGACTTTTTCTGGAAGCTGTTTTATTGGTTTCATTTCCTGTTCCCAGCTGAGAAAGAACAACTGGAGGCAGAAGCACGAGGATTTCATTCGGAGCATCAAACAGGCCAGGGAGGTGCAGCAGGTGATCACGCAAAGAGGGAAGGTTGTGAACCTGCCCCAGCCCCCCGCGAATCCAAACCCCGACTACGTGCCCTGCCCTCACTGCGGCCGGCGCTTTGCCCCCAGGCCGGCACAGAGGCACATCCCCAAGTGTCAGCACATCAGGAGCCGCCCTCCTCCTCCTCCTCACAGATGAAAACTGATGTGAAGAAGAGCAAAAGAGTCATGATCTTGGCTCACGACTCACGTACTGCTTTTTCTTTTTAGAAATATATTTAGCACAGTTCATCCGTATGATGATAAAAAAAATGTTACCTTGTTTTAATAAAATGATTTTTTTTTTGGTGGACTGGTGTTTGCGTAACTGTGGTTATTTCAGCTTTTTTCCCTTGCGAAAATGTGTGTCGACCGTGAAAATAAATTTCAAGCTGTTCTTATCATTCATACACCTTGACCTCCTAAAAATAATTGTTCAACTTGGAACGTACAATTAGCAGGCAATAGAACAGGTCACATTGGCCTTGGAACCATCAAAAAGTAGTATTCACACATTCTCTGCATCAATTTTCCTTAAAAACAACTGAAAAAGCAAGGTAAAGAGTGATTGATTTTTTTAATGAAAGTTATTTGATTTAATTTATTTAATTTTCATAATATTTGAAATATGTTGGGATTAATGTGACTCAATATTATCTGCAGCTCTTACACTCCAGGCACCTGATAAAGTGGAACGCAGTGTCTTTGCCTTACATGGCGCTCAGCTCTTCCTCAATCCCAGCAGAAGCAGCAGCCTCCGGGTCCTGCCTCATGCACAGCTTAAAATGCAACACCGAGTAATACAACAAACAACAGGGAAAACCATTCACGATCAGACACATCCGTTGATTGCTGGCTCTCAGTAAAGGGACATTGCTGTGGTCCACGCATGAATCTGTTTTCTAAGTGCCTTATCCAATACAGTGTTGAGGCCAGTTTTCCCAGAAGCCAATTAAAGGGGAGCACACAATAACTTGTAAAACCTCCAATTTACATCACAAAATAGACTACATTTCAAGGTTAAAGAATTACCATGTTCTGCGATTCAGAACGAGGCAGCAAAACTTCCTGTAATCTGATGTGGCCCTGTGACATTGTAAAGGAGCAGGCTTGTGAATACATCTCGTTTAATCCAATGGAAATATTGCTCTCAACTTTTTTACGTTTTTGCCAATAAATAATATTACATTGTTAACTCTGCATAAAGAACCTTGGAATAGAACGTTTTTTGCAGTGAAATGTTTGCTGCATAACCTATACCTTTTCTCTCCTACATCACATTGCATTAGTCATTACAGTGATTAGTGAGCAGGAAAGGCTGCATCACATCGCAATTTGTGTGGAACTTGAATGCGAATTTGTTACAACATGGCGTAACTTACAGTACTTTCATAAAGTTAATGATTTTGTGCTCAATTTTGAGTTTGTAAAGTTTTTTCTATAATGTCAATGATTTTATTTTGTGACTGAAATTAAATAATTTTGTGTCTGCAAAATTGGGACTGTAGTTCCACCTTAACCTACTAGTACTGTATGTCTTTGGACTGTGGGAAGAAACTGGAGCACCTGGAAGAAATCCAAACAAATGAAGGGAGAACATACAATTCCATCCAGACTGCACCCCAGGAATTGAACCCAGGACCCCAGCTCTGTGAACCACAGTGCCACCTCATTGCTATAGTCACTATAATTAATGTCAAAACTCATTTGCAAATGAGCAGCCTGGGATCCAAAAGGATAAAGACAAGGATCCAAACAAAGCACTTTCCCAAAGCTTGGCTTTGTACAGTATATCCTACAGGGCTTGATGCAGAAGGCAGATAATCTAAGTCCATGCAATAATTGCTAAGGGAAAGTGACTTTGTGTTTTTGGAGGGATGTCACTCAATATGGAGCTGTGTTAGAGAAATGATTGTTCTGATGTACGGCTGATGTCCAAACACTGAAAACATGATTGTGTATGCAATCGCACTCCTGAGCTCCATTGGGTATGGTTAAAATAACTTTTTATAGTTCATCACATTCAAAGTGTGTGTACTTGATGAAAGTGTAACACGCATTTGGAGGAGTTATTCAGGATTTTCTTTCATTCAACTATTTCAAGACCTATTATTTTCAGATGTTGTAGTATATGTGAATAATGAAAGGCCTTCATATTACACAATGAAGGAATGACTTTGCAGGTGTGAAGAATAAAAGATTAATTCAGCTCACTTTGGGGAGTTTCACAATGGCCCTCCTTATAGAAATGTGGGTTTGATTAAAGGAGTGAAGAAAAAGCACTGAATAATATTTGCTGCTGTAAACGTAATCATCTCAAAATATGGTTGAAGAAATGAAAGAAATTGAAGAAGGTTAAACATAATCCAAAAAAAATAGGAGCATAACGTGTGTGAAGGCCATAAACGATATTAATTTTGGAACATAAACATACAGTATTACAGTATGTAAACTGTATATGGCTGGTCTCGGTACAAAAATACACACCAGTATTCCATTTCTCCCTAAACAATATTAAGCATCGAAGTCTTTAACTAACACGTGAAATAACGTGTGTATAAAAAGTGGTAGTTTTAAGCTTTTCTGCAAATACGCTCAATACAGGAGCAAACAAGCATACTTTTAGAATTTGATTAATAGGGAATATAATATGGAATCCCATATCTAAAGAAATTAATAATGTTATAATTCTATTCATGTGCTGAACTTGTAAGTGAGAGGTTGGCTGTTCAAATCCAGCCTGTGCCATGACTTTTCTTTTAACAAGCATTTCTTTGAAAAAATAAAATAGCAATATTATGGACAATTAATTGACTTTTTATATTTCTAAATATCACAACATGTTCGAATCTGTCATTTTTTAATAACAATGAATAGTCACCACGCATGCTTAAACAGCTCCCTGGGTAAAGTATCACAAAGTCTTAGAGAACTTAACATTTTTATTATCAACAAATTGTAAATACGCTGTTTACATTGGGGTTATTAATATTTCACTTGAGTGTATGGGGGATTGTCAGCAGACCCCCCCCCCTCTTAGACTGCGCAAACAATTTTTTTAATTTTTAGAAAGAAATGGCGGCTGTATGCTTTACAATATAAACATTTACTGTCAAACTTTAAATCAACAATTGATTTAAAGATGATCTGTCAAAGTGCAATGGAAAACAATATTGTTTTTGTTTTTGTTGTTTTTATCCCGTAAGGCACTTTGAGAAGCCACCTTTAAAGGCGCTATATAAAGGCACTGATTCCTATGGAATGTGTATTCTTTCTTCTTTTTTTCAGCATGGAATAAACCTATTACGTGATTTTAAGGTTTGTGTGAGAAGCCAGGGTATCAGCTTGTTCTCCCCACCGCCTCTCTCTGTGTACAGTAGAGCCTCCTGTCCTGACTGGTGGAGCTCATACAGCTGTGTCTGGAAGGGAACCAGGGTATCAGCTTCAACCCCACGGCTGGGCAGCTTGTTCCCCCCTCCTGCCCCCCTCTGTGTACAGTAGAGCATTATCTCATGACCGGTGGAGCTCATAAAGCTGTGTCTCGAGAGGATCCAGGGTATCAGCTTCAACCCCATGGCTGGGTAGCTTGTTCCCCCCTCCCGCCCCTCTCTGTGTACAGTAGAGCCTCCTGTCCTGACTGGTGGAGCTCATACAGCTGTGTCTGGAGAGGATCCAGGGTATCAGCTTCAACCCCACGGCTGGCAACTTGTTCCCCTCTACCACCCCTCTGTGCGTACAGTAGAGCCTCCTGTCCTGACTGGTGGAGCTCATACAGCTGTATCTGGAGAGGGAGAGAGAGAGGGGTGCGGAACCAGGGAACTATTTACATGGAAAACGGGCGATCTCCCCAGCCCGTATGCCCCTTTCACTGTGTGGCAGCTGCAATAGTCAGCGGCCTACCTAAACCCCGCCCTGACCACTCCTCTCCTGCCCCTCACCGCGCACCCCAGCCGGGTGTTCTTCAGCCGCCCCCCAGGGCGAAAGCGCTACAATGCTAAAAATAAGATACACTCTGCAGACATTCACAACAGCGACTGTCAGAAGATAGGACACAGCAACTCAGACACCCATTGAATGGAAAGGGACACTTTAATGTTCTGTGCGGGTGGTACAGCACCCCACCGCGCCCGCGCGCCAGCAAAGAGAGAGATACACACCAGTTTTCATTGTCAAAAAGTAATTGTTTTTTACTTTTGTACAATTTGCTTTACATTCCTCTTGTTTAACAGGAATGTTTTGTTTCTGGACAGACTGTTAAACTAGGGGAAAGAGTGCCTATGAAAGACGGGTTCCTTTCGCGAAGTCTGGAGACATTAGAAGCTTGCCACACCCGGACTGTTACACCAACGCATTAGCAAGTTAAAGCTATCCCATTGAGGAGCTGGGCGCAATAATTGTTTTGTTCCTTGATTTTCTGATCTGCAAGGCCATTTGAATTGCCAGGCATTGCCAGATTGTGAAAAAATAAAAGTATTTAAATCATAAGAAACAATCTACAGACATTCACAACATATACATATCTTAAAACATTTACATATCTTGTTAAATTATTACTTTAAATATGTACTTTAAGTTACTGAAACAGCCAGTTAATAAAATCGTTGCAATTTTGTTCTTGTTTGGAGGTGGGGATATTCTGACAACAATTGATTTAAAGACAATCGGTCAAAGTGAAATGAAATACAATATTACGCTGGGTAAACGTTCCGAGGTCAAATTCTTCCGTGATGGGGGTACCTTTAAAGGTCTAAGCCGGAAACCATCATTATGTCTCATTTTTGATTCTCTCTTCCAAACGAGAACAAAATTGCGACAATTTTATTAGCGGGCTGTTTCAGTAACTCAAAGTATTTATTTAAAGTAATAATTTAACAATAAATCCCGCACCCAGCAGAAGAATCCTACTCCGTTGGGCTGCTGAGCAAGGCTCTTAACCCCAACTGCTCCAGGGGCGCTGTACAATGGCTGACCCTGTACTCTGACCACAGGCTCTCTCCCTATCTCTTTCATCTGTGTGTCTGTGTATCTCATGGAGAGCAAGCTGGGGTATGCGAAAAGATAATTACTGATGCAAGAAATTGTAAAGGGTTAATAAAGTAATGTTGTTGTATATCTAAGCAAGTGTTCCTGCATCCCTCTTCTGCACTATAGGCATGGCTTTTATTCTGTTTGCTCCATTTCTAAAACTTTTTGCTCATGTGCATTTTTGTATTTTTTTACACCTCTAGCACTTTAACGTCCTGAATTTTCATTTGCCTTAATTTGTAGAATGAATTTGAGTTTTAGCCTTAAAAATCTTAAGTTTTCACTATCTTTTGTTTCTTGTCCTACAACTGTTATTATTGATCACCACGACTTCATTCAGCCTTTCCTGAACGTCTATGACAGGCAGAGAGAGTGCTGTTTCTGGTGCGATCTTTTGCAGCTGACATTTCACTGTTTTAAACGAACAAGAAATTAGATTGCTCATAAATCACTTATTCTATATAAATACAGCGTAATTGCCCTCCGAAAATCCTCTTTTTCTCGTTCGTTTTAGAGACCTTGATCGAAACTGATTTTAGATGTCAGAAAGGATTTATTTTCTCTGTATTTCCTACATTGCTTTGTCGAGATTTTAACTTTATATTTAGGCTCAGATTTCAACTATAAATCGTACACTAATTAATAGCAGTAAATACTGATGTTTTGCTCCCTCTTACCACAAAAATATATATGTTTTGTAGCTGGGATGAACTTTATTTCGTACGCGTGGAGAGGACGTATAATGTGCTGAAAGATGGGAAGAGAAAGGGGCGATTTTTGCGCGCATTCTAATCATTGTGATTGATTTGATATTGATCTGATATGTGTGGTCATGTGAATGTACATAGATGGTGGGTATGGTGTTAATAATATATGATATGATATAATTACTTGTAATTACTTGTATATATCATATATCATTCTTTCTATTTTTATATATGGTAATCCTTTATATATGGTAATCCTTCTAGATATTATGATTCTGTTTCCCGAAAGCGTCGTAGCGCTAAGAACATCGTAAACTCGCTCTTAAGCTCGATCGTTAATTGACGAGTGTTTCCCAAAACCCATCGTAACTGAAGTAGCACGTTAAATCCTTCGTCATCTACGTGCTCCCCGACCCGCTCGTTCATCACTAAGTGCTTCTTAAACTGGCCTCCTCCTGCCCACCCTGAGCGCCAGAGATCGCCAGACAGAGCACAGTCACTTCACGGCAGGGGCATCCTCTGGGAATACAGGACACTAAGAGTTTATATGAAGGACTTTGATATTGTGTTGTACTGTGTCAGAGGAAATTCGAAAAAAGAACATTTATTTATACAGTGATGAATTTATGAGTCATCTTGGGTATATTTCATATTCATTTTTATACTTGACTAGATGATATTATTTTCAGTATGAAATGCAGCAATGCATTATTTAAGTGAAATCATTGGGCCTAACATGTATTTATAATGTAGCGCCACGCAGGGCGCTTTAGTCATGCGCACGCAAGGCGGGCTGAGAACAGCACCTGGGTTCTACCGGACTGTATAGCGGGACGGAGGCTGGGATACAGTCTCTTCCCTTCAGGTGTGTGTGTGTGTTAGTGAAGGTGCAGCGCTGTAACCCCTGTCCCTGTGTGTGTACCTTTCCCGATTCGAGTTAATAAATGTGTTGTTCAGCCCCAGTCCTGAGTCCCACGCCTGCTCCATTCCGTACCCAAACCCGCGGTCGATACCGCGTAGTTCAACACCGTTTGATGTTCTGTCGTGATTGTTGACGGTAAAGCTTAGATCTACTTGTTTTTAAATTTGATTATAGGTCCTGTATTTGTTGAGTGACACATGCCAAGCTTAGTAGTTAATGTTTCCATTGAGTTCCAGTACACCCAATAACTATAAATAACAGTTTTTTCTCATGAAATATTGATTCTTAACTATGGCAGCGCGCCAAAAAATATTGCTTTAAATCAAGGACGTCGTGCGGGACGCATACACTGTCCACGCAGTTAATCTTGGTTTTCTTTTACGGCATGTCAGTCATTTCTTTTCTTTGCTCTTAGAAACAATAAGGTCCCTTTTCGTGCCTATCTATATGCTTTTGCTTAAACTATGATGTCAAGTTTACTTCATATTCCTTTTCACAACTTTATTTCATCCCACTGAAGGACCAAAACCGACACCATATAATGAAAGAATTGTCAATCGATTGTTTACATACGTACATACGTACATCGTAAAGTTGCTTGAAAGTCTCTAAGATTAGTTGTTTTCGGGAAACTCACCCCTGTTCTTTATCCTTCTGCTCTCACTGTGTTTATTACCGCCATCTACTGTCTCCTCTAACTGTGTATTGTCAGCATGCATATCTTGTGTATTATTTATTGTTGTTGGTTTTGTCATTCTATTAAGACGCCACCTTTCAAGGCGCTATATAAATTAATGTTTATTATTATTATTTATTTTTTTAAAGTTGTACATTCTGACGCCATGGGATTTTTAGATTTTGAGATTCTCATATTTTTGGCTTCTACAGCAAACAGTAACAATGCGCTTGAATGGTTCTGCAAAAGTTTAGCTGTATCTTTAAAGCCATCCTCATCTTTATCAGGTACAAAGAAAAGAAGGTAGGCCGGCTTCTGTTTGGAATGTTTTAGTTAGTTTTAATTTTTTAAACCCCAAGTAAACATATTTTGTGCCTTTCTCTGAACTTTTTTGCATTTCAGTTCCGTTGTTTTTAAGCTTATTTTACAGTTGCTAGGTTCTTGAACTGTGCAGTATTTCTTTTGGGTTTTGTGCAAATCATATTCTAACGGTTGGGGGGAAAAAGCACAGGTGCCATCCCACCATTAAACCCTGAAACTTACCTTAGCCGATTCTTCAACTAAACCAGACATGTTAACTAAGTGTTACAGTATGTTCTTCGAATGTGTGTCAGCCAATCAGATTTCAGGACTGGAATTATTGGTTTTGTAATAGGGAATATAGTATGGAATCACGTATCTAAAGAAATGAATAATGATATTAATTTAAGGATCTGAATATCTAAAAATATGTATCTATATAGCAGGTAGTATTACTGTATTCCACTTTCTTTGTAAATACGGAATAACAGATTCACAACGCGAAGCTGTGTCACTCTTCTGGGTAAAAAAAAACGTTTTGAACACCCTGTTTTTAATAAGCTGCTGAGTAAAGAACAGGAATGTTCCTGCTGTCAGTCTTTACCGAAGATATCCCTAATAGTATTAATAATGAATGACCTTGGACAAGCTGTAAACTCAAAGTATTACCCTGGTCCACATTCTTTGTAATCGTCTTTGTAAACAAAAAAACTTTATTTTGTGTGACGATATAAAGTTTTCACTTTATATCGTCTCCTCGAGCTGTGAGAACACGTGCTTTGTGTATACAGCACATTGTGAATGTTTTCACAGCCTTCATTTTGTCGTTTTTATGGCATTTTTTGACCACGCACGAATATTCTTATGTCCATGTCTTCGCAGGGGAATCAGTGCGAATTGTAATACTAATTAAATGACCGCGGGCACTTTCCACCCCCTCTACATTCTCCGAGTAGAATAGGCTAACCTTCTAATGAAAGACAGTCCACCCTCCCCCACGGAAAGGAAAAGTGCCCGCAGGCAGGCAGTATGGTCAGTAACAGTGAACAGTTTTAACTGCACTGCATCCCAGAGAATACCAGGGCGCATTTTTTCTACTCCCTGGCGGAAACGGGCTTCCATAAGAATCAGTATAGCTTCTGGGAAATCCATTTTTCCTGCATTAAAGTTGAACTCGTTCAGAGCGCCGTACATTGCAAACTCCAAGTGTTTCATTATGAGCTGAAGACCCTCACAGCTGAAGAAGGATTCACTGCCGAAACAATATTATTAGAGTTCACAAAGCCTGTATTACGTACTATGCCTATGTCTGCAATACACCTTTGCTAGTTAATGCTACAGTACTTCACTTTCTCGGGCGTGATTTTTTTAGGTAAAATCCAGGCTAGCAGGCTTGTTTTGTGATCTTCCTAAGATTGTTGAGCGCGGTGTCAAAATGTTTCCATATGAAAGGCAGTGACGTCACCATCCTGAGGTGTGTGTAGTAGATCTGTGATGTGGTTGAGCGTGAATTGTGGTGAGCCTCTGATTGGGGGAAAAAAAGACCATGTTCAAAAAATCCTAAAAAGAGAATTAAAGTTTCACATAACAAGGCATGAGGTGTGCTGGCAGCTGTGGGATGCAGTGGTGGCCTGGCACGTTGAGGTGGGCTTTCAGCTGTGTGTGGTCTGACGCAGTGGTGGCCTGGCACGGTGAGGTGTGCTGGCAGCTGTTTGACGCAGTGGTGGCTTGGCACGGTGAGGTGCGCTTTCAGCTGTGTGTGGTCTGACGCAGTGGTGGCCTGGCACGGTTAGGAGCGCTGGCAGCTGTGTGGTGTGACGCAGTGGTGGCCTGGCACGGTGAGGTGCGCTGGCAGCTGTGTGATGCACTGGTGGCCTTGCACGCTCAGGTGCGCTGGCAGCTGTGTGACGCAGTGGTGGCCTGTCACGGTGAGGTGCACTGGCAGCTGTGTGGTGTGACACAGTGGTGGCCTGGCATGGTGAGGTGCGCTGGCAGCTGTGTGGTGTGACTCAGTGCTGGCCTGGCACGGTGAGGTACGCTGGCAGCTGTGTGGTGTGACGCATTGGTGGCCGGGTACTTTGAGGTGCGCTGGCAATTCTATGATGAAGTGGTGGCCTGGCACGGTGAGGTGAGGTGAGGTGCGCTGGCAGCTGTATGACGCAGCTGTGGCCGGGCCCGATGAGGTGCGCTGGCAGCTGTGTGACACAGTTGTGGCCTGGTACGGTGAGGTGTGCTGGCAGCTGTGTGATGCAGTGGTGGCTTGGCACGGTGAGGAGCGCTTTCAGCTGTGTGACGCAGTGGTGGCCTGGCACAGTGAGGTGCGCTGGCGGCTGTGTGGTGTGACTCAGTGGTGGCCTGGCACGGTGAGGTGCACTGGCGGCTGTGTGGTTTGACGTAGTGGTGGCCTGTTATGGTGAGGTGCGCTGGCAGCTGTGTGACGCAGTGGTGGCTGGGCACTTTGAGGTGCACTGGCGGCTGTGTGGTTTGACGTAGTGGTGGCCTGGCACGGTGAGGTGCGCTGGTGGCTGTGTGGCGTGACTCAGTGCTGGCCTGGCACGGTGAGGTGCACTGGCGGCTGTGTGGTTTGACGTAGTGGTGGCCTGGCACGCTGAGGTGCACTGGCAGCTGTGTGGTGTGACACAGTGGTGTCCTGGCACGGTGAGTTGTGCTTTCAGCTGTGTGATGCAGTGGCTGCTAGGCACAGTGAGGTGCACTGGCACCTGTGTGGTTTGACGCAGTGGTGGCCTGGCACTGTGAGGTGTGCTGGCAGCTGTGTGACGCAGTGGTGGCCTGGCACGGTGAGGTGCGCTGGCAGCTGTGTGACACAGTGGTGGCCTTGCAGGGTCAGGTATGCTGGCAGTTGTATGATGAAGTGGTGGCCGGGCACGGTGAGGTGTGCTGGCAGCTGTGTGACGCAGTGGTGGCTGGGTACGTTGAGGTGCGCTGGCAGCTGTGTGACGCAGCTGTGGCCGTGCTCGGTGAGGTGTGCTGGCAGCTGTGTGACGCAGTTGTGGCCTGGTACGGTGAGGTGTGCTGGCAGCTGTGTGACGCAGCTGTGGCCGTGCTCGGTGAGGTGTGCTGGCAGTTGTATGATGAAGTTGTGGCCGGGCACGGTGAGGTGCACTGGCACCTGTGTGACGCAGTGGTGGTCTGGTACGGTGCGCTGCCACCTGTGTGGTGTGATTCAGTAGTGGCCGGGAACTTTGAGGTGCGCTTGCAGCTGTGTGATGCAGTGGTGGCTGGGCATGGTGAGTTGCGCTGGCAGCTGTGTGACGCAGTTGTGGCTTGGCACGGTGAGGTGCGCTTTCAGCTGTGTGACGCAGTGGTGGCCTGGCACAGTGAGGTGCGCTGGCGGCTGTGTGGTGTGACGCAGTGGTGGCCTGGCACAGTGAGGTGCGCTGGCGGCTGTGTGGTGTGACGCAGTGGTGGCCTGGCATGGTGAGCTGCGCTGGCAGCTGTGTGACGCAGTGGTGGCCTGGCACGGTGAGGTGCGCTGGCAGCTGTGTGTTGTGACGCCGTGGTGGCCTGGCACGGTGAGGTGTGCTTGCAGCTGTGTGACGCAGTGGTGGCCTGGTACGGTGAGGTGTGCTTGCAGCTGTGTGACGCAGTGGTGGCCGGGCACAGTGAGGTGCACTCGCAGC
The DNA here is from genome assembly GCF_040954835.1 of Lepisosteus oculatus. Lineage (NCBI taxonomy): Eukaryota > Metazoa > Chordata > Actinopteri > Semionotiformes > Lepisosteidae > Lepisosteus > Lepisosteus oculatus. The sequence continues at coordinate 37,268 of NW_027168042.1, read as the reverse complement.
TGTGTGGTGTGACACAGTGGTGTTCATCAGGCACAAGTTCATCAGTGAAAAGACCACTGGCATTTTTCCTTCCCCCTACATTCTCAGACCAGAATCAAATTTAATATTAGCATAATTTATTACAGTGCTAAGTTTAATATTTTTTATTTACTAATAGTTTATGCTAACACCTAACTTTTTTAACGTGAGAAGTACTAATGTAAGTACCTACTGTACTGTACTTAAGTACTACCATAAGAAGTACTGTTGTATGCAACAAAAAAAAAGGAGTGGTGAAACAGCCCTACTCATACAGTATCAGTATCAACAGACATTGTATCAGTATCAGTTCTTGCTTTGTGCTGGGTTTAGGAGTTTTCCAAACATAGTCTTTCAGCTAATGCCATACCATCTCTATTGGATTTAAATCTGGAGATTCGGCTGGAGTTTTCACCCAGTTCACTCGTTCTGCTATAAGCCTCGCCCTTGCTGCTGTGTGTTTCGGATCGTTGTCTTGAAAGAGACTGTGCCTTGATCCAGTGTGCTCCCTGATATATGGGGCGGCATGCTGTGTGACCCCGACTTCCTCGAAGAATTCCCGATCCATAATTCCTTCGACATAAAATTGTTTTTCAAGCAATGTAATGCAAGGTGCTTTCTAACGTTGGGCAATGTGTTTTTTCTCAAAATTTTGTTTCGAGAGACTAGATAAGTAATTCAAGTGTTTATGATATGTCACTGTTGTGAATGTCTGTGGAGTGTATCTTATTAGCCTGTCTTGACTGGTGGAGCTCATCCAGCTGTGTCTGGATATCTTGGTCAAATATTCGGGTAGTATGTTTTGTCTGTTTAGGGTTCTGTAGCATTCCACACGGCTGGGCAGCTTGTTCCCCCCTCCCCCCCCTCTCTGTGTACAGTAGAGCCTCCTGTCCTGGCTGGTAGAGCTCATCCAGCTGTGTCTGGCTAATATTAAAGCCAGTACTTTAATATTGTTTTCTGTATGTTTATCAATAGTGGGTACTGCCCTAATTCGGTCCTGCACCCGTTGTTAGGTGTTTTTTAGGTGTTGTTAGGGCTTCTACCAAATATGAACACATGGCTGAAAATGTATACAATTCTAATATTTCCTTTTTTCCCATTGAAGGTATAACATATGTGGTGTGAGAATGAGGTCCTCATTTAAGTGCATAAAACTCAGGCACTGGCGCAAAAAACTGAACAAAGTTCAAGGGGGTATACGCTTTCTGTAGACAATTTATTTCCTCTTTTTCCATACTCTAAGAAATGATTTGGGAAACCTGTGGGACACTGGAGGTCATTACACATGAGCCTCTTTCTGCACCTTTTAAGCCATTGAAACCTAGTTGCCTTGTTACAAGGTCTAATATTACAGTAGGTGTGGTTTCTGTCTCCTAATTTCTGAGAATGATCAAATTGGGGAATAAGTTGTAGGGAATACCACTCTTGCACCTCTAAGAAAAGACTATCTCAAATGAAACTCGCTATAGAAAGACATCTTGTTGAAAAATTCTTTATTTTTTGTAATTTCTTTGTAAACAAGACATATTGTTTTAAATGTATGCAATACGACGACATGAAAAACAACACTGAAACTTTTCATTGAAATACTGGACGAGATTGTGCATATTCAATGGATTTCTCCTGGTGCTTTTTTTCATCAGTCTTTTCATGTTCTTGTTCTCTACTCAGGTGTCTCCTGTTCCTTTGGTGATGTCTGCTGTACACACATGGTATCATACACTTGAGCAAAGTGTGATACCACCGTTTGTTCTTCTCCTAAAATAAAGATGAACATTGACAAAAGTCAGAAGCACTCTTTTCTTTGACAGACGAACAAAACAATGCAAGAATAACCATACTCTCTGTTCCTTACTCATTTCTACCTACCTGTTTGACCACTTTGTCTGCTTCAGTCAGGACAGGGTGCTGGGGCTGACTCTGAGCAATCTGAGAAGAGCTCTCTGTGATCTTCTCCCCTACAGTGGCTACATTGTACTCTGTTTGAAATCCAGGTATCGCCTCCGGTAAGTTCCTCTGTCCTTTTTGGGACTTGAAAGGGTAGAATCATTTTGTGACTACATTTCCTTGTCATGCACTGATATGTTCTGGTTTGTGTTCGATTACTGCAGGCGTTCAAGTACTTTCTTTTTGTTCTAGATTGGCAGTGTTTGAGATGGTAGGAACTTGTCATATTCTCAACTCTGAATGCTCTGTAAACATACTATTTTAGCAATTCTTAGAAATCTGAAAGCAGTGTTACCTGTATCATTTTTTGTCTTGGTAGTAGTATTGCAGCTCCAACATCAGCACTTAAATAATGGTTTGTGATGTTACTTGTCCTTGGAGTTAGTATACTCCTAAGAAGTCAAGAGAAATCTTACGTAAGCATTAATTATGTTTCACTTTTGAAAGCAAAGTACGTGTCAAGTACTTTGAAGGCATTTGTTGATACTTTTAAGCACTTTCGTTGATTATTATTATCCTTCAATTAGTTATTACAAGTCCAACATTCCCTACATGATCTCACTCCATATTCAGTGTAGCTCCACTCTACGAAGATGAATTTGCTAATTAATCAGTCAGGGACACAGCTTATACTTCAGTAGTCTTAGATCATTTAATGATGATTATTGTACTTTATAACTAGCAAAATCCCCATATCCTGTTCATTGCCCCATTTCCGGTCATGTGGATTGACTTATGCCTGAAGTGGTTAATTCTCACCTTGACATCTCGTAGAACAACTGAATCTCTACCAAGGGTGAATGTGTCCTTCCTCTTAATGTCTAAAAGAAAAGGTTAAAATTCATTGAAGCAAAATGCAACAACCCAAAATGTTGGGGAGGTCGTTTCCACAGTTATTTCATAAGACAGTGCTTGGAGTGAAACTACATGACCATGGTGAAGAAGTAAAAACACTTTACCTTGTTCCTCCTGACTGATGTCCTTATGCGTGTTTTGCACAGTTGAGCGTTTTGTGTCTTGTCGTCTGTGTAGGCAACAGCCCTCTTCCCTGGGATAGAACTAGATGATATTTAGACACGTTATTTGACTTCTCCATTGCTCACATTGATGTGGATATGATTATAATGCTCTGTTTTGTGGGCTTCCCAAGAAAACAATAAATCCCTTACTACTTGTTCGAAATGCAGTAGCACAGATCCTAACAAATACAAGAAAGAGAATATCATTCCTGTTATGAAAAAACTTCACTGGTCACCTGTATTATCTAGGATAAATTTGAAAGTTCTTTTACTTGTTTTTAAAGCTTTAAGCGACCTAGCACGTCTGTACCTTACTGAATGTCTGTCTTCATATGTTCCTATACGTGACCTGAGATCTGCACATACTGGCCTACTGCAAATACCACATGTGAAATGCAGAAAGAGTGGAGAGGCTGCTTTTTGTTTTTATGCTTCTAAATTATGAAACTCACTTCCACTTTTTATTAGGCAGTCAAGCTCGGTACATTGTTTTAAAAAACATTTGAAAATGTTGCTTTTAGTTAAAGTGGTTCTTTGTTCTTTCTATTTCTGTTTCTTTTTTTAGTTCTCTTTAATTGTTCTTATTTTATTACGACTTTCCTAATTTTTATTTATTTAATTGACATGTATGTTGCTTTACTGTATTGCTGTATTTTCCTTGACAACTGAAAGTATATCTCTCAATTTTAATATTTTATTTTTACGCTTGCTTTTTAAAGCACCAAAGCACTATTTGTATGAAAGGTGCTCTATAAATAAAGTTTATTATTATTATTTTTTTTAATATTATTATTATACTTTGTTACATTTTTGGTTAGGACAAAGATTCTAATAGAGGTGGCCTCTTTTACCCCGTTCCAAAAAATTGGAAAACTACCTTCAGGATACACTGACAATGACCATCTACTGTCTCCTCTAACTGTGTATTGTCATCATGCATATCTTGTGTATTATTTATTGTAGTTGGTTTTGTCATTCCGTAAAGAAGCCACCTTTCAAGGCACTATATAAAATAATGTTTGTTATTATTATTTACATTTTTCATCGTAAAATCTGGCGAAGAGTCTTAAGAGAATATCAAAGAACACGTTGCTCTTACCTTTTCATTCCAAGAAATACCCTCAGCTCGGATTGCAGAGATTGACCTCTCTGTCTCAAATTCTGAGAAACATAGACTCGATTGAAAAATGACCATTTCCTAAGATTCACATAACATCACCAGTCAACATTTGCCACTTGACATCAATAGAAACCATAGAGTACATGACATTTCCAATCAGTTTTCTTTCAAGGTACAATACCAATCGCCTTGCCAGAAGAGTTATACTGCGGTAGATAAATATTACAAATGTCAGATGCACGCAGAGTTGTTTGGATTACTATGAAAAGATTGGCAAATATATTTATGTTCATTATATTTCTTGGAGTGACAGAGCTAAAGAGAAAAAAATACTTACCTTTATCTCTGCAGACAGGATCGCAAGGGATTCCCTTATACTGGGTTCCTATATAACAAATAATACATTATTCAAAAAACATGATATTTCTCTGTCCATTGGCAGCACGATTGTTTATCATTACAGTTTTAGTTAGCTTTAATTTTGTAAACCCCAAGTAAACATAGTTTGTGCCTTTCTCTGAACTTTTTGGCATTTCAATTCAGTTGTTTGTAAGCTTATTTTACAGTTGCTAGGTTGATGAAGTTCCTGAACTGTGCAGTATTTCTTTTGGGTTTGGTGCGAATCATATTCTAGCGGTTGGGGGAAAAAAGCACAGGTGCCATCCCACCATTAAACCCTGAAACTTACCTTAGCCGATTCTTCAACTAAACCAGACATGTTAACTTAGTGTTACAGTATGTTTCAAAGTGTGTATTTTAGCAAACACAACTGAAGTTCTGTTGTCTCCTTGGAGACACCTGGAACTGGTGTGATGCTGGTTCTATGACATCATTCGTTCTAAATGTAAATGCAGGTATTGGCACAACATAGTAAATTGATGTAAAGTTATGGATCCATTCATGATTTTCACTCAGTTTGAAAGAGTTCCTGTCGTGTGGTTAAACTTTGTGTTACGGAGGGTTAACTGGGGTTCTGGCTACTAGTTAGGCTTGGTCATTCAGTCATCTGGTTCATGAAATAGGAAGCTAAGAGATCTGTGTTTTAGTTTTACTGTTTGTTTTTGTTCCATAGAATAAGAAATGTTTCATTAATATTAGTAATAGAGTAGCTGTTTCTCTAAACAGTGTGTGTCAGTTTGCACTGCAGGTGTGCCAGGTAGAGACCATTTAAGAACCCAAAAATATGCTGTCATTTACTGCCGTGGCTAATTTCTGTTAACCTTGTCTCTCACTCACTTTGATGAGCAAAATGTTCATACATAAAGCATACATTTCTGATTGGTCAGAAGAAGCTTCTTAACATATAAGGTATAAACAAAGTCAGAAAGTTAGGCACTTAGGTCAGCCTTAGGCAGTTAACCAAGACCATAATCCGATAAGAAGCTATTCCCTTTCATGTTGCTAAATCACATGTAGGATACATGAGTTACACCTCCACTTAAAGAGACCTTGGCCAGCCAGGAGTGTAGAAAACCGTAAAACAGTTCTTGAGGACCTAATTGTTAACTCTTAACAGGCAAAGGTTCCTTCAGTCCTACGAGAAATATTTTAGAATTGAACTAAAGTGTGTTTCCGATACAGGAGCATATGTCTGTCAGGACCTGTTGGAGAGGCCCTGCATGAGAACCCCTGGCTGCAGTTCCACATCCCCCTGAAAGTAAATAGAGCCATAAGCACGGAGCTAAGGACACTGCTCCAGGACATGCTGGCTGTCGATCCTGACCAGCGACCAGAAGCCATCCAGCAGAAGAAGCAAGTCAGGCAAGCCATGGCACGAGAGAAAACATCTTTGTAGTGACTGATAGCAAGATGTCCGTGACCAAGGGCAATTGGTCTGAGTAAAGTCTGATTTCATTTTTATGTCCCGAAAGGCCACTGCCTTTGTGCTGTAGATTTCTGATTTAGACGGGCATTTCTATGGACAACTTTGACTTTTCTGTGGGTCCAATGAAAATAAGTTTTTTAACTTATTCTTTGTTACAGTTTTCGAAAGTTTAAAGACATTCACTGAGTTGACGATAAAGGAAAAGTTTCATCTTTCACCTCTTGGAAGGTAGGCCGGTCAGAGGTACAATATATGTCTTCATGTCTTCATCCTCCATGTTTGTAACTACAGGTTTCACAGTGTTGAGCTAAGACACAAAAACACCCACAAATGGCAGTTCCAAATGTATCAAATGTATAAACCTGGGCTGAAAAAGTGTGTACAGTATATACTCTGTGTAGGTCTGATAAAAGTATTCAAGTCAAAGTGTCATATGGATACAAATTCTCATGATTTTGTATTGTGTGTTTTTTCTCTGTTCTGCTTTATTGAAAGAAATCAGATGCTCTTCCTGAAACTTACCTTAGCTGATTCTTCAGCTAAACCAGACAGACTTCTGAAATTCTCAAATATTATCAAATCTTGTTGGTGCAGAGGTGGTGGAGCCCATTACCAACAGACTCACAGCTGAAATTGCTGTGAAAAGGGCTTCTACCAAATATTAACATGTGGGTGAAAATGTATACAATTGTAATATTTCCTTTTTTCCCATTGAAAGTATAACATATGTGGTGTGAGAAAGAGGTCCTCATTTAATTGCATGAAACTCTGGCACTGGCGCAACAAACTGAACAAAGTTCAAGGGGGTATACGCTTTCTGTAGACACTTTATTTCCTCTTTTTCCATACTCTAAGAAATGATTTGGGAAACCTGTGGGACACTGGAGGTCATTATACATGAGCCTCTTTCTGCACCTTTTAAGCCATTGAAACCTAGTTGCCTTGTTACAAGGTCTAATATTACAGTAGGTGTGGTTTCCGTCTCCTAATTTCTGAGAATGATCAAATTGGGGAATAAGTTGTAGGGAATACCACTCTTGCACTTCTAAGAAAAGACTATCTCAAATGAAACTCGCTATAGAAAGACATCTTGTTGAAAAATTCTTTATTTTTTGTCATTTCTAAAGAAAAAACATTCATCAAGTCCTTCACAAATGTTTTGTTTGTGACTTTCTCTGTTGTTCCCTTTCACACTCAACTGAACTATGTGTTATGTCTTGTAAACGTAATCAAACATTTCACTTAGGTGTGTGGGTTAACACAAACCCATATTGTATGAAACATTCAGTTTTTCATTCACGTTTTTTCTAACAATTGCATCCATGCTAGGACTACAGTAAACAACACTTTTTACTAAAGTAAATGAAATTGTTCATTAAACAAGAAACATTGTTTTAAATGTATGCAATACGACGACACTAAAAACAACACTGAAACTTTTCATTGAAATACTGGACGAGATTGTGCATATTCAATGGATTTCTCCTGGTGCTTTTTTTCATCAGTCTTTTCATATTCTTGTTCTCTACTCAGGTGTCTCCTGTTCCTTTGGTGATGTCTGCTGTACACACATGGTATCATACACTTGAGCAAAGTGTGATACCACCGTTTGTTCTTCTCCTAAAATAAAGATGAACATTGACAAAAGTCAGAAGCACTCTTTTCTTTGACAGACGAACAAAACAATGCAAGAATAACCATACTCTCTGTTCCTTACTCATTTCTACCTACCTGTTTGACCACTTTGTCTGCTTCAGTCAGGACAGGGTGCTGGGGCTGACTCTGAGCAATCTGAGAAGAGCTCTCTGTGATCTTCTCCCCTACAGTGGCTACATTGTACTCTGTTTGAAATCCAGGTATCGCCTCCGGTAAGTTCCTCGGTCCTTTTTGGGACTTGAAAGGGTAGAATCATTTTGTGACTACATTTCCTTGTCATGCACTGATATGTTCTGGTTTGTGTTCGATTACTGCAGGCGTTCAAGTACTTTCTTTTTGTTCTAGATTGGCAGTGTTTGAGATGGTAGGAACTTGTCATATTCTCAACTCTGAATGCTCTGTAAACATACTATTTTAGCAATTCTTAGAAATCTGAAAGCAGTGTTACCTGTATCATTTTTTGTCTTGGTAGTAGTATTGCAGCTCCAACATCAGCACTTAAATAATGGTTTGTGATGTTACTTGTCCTTGGAGTTAGTATACTCCTGAGAAGTCAAGAGAAATCTTACGTAAGCATTAATTATGTTTCACTTTTGAAAGCAAAGTACGTGTCAAGTACTTTGAAGGCATTTGTTGATACTTTTAAGCACTTTCGTTGATTATTATTATCCTTCAATTAGTTATTACAAGTCCAACATTCCCTACATGATCTCACTCCATATTCAGTGTAGCTCCACTCTACGAAGATGAATTTGCTAATTAATCAGTCAGGGACACAGCTTATACTTCAGTAGTCTTAGATCATGTAATGATGATTATTGTACTTTATAACTAGCAAAATCCCCATATCCTGTTCATTGCCCCTTTTTCAGTTTTGTGGATTGACTTATCCCTGAAGTGGTTAATTCTCACCTTGACATCTCATAGAACAACTGAATCTCTACCAAGGGTGAATGTGTCCTTCCTCTTAATGTCTAAAAGAAAAGGTTAAAATTCATTGAAGCAAAATGCAACAACCCAAAATGTTGGGGAGGTCGTTTCCACAGTTATTTCATATGACAGTGCTTGGAGTGAAACTACATGACCATGGTGAAGAAGAAAAAACACTTTACCTTGTTCCTCCTGACTGATGTCCTTATGCGTGTTTTGCACAGTTGAGCGTTTTGTGTCTTGTCGTCTGTGTAGGCAACAGCCCTCTTCCCTGGGATAGAACTAGATGATATTTAGACACGTTAATTTGACTTCTCCATTGCTCACATTGATGTGGATATGATTATAATGCTCTGTTTTGTGGGCTTCCCAAGAAAACAATAAATCCCTTACTACTTGTTCGAAATGCAGTAGCACAGATCCCAACAAATACAAGTAAGAGAATATCATTCCTGTTTTGAAAAAACTTCACTGGTCACCTGTATTATCTAGGATAAATTTGAAAGTTATTTTACGTGTTTTTAAAGCTTTAAGCGACCTAGCACGTCTGTACCTTCCTGAATGTCTGTCTTCCTATGTTCCTATACGTGACCTGAGATCTGCACATACTGGCCTACTGCAAATACCACATGTGAAATGCAGAAAGAGTGGAGAGGCTGCTTTTTGTTTTTATGCTTCTAAATTATGAAACTCACTTCCACTTTTTATTAGGCAGTCAAGCTCGGTACATTGTTTTAAAAAACATTTGAAAATGTTGCTTTTAGTTAAAGTGGTTCTTTGTTCTTTCTATTTCTGTTTCGTTTTTTAGTTCTCTTTAATTGTTCTTATTTTATTACGACTTTCCTTATTTTTATTTATTTAATTGACATGTATGTTGCTTTACTGTGTTGCTGTATTTTCCTTGACAACTGAAAGTATATCTCTCAATTTTAATATTTTATTTTTACGCTTGCTTTTTAAAGCACCAAAGCACTATTTGTATGAAAGGTGCTCTATAAATAAAGTTTATTATTATTATTATTTTTAATATTATTATTATACTTTGTTACATTTTTGGTTAGGACAAAGATTCTAGTAGAGGTGACCTCTTTTACCCCGTTCCAAACAATTGGAAAACTACCTTCAGAATACACTGACCATGACCATCTACTGTCTCCTTTAACTGTGTATTGTCATCATGCATATCTTGTGTATTATTTATTGTAGTTGGTTTTGTCATTCTGTAAAGAGGCCACCTTTCAAGGCACTATATAAAATAATGTTTGTTATTATTATTTACATTTTTCATCGTCAAATCTGGCGAAGAGTCTTAAGAGAATATCAAAGAACACGTTGCTCTTACCTTTCCATTCCAAGAAATGCCTTCAGCTCGGATTGCAGAGATTGACCTCTCTGTCTCAAATTCTGAGAAACATAGACTCGATTGAAAAATGACCATTTCCTAAGATTCACATAACATCACCAGTCAACATTTGCCACTTGACATCAATAGAAACCATAGAGTACATGACATTTCCAATCAGTTTTCTTTCAAGGTACAATACCAATCGCCTTGCCAGAAGAGTTATACTGCGGTAGATAAATATTACAAATGTCAGATACACGCAGAGTTGTTTGGATTACTATGAAAAGATTGGCAAATATATTTATGTTCATTATATTTCTTGGAGTGACAGAGCTAAAGAGAAAAAAATACTTACCTTTATCTCTGCAGACAGGATCGCAAGGGATTCCCTTATACTGGGTTCCTATATAACAAATAATACATTATTCAAAAAACATGATATTTCTCTGTCCATTGGCAGCATGATTGTTTATCATTACAGTTTTAGTTAGCTTTAATTTTGGAAACCCCAAGTAATATTGTTTGTGCCTTTCTCTGAACTTTTTGGCATTTCAATTCAGTTATTTGTAAGCTTATTTTACAGTTGCTAGGTTGATGAAGTTCCTGAACTGTGCAGTATTTCTTTTGGGTTTGGTGCGAATCATATTCTAGCGGTTGGGGGAAAAAAGCACAGGTGCCATCCCACCATTAAACCCTGAAACTTACCTTAGCCGATTCTTCAACTAAACCAGACATGTTAACTAAGTGTTACAGTATGTTTCAAAGTGTGTATTTTAGCAAACACAACTGAAGTTCTGTTGTCTCCTTGGAGACACCTGGAACTGGTGTGATGCTGGTTCTATGACATCATTCGTTCTAAATGTAAATGCAGGTATTGGCACAACATAGTAAATTGATGTAAAGTTATGGATCCATTTATGATTTTCACTCAGTTTGAAAGAGTTCCTGTCGTGTGGTTAAACTTTGTGTTACGGAGGGTTAACTGGGGTTCTGGCTACTAGTTAGGCTTGGTCATTCAGTCATCTGGTTCATGAAATAGGAAGCTAAGAGATCTGTGTTTTAGTTTTACTGTTTGTTTTTGTTCCATAGAATAAGAAATGTTTCATTAATATTAGTAATAGAGTAGCTGTTTCTCTAAACAGTGTGTGTCAGTTTGCACTGCAGGTGTGCCAGGTAGAGACCATTTAAGAACCCAAAAATATGCTGTCATTTACTGCCGTGGCTAATTTCTGTTAACCTTGTCTCTCACTCACTTTGATGAGCAAAATGTTCATACATAAAGCATACATTTCTGATTGGTCAGAAGAAGCTTCTTAACATATAAGGTATAAACAAAGTCAGAAAGTAAGGCACTTAGGTCAGCCTTAGGCAGTTAACCAAGACCATAATCCGATAAGAAGCTATTCCCTTTCATGTTGCTAAATCACATGTAGGATACATGAGTTACACCTCCACTTAAGAGACCTTAAAGAGACCTTGGCCAGCCAGGAGTGTAGAAAACCGTAAAACAGTTCTTGAGGACCTAATTGTTAACTCTTAACAGGCAAAGGTTCCTTCGGTCCTACGAGAAATATTTTAGAATTGAACTAAAGTGTGTTTCCGATACAGGAGCATATGTCTGTCAGGACCTGTTGGAGAGGCCCTGCATGAGAACCCCTGGCTGCAGTTCCACATCCCCCTGAAAGTAAATAGAGCCATAAGCACGGAGCTAAGGACACTGCTCCAGGACATGCTGGCTGTCGATCCTGACCAGCGACCAGAAGCCATCCAGCAGAAGAAGCAAGTCAGGCAAGCCATGGCACGAGAGAAAACATCTTTGTAGTGACTGATAGCAAGATGTCCGTGACCAAGGGCAATTCGTCTGAGTAAAGTCTGATTTCATTTTTATGTCCCGAAAGGCCACTGCCTTTGTGCTGTAGATTTCTGATTTAGACGGGCATTTCTATGGACAACTTTGACTTTTCTGTGGGTCCAATGAAAATAAGTTTTTTAAGTTATTCTTTGTTACAGTTTTCGAAAGTTTAAAGACATTCACTGAGTTGACGATAAAGGAAAAGTTTTATCTTTCACCTCTTGGAAGGTAGGCCGGTCAGAGGTACAATATATGTCTTCATGTCTTCATCCTCCATGTTTGTAACTACAGGTTTCACAGTGTTGAGCTAAGACACAAAAACACCTACAAATGGCAGTTCCAAATGTATCAAATGTATAAACCTGGGCTGAAAAAGTGTGTACAGTATATACTCTGTGTAGGTCTGATAAAAGTATTCGAGTCAAAGTGTCATATGGATACAAATTCTCATGATTTTGTATTGTGTGTTTTTTCTCTGTTCTGCTTTATTGAAAGAAATCAGATGCTCTTCCTGAAACTTACCTTAGCTGATTCTTCAGCTAAACCAGACAGACTTCTGAAATTCTCAAATATTATCAAATCTTGTTGGTGCAGAGGTGGTGGAGCCCATTACCAACAGACTCACAGCTGAAATTGCTGTGAAAAGGGCTTCTACCAAATATTAACATGTGGGTGAAAATGTATACAATTGTAATATTTCCTTTTTTCCCATTGAAAGTATAACATATGTGGTGTGAGATAGAGGTCCTCATTTAATTGCATGAAACTCTGGCACTGGCGCAACAAACTGAACAAAGTTCAAGGGGGTATACGCTTTCTGTAGACACTTTATTTCCTCTTTTTCCATACTCTAAGAAATGATTTGGGAAACCTGTGGGACACTGGAGGTCATTATACATGAGCCTCTTTCTGCACCTTTTAAGCCATTGAAACCTAGTTGCCTTGTTACAAGGTCTAATATTACAGTAGGTGTGGTTTCCGTCTCCTAATTTCTGAGAATGATCAAATTGGGGAATAAGTTGTAGGGAATACCACTCTTGCACTTCTAAGAAAAGACTATCTCAAATGAAACTCGCTATAGAAAGACATCTTGTTGAAAAATTCTTTATTTTTTGTCATTTCTAAAGAAAAAACATTCATCAAGTCCTTCACAAATGTTTTGTTTGTGACTTTCTCTGTTGTTCCCTTTCACACTCAACTGAACTATGTGTTATGTCTTGTAAACGTAATCAAACATTTCACTTAGGTGTGTGGGTTAACACAAACCCATATTGTATGAAACATTCAGTTTTTCATTCACGTTTTTTCTAACAATTGCACCCATGCTAGGACTACAGTAAACAACACTTTTTAATAAAGTAAATGAAATTGTTCATTAAACAAGACACATTGTTTTAAATGTATGCAATACGACGACACTAAAAACAACACTGAAACTTTTCATTGAAATACTGGACGAGATTGTGCATATTCAATGGATTTCTCCTGGTGCTTTTTTTCATCAGTCTTTTCATATTCTTGTTCTCTACTCAGGTGTCTCCTGTTCCTTTGGTGATGTCTGCTGTACACACATGGTATCATACACTTGAGCAAAGTGTGATACCACCGTTTGTTCTTCTCCTAAAATAAAGATGAACATTGACAAAAGTCAGAAGCACTCTTTTCTTTGACAGACGAACAAAACAATGCAAGAAAAACCATACTCTCTGTTCCTTACTCATTTCTACCTACCTGTTTGACCACTTTGTCTGCTTCAGTCAGGACAGGGTGCTGGGGCTGACTCTGAGCAATCTGAGAAGAGCTCTCTGTGATCTTCTCCCCTACAGTGGCTACATTGTACTCTGTTTGAAATCCAGGTATCGCCTCCGGTAAGTTCCTCGGTCCTTTTTGGGACTTGAAGGGGTAGAATCATTTTGTGACTACATTTCCTTGTCATGCACTGATATGTTCTGGTTTGTGTTCGATTACTGCAGGCGTTCAAGTACTTTCTTTTTGTTCTAGATTGGCAGTGTTTGAGATGGTAGGAACTTGTCATATTCTCAACTCTGAATGCTCTGTAAACATACTATTTTAGCAATTCTTAGAAATCTGAAAGCAGTGTTACCTGTATCATTTTTTGTCTTGGTAGTAGTATTGCAGCTCCAACATCAGCACTTAAATAATGGTTTGTGATGTTACTTGTCCTTGGAGTTAGTATACTCCTGAGAAGTCAAGAGAAATCTTACGTAAGCATTAATTATGTTTCACTTTTGAAAGCAAAGTACGTGTCAAGTACTTTGAAGGCATTTGTTGATACTTTTAAGCACTTTCGTTGATTATTATTATCCTTCAATTAGTTATTACAAGTCCAACATTCCCTACATGATCTCACTCCATATTCAGTGTAGCTCCACTCTACGAAGATGAATTTGCTAATTAATCAGTCAGGGACACAGCTTATACTTCAGTAGTCTTAGATCATGTAATGCTGATTATTGTACTTTATAACTAGCAAAATCCCCATATCCTGTTCATTGCCCCATTTCCGGTCATGTGGATTGACTTATGCCTGAAGTGGTTAATTCTCACCTTGACATCTCGTAGAACAACTGAATCTCTACCAAGGGTGAATGTGTCCTTCCTCTTAATGTCTAAAAGAAAAGGTTAAAATTCATTGAAGCAAAATGCAACAACCCAAAATGTTGGGGAGGTCGTTTCCACAGTTATTTCATAAGACAGTGCTTGGAGTGAAACTACATGACCATGGTGAAGAAGTAAAAACACTTTACCTTGTTCCTCCTGACTGATGTCCTTATGCGTGTTTTGCACAGTTGAGCGTTTTGTGTCTTGTCGTCTGTGTAGGCAACAGCCCTCTTCCCTGGGATAGAACTAGATGATATTTAGACACGTTAATTTGACTTCTCCATTGCTCACATTGATGTGGATATGATTATAATGCTCTGTTTTGTGGGCTTCCCAAGAAAACAATAAATCCCTTACTACTTGTTCGAAATGCAGTAGCACAGATCCTAACAAATACAAGAAAGAGAATATCATTCCTGTTTTGAAAAAACTTCACTGGTCACCTGTATTATCTAGGATAAATTTGAAAGTTATTTTACTTGTTTTTAAAGCTTTAAGCGACCTAGCACGTCTGTACCTTCCTGAATGTCTGTCTTCATATGTTCCTATACGTGACCTGAGATCTGCACATACTGGCCTACTGCAAATACCACATGTGAAATGCAGAAAGAGTGGAGAGGCTGCTTTTTGTTTTTATGCTTCTAAATTATGAAACTCACTTCCACTTTTTATTAGGCAGTCAAGCTCGGTACATTGTTTTAAAAAACATTTGAAAATGTTGCTTTTAGTTAAAGTGGTTCTTTGTTCTTTCTATTTCTGTTTCTTTTTTTAGTTCTCTTTAATTGTTCTTATTTTATTACGACTTTCCTAATTTTTATTTTTTTAATTGACATGTATGTTGCTTTACTGTATTGCTGTATTTTCCTTGACAACTGAAAGTATATCTCTCAATTTTAATATTTTATTTTTACGCTTGCTTTTTAAAGCACCGAAGCACTATTTGTATGAAAGGTGCTCTATAAATAAAGTTTATTATTATTATTATTATTTTTAATATTATTATTATACTTTGTTACATTTTTGGTTAGGACAAAGATTCTAATAGAGGTGGCCTCTTTTACCCCGTTCCAAAAAATTGGAAAACTACCTTCAGGATACACTGACAATGACCATCTACTGTCTCCTCTAACTGTGTATTGTCATCATGCATATCTTGTGTATTATTTATTGTAGTTGGTTTTGTCATTCTGTAAAGAAGCCACCTTTCAAGGCACTATATAAAATAATGTTTATTATTATTTACATTTTTCATCGTAAAATCTGGCGAAGAGTCTTAAGAGAATATCAAAGAACACGTTGCTCTTACCTTTCCATTCCAAGAAATGCCCTCAGCTCGGATTGCAGAGATTGACCTCTCTGTCTCAAATTCTGAGAAACATAGACTCGATTGAAAAATGACCATTTCCTAAGATTCACATAACATCACCAGTCAACATTTGCCACTTGACATCAATAGAAACCATAGAGTACATGACATTTCCAATCAGTTTTCTTTCAAGGTACAATACCAATCGCCTTGCCAGAAGAGTTATACTGCGGTAGATAAATATTACAAATGTCAGATGCACGCAGAGTTGTTTGGATTACTATGAAAAGATTGGCAAATATATTTATGTTCATTATATTTCTTGGAGTGACAGAGCTAAAGAGAAAAAAATACTTACCTTTATCTCTGCAGACAGGATCGCAAGGGATTCCCTTATACTGGGTTCCTATGTAACAAATAATACATTATTCAAAAAACATGATATTTCTCTGTCCATTGGCAGCATGATTGTTTATCATTACAGTTTTAGTTAGCTTTAATTTTGTAAACCCCAAGTAAACATAGTTTTTGCCTTTCTCTGAACTTTTTGGCATTTCAATTCAGTTGTTTGTAAGCTTATTTTACAGTTGCTAGGTTGATGAAGTTCCTGAACTGTGCAGTATTTCTTTTGGGTTTGGTGCGAATCATATTCTAGCGGTTGGGGGAAAAAAGCACAGGTGCCATCCCACCATTAAAACCCTGAAACTTACCTTAGCC
Organism: Lepisosteus oculatus; assembly: GCF_040954835.1. Classification (NCBI taxonomy): domain Eukaryota; kingdom Metazoa; phylum Chordata; class Actinopteri; order Semionotiformes; family Lepisosteidae; genus Lepisosteus; species Lepisosteus oculatus. The sequence goes on along the minus strand of NW_027168042.1, from coordinate 20,911 downwards.
GATTCTTCAACTAAACCAGACATGTTAACTGAGTGTTACAGTATGTTTCAAAGTGTGTATTTTAGCAAACACAACTGAAGTTCTGTTGTCTCCTTGGAGACACCTGGAACTGGTGTGATGCTGGTTCTATGACATCATTCGTTCTAAATGTAAATGCAGGTATTGGCACAACATAGTAAATTGATGTAAAGTTATGGATCCATTCATGATTTTCACTCAGTTTGAAAGAGTTCCTGTCGTGTGGTTAAACTTTGTGTTACGGAGGGTTAACTGGGGTTCTGGCTACTAGTTAGGCTTGGTCATTCAGTCATCTGGTTCATGAAATAGGAAGCTAAGAGATCTGTGTTTTAGTTTTACTGTTTGTTTTTGTTCCATAGAATAAGAAATGTTTCATTAATATTAGTAATAGAGTAGCTGTTTCTCTAAACAGTGTGTGTCAGTTTGCACTGCAGGTGTGCCAGGTAGAGACCATTTAAGAACCCAAAAATATGCTGTCATTTACTGCCGTGGCTAATTTCTGTTAACCTTGTCTCTCACTCACTTTGATGAGCAAAATGTTCATACATAAAGCATACATTTCTGATTGGTCAGAAGAAGCTTCTTAACATATAAGGTATAAACAAAGTCAGAAAGTTAGGCACTTAGGTCAGCCTTAGGCAGTTAACCAAGACCATAATCCGATAAGAAGCTATTCCCTTTCATGTTGCTAAATCACATGTAGGATACATGAGTTACACCTCCACTTAAGAGACCTTAAAGAGACCTTGGCCAGCCAGGAGTGTAGAAAACCGTAAAACAGTTCTTGAGGACCTAATTGTTAACTCTTAACAGGCAAAGGTTCCTTCAGTCCTACGAGAAATATTTTAGAATTGAACTAAAGTGTGTTTCCGATACAGGAGCATACAGTGCCTTGCGAAAGTATTCGGCCCCCTTGAACTTTTCAACCTTTTGCCACATTTCAGGCTTCAAACATAAAGATATAAATTTTTTATTTTATGTGAAGAATCACCAACAAGTGGGACACAATTGTGAAGTGGAACGAAATCTATTGGATTTTTGAAACTTTTTTAACTAATAAAAAAATGAAAAGTGGGGCGTGCAAAATTATTCGGCCCCTTTACTTTCAGTGCAGCAAACTCACTCCAGAAGTTCAGCGAGGATATCTGAATGATCCAATGTTGTCCTAAATGACTGATGGTGATAAATAGAATCCACCTGTGTGTAATCAAGTCTCTGTATAAATGCACCTGCTCTGTGATAGTCTCAAGGTTCTGTTGAAAGCGCAGAGATCATCATGAAGACCAAGGAACACACCAGGCAGGTCCGTAATACTGTTGTGGAGAAGTTTAAAGCCGGATTTGGATACAAAAAGATTTCCCAAGCTTCAAACATCCCAAGGAGCACTGTGCAAGCGATCATCTTGAAATGGAAGGAGTATCAGACCACTGCAAATCTACCAAGACCTGGCCGTCCCTCTAAACTTTCAGCTCAGACAAGGAGAAGACTGATCAGAGATGCAGCCAAGAGGCCCATGATCACTCTGGATGAACTGCAGAGAACTACAGCTGAGGTGGGAGAGTCTGTCCATAGGACAACAATCAGTCTTACACTGCACAAATCTGGCCTTTATGGAAGAGTGGCAAGAAGAAAGCCATTTCTCAAAGATATCCATAAAAAGTGTCGTCTAAAGTTTGCCACAAGCCACCTGGGAGACACCCCAAACATGTGGAAGAAGGTGCTCTGGTCAGATGAAACCAAAATCGATCTTTTTGGCCACAATGCAAAACGATATGTTTGGCGTAAAAGCAACACAGCTCATCACCCTCAACACACCATCCCCACTGTCAAATATGGTGGTGGCAGCATCATGGTTTGGGCCTGCTTTTCTTCAGCAGGGACAGGGAAGATGGTTAAAATTGAGGGGAAGATGGATGCAGCCAAATACAGGACCATTCTGGATGAAAACCTGTTGGAGTCTGCAAAAGACCTGAAACTGGGACGGAGATTTATCTTCCAACAAGACAATGATCCCAAACATACAGCAAAATCTACAAAGGAATGGTTCACAAATAAACGTATCCAGGTGTTTGAATGGCCAAGTCAAAGTCCAGACCTGAATCCAATCGAGAATCTGTGGAAAGAGCTGAAAACTGCTGTTCACAAACGCTCTCCATCCAACCTCACTGAGCTCGAGCTGTTTTGCAAGGAAGAATGGGCAAGAATTTCAGTCTCTCGATGTGCAAAACTGATAGAGACATACCCCAAGCGACTTACAGCTGTAATCGCAGCAAAAGGTGGCTCTACAAAGTATTAACGCAAGGGGGCCGAATAATTTTGCACGCCCCACTTTTCATTTTTTTATTAGTTAAAAAAGTTTCAAAAATCCAATAGATTTCGTTCCACTTCACAATTGTGTCCCACTTGTTGGTGATTCTTCACATAAAATAAAAAATTTATATCTTTATGTTTGAAGCCTGAAATGTGGCAAAAGGTTGAAAAGTTCAAGGGGGCCGAATACTTTCGCAAGGCACTGTATGTCTGTCAGGACCTGTTGGAGTGGCCCTGCATGAGAACCCCTGGCTGCAGTTCCACATCCCCCTGAAAGTAAATAGAGCCATAAGCACGGAGCTAAGGACACTGCTCCAGGACATGCTGGCTGTCGATCCTGACCAGCGACCAGAAGCCATCCAGCAGAAGAAGCAAGTCAGGCAAGCCATGGCACGAGAGAAAACATCTTTGTAGTGACTGATAGCAAGATGTCCGTGACCAAGGGCAATTCGTCTGAGTAAAGTCTGATTTCATTTTTATGTCCCGAAAGGCCACTGCCTTTGTGCTGTAGATTTCTGATTTAGACGGGCATTTCTATGGACAACTTTGACTTTTCTGTGGGTCCAATGAAAATAAGTTTTTTAACTTATTCTTTGTTACAGTTTTCGAAAGTTTAAAGACATTCACTGAGTTGACGATAAAGGAAAAGTTTCATCTTTCACCTCTTGGAAGGTAGGCCGGTCAGAGGTACAATATATGTCTTCATGTCTTCATCCTCCATGTTTGTAACTACAGGTTTCACAGTGTTGAGCTAAGACACAAAAACACCTACAAATGGCAGTTCCAAATGTGTCAAATGTATAAACCTGGGCTGAAAAAGTGTGTACAGTATATACTCTGTGTAGGTCTGATAAAAGTATTCGAGTCAAAGTGTCATATGGATACAAATTCTCATGATTTTGTATTGTGTGCTTTTTCTCTGTTCTGCTTTATTGAAAGAAATCAGATGCTCTTCCTGAAACTTACCTTAGCTGATTCTTCAGCTAAACCAGACAGACTTCTGAAATTCTCAAATATTATCAAATCTTGTTGGTGCAGAGGTGGTGGAGCCCATTACCAACAGACTCACAGCTGAAATTGCTGTGAAAAGGGCTTCTACCAAATATTAACATGTGGGTGAAAATGTATACAATTGTAATATTTCCTTTTTTCCCATTGAAAGTATAACATATGTGGTGTGAGAAAGAGGTCCTCATTTAATTGCATGAAACTCTGGCACTGGCGCAAATAACTGAACAAAGTTCAAGGGGGTATACGCTTTCTGTAGACACTTTATTTCCTCTTTTTCCATACTCTAAGAAATGATTTGGGAAACCTGTGGGACACTGGAGGTCATTATACATGAGCCTCTTTCTGCACCTTTTAAGCCATTGAAACCTAGTTGCCTTGTTACAAGGTCTAATATTACAGTAGGTGTGGTTTCCGTCTCCTAATTTCTGAGAATGATCAAATTGGGGAATAAGTTGTAGGGAATACCACTCTTGCACTTCTAAGAAAAGACTATCTCAAATGAAACTCGCTATAGAAAGACATCTTGTTGAAAAATTCTTTATTTTTTGTCATTTCTAAAGAAAAAACATTCATCAAGTCCTTCACAAATGTTTTGTTTGTGACTTTCTCTGTTGTTCCCTTTCACACTCAACTGAACTATGGGTTATGTCTTGTAAACGTAATCAAACATTTCACTTAGGTGTGTGGGTTAACACAAACCCATATTGTATGAAACATTCAGTTTTTCATTCACGTTTTTTCTAACAATTGCATCCATGCTAGGACTACAGTAAACAACACTTTTTACTAAAGTAAATGAAATTATTCATTAAACAAGAAACATTGTTTTAAATGTATGCAATACGACGACACTAAAAACAACACTGAAACTTTTCATTGAAATACTGGACGAGATTGTGCATATTCAATGGATTTCTCCTGGTGCTTTTTTTCATCAGTCTTTTTATATTCTTGTTCTCTACTCAGGTGTCTCCTGTTCCTTTGGTGATGTCTGCTGTACACACATGGTATCATACACTTGAGCAAAGTGTGATACCACCGTTTGTTCTTCTCCTAAAATAAAGATGAACATTGACAAAAGTCAGAAGCACTCTTTTCTTTGACAGACGAACAAAACAATGCAAGAATAACCATACTCTCTGTTCCTTACTCATTTCTACCTACCTGTTTGACCACTTTGTCTGCTTCAGTCAGGACAGGGTGCTGGGGCTGACTCTGAGCAATCTGAGAAGAGCTCTCTGTGATCTTCTCCCCTACAGTGGCTACATTGTACTCTGTTTGAAATCCAGGTATCGCCTCCGGTAAGTTCCTCGGTCCTTTTTGGGACTTGAAAGGGTAGAATCATTTTGTGACTACATTTCCTTGTCATGCACTGATATGTTCTGGTTTGTGTTCGATTACTGCAGGCGTTCAAGTACTTTCTTTTTGTTCTAGATTGGCAGTGTTTGAGATGGTAGGAACTTGTCATATTCTCAACTCTGAATGCTCTGTAAACATACTATTTTAGCAATTCTTAGAAATCTGAAAGCAGTGTTACCTGTATCATTTTTTGTCTTGGTAGTAGTATTGCAGCTCCAACATCAGCACTTAAATAATGGTTTGTGATGTTACTTGTCCTTGGAGTTAGTATACTCCTGAGAAGTCAAGAGAAATCTTACGTAAGCATTAATTATGTTTCACTTTTGAAAGCAAAGTACGTGTCAAGTACTTTGAAGGCATTTGTTGATACTTTTAAGCACTTTCGTTGATTATTATTATCCTTCAATTAGTTATTACAAGTCCAACATTCCCTACATGATCTCACTCCATATTCAGTGTAGCTCCACTCTACGAAGATGAATTTGCTAATTAATCAGTCAGGGACACAGCTTATACTTCAGTAGTCTTAGATCATGTAATGCTGATTATTGTACTTTATAACTAGCAAAATCCCCATATCCTGTTCATTGCCCCATTTCCGGTCATGTGGATTGACTTATGCCTGAAGTGGTTAATTCTCACCTTGACATCTCGTAGAACAACTGAATCTCTACCAAGGGTGAATGTGTCCTTCCTCTTAATGTCTAAAAGAAAAGGTTAAAATTCATTGAAGCAAAATGCAACAACCCAAAATGTTGGGGAGGTCGTTTCCACAGTTATTTCATAAGACAGTGCTTGGAGTGAAACTACATGACCATGGTGAAGAAGTAAAAACACTTTACCTTGTTCCTCCTGACTGATGTCCTTATGCGTGTTTTGCACAGTTGAGCGTTTTGTGTCTTGTCGTCTGTGTAGGCAACAGCCCTCTTCCCTGGGATAGAACTAGATGATATTTAGACACGTTAATTTGACTTCTCCATTGCTCACATTGATGTGGATATGATTATAATGCTCTGTTTTGTGGGCTTCCCAAGAAAACAATAAATCCCTTACTACTTGTTCGAAATGCAGTAGCACAGATCCTAACAAATACAAGAAAGAGAATATCATTCCTGTTTTGAAAAAACTTCACTGGTCACCTGTATTATCTAGGATAAATTTGAAAGTTATTTTACTTGTTTTTAAAGCTTTAAGCGACCTAGCACGTCTGTACCTTCCTGAATGTCTGTCTTCATATGTTCCTATACGTGACCTGAGATCTGCACATACTGGCCTACTGCAAATACCACATGTGAAATGCAGAAAGAGTGGAGAGGCTGCTTTTTGTTTTTATGCTTCTAAATTATGAAACTCACTTCCACTTTTTATTAGGCAGTCAAGCTCGGTACATTGTTTTAAAAAACATTTGAAAATGTTGCTTTTAGTTAAAGTGGTTCTTTGTTCTTTCTATTTCTGTTTCTTTTTTTAGTTCTCTTTAATTGTTCTTATTTTATTACGACTTTCCTAATTTTTATTTTTTTAATTGACATGTATGTTGCTTTACTGTATTGCTGTATTTTCCTTGACAACTGAAAGTATATCTCTCAATTTTAATATTTTATTTTTACGCTTGCTTTTTAAAGCACCGAAGCACTATTTGTATGAAAGGTGCTCTATAAATAAAGTTTATTATTATTATTATTATTTTTAATATTATTATTATACTTTGTTACATTTTTGGTTAGGACAAAGATTCTAATAGAGGTGGCCTCTTTTACCCCGTTCCAAAAAATTGGAAAACTACCTTCAGGATACACTGACAATGACCATCTACTGTCTCCTCTAACTGTGTATTGTCATCATGCATATCTTGTGTATTATTTATTGTAGTTGGTTTTGTCATTCTGTAAAGAAGCCACCTTTCAAGGCACTATATAAAATAATGTTTATTATTATTTACATTTTTCATCGTAAAATCTGGCGAAGAGTCTTAAGAGAATATCAAAGAACACGTTGCTCTTACCTTTCCATTCCAAGAAATGCCCTCAGCTCGGATTGCAGAGATTGACCTCTCTGTCTCAAATTCTGAGAAACATAGACTCGATTGAAAAATGACCATTTCCTAAGATTCACATAACATCACCAGTCAACATTTGCCACTTGACATCAATAGAAACCATAGAGTACATGACATTTCCAATCAGTTTTCTTTCAAGGTACAATACCAATCGCCTTGCCAGAAGAGTTATACTGCGGTAGATAAATATTACAAATGTCAGATGCACGCAGAGTTGTTTGGATTACTATGAAAAGATTGGCAAATATATTTATGTTCATTATATTTCTTGGAGTGACAGAGCTAAAGAGAAAAAAATACTTACCTTTATCTCTGCAGACAGGATCGCAAGGGATTCCCTTATACTGGGTTCCTATGTAACAAATAATACATTATTCAAAAAACATGATATTTCTCTGTCCATTGGCAGCATGATTGTTTATCATTACAGTTTTAGTTAGCTTTAATTTTGTAAACCCCAAGTAAACATAGTTTTTGCCTTTCTCTGAACTTTTTGGCATTTCAATTCAGTTGTTTGTAAGCTTATTTTACAGTTGCTAGGTTGATGAAGTTCCTGAACTGTGCAGTATTTCTTTTGGGTTTGGTGCGAATCATATTCTAGCGGTTGGGGGAAAAAAGCACAGGTGCCATCCCACCATTAAAACCCTGAAACTTACCTTAGCCGATTCTTCAACTAAACCAGACATGTTAACTGAGTGTTACAGTATGTTTCAAAGTGTGTATTTTAGCAAACACAACTGAAGTTCTGTTGTCTCCTTGGAGACACCTGGAACTGGTGTGATGCTGGTTCTATGACATCATTCGTTCTAAATGTAAATGCAGGTATTGGCACAACATAGTAAATTGATGTAAAGTTATGGATCCATTCATGATTTTCACTCAGTTTGAAAGAGTTCCTGTCGTGTGGTTAAACTTTGTGTTACGGAGGGTTAACTGGGGTTCTGGCTACTAGTTAGGCTTGGTCATTCAGTCATCTGGTTCATGAAATAGGAAGCTAAGAGATCTGTGTTTTAGTTTTACTGTTTGTTTTTGTTCCATAGAATAAGAAATGTTTCATTAATATTAGTAATAGAGTAGCTGTTTCTCTAAACAGTGTGTGTCAGTTTGCACTGCAGGTGTGCCAGGTAGAGACCATTTAAGAACCCAAAAATATGCTGTCATTTACTGCCGTGGCTAATTTCTGTTAACCTTGTCTCTCACTCACTTTGATGAGCAAAATGTTCATACATAAAGCATACATTTCTGATTGGTCAGAAGAAGCTTCTTAACATATAAGGTATAAACAAAGTCAGAAAGTTAGGCACTTAGGTCAGCCTTAGGCAGTTAACCAAGACCATAATCCGATAAGAAGCTATTCCCTTTCATGTTGCTAAATCACATGTAGGATACATGAGTTACACCTCCACTTAAGAGACCTTAAAGAGACCTTGGCCAGCCAGGAGTGTAGAAAACCGTAAAACAGTTCTTGAGGACCTAATTGTTAACTCTTAACAGGCAAAGGTTCCTTCAGTCCTACGAGAAATATTTTAGAATTGAACTAAAGTGTGTTTCCGATACAGGAGCATACAGTGCCTTGCGAAAGTATTCGGCCCCCTTGAACTTTTCAACCTTTTGCCACATTTCAGGCTTCAAACATAAAGATATAAATTTTTTATTTTATGTGAAGAATCACCAACAAGTGGGACACAATTGTGAAGTGGAACGAAATCTATTGGATTTTTGAAACTTTTTTAACTAATAAAAAAATGAAAAGTGGGGCGTGCAAAATTATTCGGCCCCTTTACTTTCAGTGCAGCAAACTCACTCCAGAAGTTCAGCGAGGATATCTGAATGATCCAATGTTGTCCTAAATGACTGATGGTGATAAATAGAATCCACCTGTGTGTAATCAAGTCTCTGTATAAATGCACCTGCTCTGTGATAGTCTCAAGGTTCTGTTGAAAGCGCAGAGATCATCATGAAGACCAAGGAACACACCAGGCAGGTCCGTAATACTGTTGTGGAGAAGTTTAAAGCCGGATTTGGATACAAAAAGATTTCCCAAGCTTCAAACATCCCAAGGAGCACTGTGCAAGCGATCATCTTGAAATGGAAGGAGTATCAGACCACTGCAAATCTACCAAGACCTGGCCGTCCCTCTAAACTTTCAGCTCAGACAAGGAGAAGACTGATCAGAGATGCAGCCAAGAGGCCCATGATCACTCTGGATGAACTGCAGAGAACTACAGCTGAGGTGGGAGAGTCTGTCCATAGGACAACAATCAGTCTTACACTGCACAAATCTGGCCTTTATGGAAGAGTGGCAAGAAGAAAGCCATTTCTCAAAGATATCCATAAAAAGTGTCGTCTAAAGTTTGCCACAAGCCACCTGGGAGACACCCCAAACATGTGGAAGAAGGTGCTCTGGTCAGATGAAACCAAAATCGATCTTTTTGGCCACAATGCAAAACGATATGTTTGGCGTAAAAGCAACACAGCTCATCACCCTCAACACACCATCCCCACTGTCAAATATGGTGGTGGCAGCATCATGGTTTGGGCCTGCTTTTCTTCAGCAGGGACAGGGAAGATGGTTAAAATTGAGGGGAAGATGGATGCAGCCAAATACAGGACCATTCTGGATGAAAACCTGTTGGAGTCTGCAAAAGACCTGAAACTGGGACGGAGATTTATCTTCCAACAAGACAATGATCCCAAACATACAGCAAAATCTACAAAGGAATGGTTCACAAATAAACGTATCCAGGTGTTTGAATGGCCAAGTCAAAGTCCAGACCTGAATCCAATCGAGAATCTGTGGAAAGAGCTGAAAACTGCTGTTCACAAACGCTCTCCATCCAACCTCACTGAGCTCGAGCTGTTTTGCAAGGAAGAATGGGCAAGAATTTCAGTCTCTCGATGTGCAAAACTGATAGAGACATACCCCAAGCGACTTACAGCTGTAATCGCAGCAAAAGGTGGCTCTACAAAGTATTAACGCAAGGGGGCCGAATAATTTTGCACGCCCCACTTTTCATTTTTTTATTAGTTAAAAAAGTTTCAAAAATCCAATAGATTTCGTTCCACTTCACAATTGTGTCCCACTTGTTGGTGATTCTTCACATAAAATAAAAAATTTATATCTTTATGTTTGAAGCCTGAAATGTGGCAAAAGGTTGAAAAGTTCAAGGGGGCCGAATACTTTCGCAAGGCACTGTATGTCTGTCAGGACCTGTTGGAGTGGCCCTGCATGAGAACCCCTGGCTGCAGTTCCACATCCCCCTGAAAGTAAATAGAGCCATAAGCACGGAGCTAAGGACACTGCTCCAGGACATGCTGGCTGTCGATCCTGACCAGCGACCAGAAGCCATCCAGCAGAAGAAGCAAGTCAGGCAAGCCATGGCACGAGAGAAAACATCTTTGTAGTGACTGATAGCAAGATGTCCGTGACCAAGGGCAATTCGTCTGAGTAAAGTCTGATTTCATTTTTATGTCCCGAAAGGCCACTGCCTTTGTGCTGTAGATTTCTGATTTAGACGGGCATTTCTATGGACAACTTTGACTTTTCTGTGGGTCCAATGAAAATAAGTTTTTTAACTTATTCTTTGTTACAGTTTTCGAAAGTTTAAAGACATTCACTGAGTTGACGATAAAGGAAAAGTTTCATCTTTCACCTCTTGGAAGGTAGGCCGGTCAGAGGTACAATATATGTCTTCATGTCTTCATCCTCCATGTTTGTAACTACAGGTTTCACAGTGTTGAGCTAAGACACAAAAACACCTACAAATGGCAGTTCCAAATGTGTCAAATGTATAAACCTGGGCTGAAAAAGTGTGTACAGTATATACTCTGTGTAGGTCTGATAAAAGTATTCGAGTCAAAGTGTCATATGGATACAAATTCTCATGATTTTGTATTGTGTGCTTTTTCTCTGTTCTGCTTTATTGAAAGAAATCAGATGCTCTTCCTGAAACTTACCTTAGCTGATTCTTCAGCTAAACCAGACAGACTTCTGAAATTCTCAAATATTATCAAATCTTGTTGGTGCAGAGGTGGTGGAGCCCATTACCAACAGACTCACAGCTGAAATTGCTGTGAAAAGGGCTTCTACCAAATATTAACATGTGGGTGAAAATGTATACAATTGTAATATTTCCTTTTTTCCCATTGAAAGTATAACATATGTGGTGTGAGAAAGAGGTCCTCATTTAATTGCATGAAACTCTGGCACTGGCGCAAATAACTGAACAAAGTTCAAGGGGGTATACGCTTTCTGTAGACACTTTATTTCCTCTTTTTCCATACTCTAAGAAATGATTTGGGAAACCTGTGGGACACTGGAGGTCATTATACATGAGCCTCTTTCTGCACCTTTTAAGCCATTGAAACCTAGTTGCCTTTTACAAGGTCTAATATTACAGTAGGTGTGGTTTCCGTCTCCTAATTTCTGAGAATGATCAAATTGGGGAATAAGTTGTAGGGAATACCACTCTTGCACTTCTAAGAAAAGACTATCTCAAATGAAACTCGCTATAGAAAGACATCTTGTTGAAAAATTCTTTATTTTTTGTCATTTCTAAAGAAAAAACATTCATCAAGTCCTTCACAAATGTTTTGTTTGTGACTTTCTCTGTTGTTCCCTTTCACACTCAACTGAACTATGGGTTATGTCTTGTAAACGTAATCAAACATTTCACTTAGGTGTGTGGGTTAACACAAACCCATATTGTATGAAACATTCAGTTTTTCATTCACGTTTTTTCTAACAATTGCATCCATGCTAGGACTACAGTAAACAACACTTTTTACTAAAGTAAATGAAATTATTCATTAAACAAGAAACATTGTTTTAAATGTATGCAATACGACGACACTAAAAACAACACTGAAACTTTTCATTGAAATACTGGACGAGATTGTGCATATTCAATGGATTTCTCCTGGTGCTTTTTTTCATCAGTCTTTTTATATTCTTGTTCTCTACTCAGGTGTCTCCTGTTCCTTTGGTGATGTCTGCTGTACACACATGGTATCATACACTTGAGCAAAGTGTGATACCACCGTTTGTTCTTCTCCTAAAATAAAGATGAACATTGACAAAAGTCAGAAGCACTCTTTTCTTTGACAGACGAACAAAACAATGCAAGAATAACCATACTCTCTGTTCCTTACTCATTTCTACCTACCTGTTTGACCACTTTGTCTGCTTCAGTCAGGACAGGGTGCTGGGGCTGACTCTGAGCAATCTGAGAAGAGCTCTCTGTGATCTTCTCCCCTACAGTGGCTACATTGTACTCTGTTTGAAATCCAGGTATCGCCTCCGGTAAGTTCCTCGGTCCTTTTTGGGACTTGAAAGGGTAGAATCATTTTGTGACTACATTTCCTTGTCATGCACTGATATGTTCTGGTTTGTGTTCGATTACTGCAGGCGTTCAAGTACTTTCTTTTTGTTCTAGATTGGCAGTGTTTGAGATGGTAGGAACTTGTCATATTCTCAACTCTGAATGCTCTGTAAACATACTATTTTAGCAATTCTTAGAAATCTGAAAGCAGTGTTACCTGTATCATTTTTTGTCTTGGTAGTAGTATTGCAGCTCCAACATCAGCACTTAAATAATGGTTTGTGATGTTACTTGTCCTTGGAGTTAGTATACTCCTGAGAAGTCAAGAGAAATCTTACGTAAGCATTAATTATGTTTCACTTTTGAAAGCAAAGTACGTGTCAAGTACTTTGAAGGCATTTGTTGATACTTTTAAGCACTTTCGTTGATTATTATTATCCTTCAATTAGTTATTACAAGTCCAACATTCCCTACATGATCTCACTCCATATTCAGTGTAGCTCCACTCTACGAAGATGAATTTGCTAATTAATCAGTCAGGGACACAGCTTATACTTCAGTAGTCTTAGATCATGTAATGCTGATTATTGTACTTTATAACTAGCAAAATCCCCATATCCTGTTCATTGCCCCATTTCCGGTCATGTGGATTGACTTATGCCTGAAGTGGTTAATTCTCACCTTGACATCTCGTAGAACAACTGAATCTCTACCAAGGGTGAATGTGTCCTTCCTCTTAATGTCTAAAAGAAAAGGTTAAAATTCATTGAAGCAAAATGCAACAACCCAAAATGTTGGGGAGGTCATTTCCACAGTTATTTCATAAGACAGTGCTTGGAGTGAAACTACATGACCATGGTGAAGAAGTAAAAACACTTTACCTTGTTCCTCCTGACTGATGTCCTTATGCGTGTTTTGCACAGTTGAGCGTTTTGTGTCTTGTCGTCTGTGTAGGCAACAGCCCTCTTCCCTGGGATAGAACTAGATGATATTTAGACACGTTAATTTGACTTCTCCATTGCTCACATTGATGTGGATATGATTATAATGCTCTGTTTTGTGGGCTTCCCAAGAAAACAATAAATCCCTTACTACTTGTTCGAAATGCAGTAGCACAGATCCTAACAAATACAAGAAAGAGAATATCATTCCTGTTTTGAAAAAACTTCACTGGTCACCTGTATTATCTAGGATAAATTTGAAAGTTATTTTACTTGTTTTTAAAGCTTTAAGCGACCTAGCACGTCTGTACCTTCCTGAATGTCTGTCTTCATATGTTCCTATACGTGACCTGAGATCTGCACATACTGGCCTACTGCAAATACCACATGTGAAATGCAGAAAGAGTGGAGAGGCTGCTTTTTGTTTTTATGCTTCTAAATTATGAAACTCACTTCCACTTTTTATTAGGCAGTCAAGCTCGGTACATTGTTTTAAAAAACATTTGAAAATGTTGCTTTTAGTTAAAGTGGTTCTTTGTTCTTTCTATTTCTGTTTCTTTTTTTAGTTCTCTTTAATTGTTCTTATTTTATTACGACTTTCCTAATTTTTATTTTTTTAATTGACATGTATGTTGCTTTACTGTATTGCTGTATTTTCCTTGACAACTGAAAGTATATCTCTCAATTTTAATATTTTATTTTTACGCTTGCTTTTTAAAGCACCGAAGCACTATTTGTATGAAAGGTGCTCTATAAATAAAGTTTATTATTATTATTATTATTTTTAATATTATTATTATACTTTGTTACATTTTTGGTTAGGACAAAGATTCTAATAGAGGTGGCCTCTTTTACCCCGTTCCAAAAAATTGGAAAACTACCTTCAGGATACACTGACAATGACCATCTACTGTCTCCTCTAACTGTGTATTGTCATCATGCATATCTTGTGTATTATTTATTGTAGTTGGTTTTGTCATTCTGTAAAGAAGCCACCTTTCAAGGCACTATATAAAATAATGTTTATTATTATTTACATTTTTCATCGTAAAATCTGGCGAAGAGTCTTAAGAGAATATCAAAGAACACGTTGCTCTTACCTTTCCATTCCAAGAAATGCCCTCAGCTCGGATTGCAGAGATTGACCTCTCTGTCTCAAATTCTGAGAAACATAGACTCGATTGAAAAATGACCATTTCCTAAGATTCACATAACATCACCAGTCAACATTTGCCACTTGACATCAATAGAAACCATAGAGTACATGACATTTCCAATCAGTTTTCTTTCAAGGTACAATACCAATCGCCTTGCCAGAAGAGTTATACTGCGGTAGATAAATATTACAAATGTCAGATGCACGCAGAGTTGTTTGGATTACTATGAAAAGATTGGCAAATATATTTATGTTCATTATATTTCTTGGAGTGACAGAGCTAAAGAGAAAAAAATACTTACCTTTATCTCTGCAGACAGGATCGCAAGGGATTCCCTTATACTGGGTTCCTATGTAACAAATAATACATTATTCAAAAAACATGATATTTCTCTGTCCATTGGCAGCATGATTGTTTATCATTACAGTTTTAGTTAGCTTTAATTTTGTAAACCCCAAGTAAACATAGTTTTTGCCTTTCTCTGAACTTTTTGGCATTTCAATTCAGTTGTTTGTAAGCTTATTTTACAGTTGCTAGGTTGATGAAGTTCCTGAACTGTGCAGTATTTCTTTTGGGTTTGGTGCGAATCATATTCTAGCGGTTGGGGGAAAAAAGCACAGGTGCCATCCCACCATTAAAACCCTGAAACTTACCTTAGCCGATTCTTCAACTAAACCAGACATGTTAACTGAGTGTTACAGTATGTTTCAAAGTGTGTATTTTAGCAAACACAACTGAAGTTCTGTTGTCTCCTTGGAGACACCTGGAACTGGTGTGATGCTGGTTCTATGACATCATTCGTTCTAAATGTAAATGCAGGTATTGGCACAACATAGTAAATTGATGTAAAGTTATGGATCCATTCATGATTTTCACTCAGTTTGAAAGAGTTCCTGTCGTGTGGTTAAACTTTGTGTTACGGAGGGTTAACTGGGGTTCTGGCTACTAGTTAGGCTTGGTCATTCAGTCATCTGGTTCATGAAATAGGAAGCTAAGAGATCTGTGTTTTAGTTTTACTGTTTGTTTTTGTTCCATAGAATAAGAAATGTTTCATTAATATTAGTAATAGAGTAGCTGTTTCTCTAAACAGTGTGTGTCAGTTTGCACTGCAGGTGTGCCAGGTAGAGACCATTTAAGAACCCAAAAATATGCTGTCATTTACTGCCGTGGCTAATTTCTGTTAACCTTGTCTCTCACTCACTTTGATGAGCAAAATGTTCATACATAAAGCATACATTTCTGATTGGTCAGAAGAAGCTTCTTAACATATAAGGTATAAACAAAGTCAGAAAGTTAGGCACTTAGGTCAGCCTTAGGCAGTTAACCAAGACCATAATCCGATAAGAAGCTATTCCCTTTCATGTTGCTAAATCACATGTAGGATACATGAGTTACACCTCCACTTAAGAGACCTTAAAGAGACCTTGGCCAGCCAGGAGTGTAGAAAACCGTAAAACAGTTCTTGAGGACCTAATTGTTAACTCTTAACAGGCAAAGGTTCCTTCAGTCCTACGAGAAATATTTTAGAATTGAACTAAAGTGTGTTTCCGATACAGGAGCATACAGTGCCTTGCGAAAGTATTCGGCCCCCTTGAACTTTTCAACCTTTTGCCACATTTCAGGCTTCAAACATAAAGATATAAATTTTTTATTTTATGTGAAGAATCACCAACAAGTGGGACACAATTGTGAAGTGGAACGAAATCTATTGGATTTTTGAAACTTTTTTAACTAATAAAAAAATGAAAAGTGGGGCGTGCAAAATTATTCGGCCCCTTTACTTTCAGTGCAGCAAACTCACTCCAGAAGTTCAGCGAGGATATCTGAATGATCCAATGTTGTCCTAAATGACTGATGGTGATAAATAGAATCCACCTGTGTGTAATCAAGTCTCTGTATAAATGCACCTGCTCTGTGATAGTCTCAAGGTTCTGTTGAAAGCGCAGAGATCATCATGAAGACCAAGGAACACACCAGGCAGGTCCGTAATACTGTTGTGGAGAAGTTTAAAGCCGGATTTGGATACAAAAAGATTTCCCAAGCTTCAAACATCCCAAGGAGCACTGTGCAAGCGATCATCTTGAAATGGAAGGAGTATCAGACCACTGCAAATCTACCAAGACCTGGCCGTCCCTCTAAACTTTCAGCTCAGACAAGGAGAAGACTGATCAGAGATGCAGCCAAGAGGCCCATGATCACTCTGGATGAACTGCAGAGAACTACAGCTGAGGTGGGAGAGTCTGTCCATAGGACAACAATCAGTCTTACACTGCACAAATCTGGCCTTTATGGAAGAGTGGCAAGAAGAAAGCCATTTCTCAAAGATATCCATAAAAAGTGTCGTCTAAAGTTTGCCACAAGCCACCTGGGAGACACCCCAAACATGTGGAAGAAGGTGCTCTGGTCAGATGAAACCAAAATCGATCTTTTTGGCCACAATGCAAAACGATATGTTTGGCGTAAAAGCAACACAGCTCATCACCCTCAACACACCATCCCCACTGTCAAATATGGTGGTGGCAGCATCATGGTTTGGGCCTGCTTTTCTTCAGCAGGGACAGGGAAGATGGTTAAAATTGAGGGGAAGATGGATGCAGCCAAATACAGGACCATTCTGGATGAAAACCTGTTGGAGTCTGCAAAAGACCTGAAACTGGGACGGAGATTTATCTTCCAACAAGACAATGATCCCAAACATACAGCAAAATCTACAAAGGAATGGTTCACAAATAAACGTATCCAGGTGTTTGAATGGCCAAGTCAAAGTCCAGACCTGAATCCAATCGAGAATCTGTGGAAAGAGCTGAAAACTGCTGTTCACAAACGCTCTCCATCCAACCTCACTGAGCTCGAGCTGTTTTGCAAGGAAGAATGGGCAAGAATTTCAGTCTCTCGATGTGCAAAACTGATAGAGACATACCCCAAGCGACTTACAGCTGTAATCGCAGCAAAAGGTGGCTCTACAAAGTATTAACGCAAGGGGGCCGAATAATTTTGCACGCCCCACTTTTCATTTTTTTATTAGTTAAAAAAGTTTCAAAAATCCAATAGATTTCGTTCCACTTCACAATTGTGTCCCACTTGTTGGTGATTCTTCACATAAAATAAAAAATTTATATCTTTATGTTTGAAGCCTGAAATGTGGCAAAAGGTTGAAAAGTTCAAGGGGGCCGAATACTTTCGCAAGGCACTGTATGTCTGTCAGGACCTGTTGGAGTGGCCCTGCATGAGAACCCCTGGCTGCAGTTCCACATCCCCCTGAAAGTAAATAGAGCCATAAGCACGGAGCTAAGGACACTGCTCCAGGACATGCTGGCTGTCGATCCTGACCAGCGACCAGAAGCCATCCAGCAGAAGAAGCAAGTCAGGCAAGCCATGGCACGAGAGAAAACATCTTTGTAGTGACTGATAGCAAGATGTCCGTGACCAAGGGCAATTCGTCTGAGTAAAGTCTGATTTCATTTTTATGTCCCGAAAGGCCACTGCCTTTGTGCTGTAGATTTCTGATTTAGACGGGCATTTCTATGGACAACTTTGACTTTTCTGTGGGTCCAATGAAAATAAGTTTTTTAACTTATTCTTTGTTACAGTTTTCGAAAGTTTAAAGACATTCACTGAGTTGACGATAAAGGAAAAGTTTCATCTTTCACCTCTTGGAAGGTAGGCCGGTCAGAGGTACAATATATGTCTTCATGTCTTCATCCTCCATGTTTGTAACTACAGGTTTCACAGTGTTGAGCTAAGACACAAAAACACCTACAAATGGCAGTTCCAAATGTGTCAAATGTATAAACCTGGGCTGAAAAAGTGTGTACAGTATATACTCTGTGTAGGTCTGATAAAAGTATTCGAGTCAAAGTGTCATATGGATACAAATTCTCATGATTTTGTATTGTGTGCTTTTTCTCTGTTCTGCTTTATTGAAAGAAATCAGATGCTCTTCCTGAAACTTACCTTAGCTGATTCTTCAGCTAAACCAGACAGACTTCTGAAATTCTCAAATATTATCAAATCTTGTTGGTGCAGAGGTGGTGGAGCCCATTACCAACAGACTCACAGCTGAAATTGCTGTGAAAAGGGCTTCTACCAAATATTAACATGTGGGTGAAAATGTATACAATTGTAATATTTCCTTTTTTCCCATTGAAAGTATAACATATGTGGTGTGAGAAAGAGGTCCTCATTTAATTGCATGAAACTCTGGCACTGGCGCAAATAACTGAACAAAGTTCAAGGGGGTATACGCTTTCTGTAGACACTTTATTTCCTCTTTTTCCATACTCTAAGAAATGATTTGGGAAACCTGTGGGACACTGGAGGTCATTATACATGAGCCTCTTTCTGCACCTTTTAAGCCATTGAAACCTAGTTGCCTTGTTACAAGGTCTAATATTACAGTAGGTGTGGTTTCCGTCTCCTAATTTCTGAGAATGATCAAATTGGGGAATAAGTTGTAGGGAATACCACTCTTGCACTTCTAAGAAAAGACTATCTCAAATGAAACTCGCTATAGAAAGACATCTTGTTGAAAAATTCTTTATTTTTTGTCATTTCTAAAGAAAAAACATTCATCAAGTCCTTCACAAATGTTTTGTTTGTGACTTTCTCTGTTGTTCCCTTTCACACTCAACTGAACTATGGGTTATGTCTTGTAAACGTAATCAAACATTTCACTTAGGTGTGTGGGTTAACACAAACCCATATTGTATGAAACATTCAGTTTTTCATTCACGTTTTTTCTAACAATTGCATCCATGCTAGGACTACAGTAAACAACACTTTTTACTAAAGTAAATGAAATTATTCATTAAACAAGAAACATTGTTTTAAATGTATGCAATACGACGACACTAAAAACAACACTGAAACTTTTCATTGAAATACTGGACGAGATTGTGCATATTCAATGGATTTCTCCTGGTGCTTTTTTTCATCAGTCTTTTTATATTCTTGTTCTCTACTCAGGTGTCTCCTGTTCCTTTGGTGATGTCTGCTGTACACACATGGTATCATACACTTGAGCAAAGTGTGATACCACCGTTTGTTCTTCTCCTAAAATAAAGATGAACATTGACAAAAGTCAGAAGCACTCTTTTCTTTGACAGACGAACAAAACAATGCAAGAATAACCATACTCTCTGTTCCTTACTCATTTCTACCTACCTGTTTGACCACTTTGTCTGCTTCAGTCAGGACAGGGTGCTGGGGCTGACTCTGAGCAATCTGAGAAGAGCTCTCTGTGATCTTCTCCCCTACAGTGGCTACATTGTACTCTGTTTGAAATCCAGGTATCGCCTCCGGTAAGTTCCTCGGTCCTTTTTGGGACTTGAAAGGGTAGAATCATTTTGTGACTACATTTCCTTGTCATGCACTGATATGTTCTGGTTTGTGTTCGATTACTGCAGGCGTTCAAGTACTTTCTTTTTGTTCTAGATTGGCAGTGTTTGAGATGGTAGGAACTTGTCATATTCTCAACTCTGAATGCTCTGTAAACATACTATTTTAGCAATTCTTAGAAATCTGAAAGCAGTGTTACCTGTATCATTTTTTGTCTTGGTAGTAGTATTGCAGCTCCAACATCAGCACTTAAATAATGGTTTGTGATGTTACTTGTCCTTGGAGTTAGTATACTCCTGAGAAGTCAAGAGAAATCTTACGTAAGCATTAATTATGTTTCACTTTTGAAAGCAAAGTACGTGTCAAGTACTTTGAAGGCATTTGTTGATACTTTTAAGCACTTTCGTTGATTATTATTATCCTTCAATTAGTTATTACAAGTCCAACATTCCCTACATGATCTCACTCCATATTCAGTGTAGCTCCACTCTACGAAGATGAATTTGCTAATTAATCAGTCAGGGACACAGCTTATACTTCAGTAGTCTTAGATCATGTAATGCTGATTATTGTACTTTATAACTAGCAAAATCCCCATATCCTGTTCATTGCCCCATTTCCGGTCATGTGGATTGACTTATGCCTGAAGTGGTTAATTCTCACCTTGACATCTCGTAGAACAACTGAATCTCTACCAAGGGTGAATGTGTCCTTCCTCTTAATGTCTAAAAGAAAAGGTTAAAATTCATTGAAGCAAAATGCAACAACCCAAAATGTTGGGGAGGTCGTTTCCACAGTTATTTCATAAGACAGTGCTTGGAGTGAAACTACATGACCATGGTGAAGAAGTAAAAACACTTTACCTTGTTCCTCCTGACTGATGTCCTTATGCGTGTTTTGCACAGTTGAGCGTTTTGTGTCTTGTCGTCTGTGTAGGCAACAGCCCTCTTCCCTGGGATAGAACTAGATGATATTTAGACACGTTAATTTGACTTCTCCATTGCTCACATTGATGTGGATATGATTATAATGCTCTGTTTTGTGGGCTTCCCAAGAAAACCAATAAATCCCTTACTACTTGTTCGAAATGCAGTAGCACAGATCCTAACAAATACAAGAAAGAGAATATCATTCCTGTTTTGAAAAAACTTCACTGGTCACCTGTATTATCTAGGATAAATTTGAAAGTTATTTTACTTGTTTTTAAAGCTTTAGCGACCTAGCACGTCTGTACCTTCCTGAATGTCTGTCTTCATATGTTCCTATACGTGACCTGAGATCTGCACATACTGGCCTACTGCAAATACCACATGTGAAATGCAGAAAGAGTGGAGAGGCTGCTTTTTGTTTTTATTGCTTCTAAATTATGAAAACTCACTTCCACTTTTTATTAGGCAGTCA